>NC_138970.1:152112500-152860000 GCF_055761805.1 Camellia sinensis
ATGGACTGTATCATCAGATCTCAGAGTCGCCACCTAATATTTTTGAAAAATTAGAAAACTCATGACTCGTGCCAAGGTTACTGTTCGTCATACCCAAAGTTGTCTTGGTTCGAAACCTTCAGTATGAGAGGGGAAGGTCATTAATTGAACCAAAGTAAAATTTTATTCTCAATTTTGTTTTATTTATTTTATATGTTCATATTTTGATTATTTAATAAATTCTAAAAATTACTATGTGAAGCATACAAGTATAGACTATGTCATTTATTTTGGAATAATTTAATTTCATGTAGTTTTGAAAGAGTTTTGGAGATATACAACCCTAATAAATTGAGTTTATAAACATGAAAATCAACACTATTTTAAATTAAGTGGCACAACCTTCATCCACTGGCATTCATACAGTTATATCAAGTAAGCAAGTAGCCATATGGTATGATGCTTAAACATAATAAGAAAAACACACACAAACGGGATGCTAAAGCATAAAAACTTACATATTTACCGACATCCCTTGAACAGTTACAAAACAAAATTAGTAAAATATACATGATCTTATATACAAAATCCTAACGCAATTCACTTATGAGATGCAACTAAAGATTCAGCTTCTAAGATATGACATGTGAATCATCTCAAGAACATGAGGTAACGCACGTAATCACATAGGAATTGATTAAATCCACAAATACAAACTTAGCCAAATCAAGATGTATGAAGCATAGATGCAAAGCATAGATGTAACGACAAAAAAATAAAATAAAATAAACATTATGCATATTTACAAATAAGGAAAACAAGTAAAAGACCGGAATAGAAAGAAGTGGGACAGAAAATTATTACAACACTTTGAATAAATTATTACAAAACAAATTAGAGGGGGAGGAGAATATTACAACAAAATAAAAACCTCACAATACACTCAAAATAAAATAAACAAAAGAAAAAAAAAGTTTCATGTGCCTTGGAAACCACCGGAAGTTGGTTAATATCAGAAGACAACGCCATCTTGTCCAAAAGAAGCTAACTGACCGACCCAGCCAACTAGGCCTAACAAAACCTGCCTTATAGCAAAACCAAGAAACGGAACAAACAAGAAATATGTAGGTGGCTCAACTAACCACTACCGGTTAGATTAAAAACAAGAAAACAAATATAAAATAAAAAAAAATACAAACTTACAACAAAACTAAGATGAAAAACAAGAAAACAAATATAAGGTAAAACATACAAGATTACAACAAAACTAATTTGAGACTAATACAAGGAAAATATAAGTTAGGAAATGCAAGATTATAACATAACTATTATGAAACTAAAATAAGAAAACAAATATAAGATAGAATATGTAAGATTATAACAAAATTAACATGAACCTAAAATAAAACAAAAAAAAAAAAGTAAATATGAGGTAGAACATGCAAGATTACAATAAAACTAATATGAGACTAATACAAGAAATGTAAAATTACAACATAATTACTATGAAACTAAAACAAGAAAATGATTATAAGATATAACATGAAAGATTATAACAAAACTAACATGAACCTAAAATAAAAAAGCAAATATGAGGTAGAACATGCAAGATTACAACAAAACTAATATAAGACTAATACAAGAAAAATATAAGTTAGGACATGTAAGATTACAACACAATTACTATAAAACTAAAATAAAAAAGAAAATATAAGATGGAACATGTAAGATTACAACATGAACTTGAAACAAGAAAGCAAAAATGTGGTAGAACATGCAAGATTATAATAAAACTAATATGAAATTAAAACAAGTGAATAAAAATAAATAAATAAATAAATAACTATGAGCTAAACAAACCACTTAGATTACAACAATGCACTATGAAATATAAAGTAAGAAAATAAATATGAGATAAACAGACCACTTGGATTATAACAAAACACTATAAAATAAAAAGTAAGAAAATAAATATGAGATAGAAAATATAAGAAAATGAAAGACTAGAAATTCACCTTTCAAAGAAAGGTTGAGCTTCTTGATTTCCAAACTTCCTCTTAATCACCCTCAAGTTTAGGAAGTGTGTTCTCAATTCTCAATTTGAAACTAGAATGTAACTCTGGATATGTATGGTGGAAAAGTGGCTAACTCTCTTATTTTTTTCTCACTTTCAACAACACTCACTCTTTCCTTTGATCAATCACTACTGAAATTTAGCTATTTCAGAATTTTTGGAGGAGTTTTGGGTGTAGGAAAGATGGAATTTCAGTTTGTATGGAAGGTATGGGGTGTGTATGGAAGATATGATTGTTTTTGGCTCAAAAACTCAATTTTTCTATCTTTTTTCACCATATTCTCACTCTTTTTTCTTAATTTTGTGGTCCTCCCTCTCCCTTACAATATGATCATTCTATATAGGCGATGAAGGAGAGTAATGGTCAAAAAGAAGGTGAGAGACAAGAATGTGATAAGAGGGCAAATTTTCAAGGTAGTTGCATGGGATACTCTTTTATAGATGGAAACAAAACCTCTTTTTGAAATGGGGATGATTAGGTATAATGGAGGATAAGTGGGTGCACTTGAATGGATCAGAAAATAGGTAAATGGGGTGTTCCAACCGAACCAAAACTAAAAAAAATGGGGCTACTGCTGTTTTGGGTCGAGTCAACAAAATTTGTTATTAAGCCCAACTTCAAACGGGCATATCTCCCATATCCAGACTTGGTTTTAAGTGATTCTTGGGTCTAAATTGAAGCCCCAGAAGTCTACTTTCCAATGGTGGTAGCTGTACATTTAAATTCCAAGTGTACAAAGAGATATGCCTAATTTAGTAAAGGCTGTTCATTTTTCTCTAGCCAGGTCAATAAAATCTGCTCTTAAGCCCAACTTCAAATAGACATATCGCCCTTATCTGGACTTGGTTTTAGGTGGTTATTGGGTCTAAATTGAAGCCTCCGAAGTCTCCTTTCCAATAATGGTGACCTCATATTTAAAATCCTAGTGTACAAAGTGATATGCCTAATTTAGTAAAGACAGTTCATTTCCTTCTTAACAATTTGATGCTCATCATTTCCCTAAACCAGTTTTCTTCCACCCCCTCCTATTTCCTTCAAATCCAAACCTATCTAAACCTATAGAGAAAATGTTTTAAATATATTTTTTTTAAAGAGTTCACCTCCCTTCTATTTATTTCTGCTTTGTCCTTACTCGGTTTACTAAAAAGTCCAATATTTTAATTTAAATGGGAGCCTCGGAACAACGTAGAAACATTTGGAAAAATATTTTGAAAAGAGGGTTTTAAGGTCCAAGATAGTTTGGCCAAAAATGTGTGAATGTTTGGATTAAAGCTCAAATTTCATTTTTCTTGTTGAGGATTGCTGAGGAACACATTCTGATTGTTATCATCGGATAATCAACAAAGAGCGCCTAAGTCTTAGGGCTAGTCAAAATGGGGTGTCTACAGTTGCCCCTCTTTGACTGAGCTCAAAGCCATTTTCATGACGTTAGTGAATGTCAAAGCCCGAAGACGATTCTTTTGACAAGGCTGTAAGACTTGGGCAAACAAACAAGATGCAATGCAAGTGGTTTAACCAGAAGGTTGCCTACGTATCCCTTTGCAAGGAATCAAACCTGCATAGTTCAAGGGCAATGTGCAAAATGGCATGCTCAAAATGAAGTTTGAAAGTTGGACTTACACTCTTCGCGAAGCCAATTGTTTAAAAATTCATGATTGTGCAATGCAATGCAATGTCAATGAGTGATGATAAAGATATAAAGATGACAACATAAGAGGCAAGCTTCGTGCAAATGATATGAAACATGACAATGGGTGCATCACATTAAATGTGTCACAAGATCACATACAAATGTGCCACAACATAAATGATAGGTGAACTCGATATTCAAACGTGTCTTACGCAAGAAAAGAAAATAATGAACTCGAAATCCAAACGCGTTTCACGCGGGAGAAGGTATAGTGGTGTAACCAACAAATATTCCTAGCCTTATTTCATACGGAGAGGAGGAAGGTAAACATCAAATCCTAACACATTTCACGTGAAAGGAACAAAGGTGGTGAAACCAACAGCGTACCTAACCGCATCTCATATGGAGAAGGGGAAGGTTTTAATTGGGTAAATATCAAATCCTAACACGTTTCACGTGAAAGGAACAAAGGTGGTGTAACCAACAGACATACCTAACCATATCTCATACGGAAAGAATGAAGGTTTTAACTAGGTAAACATCAAATCCTAACACATTTCATGTGAAAGGAACAAAGGTGGTGTAACCAACAAACATACCTAATCGTATCTCATACGGAAAGGAGGAAGGTTTTAACCAGGTAAACATCATATCCTAACACGTTTTACGTGAAAGGAACAAAGGTGGTGTAATCAACAGACATACCTAACTGTATCTCATACGGAAAGGGGAAAGCTTTTAACTAGGTAAACATCAAATCCTAACACGTTTCACATGAAAAGAACAAAGGTGGTGTAACCAACAGACGTACCTAACCGTATCTCATACGAAAAAGGGAAAAGTTTTAACCAGGTAAACATCAAATCCTAACACGTTTCACGTGAAAGGAACAAAGGTGGTGTAACCAACAGACGTACCTAACCGTATCTCAAACGGAAAGGAAGAAGGTTTTAACTAGGTAAACATCAAATCCTAACACATTTCACGTGAAAGGAACAAAGGTGGTGTAACCAACAAACATACCTAACCGTATCTCATACGGAAATGAGGAAGGTTTTAACTAGGTAAACATCAAATCCTAACACGTTTTACGTGAAAGGAACAAATGTGGTGTAACCAATAGCGTACCTAACCGTATCTCATACGGAGAGGGGAAAGGTTTTAATCGGGTAAACATCAAATCATAACACGTTTCACGTGAAAGGAACAAAAATGGTATAACCAACAGACGTACCTAACCGTATCTCATACGGAAATGGTGAAGGTTTTAACCAAGTAAACATCAAATCCTAACACGTTTTACGTGAAAGGAACAAAGGTGGTGTAACCAACAACGTACCTAACCGTATCTCATAGGGAAAGGGGGAAGGTTTTAACTAAGTAAACATCAAATCCTAACACGTTTTACGTGAAAGGAACAAAGGTGGTATAACCAACAGACGTTGCTAACCGTATCTCATACGGAAAAGGAGAAGGTTACATATACACACAGACAAATTATATATGTATATGGATACACACATATACATATACGGAGAAAATATATACATAGTTACATGTACACAGACATATACATACATAATATAATACACACATACATACGTACACATACATATACATATCTCTCTCTTATTCCCTGTTTTTGTCTCTCTCTCTCTTCCTTCATCTTCTTTGAGCATCGTGTCTGGCGCGCGATTTCAACAATTGCGGCGCCTGATCAACAGGTTACTCCGATTCTTCAACACCTTATCCTAATGTTTCTCCTCTTTGTCTTTTTTTTCTTCTTCTTCTTCGCTCTCTTCTTAAGTTGAGGCCTACGAGAGAGGCAGAGCAAAAGCTTGCAAACTTTCTTTGCCACCACTCTGCAACCTCTTTCTTTTGCATTACTCTCCTCTGCTATGGCCTTTTCATATAATTCTCTCACTCTTTTTCCAAACCTGAACGAGTCCACGATAGAGATAACCGATTTCGACTTCTTTGAACCTCAACCACAGGCTCCTCCTCTTTCCTCTATTTTCAGCTTTCCAGCGATGTCAGTTGAGCAAATAATGGTGGCACAGTCTGACATCGAAGCAAACTTGTACACATTGAGGTCATGTGTTGAGACCGTGACTGTGGTCTCCAACTTGTCCCGTCGACTGCAGAATAGGACGTTTGTTATACATCAGTTAACTGCACAACTCTCCCTGCTCCAATTTATATACAAGGACTCTTAAGTAGAAATTAGTGCATTGAAAAACAGAACACAAAACTGAAACGACAAGCCACCTCCGTGGCCTAATTCAGAGTTCCTTCGCATAACTAATTTGATGGCCGGCGAGGAATAATCTCCTTCGGAAGCTCTGCCAAGGCTGAGGCAGAGTCTTCAAAAGCTTCGAAGGAGTAAAGATGAAGCGAGGCAACTGATGGTAAAGTCAGGCGACAAAGCTGTGTGCAAATGAAGTCGGTTGTAATCTTCGCTACCGAGCTGCTACCGAAAAACTGAGAAAATGCTACTCTCTCTCTTATTATTGTTATTATTATTATTATTATTATTATTATTATTTTTTGAGTGGACACCTATAGCTTCAACTCCTTTTTGTACAACTTTGATCGGGATTGATCCTTGGCATTAATAAAATGAGTTTGTTCTGCAGATCTGGATGGCATGAATGACATAACACTAAACATAAAAATCATTTTGTTTTGAATTTTGAACTTGAAAATGCCTACATTTTAGTGAATTTTGAACTGAATATTGAGCATATCATTGACCAAAGCACAAAACACAACTCACAACTTAATGAAATGAAAATGAAGCAAAAACCATCCCAAAACACACCTCTTTGAACTTGTTGGAGCAAAATGAACGCAAAACAAAGCAATACCGGTCGACCGCCCGATGGAAAAGCATCACCGACGACAATTACTATGCATTTTCTGGCAATTCCTTGATTAAGGTGACGAGAACTCAATAGTGTGAGTAAAAGACAGAAAACCTGTAACAATCCGAAAATTTAAGTTGTCCCTTAAATTTTATACTAATATTATGGTTGTATGTAATGATATATTATTAAATAAATAATAGTAAATACATAATCTAATTTAGCATTGGATTATCAAATATGGGATTAATTAGGAATTATTATTTAGGGCCAAATTAACAGAAATATGGAATTATAATACTAATTAGGCCAAATTAAAGTTAAAGGTAGTAAATAAATAAATATAAAAATAAGAATAAATAATAATAATAATAATAATAATAATAATAATAATAATAATAATAATAATTGAAAAATCTAGAAATCCCCTATATGTTGATTTGTGATTATGTATCAATTTAAAGCAGAATATAACAATCCCAATCAAACAATCAAACAATCAAGACAAAGAGACACAGTGATTTAACGTGGAAAAAACCACAATTGGACACCTCCAACTGTGATCAAAAAACCACGGGCAACAGCCACAAGACCAATCAACTAAGAAGAATTAAAGGAATTACACAGGTATACTCTCAATTACCTAGCGAATCCACAACGCCTAATTGAACCAACCTCTATGTGCCTCTTCCAACCCCATCTTCACCACGGAATTGTCTTTCTGATGAGCCACTCCGGATTCCACCAAAGCTTCAGGCTCGAATTCTTCAGAATCCACAACTGAAGAATAACTCTCTCTTTTGTGTATAACAAACAAACCTTTGATGTACTCTCTTTAGATCATGAGTTGAATACTCAATAAAAACATCAAAGAAAACTCCCAAAGTATCCCCAGATATAAACCCTAGAAACCAAAAAGAAGATCTGGAGCAGTTATCCTAAAATCTGACCCAACACGCGAATTTATAGAATCTGTCCCGCGATCTCCGCTCGAGCTCAACACAGCCCGCTCGAACGGACTGACCAAAAACTGCGTGCGAACAAACTGAGATGCGCTCGAGCGTAGGAGCATCCGCTCGAGCGTAAAATCACACCTTCCAGTATTTTTACAGGCGACTGCAGAGATGCTGAGAGCTTCCAATCCCCGCTCGAGCGCCCGATGCCCCGCTCGAGCGGACAGGCCAAAACTGGAAAATCTGGAAAAATAAAACATGATCGAACAGGCAACTTTCAATGCATTTTTGCATTTTGCTTCGGGGGCGCTGCCCCTCAACCCCGCCGTGGCGCTGCCTCGGACCCGCCAAGGGGCGCTGCCCCCTGGACCCCCGCGAGCTGACCGGGCAGCTCGATCCCCGTCATAATCAGCGAAGTGGCAATCTTGAAAGCTTTATCATCACAAACTTCTCTGAAAATGCTTGATTCGGGTTGGATTCGCATCTAACAACTCATAGCCTCACTGAAATAAAAATGCGAATAAAATTACAACTTAAAGGAGTTTTGTCAAACGGGATTGCCAAGAAATAAAACCTAACAATAATAATAATAATAATAATAATAATAATAATAATAATAATAATAATAATAATAATAATAATAATAATAATAATGGATGTGGTAGTAAAATAAACAATTAATTTTCTGTTGGTATACGATAAAGTGTAATTTAATTAGGGATTAATTTATTTATATAGTTATATTAAAAATTGGGTAAAAGTATAATTATCTTAAATATTTATTAAAAATAAGAATGAATCTAAGAAATTTATTATCGAATCTGGGGAAGATTTGCACGGGCCACGTAATGCTCTCACCTCCCTATAAATAGGGAGGAGCTGATCAACTAGGCGAAAAGAAAAGGAAAAGAAGAAAGAAAGAAAGGAAGAGAAGAAGGAGAAGGGAAAGAAAGGAAGAAAATAAAGGAAAAATAGTGGAAGTCGAGAGGGTCTTTGGTAGTGGAAAGAAAGAGTGAGGTATTAAAGATAGGGTGAGTTATATTATACCTTGAGTTACCATAATATGTTTTACATATGTTTTGACTTACCATAATTTATTTTATACAAGTTTATGTTTTATAAATTATATTAATATTTCAATTACATGGATTATTTTCTGAACCCTATTTGCTTAAAATGAAACCTATGGATATGTTTGTTTAACTTTTAATGATTAGTTGACTATGACCTTATATACAATTATGTTTTGTAAGTACCACCACGGGAGTCCCACGCCTTGGGGGACTTTAATAACCATTGGCTTCTATTTGACCACTTTGTGGCCCTCTATTGTCATGGATCTATTGACCTTTGTTCTGTGCGGAGCAAAGTGCTGTGCGGAGATAAGTACTACACTATTGTGGGAGCCACCTCTATAATCCGTACGAACCACCTCTTGAATCCGTATCTCTGTTCTGATTATCACTCATATGACCTCTGTTCTGTTCTGTTCTGTACCGTGATTATGGTTATTTATTTACATAATCTCAGTTTTGTTACTTAAATGATTATTTGTTCAGACCAAGTTATCTTAAATATTTTAATTACATAACTATCCGTGGTTATTTTGTGTCCCTTATACTCTTGGTATAATATTTCTCACTCTGCCATGTGCTTATAGCTGTTTACCAATTTTCAGGAAACAATGCAATTCAGAAATAGCTTTTGGAAAGTCTTAGACACAGGGCTGCGAAATAGACACACATAGCACTTTTACGATATTTTTATATGTAAATATCGGCCTTTTTGGTCAATTAATTTTGTAATAAAAATAGAAGCTCCAATGATTATTTTGGTACCCTCACTTGAATATTATTTTCGCTCACGTTTATGAATTTGTTTAAGAATCGGCCGGAGGTAACCTCAATTACTGGCCATCACGATGCTTAACCCTTGGGTACGGAGAGCGGGTCGTGACAAAACCTAACTCAAATGTGCCCGTAGTTCATCACTTTGCCCTTTTTTGTTTTTTCCTTTCTGCTAAATCGATTTTGATCAACATGAGAGGTAAATTAGCACACTTGTTCCATTTTCTATCTTGAAATCATATGAGCCAAATTATGAGCACTGAAAATCTTCTCTTTTTGGTCCAAAAAATGGAATAATTTTTGTGAAAATCAATTAGTTTCATTAAAAGTCCTCAAAATCTATTTTCGCAAATGACCACTACTCGATCAACATGAAATCAACCCTTGAGACGTACAACTGAATTTGTCTTGCTACTGAACCCATCATGAAGAAGAAATAAGACAACTGAATCAAATGGGAACGAGCCAATCAAATATGGATAACGAGTCGAGATGATTGAGTTGAAAAACGATTAAAGCCGAACTTCAAGATGAAACTTTTTACGTATCCCAAAGATAGGAATCAGACCATACGTAGTTCCGGTTAAGGTTTATGCGGGTATTGACACTCTCATTTTGTGCTCTAACTTTTGCCAAAATCGCCCTTTCGGGTTTTCAACCTTGCGAGCTTTTCATTTTTTTTTTTTGTCACTTTTTTTTCTATATATATATTTTTTTATTTTTCTGCTCTGACTTTTGCCTAGGTCACTCTTTTTGGGTTTTCGGCCCAACGAGCCTCTCAAGGGTAGTACTTTTTCAACTTGTCCATGTTGATTGGTTGTGAGAACTCCAAACCATCCAAATCCATGAGAATGACTACTCCTCCTAACCAGATTAATTTAATGATGTAGGGACCTGTCCAATTGGGTCTAAACTTGGCCCTAGGGTCATGAATAGGTGCTCGGTTGTCTTTCAACACTAAGTCCCTTTCCCATAAATTCCTGGATCTAACCTTTTTGTTGAATGCTCTGGCAATCCCGCGTTGATACCCCTGAAAGTGGTATAACGCCTTCAATCTTCGCTCATCAAATAGCATCAGCTTCTCAAATCGGTTATGTTGCCAATCAGCTTCTGTTATCTGACATTCAGCCATAATCCTCAATGAAGGTACTTCTAATTCAATTGGCAAAATAGCCTCCATTCCTTATACCAAAAAGTAAGGGGTTGCCCCTGTAGACGTTTGGATTGATGTAATGTATCCCCAAAGTGCAAAAGGAAACTTATCTAGCCAATCTCTATAAGTTTCTACTGTCTTACACAGAATGGTCCTGATGTTCTTATTTGCAGCTTCAACGGCACCATTGGTTTGTGGCCTGTAAGTTGATGACTTGTGAAAAGCCACGTTATACTTCTCAAGTAGAACTGCCACTTCTCTTTTGAAATGTAAGTCATTGTCTGAAATTATTTCGTTTGGTACCCTATATCTACAGATGATGTCGTTCCTAATGAGTTTGGCCACGTGTAATGCTTTCAACATTGAATACGATTGTGCTTCAACCCACTTGGTAAAATAGTCAATGGCAAGCAAGATGAACTGATGTCCATTTAAACCTTTCGGTGTTACTGCCCCGATGACATCTATGCCCCAAACTGAGAAAGGCAAAGGTGAAGTCATGTTGTAGAGTTTTGATAGCGGGATGTTCATGCGATTGGGGTGGATTTGACATTTGTGGCATCGCCTAACAAAGTTGATACAATCACTCTCCATGGTTAACCAGTAGTATCCTTGTCGGAGGATTTTTCTGGCCAACATTATACCGTTCATATGGGCTCTGCACTCTCCTCCATGGATGGCTTCCATGATACAGTTTGCCTCTTCTTCCTCTACGCACAGCTTATGCATTCCCAGATACCCTCTCTTGTATAACTTATCTCCACAAATGACAAACTGAGCGTCCAGACGCCGTATCCCCTTTTTGTTTTTGGTGTTTGCCCCTTGTGGGTATGTACCACTTTCTAGAAAATTCCAAATATCAAAGTACCAAGGGTTTTCATCTTGAACTTCTTCCATTGTGGCTATCATTTCATACGCGGGGGTGTACCTTTGTTCTATAAGGATCGAGCGCATCTTGACCCTGATCGGTATATCTATCATTGATGCCAGGGTCGGCAATGCATCAACAAATCAGTTGTTCTCTCTTACCAAGTATGTAAAAGTCATTTTTTTGAACCTCGAGATCAATATGTCCAAGGCCTGATGGTAGACTTTCATTTTTCCGTCTTTAACTTTCCAATCTCCATTGGCTTGAGAAAAGACCAAGTTCGAGTCCTCGATCACATCCAACCTTATTACCCCTAGTTCCAAGGTTGCTTCCAATCCGGCAATGCACGCTTCATACTCTGCTTGGTTGTTAGATACCCTAAATCGGAGTTTAAAAGCTAAGGGGATATAAGACTCATCCGGTGCTATAAGCAACACGCCTATCTCATAGCTAAATTGATTGGTCGCTCTATCAAAGTACAACTTCCAAGTGTCTTCTTCCATCTACATAACCTCTTCATCTGGAAATGAGTACTCCATATCTTCTCATCCTTCAATTGGGTGATCAGCCAAAAATTCTGCTACGACCCTTCCTTTGACAGATTTGCGAGTGACATACTTAAGGTCAAATTCAGAAAGCAAAAGAAACCAATGAGCTAGCCTACCGGTAAGTACTGGTTTCTCAAAGAGATATTTGATTGGGTTTAATCTTGAAACTAGAATTACCGAGTGAGCTAATAGGTAGTGTCTCAACTTCCTGGTGGCCCATACCAAAGCTAAGCAAACTTTTTCCAAAGGAGTATAGCGGGTCTCATATTCAAGCATCTTTTTGCTTAAGTAGTAGATGGCCTTCTCCACTTTATCATCCAACTCTTGTGCAAGCATACAACCCATAGTTGATTTGGTCACTGATAAGTACAGGATCAACGGATTCCCTAGCTCAGGCGATGATGACACAAGTGGATTCCGTAAATACTACTTGACTTGCTCGAACGCAAACTGATATCGATTATTCCATTGGAACTTCTTCCTTTTCTTTAGGAGACCAAATAGTGATTCACAAGTCAAGGTTAGCTTTGAAATGAACCTCCTTACGGATTGCACATTTCCTTGAAAGCCTCGCACCTCATTTTCAGTCATTGGTGGTGGTATTTCTAAAATGGCCTTAATTTTAGATGGATCAACTTCGATTCCTCGTTGTGTAATCAGAAATCCCAACATCTTACCCGCAGTTACCCCAAAGATGCATTTTTGTCAATTCAACCTTAGCATGTATTCCCTAATTCTCTCAAAGAATTTCTTTAATGTAGTGTAATGGCTTTCCCGATCTTTGGACTTGACAATCATGTCATCTACATACACCTCAACTTTCTTGTGGATCATATCATGCAAAAAGAATGGTAGCAGCTCTCTGATAAGTGGTCCCAGTATTCTTCAAACCGAATGGCATAACTCTGTAGCAGTATGTCCCCCATGGTGTGGTAAATGCTATCTTTTCTCTGTCCTCTAGAACCATAAGCATCTAGTTATACCTTGAAAAACCATCCATGAATGACAATAAGGCATGCCCTACAGTGAAGTCTACCAATTCATCAATATGTGGCAATGGGAAATCATCCTTCGGATTAGCCTTATTCAAATCCCAGAGGTCAACACAAACTCGGATTCTGCCATCTTTCTTCGGAACTAGCACAATATTGGCTAACCAAGTAGGATATTCTGATACGAGCAAAAACCCAGCATTGATTTGCTTGGTAGCCTCTTCTTTAATTTTCAAGGCCCAATCTGGACGAATTCTGCGAAGCTTCTGTTTGACAGGTTGGGCCTCAAGGTCGAGAGGAATCCTATGCTGTACAATCTCAGGGTCAATTCCCAGCATGTCTTCATAGGACCATATAAAAACATCTTTGAATTCTTTTAATTAAGAAACTAATTGTTCACGTTCCTCTGAAGATAATGTAGAACCAATTTGGATCAAACAAGGATCTCTTTCAGTACCCACATTTACAAAAACAATTTCATCCACTAATGGCTTAGCACGCCTTTCTTTCTCTCAGTCGATTAAATTTTTCAAAGACCGAGGAATTTCTTCCTCTTCGTTTTTATCAAGATCTTGAAAATTTTGGTCAATGTTATGAACTATGGACACAGAAAAGGAAGCGGAAATCACATCTTAATTCAAAGCCTCGAGGCTCACAAGTTGCAACAGACTTAAAATAGAAAGAAAAAGAAGACTCAGACATTTTAGACAAACTTAAATCTGCCTCCAACCCCACAGGCCCACCAGACTCAGACTCAACAACCAATTCAGAATTCCCAATACAACTCTTTTCAAAATGCCAATTTATTTGTGAGCCATTCACTGCATCCATGATGAAACTTGAATAGTCAGCAAGTACCACTTCCCCGACCACGGCAATGGTCATATCCACCAAATTTATCGATTCAACGCTAGTATGCGATTCTGTCAGTAAATCAGCCAGTGTTAGACCTAGGACTTCCTCTGTGCTGCTTTCTGAGCTAACTTCTCTGTCTTGTCTGATATCGATACTAGAATCTACCCACTCCTCGTCACTGTCGGCGAACTGATGATCGAAGAAGATCTTAAACCTAAGGTATTTATTCCTCTCCACTTGATCAATCCAAGGCTCAGAGAAACCATAAAAAGGAAAGTCTTCGCCTTGGCGGGCAAAGCGTTCGTTCAAGGTCCCACGAATTGGCTTATGAACCAACTCAAACTGCTACTTGGTTCTCTTGGCCTTGATCCTCTCCCTGAAAAAACAAAAAACAAAACAAAACAAAACAAAAAACAAAAACAATAATAATAATAAAAGAGAGAGTAGCATTTTCTCAGTTTTCCAGCAACAGCTCGATAGCGAAGATTACAACCAGCTTTATTTCCACACAACTTTGTCGCCTAACTTTACCATTAGTTGCCTCGCTTCATCTTCACTCCTTCGAAGCTCTTAAAGACTCTGCATCAGCCTTGGCAGAGCTTCCGAAGGAGATTATTCTTTGTCGGCCATCAAATTGGTTATGCGAAAGAACTCCGAATCGGGCCGTGGAGGTGGCTTGTCATTTCAGTTCTTTGTTCTGCTTTTTCAGTGCACTAATTTCTACTCGAGAGTCCTTGTACATACATTGGAGCATGGAGAGTTGTGCAATTAACTGATGTACATCAAACGTCCTATTCTGCAGTCGACGGGACAAGTTGGAGACCGCAGTCACGGTCTCCACACATGACCTCAACGTATACGAGTTTGCTTCGATGTCAGACTGTGCCGCCATTATTTGCTTAACTGACATCGCTGGAAAGCTGAAAACAGAAGAATGAGGAGGAGCCTGCAGTTGAGCTTCAGAGGAGTTGAAATTGGTCATCTCTATCGTGGACTCGTTCAGGTCTGGAAAAAGAGTGAGAGAACCGTGTAAAGAGGCCACGGCAGAGGAGAGTAATGCAAAAGAAAGAGGTTGCAGAGTGGTGGCAGAGAAAGTTTGCAAGCTTTTGCTCTGCCTCTCTCGCAGGCCTCAACTTAAAAAGAGAGCAAAGAAAAAGAAAAAAAAAAGACAAAAAGGAGAAACATTGGGATAAGGCGTTGAAGAAACAAGGTAGCCTGTCGGTCAGGCGTCGCGATTGTTGAAATCACGCACCAGACATGACGCTCGAAGAAGATGAGGGAAGAGAGAGAGACAAAAATAGGAGAGGAGAGAGAGATATGTATATGTATGTGTATGTGTGTATTATATTATATACGTATATGTCTGTGTACATGTAACTATGTATATATTTTCTCCGTATATGTATATGTGTGTATCCGTATACGTATATAATTTGCCTGTGTGTATATGTATACATATGTAATACATATTTTGTATATCGTTCGTGTGTATATGTAACCTTCCTTCTTTCCGTATGAGATACGGTTAGGTACGTCTGTTGGTTACACTACCTTTGTTCTTTTCACGTAAAACGTGTTAGGATTTGATGTTTACCTAGTTAAAACCTTTCCCCTTTCCGTATAAGATACGGTTAGGTACGCTGTTGGTTACACCACCTTTGTTCCTTTCACGTAAGACGTGTTAGGATTTGATTTTTACCTAGTTAAGACCTTCCTCCTTTCCATATATAATACGGTTAGGTACGTCTATTGGTTATACCACTTTTGTTCCTATCACGTGAAACGTGTTAGGATTTGATGTTTACCCGATTAAAACCTTCCCCCTCTACGTATGAGATACGGTTAGGTACGCTGTTGGTTACGCCACCTTTGTTCCTTTCACGTAAAACGTGTTAGAATTTGATGTTTACATGGTTAAAACCTTCCCCTTTTCCATATGAGATACGGTTAGGTACGTTTGTTGGTTACACTACCTTTGTTCCTTTCACGTGAAATGTGTTAGGATTTGATGTTTACCTAGTTAAAACCTTTCCCCTTTCCGTATGAGATATGGTTAGGTACGTCTGTTGGTTACACCACATTTGTTCCTTTCACGTGAAACGTGTTAGAATTTGATGTTTACGTGGTTAAAACCTTTCCCTTTTTCGTATGAGATACAGTTAGGTACGTTTGTTGGTTACACCACCTTTGTTCCTTTCACCTGAAACGTGTTATGATTTGATGTTTACCTGGTTAAAATCTTCCCCCTTTCGGAATGAGATACGGTTAGGTACGCTTGTTGGTTACACCATCTTTGTTCCTTTCACGTGAAACGTGTTAGGATCTGATGTTTACCTGGTTAAAACCTTCTCCCTTTCCGTATAAGACACGGTTAGGTATGTCTGTTGGTTACACCACCTTTGTTCATTTCACGTGAAACGTGTTAGGATTTGATGTTTACCTAGTTAAAACCTTCTCCCTTTCCGTATAAGATACAGTTAGGTCCGTCTGTTGGTTATACCACTTCCGTCCCTTTCACGTAAAACGTGTTAGGATTTGATGTTTACCCAATTAAAACCTTCCACCTCTTCGTATGAGATACGGTTAGGTACGCTGTTGGTTTCACCACCTTTGTTCCTTTCACATGAAACGTGTTAGGATTTGATGTTTAGGAACATCTGTTAGGAAAATACGGTTAGGAACATCTGTTGGTTACACCACTATACCTCCTCCCGCGTGAAACGCGTTTGGATTTCGGGTTCATTATTTTCTCTTCTCGCGTAAGACTCGTTTGGATATCGAGTTCACCCATCATTTGTGTTATGGCACATTTGTATGTGATCTTGTGACACATTTAATACGATGCACCCCCTGTTATGTTTCATATCATTTGCAGGAAGCTTGCCTCTCATGTTGTCATCTTCATATCTTTATCATCAGTCCATGACATTGTATTGCATTGCATAATCATGATTTTCAAACAACTGGCTTCGCGAAGCGTGTGAGTCCAACTTTCAGACTGCATTTTGAGCATGTCATTTTGCATGTTGCCTCTGAACTACACAAGTTTGATTCCTTGCAAAGGGATACGTAGGCAACCTTCCGGTTCAATCACTTGCATTGCATCTTGTTTATTTGCCTAAGTCTTACAGCCTTGTCAAAAGGGTTGTCTTCGGGCTTTGACTTTCCCTTACGTTATTAAATAATTTTGAATTCTGTCAAAGAGGGACAACTGTAAACACAATATTTTTACCAGCCCTAAGACTTAGGCGCTTTCTGTTGATTACCCGATGATGACAATCAGAATGTGTTCCCTAGCAGTCCTCAACAAGAAAAATAGAATTTGAGCTTTAATCCCAACCTTCACACATTTTTGGCCAAACTATTTTGGACCTTAAAACCCTCTTTTCAAAATATTTTTCTAAATGTTTCTACGATATTCCAAGGCTCCCATTTCAATTAAAATATTACACTTTTCAATAAACCAAGTAAGGACAAAGTAAAAATAAATGGAAGGGATGTGAACTCTTTAAAAAAATATATATTTAAAACATCTTATTTATAGGTTTAGATAGGTTTGGATTTGAAGGAAACAGGAGGGGATGGAAGAAAACTGGTTTAGGGAAAAGATGAGCATCAAATTGTTAAGAAGGAAATGAACAGCCTTTACTAAATTAGGCATATCTCTTTGTACACTTGGATTTTAAATGTGAGGCCATCACTATTGGAAAGGAGACTTCTCGGGCTTCAATTTAGACCCAAGAATCACCTAAAACCAAATTCAGATAAAGGAGATATGCCCATTTGAAGTTGGGATTAAGAGCAGATTTTGTTGACCTGGCCCGAGGGAAATGAACAGCCTTTACTAAATTAGGAATATCACTTTGTACACTTGGAATTTAAATGTGAGGCTATCACCATTAGAAATTAGACTTTTGGGGCTTCAATTTAGATCCAAGAATCACCTAAAACCATGTCCGGATAAGGGAGATATGCCCGTTTGTAATAGCAGATTTTGTTGACTCGGCCCAAAACAGCAGCAGCCCCGTTTTTCTTGGTTTTTGTTCGGTTGAGACACCAAATTTACCTATTTTCTGATCCATTTAAGTGCACCCTCTCATCCTCCATTATACTTAATCATCCCCCATTGTCAAAAAGAGATTTTGTTTGCATCCATAAGGAGTATCCTATGCAACCACCTTGAAAATTTGCCCTCCTATCACATTCTTGTCTCCCACCTTGTCTTCCACCTTCTTTTTGACCTTTACTCTCCCTCATTTCCTGTATAGAATGATCGTATTGTAAGAGACTGGGAGGACCACGAAATTGAAGAAAAAAGAGTGAGAAAATAGTGAAAAAAGAGAAAAATTGAGTTTTTGAGCAAAAACCAATCCTATCTTCCATACACACCCCATACCTTCCATACAAACTGAAGTTCCATCTTTCCTACACCCAAAACTCCTCCAAAATTTCTAAAATAGCTAAATTTCAGTAGTGATTGATTAAAGGAAAGAGTGAGTGTTGTTGAAAGTGAGAAAAAAAATAATAGAGTTAGCCACTTTTCCACCATACATACCCAGAGTTCTATTTTAGTTTCACATTGAGGATTGAGAACACACTTCCTAAACTTGAGGGTGATCAAGAGGAAGTTCGGAAATCAAGAAGCTCAACCTTTCTTTGAAAGGTGAATTTCTAGTCTTTCATTTTCTTATATTTTTTATCTCATATTTATTTTATTGCTTCTTATTTCATAGTGTTTTGTTATAATCCAAGTGGTTTGTTTATCTCATATTTATTTTCTTACTTTATATTTCATAGT
Organism: Camellia sinensis; assembly: GCF_055761805.1. NCBI lineage: Eukaryota > Viridiplantae > Streptophyta > Magnoliopsida > Ericales > Theaceae > Camellia > Camellia sinensis. Next base: position 152,131,063 of record NC_138970.1, read on the forward strand.
GTGTTGTTGTAATCTAAGTGGTTTGTTTGGCTCATAATTATTTATTTATTTATTTATTTATTTATTTATATTCACGTGCTTTAATTTCATATTAGTTTTGTTATAATCTTATATGTTCTACCTCATATTTGCTTCCTTGTTTTAAGTTCATGTTGTAATCTTACATGTTCTATCTTATATTTGCTTTCTTATTTTAGTTTCATAGTAATTGTGTTGTAATCTTGCATTTCCTAACTTATATTTTTCTTGCATTAGTCTTATATTAGTTTTGTTATAATTTTGCATGTTCTACCTCATATTTCCTTTTTTTGTTTTAGATTCATGTTAGTTTTGTTGTAATCTTGCATATTCTATCTTATATTTGTTTTCTTGTTTTAATTTCATAGTAATTATGTTGTAATCTTGCATTTCCAAGCTTATATTTTTTTTGTATTAGTCTCAAATTCGTTTTGTTGTAATCTTGCATGTTCTACCTTATATTTGTTTTCTTGTTTTAGGTTCATGTTAGTTTTGTTGTAAGTTTGCACTTTTGTTTATTTTATATTTGTTTTCTTGTTTTTAATCTAACCAATAGTGGTTAGTTGAGTCTCCTACATATTTCTTATTTGTTCCGTTTCTTGGTTTCGCAATAAGATAGGTTTTGCTAGGCCTAGTTGGCTGGGCCGGCCGGTTAGCTTCTTTTGGACAAGACGGCGTTGTCTTCCGATGTTAACTAACTTTCGGTGGTTTCCAAGGCATATGAAACTTTTTTTTCGTTTGTTTATTTTATTTTGAGTGTATTGTGAAATTTTTTATTTTGTTGTAGTATTCTCCTCCCCCCTCTAATTTGGTTTGTAATAATTTATTCGGAGTGTTGTAATAATTTTCTGCCCCACTTCTTTCAATCTCGTTCTTTTACTTACTTTCCTTATTTGTAAATATGCATCATGTTTATTTTATTTTATTTTTTTGTCGTTATATCCATGCTTTGCATTTATGTTTCATGCATCTTGATTCGGCTAAGTTTGCATTTGTGGATTTAATCAATTCCTATGTGATTACGTGCGCTATCTCATGTTTTTGAGATGATTCACATGTCATATCTTAGAAACCGAATATTTTGTTGCATCTCATGAGTGAATTGTATTAGGATTTTGTATATAAGATCATGCATGTTTTACTAACTTTGTTTTGTAGCTCTTCGATGGACATTGGTAAATAGGTAAGTTTTTATCTTTAGTATCCCGTTTGTGTGTATTTTTTTTATTATGTTTAAGCATCCTACTATGTGGCTACTTGCTTACTTGATATAATTGTATGAATGCCAGTGGATGGAGGTGTGTTACTTAATTTGGAATAGTGCTGATTTTTATGTTTATAAACTCAATTTATTTGGGTTGTACATCTCCAAAACTCTTTCAAAACTACATGAAATTAAATTATTTCAAAATAAATGACATAGTCTATACTTGTATGCTTCACATAGTAATTTTTAGGATTTATTAAATAATAGAAATATGAACATATAAAATAAATAAAATTCATATCATGGTTTAATAAAGGCCGTTCTTTTGATCGGGTGAGTGGGGATGCTCAATTAATTACCTTCCCCTCTCGTACCTAAGGTTCCGAACCGAGACAATTTTGGTCATAACAAATAGTGGTCTTGGCACGAGTCATAGGTTTCCTAATTTCTCAAAAATATTAGGTTGTGACTCTGAGATCTGACGACGCAATCCATTTCTGGCAAAAGGTTTTGCAATAAAATGGATTTTCTAAAAGTTGTCAAATCTGGACTCTCATCTATGTTTCACATTGCACTAATGAGACTAAATCAAAGACACCAAGGGTCCGAACTATTTAACGCGCACAGGTACCCTCCAGGCATGTTATAGTTTCTGACGACTCTGCTGGGGATTTTATGAAACCTTGACTCGAACTCCATGATATAACTTTTATTTTCAATTATATGTTCATTGCATTGCATGCATTGGTGCACTTCAAGTCCCTGTGTTGCCCAGATATTGGTTGGAGCAAAAGCATGCTTTTTGTGACACTACACCTATCTTTACGATACTTTAGAGGCCTTGTGTTGTAACCTTTTGAGATTTGTCAAAAAGGTAGCTCTGCTATATAGCTCTGGTATCTAGCTTTGTTGTCTAAGGTTCTCAGACCCCGAAGAGAGGCTATTTGACTCTTTTGATTTCCTGGGATATTTATTGGTCATGACCCAAATGACTATTTGGTAACGTCACCTTGACTTCAACCCCTAGAGTAGAGCCAACCTTGTGCATATAATGAGCTATAGTACCATCCAAAATTAAGACAGGATACTCTCTCATTTCTAGAATGTATGATGCCGTTTGTTTGAATAGTGAAACCCTAGATCATCTCAAAGCTAGGACAGCGTAACCCTAGCCCCCATAGGGGTGTTTGTTCTCTTTCCTACTATGTGTTATGTACAATGGATGGGATCCAAACAAGGCTTCTCAGTATCAGTGGTTTAGGCATTTTAGTTTGTGAGTTCAGTTCTGGTTTTTTAGTATGATCAGTTGAGCTGGCATGCTGCCGAAATTTGATTGAATGTTTCATTTTTGCAAGGTAGTCGAGCATTTTAGCTTCCGAAATGTCTGATATCCCCCAAGTTCTATGGACTTGCATTGGTAGACTTTGCAAAAGTGCAGATTAGGTTCAAGGTTAGCCAATGTTAGTTTCTTTGCCACCGGTTACACGAAAGAAAGCAAAAGCTTCATCAACTGTCCAGAATACCCCTTCTTCACCTGCTTAAATCATCACCACTCAACTCACCAGAATCAGTGATGGCTCAGATTCCAGAAAATATAGCAGACATACTATTGGCCCTTCAACGGAGTATGAATATCATTGCCACTACGGTTGCCGCTCAAGGCAATACTCTTGCTGAGCTGCAATGTCCATTTGGGACGTCCACTACTTAACCACCTCCAGTGACTCATCCAGTTCCACCTCCACCTCCACCTCCACCAGCTGACGAGTTTCCTAAACTTAACTCACCAGAAGATCTAAGGGTTCCTGTACAAACTTCAGGAGGATCATTTCCCCTTCCACAACCAGCAGAAGGGATCTTTTCCTCTGAGGCACCTGAGTCTGACCCAACTATGTTGAAGCTGTCCAAGTGAGAAAAACTTTTCAAAAGGTCACAATGAGTCAATTTAATCTCGGACATCAAAGACGGGTACACTGAAACAGTTGTGAAGCTGCCAGAACGGTTCAAAATGCCATACGTTGATAGGTTTGATGGCTCCGATGACCCAATAGTGCACATTCACCTATTCTCTGATGTCTTAAAGCCTATGGGTTTGACTCATCCGCAAAAACTCTATTTGTTCGGACGAACTTTGTCAGGAATGGCTGCCATCTCGTATGCCAAGTTAGAGGACTTGGTAAAACAAAGTTGGGAAGAGTTAGCCGAGGCCTTTATCACCCAGTATGCTTGTAACACCCAAATTGAAGTGACTACTCGGGAATTAAAGGCCACTCATCAAGACTCAAATGAAAGTTGAGTGGCCTTCATCACCAGATGGAGGGCCAAGGTAGCGCCGATGACCAACAGGCCAGTAGAAAGAGATCAAATTCGCATGGTGGTCAGGAATTTTCACGACAAGATGTTTCAAAAAATGATAGTTCTTCCCCTATTTACTTTTAAAGAATTACATGAAATGGGGGTCCAGATAGAAGATGCCATGAAACAGGGAATCATCATTGATGACAAAGAGTCAATACGGAAGACCTTCGGGCGTAGTTCCAATGCTACCACCAGTGGTAGCACAGCTGTGAAGCCCTCTGAAATCAACTTGGTTGCCATCACCACTAAAATAGCCGACCCCTTTGCTCATGCTGGCCCACAAACAACGAACACAACCCAAGCCCCAATCAAAACATTCACCCCTCTCCATATGTCATTCTTCAAAGCAATGAACATCTTGACAAAAAGAGGGTATTTGAAGCCTTTGGACCCCCGACCTCTTCCCCGAACCCCTCCCAGCCAAACATGACCCTACCAAACACTGTGTTTTCCACTAACAACCCGGACATGACACAGACCGGTGCTTTCATCTAAATCCTGAGATCTAAGATCTCATAGACAATAAAGTCATAGCTCCCCCACAACCACCAAAACCCAACGTCACTACCAACCATTGCCGCCCTATGACAGAGTTCCACCACCTCTTCATCTTAACCTCATCCATACACTTTCATCCACCTTTAACCCCAGTATCTATATCACACCTACCCATTTACCAAAACATGAGGTACATATTCCTGAAGGCACCGAGTTCTGCATGATAGATGCACCTCCAACCCAGCTAGAACCCAAAATCCCTATGGTGGTGGTGTTAAAGGAAATAACCGAAATACCTATGCCTGAGGCCGGCAAACTATCAGAGAAAAAGTATGATCATAGCCGGTATATTTTTCCCAGTGGTCAATTAAAGCTTGAGGTTGATCTGCCTGACTCATTTTCTATCAATGTTGTTAGAGAGGATGTACTTGAACAAGGGTTGGATGATTTGGCCGACCTAGAAGAAGACTTGGCTAATCTCCATTTCTTTGAAAAATTAGACCTTGGGAATGTGCAGATGGAATAGTGGGAACCAAAGAATTACAGTCACGGTTGGTCAAGCGATGACGAAGCTTCTGATGAGAAAACTGAAAGAAAATGGGATTAATTAAGACTTGATTTTGGAAAACCTGTTGAATGTGGTAAAGGAAAGAGTTCCAAAGGAAAAAAAAAAAAAAGAACCAGAAAGCCATTCAGAGCATACTATGGGAATGATTCAAGCAGCGTTAGATAATTGCCTTTCGGTTAATGAAGGCTAATGTTGGGATGATAATGACCTACAGCTCGCCCACACTGATGGTAAATGGGTAAACAATATACCAGATAAGACTTGGTTTGCAGATGAAATTGATCATTTGACCAGAAGTGAGCACTACTTCAAGCCTCCATATTTAGACCAATGAGAGCCCTCTGGCAAAGATAAAGAGGTAGAGAAAGAGAAAGAGAAAGAAAAGAGAAAGAGGTAGAAGAAAACCTGGTTCTAGAACAACTAAAAAAGATCCAGGCAAACATTTCTATTTGGGGTCTTCTCATGGCTTCCTGAGAACATTGACAGGCAATGTTGTCAATGTTGAGCAAGGCTAAGCTGTCAATTGATACCATTCCTGAGCAATTAGTGTCATAAATCACCTCGAGAGATACCATCCCAGCAATAACTTTTGTTAACAAAGAGCTGCCAACAGAAGGAAAGGAACCCAATCAATCTATAGCCAGTAATACCTTTCCTGCCACTTTGTCTCAACCCCATTGCTGGAATGTGACCTAGTTTACTCATGAAATAGATTGATTTGGCACTAGCGTATACACCTTCGTCTTCTGCGATGAGCGTTTGAACTAGCTGGGCCTCTGCCATTGTAAAACTTGATAGGAACACATCCTCTTCCCCATGCTGTATTTCTAGCAGCGGTATTGTGACTTCTGGGGGAGGATGAATAGATGAATTTCCAAAGACATTGACAATTCCTCCGCCATATGGGTACTTTACCAATTGATGTAGTGTGGATGATACAGCTTTCATCTGATGAAGCCAGGGCCTTCCCAATAGCAAGTTGAATGTTGCGGGAACATCCATGATATGAAATTCAGCTTCGTGCTCAAATGGACCCTCGGTTATTTGTACTTTGATTGTCCCCATCACTTCTCGACTAGTATTATCATAGGCTTGGATCAATTGAGTAGTAAGCATGAAATCTACCGGCTTTAGCCCGATTGAATAAGCAGTACGTGTAGGGCAAACATTGATAGTTGATCTGGTGTCAATCAAAACAATCGAGATCCATTTCTTTCTGCATTCTAGTGATACGTACAGAGACTTATTATGTTCTGATCCTTCTGTTGGCATCTCTTTGTCAACAAAAGTTATTGCTAGGATGGTTTCTCTCGGGGTGATTAATGACACTAATTGCTCAGGAGTGGTATCAATTGACAGCTTAGCCTTGCTCAACATTGACAACATTGCCTGTCAATGTTCTCGAGAAGCCATGAGAAGACCCCAAATGGAAATGTTTGCCTGGATCTTTTTCAGTTGTTTTAGAACTAGGTCTTCTTCTACTTCTTTCTCTTTTTCTTTCTTTTTCTTTTTCTTTATTTTTCTCTTTCTCTACCTCTCTATCTTTGCCAGAGGGCTCTCCTTGGTCTAAATGTGAAGGCTTGAAGTTGCACCCACTTCTGGTCAAATGATCAATTTCATCTGCATACCAAGTCTCATCCGGCACATTGTTTACCCATTCACCATCAGTGTGGGCGAACTGTAGGTCATTATCATCCCACCATTTACCTTCGTTGACCGAAAGGAAATTATCTAATGCTGCTTGAATCATTCTAACAGTATGCTCTGAATGGTTTTTTGGTTCTTTTTCTTTTCCTTTGGAACTCTTTCCTTTACCACATTCAACAGGTTTTCCAAAATCAAGTCTCAATTCATCCCATTTTCTTTCAATTTTCTCATCAGAAGTTTCGTCACCGCTTGAACAACCGTGACTGTAATTCTTCGGTTCCCACCATCTCATCTGCACATTTCCAAGGTGTAATTCTTCAAAGAAATGGAGATTAGCCAAGTCCTCCTCTAGGTCGGCCAAATCATCAAACCCTTGTTCAACTACATCCTCTCTGACAACATTGATAGAAAATGAGTCAGGCAAATCAACCTTAAGCTTTAATTGACAACTGGGAACAATATACCGACTAGGATCATAATTTTTCTCTGATAGTTTTCCGGCCTTAGGCATAGGTATTTCGGTTATTTTCTTTAACACCACCACCATAGGGATTTTGGGTTCTGGCTAGGTTGAAGGTGCATTCATCATGCACAACTCGGTGCCTTCAGGAATATGTACCTCAGGTTTTGGTAAATGGGTAGGTGTGATATAGATACTGGGGTTAAAGGTGGATGAAAGTGTATGGATGAGGTTAAGATGAGGAGGTGGTGGAACTCTGTCATAAGACGGCAACGGGTTGGTAGTGATGTTGGGTTTTGATGGTTGTGGGGGAGCTATGACTTTATTGTCTATGAGATCTTAGATCTCAGGATTGAGACGAAAGCACCGGTCTATGTCATATCCGGGTTGTTAGTGGAAAGCAAAGTGTTTGGTAGGGTCATGTTTAGTTGGGAGAGGTTCAGGAAGAGGTCGAGGGTCCAAAGGCTTCAAATACCCTCTTTTTGTCAATATGTTCATTGCTTTGGAAAATGACATATGGAGAGGGGTGAATGTTCTGATTGGGGCTCGGGTTGTGTTCGTTGTTTATGGGCCAGCATGAGCAAAGGGGTCGGCTATTTTAGTGGTGATGACAACCAAGTTAATTTCAGAGGGCTTCACAGCTGTGCTACCACTGGTGGTAGCATTGGAACTGCGCCCAAAGGTCTTCCATATTGACTCTTTGTCGTCAATGATGATTCCTTGTTTGATGGCATCTTCTATCTGGACCCCCATTTCATGTAATTCTTTAAAAGTAAATAGGGGAAGAACTATCATTTTCTGAAGCATTTTGCCATGCAAATTCCTAACCACCATGCGAATTTGATCTCTTTCTACTAGCCGGTTGGTCATCATCGCTGCCTTAGCCCTCCATCTGGTGATGAAGCCCATGCAACGTTCATTTGGCTCTTGACGAGTGGCCTCTAATTCCCGAGTAGTCACTTCAATCTGGGTGTTATAAGCATACTGGGTGATAAAGGCCACGGCTAACTCTTCCCAACTTTGTTTTACCGAGTCCTCTAACTTGGCATACGAGATGGCAGCCATTCCTGACAAAGTTCGTCCGAACAAAGAGAGCTTTTGCGGACGAGTCAAACCCATAGGCTTTAAGACATCAGAGAATAGGCGAATGTGCAACGTTGGGTCACCGGAGCCATCAAACCTATCAATGTGTGGCATTTTGAACCGTTCTGGCAACTTCACAACTATCTCAGTGTATCCGTCCTCGATTAAATTGACTTATTGTGACCTTTTGAAAAGTTTTTCTAACTTGGATAGCTTCAACATAGTTGGGTCAGACTCAGGTGCCTCGGACGGAAAGATCCCTCCTGCTGGTTATGAAAGGGGAAATGATCCTCTTGAAGTTTGTATAGGAACCCTGAGATCTTATGGTGAGTTAAGTTCAGGAAACTCGTTAGCTGGTGGACGTAGAGGTGGAGGGAGAACTGGATGAGTCACTGGAGGTGGTTGAGTAGTGGATGCCCCAAACGGGCGTTGCAGCTCAGCAAGAGTCTTTCCTTGAGTGCCAAGAGCAGTGCCTTGGGCAGCAACCGTAGTGGCAATGGTATCCATTCTCCGTTGATAGGCTAATAGTATGTCTGCTATATTTTCTGGAATCTGAGCCATCACTGATTTTGGTGAGTCGAGTGGTGATGATCTAGCAGGTGAAGAAGGGGTATTCTGGACAATTGATGAAGCTTTAGCTTTTCGTCGTGTAACCGGTGGCAAAGAAACTAACACTGGCTGACCCTGAACCAAATCTGCACTTTTGCAAAGCCTACCAATACGAGTCCATAGAACTTAGGGGATATCAGACCTTTCGGAAGCTATAGTGCTCGACTATCTTGCAAAAACGGAACCTTCAATCAAATTTCGATAGCATGCCAGCTCAACTGATCATACTAAAAAAGCAAAACTGAACTCACAAATTCAAATGCCTGAACTGATATTGACAAGCCCTGTATGGATCCTATCCATTGCACATAACACATAGCAGGAAAGAGAACAAACACCCCTATGGGGGCTAGGGTTACCCTGTCCTAGCTTTGTGGTGATATAGGGTTTCATTATTCAAACAAGCGGCATCATACATCCTCGAAATGGGAGAGTATCCTGCCTTAATTTTGGAAGGTACTATAGCTCATTATATGCATAAGGTTGGCTCTACTCTAGGGGTTGAAATCAAGGTAACGTTACAAAAGAGTCCTTTGAGTCATAACCAATAAAGATCCCAGGAAATCAGAAGAGTCAAATAGCCTCTCTTCGTAGTCTAAGAACCTTAGACATCAAAGCTAGATAACATAGCTACATAACAGAGCTACATTTTTGACAGATCTCAAAAGGTTACAAATAAGGCCTCTAAAGTATCGTAAAGATAGGTGTGCTGTCACAAAAAGCTTGCCTGTGCTCCCACCAGTATCTAGGCAACACAGGGACTTGAAGTGCACCAATGCATGCAATGAAATGAACATGTAATTGAAAATAAAAGTCATATCATGGAGTTTGAGTCAAGGTTTTATAAAATCATCAGCAGAGTCGCCAAAAACTGTAACATACCCAAGGGGTGCCCGGGGGGTGCCTAGGGGGTACCCGTGCACGTTAAACAGTTCGGACCCTCGATCTCTTTGATCTAGTCTCATTAGTGCAATGTGAAACATAGATGAGAGTCCAGGTTTGGCAACTTTTAGAAAATCCATTTTATTGTAAAACCTTTTGCCAGAAATGGACTGCGTCATCAGACCTTAGAGTTGCCACCTAATATTTTTGGAAAACTAGGAAACTCATGACTCGTGCCAAGACCACTGTTCGTCATTACCAAAGTTGTCTCCGTTCGAAACCGTAGGTATGAGAGGGAAAGGTCATTAATTGAACACCTCCACTAACCCGATCAATAGATCGGCCTTTACTAAACCATGATATGAATTTTATTTATTTTATATGTTCATATTTCAATTATTTAATAAATCCTAAAAATTACTCTGTGAAGCATACAAATATAGACTGCGTCATTTATTTTGGAATAATTTAATTTCATGTAATTTTGAAAGAGTTTTGGAGATGTACAACCCAAATAAATTGAGTTTATAAACATGAAAATCAACACTATTCCAAATTAAGCGACACAACCTCCATCCAGTAGCATTCATATAGTTATATCAAGTAAGCAAATAGCCACATGATAGGATGCTTAAACATAATAAGAAAAACACACACAAACGGGATGATAAAGCATAAAAACTTACATATTTACCGATGTCCCTCGAACAGCTACAAAACAAAGTTAGTAAAATATGCATGATTTATATACAAAATCCTAATGCAATTCACTCATGAGATGCAACTAAAGATTCAGCCTTTAAGATATGGCATGTGAATCATCTCAAGAACATGATGTAGCGCACGTAATCACATAAGAATTGATTAAATCCACAAATGCAAGCTTAGCCGAATCAAGATGCATGAAACATAGATGTACAGCATGGATATAACGATAAAAAAATAAAATAAAATAAACATTATGTATATTTACAAATAAAGAAAGCAAGTAAAAGAATGGGATAGAAAGAAGTGGGGTGAAAAATTATTACAACATTTTGAATAAATTATTACAAACCAAATTAAAGAGGGGATGAGAATATTACAACAAAATAAAAACCTCACAATATACTCAAAATAAAATAAACAAAACAAAAAAAAAAGTTTCATGTGCCTTGGAAACCACCGGAAGTTAGTCAACATCAGAAGACAACGCCGTCTTGTCCAAAAGAAGCTAACCAGTCGGCCCAGCCAACTAGGCCTAGCAAAACCTGTCTTATTGCAAAACCAAGAAACGAAACAAATAAGAAATATGTAGGTGGCTCAACTAACCACTACTGGTTAGATTAAAAATAAGAAAACAAATATAAAATAAAAGAAGTGCAAACTTACAACAAAACTAACATGAACCTAAAATAAGAAAATAAATATAAGGTAGAACATTCAAGATTACAACAAAACTAATATGAGACTAATACAAGAAAAATATAAGATAGGAAATGCAAGATTACAACGTAATTACTATGAAACTAAAACAAGAAAATAAATATGAGATAGAACATGCAAGATTATAACAAAACTAACATGAACTTAAAACAAAAAAAGAAAATATGAGGTACAACATGCAAGATTACAGCAAAACTAATATGAGACTAATTCAAGAAAAATATAAGCTACGAAATACAAGATTACAACATAATTACTATGAAACTAAAACAAGAAAACAATTATAAGATAGAAATGCAAGATTACAACAAAACTAACATGAACCTAAAATAAAAAAACAAATATGAGGTAGAACATGCAAGATTACAACAAAATTAATATGAGACTAATACAAGAAAAATATAAACTAGGAAATACAAGATTACAACACAATTACTATGAAACTAAAATAAGAAAGCAAATATAAGATAGAACATGCAAGATTACAATACGAACTTAAAACAAGAAAGCAAATATGAGGTAGAACATGCAAGATTACAACAAAAACTAATATGAAATTAAAGCAAGTGAATAAAAATAAATAAATAAATAAATAATTATGAGCTAAACAAGCCACTTAGATTATAACGACACACTATGAAATATAAAGTAAGAAAATAAATATGAAATAAACAAACCACTTGGATTATAACAAAACACTATGAAATAAGAAATAAGAAAATAAATATGAGATAGAAAATATAAGAAAATGAAAGACTAGAAATTCACCTTCCAAAGAAAGGTTGAACTTCTTGATTTCCAAACTTCCTCTTGATCACCCTCAAGTTTAGGGAGTGTGTTCTTAATCCTCAATTTGAAACTAGAATGGAACTTTGGATATGTATGGTGAAAAAGTGGCTAACTCTCTTTTTTTTTTTCTCACTTTCAACGACACTCACTCCTTTCTTTGATCAATCACTATTGAAATTTAGCTATTTTAGAATTTTCGGAGGAGTTTTAAGTGTAAAAAAGATGGAATTTCAGTTTGTATGGAATGTATGGGGTGTGTATGGAAGATAGGATTGTTTTTTGCTCAAAACCTCAATTTTTCTCTCTTTTTTCACCATTTTCTCACTCTTTTTTCTTCAATTTCGTGGTCCTCCCTCTCTCTTACAATATGATCATTCTATATAGGCAATGAGGGAGAGTAAATGTCAAAAAGAATGTGGGAGACAAGAATGTGATAGGAGGGAAAATTTTCAAGGTGGTTGCATGGGATACTCCTTTATGGATGCAAGCAAAACCTCTTTTTGACAATGGAGAATGATTAGGTATAATGAAGGGTGAGTGGGTGCACTTGAATGGATCTGAAAATAGGTAAATGGGGTGTCCCAACCGAACTAAAACCAAGAAAAAACGGGGCTGTTGCTGTTTTGGGCCAAGTCAACAAAATCTGCTATTAAGCCCAACTTCAAACGGGCATATCTCCCTTATCCAAACTTGGTTTTAGGTGATTCTTGAGTCTAAATTGAAGCCCTAGAAGTTTACTTGACAATAGTGGTGGCCTCACATTAAAATTCTAAGTGTACAAAGAGATATTCCTAATTTAGTGAAAGCTGTTCATTTCTCTCAGGCCAGGTCAACAAAATCTGCTCTTAAGCCCAATTTCAAATGGGCATATCTCCCTTATCTGGACTTGGTTTTAGGTGGTTCTTGGGTCTAATTGAGGCCCCAGAAGTCTCCTTTCCAATGGTGGTGGCCTCACATTTAACATCCAAGTGTACAAAGAGATATGCCTAATTTAGTAAAGGCTGTTCATTTTCTTCTTAACAATTTAATACTCATCCTTTCCCTAAACTAGTTTTCTTTCATCCCCTCCTGTTTCCTTCAAATCCAAACCTATCTAAACCTATAAAGAAGATGTTTTTAAATATATTTTTTTAAAGAGTTCACCTCACTTCTATTTATTTCTATTTTGTCCTTACTCAGTTTACTAAAAAATACAATATTTTAATTGAAATGGGAGCCTCAGAACATCATAAAAATATTTTGAAAAATATTTTGAAAATAGGGTTTTAAGGTCCAAAATAGTTTGGCCAAAAATGTGTGAAGGTTGGGATTAAAGCTCAAATTTTATTTTTCTTGTTGAGGACTGCTGGGGAACACATTCTGATTGTCATCATCAGGTAATCAACAGAAAGTGCCCAAGTCTTAGGACTGGTCAAAATGGGGTGTCTACACTACCCGATAGGCCAAGAAAGAATAATATTCCATTTAGGGATGAGAACATAAAATGAGTATTGTGTGGTAAATGCAAGAAGTACAGTCATAATAGGAAGACTTGTAAGGAGACATCGTCATGAAAGACATTATTATTTTGTAATAAAAGTATGAAAATAATGTAATACTTTTGCAACAACAGTTAATTTTTATTGTATTTTTTAATGGTTGTCTATCTAATTCACTGAGTTACTTCGTAATTCAATTTGACACCTTAATATATTTTTTGATTGTTCTTGATTAGTTTCATTTAAAAGAATTTACAATGGTGCTTGTTTAGTAGAAGTGAAGGTTTTGAGTAAAATTTTACTTTAAAAAACAATAAAATGGTACTATCAGAAACAATATAGGTTTAGTATGAATTCTACTGTAAACATATCCAACCTGTACTAACACATATGCCCATTTTATTTTTAAATTTTGAAATGATATAACTTTTGATCTAGATGTCAATTTTTAATAAAATTGATATTTTTAGAATCCTCTTATCAAGATCTATCAAATAAGATTCAAGTTACTATGACATTCCTTAAAAAAATGAAACAAAATATCATTAAAATTGACGTAGATAGTAAAATTTTATTGTCATTATCAAAGTAAGGCAAAATCGCAACGTCATTCAGAGTAAAATTTTATTATGAATATGAGTAAATTTTACTATGATTCAAAGTAAAATTTTACTGTTGTTAAGTAAATCAGTAATCAAATATTATTTTCGTTGACCAGAGTAAAATTTTACTATTAGGAAAACAGAGTACATACTAGATAAAAGATTAATAGTCAACTTTTACTTTAGATCTATGAACAATCAAACAAAAAACTATCGATTTTTCATTGTAATATTTCAATTTATCATTTTTTTGACATATAAAGTCATTTTATCTCAGATATGAAATTATTGATCTCAAACATGAGTTCATAGGCATCAAATCTAAGATGGTGATGGTTGACAGTAAAAATGGTATTCGCCAACCAACAGTGAGGATGAGCGACGCCGACCGATGATGGATATGGTAGAAGCGATGAACAACCATCGACGAAGGAGTTGGTGGAGAGAGAGAGAGAGAGAGTTACAAAAGAAAGAGAGCTTCTCTAACTTGTGATGGTTGATTTGAAAGTAAAAATCGGTAGAAGATGATGAAATCGTTCAATAACTTTGAAACATTCGACAATGGCACTTGAAAATCTCTTATTATGCTTCAATTTTTGCTTCAATTGACAAATTTTGAAGGAGGGTTTTCGAATCAAGGGTTTTTAAACTTTGACAGTTTTCAAACGAAGAAAAAGAATAAGAGAGACAAACAACTCAACTGCTTACTACTGCGCATATATATGTAAGGGTATTCTTGTCTTTTTATCTCATTTTTTAATTCTGAGGGGTTTTGACAACATTAATTAATTTCATGTCTTTTATACAAAAAAGGCCCGATAGAAGAGGGTTCTCACCAAAAAATCCTTTTCAATTTAATGGATTGGTTTAATAATGATGTCAAAGTTATCGCCATATTTGACTTTTGAAAAAATAGAAACTAATTTAATGAAAATAAAAACAACCACCTATTGCATGATTATCATCCAAACACATAATAAAAATTAATTTGGTAAAAAAAAATAAATGTCTAAAAGATTTATTAATTTTACATAATTTTATCTTTAGTGGATAGAAATAATTTTTAAAAATTCAAAAATATTTTTTTGACATTTATTTTTGTCAAATTAGTTTATATTTTATCAAATTGACAATTTTACCCTTGAAATTAAGCAATGATATCTTCAATTGCCCTTATGTAGAACAAGATTCAAAATTCAAGTCAAATGTGTCACAATTGAAAAGTTAGAGACTAAAGTGACACAAGGGACCGTTACTATAATTCGCCCTTTATTGTTCTTCAAAATAAAATAACATAAATTACACTTGAAAATCTCATTGACAAATTATTTTTGAGAAAATTTAAAAAAACAAATACTAATTTTTAAAGAAAATACTTTAAAATTGTATTCTAAATTTTTGAAAGGTTGGCATCTAGGGGTGTAAAAATAGTTCGGCCCGGCCCGGTTCACCCAATCTCAGATTCGAGTCGACCCATCGTTGGGCTTAGCAAGCTCCCATCAAAAAATGAGTTCGAGCCACTCGTGCAAAATCTCAACCCAAGGCCAAGGGGTAGTTGGGCCTCGAACTTAGACCTGGCCCCAGGTTTGAAGCGATCCTGGACCCAGCCTAACCATTTTTTTTCACTAAAATAGCTTAAAAACAACATTAGGCCTTGGAGCCAATGGAGCGGGCCAATCGGGTTGCGCTTTGGGCCAAGCAAGAAAACACACGGCCCAGGCCCATGGATTCGGATTGGGCACGGGCTTAGGTCTAGTTAGGCCTGACCAGGCCACGGGGGAACTTTGAACCGATGGGCCATTTTTACATCCCTATTGACATCCAATCCAACCTAGTAGTCAGCAAGTATTTCACAAAAAAACAGTAATTATTCAAAAACTATAAGCATTGCTAAACTTTTCTTTGTTTATGTATCAATAAATGCTAAAACCAAAAATACTTTAAATCCAATTATTAAAGGGACAAATCAAGAGAATTGTTTTTTTAGTGCGTTTGATTTTTTTCACACTTGATATATTGTGTAAACAAAACACTCTTGATGAAAATAATCATCATGTTTGATTTTGAATTTTCGAATATAATTTTGTGTTCATGTTTTATTGTCTTTAGTGAAGAAATCTAAAAACAAAATCAATAAATCCAAAATTAATTTTTTAAATATTTTTTTATGCATATTTTTAGATGTATTTTAAAAGTAAAATATTTTAAAAGTTTTAAAGACAATAAAACACACACACACACACACAAACTCAAAAATTGTATTTAAAAACTCATAACCAAAATTTTCAGATTAAATAGGGTTTATTACACTTTAAATGAGATTAATCATATTATATTAGCTAATAATCATGAGTTCTGTTTTTGTTCACACAATTTATTAAGTGTGTGATTCGTTTGGGATGTGGGTTGATTTTTTGACTTTTTAACTTTTTGACTATTTTAACATGGGATTAAAAAGTCTCGTTTGAGATAGACTTTTTAACTTTTTTGATTTTTATGAGAGAAAAAATAAAATGATTATGGTTTGGATGTGATATTTTGTCTTATTATGTTAAAAAAATTATTTTATTTTTTTGTGATTAAAATAACCAAAAATTCAAATATGTCAAACCATGAATTCTACAATTAAAAAGGAAAATGCCTGGTAGCTCGAAGCTACCAGGCTCGAAAATGGCTCGAGAGGAAGAGAGGGAGAGGGAAAGGGAGAGAAGGAGAGGGAGAGGAGAAAGAGAAGGGAGGGAGAGGAAGAAAGTCGGCGTCGCAGCTCCCCGTCCCGCCGTCGTCGCAGCTCCCACCGTGACTCCCGCCGCCGCCTCTGCTTCCTCCTCCATCGCAGCCCTGCCGATGTCGCAGCACCACCGTCGTCTGCCCAGCCTCCCCTCCTCCTCAAACCGGTTTTTATGGCCCCCTCCCCTCCCTCCTCCTCCTCCTCCTCCCTTCTCTTCTTCTCCCTTCTTCTTCTTCTTCTTCTTCGTTCTGCAAAACCAGGGAAGAAAGAAAAAAAAACAAAAACAAAAAAAAAACAAAAACAAAATCGACACCAAAACGACGTCATTTTGGTGTCGAGCCGTGTTTCGAGCCGCGACATTCGAGCTACGTAGCATGATCGAATTAAAAATAACAACCATGCTTAAGGCCTCGAAAGATAGGCTCGAATTTGCCTCGAAAAGTTGGTTTTTTTTTTTTTTTTTAATGTTAGTTTGGCTTTGTTTTTTTTGTTATTTTATATTTTGGGAAGGGCTTTTGTGTGTACCCTAAAACTTAAACCCTAATAAAAAAAAATTTTCAAACCAACACAGCCAAACAAATAAAATAAAGAGCAAATTACAAACATCCCCCTCGAAGTTTGATAAAAATATAAATTTTTCTCTGAGGTTTGAGAAATTACAAATTGCCCCTTGAGGGTCAAATTTTCATAACAAATTAGGGGGAATCTGTATGAAAATAAAAACCTCAGAGGGCAATTTGTTATGGAAATATAAACCGCAGGGGGCGGGATGTAATTTCTCAAATTTCATGAGGGAATCTGTATTTTCACCAAACCTCGAGGGGGGTGTTTGTAATTTGTCCTAAAATAAAATAAAATAAACAAACCAACATAGCCCAAAAAAAAAAAACAGTTGGGTTAGATTGATTGGGTAATAAAATTGACTGATCAGTTAGACTGCTGATTAAAATTTGTTAATTCCATATAGTTTTGTACGATTCTTTATTATATTTTTATTTCAAATCAAAAAAACTCGGAAAAAATAAAAACCTAAACCTTAAATCCTAAACTCTAAATCCACCCCTACACATAACCATCCTAAAAAATAAATAAATAAATAAATTTACAACGGCCCAACAAATAAATGAAAGAATAAAAACACCCAAACTAACACAACCTAACAAATAAATAAAAAATAATAATAAAAACAATCAAACCAACACAGTTTTAACGGAAGAAGAAAAAAAAAAAAAACACAACCCAACCCAACCCAACAAATAAATAAATAAATAATAATAAAAACAATCAAACCATCACAGTTTTAAAGGGAAAAAAAAAAAAAAACACAACCCAACAAATAAATAAAAAATAATAATAAAAACAATCAAACCAACACAGTTAAAAAAAAAAAAAAAAAAAAAAAAAAAAACCATTTCGAGCCACATTTGAGGCCTCAAATTCGAGGCCTCAATCTTTTTCCTAAAAATAAATCATAATGGTTGATGTTGGTTTTTACTAGTGTCTCATCTCATACTTTTTCAGATGCTCTCTCATCTAATTTTCATAGTTTTTTAAATTTAAAAGAAATCATAATGTTTTTAAATTTTTTTTCGATTGATAGAAATTAGGATAAATTACATTAACCTCTCCTATAGTTTCAATAATTATAAAAGTTTCTAATACTTTCGCTAATAATGTTAAGATTCTCCGAATTTGTAATTGACATTACCAAAAGTAACAAAGTTACTGATGTCATCAAATATAAATCTTGAAATGCCAAGAATGCCCTAAAGTGTCTTCAGTTCATTTTTACATAATAAAGCCAATTGAACTCCATCTCGAGAAAAGTTTCTCCAATAAAGTTTAATAAAACAATAATAATAAAATAAAAATAAAAATTCAACCATTAATAAAGGTTAATTTAATAAAAATAATTTAAATGAGATGAACAAATATGGAGAAATAGATTTTAGGTGTTATACATAACAAATTAATTGAGTATTATTCTCAAATAAAATTTTCATTTAAGTAAAGTTTAATTGTTTGAATTATTTATTATTCTCAAATGATTTTTTTAATTCTTCATTCCCTATTAACTAATTTTAATTTATTATGACGGGATTAATTTTTTTTCACTTTTATATTTATATATATATATATATATTTTTAATAATGTGAACAATGTTGACCTGCTTTTTTTTAATTATGCATCAATTAGAAGTTGAAGGACTGAAAGATAGAAATTAAAATTTAAGAATAATATATGATTGCAAAAAGATAATTTTTTTAACATATGAATAAATAAGTAGTGCAAATTGTTGAGAAAAAAAATTATTCATTTGTTTCAACTTTTAGAAAAAAATTTAAAAAAAATCAAATAATAAATGCATCAATTAAAATAATAAATTTTACGTTGTTTATATAGTGTGGAATAAATCTTATATTAAATTAGAATTTATTACATTTTATACTCCAAACCTATCGTTAAATTATTTATTTAGTCCCTAAACTATCGATTGAGTTTACTTAGTTCCTAAAGTATATAAATCAAATTTATTTAATCCCTAAACTATCGATTGAATCTATTAAGTTCATAAAATATTTAATTTAAACCTATTTAGTCCATGAAAAAATTATAAAAAAATAAAATATAAGCTCATAGATATTATATATTAGTAAAAAAAACTTCATCTAGTTAAAATTATATTTTTAAAAAAATCTTAAATTTTTATTCTATCTTTGAAATTGGGTATCGTTCCCTATGGTGAATTTCCTTTACAATGGTAAGGATAATTATCTATAATGGTTTTTTTTTGCTTATCTTCTACAATCGCTACGTGCTTATCTTTATCTAGTAATATATGTCAGATTTCGTTTATAATTTCTAATCAATTATCTTTAAGTTTTTCACTAAATTATTTTTATAACTTAATTTTATGTATTATTTTGTTCTATTATTATTCGTAGCAAAATGTTATTATTTAAATTATCTAATTTTACTTCTTTCATATATCTAACACACATGTAATTTTCTTAGCAAGACTGAGAAAGCAAATTTTAATACTAATTTACACACTGCAAAATAAAACACTTTCTAAAGAAAAAAATCAAGATTTTTTTTGTAATAAAATCTTAATTAGATAAGATTTTTTACTAATTTATAATACTTATGGAAATAGATTTTATTTTTATAATCTTTTCAGGGACGTAATACGTTTGAATTAAATACTTTAGGGATTTAATAGATTCAATCGATAGTTTAGGAATTAAATATATTTTGATTTATATACTTTAGAGACTGGGTAGACTCAATCGATAATTCATTAATTAAGTAGATAATTTAGTGATAGTTTAAGGGTAAAAAGTGTAATAAACCCATTAAATTATTAGAATGTTATCTAACATTAATTTTAGAGAGATTAATTCTTTTTAAATATTTTATCAATGAAAATTACATTTTTTTCCATTAAATATTTTAATAATATCTTAACAATTTAGGGATAAATAATTTTCTTACATATGAATAAATAAGTAGGACAAATTGTCAGAAAAAAAAATTTAATCCATTTGTTTCAACTTTAAAAAATAAATTTAAATAATAAATATATTGATTAAAATTGATAAATTTTTCGTTATTTATGTGAAATATGTCGTATGAGTATTATATTAATAATTAGAGTCTTATATTAAATTATTAAGGTGTTATATTAATACATGGGTCTTTAATAATATATATGCAAAACCTCAGGGGAAGTGAGTGAAATTTTTTATTTAAATAGCTACTTGGTTGATTTGGTAATTTTTATCAATTCCCGCTCAATTCAAAAGGCATAATACGGTCATTTTGGATAGCCAAGTAATATCATTTGTGTTAAATTAATGGATTTGGAAAATCTTGGTATTGTTAGCAAAGTAAAAGAGGTTTTAGTAATTATTAGAATCACAAAGAAGGTCTTCGTATTTGTCAGAAACTTCAAGAGAGGTAAGTGTAATTGATCGTAGAAATTATATTAAAAAGGTTGGGCTCTCCTTTGGAGCTTGTAATAAGATATCATGATTGTTTATTGGGCCATTTTGGGCCAGCCCAAATCTAAACCTTTATTGGCCCAACAACAAGTTTTAAGAAAACCAAGCCAATGAAGTACGAACCACGCCATGCTACCACAATGGAAAAGAAAAAGGGTAAATTACACTTCGCACATCTACATTTTATATCAAAAATTTTAAGTATTAATATCCCTCTTATGTTATTTTATTATTTAAGTTTTTAACAGAATCTAATTATGTGACAAACATATGACTACGAAATGAAAAAAAATCACCCATATTTCTTGCTATACACATTTCGTTCCAATTTATATTAAATTATGACTGTATTTAGTTTTTAAAAAAAACACAGATTCTGAATGATTAAAGAGATAAAATAAGGTTCTGTAGAAATTGAATTCACAAAGCTCTATTTTTTTACAGTAATACAGTGTTTCATTTATCCCTCTTCCTTTCTTTTTAATTTCTTTGCTGCATGTTTGATTTCAAAAACTCTACTTTCTTACATCTTCGTCTCTATTTTCAGTATATGAACATATATATAACTCTCACATGCTTATCATGTGGGAAAAAGTGTATATTGGTAGGAAATATGAATGATTTTCATCTCTTACTCTAATTTCGTAGTTATATACTTATTACATGACTAGATTTTTTGTGAAAGACTTAAACAATGGAGAAACAGAAGAAGAACATTGACATTTAACCAGAATTGTAAGGGTTACTATTACCATTTAAGTGTAGGGATTAAAGTGAGATTTGGTGCAAAGTAAGGGTGAGTATAGTCCAATTTGGATTGGGTTGGGATGAAACTAGGACCAATCCATTGTCTATAGTTTTATAAAAATTGAAATCAAAACAAACTATTAAATCATAGAATCAATTCGAACCAAACCATTTATGCACAGTTCATTTCGGTTTAGAACCACAATTTCATATAATCTATTCACAAAAAAGAAAATCATATGACAATTTCAAAAAAATTCAACCTATTATAAATTTTAAAAATAATAATAAAATGCACATCAAACAAATCACTCTTATAATATTCACTAGTTGAGAAAAAAATAACATTCAGCAAATATCGGTCAACATTAATCTATCAGATTTTTTGAAACATAAATTTTCAAAACATAAACATGCACATTGTTTTACCATTAATTTAAACAAACATAACATCTAGCAAATAAATAAATATGGTTTAAGTTATCGGTTTCCCAATTTTCTAAACCAAGACCAAACTATGAATTAAAAAACCAAACTAAACCTATCAAATTGGTCTGGATTGGTTCAATTTACTAATTTTTCAATTTCCTTACTTAGCGCTACCCCCATACTGTTTACTGATTAATGACTGATTGATTACCGATAATCACCGATTACTGCTAAACGGAACTGATAATGACTGATAACTGACTGATAATTGAACTGATTAAAGTACTGAACTGACTGACCGAACTTTAAACTGAATTAAATGAATACATCTGTTTGAATTGCATTCTATCTGTTTGACTGTATGATTATCTGTTCATGCTTATATGTTTAAATTGCTAATGGAAGGCCTTATCGGCGGCCGAATCCGGAATTGATTAGTGTTTTATGATCCTTAGAATTAATGTGATTTTATAGTATAATTATCTGAAAACTGATTAGGTATGATTAAATTAGATTAAAATAAGCTAATTAAAGAGCTTGGTTTATTTACCATATTGCCACCCTTAGTGGCCCACTACCTAGTGATGCTAGAACCTTGCATACTTGACTCAAAACATTTCCATCAGCCATTTCTCTTGAGCTTAGCCGACCATGAGAGGGAGAGAGTGAGAGAACTTGTCTTCCATCTTGGGTTTGCTTGCTAATTGAAGAATTGTTGAAGTGTTGATTGCTACTTTGAGCTCCTAGACCTTGAACACAAGACTAAGGTAGGACATTCATCTTCTTGTTGTTGTCTTAGAATCCATTCTTGCACAATTCATGCTTTAATTGTAGAACTAAGCCATGTTTTGGTGCATACATGTTGAATTGAAGCTCATTCCATGCTTGCATGTGTTCTTGGTTGAGTTTTGAGTTGTTATCATGGCAAAAATGTTACATGCATGCTCATATTTTTACAAAAGACCATGAACTCATCATGTTTTGAAAGATTTGGCTCCTTAGAGCATCAAATTGAAGCTTTGAATTGATTTGAATTCATGCATGTTTGCATGTTCTTCATATTCTTGAAAATGGGTTTGAATATGGTTTTAATTGACTCACCTTTGGGGCTTGAATTCATAAATTGAGCTTGGAAACTTGTTATACATTGAATTTAGTTATGTTTTGCAGAATTTGGGCCCAAGAGGTCGAGTTTGGAGTGGTAGAATGCTTGGTTTGAGCTTGGGAGGCAGATCTGGAAATTCCAGATTTGGCTTCCTCGCTCGAGCGAAGGATTCCCCGCTCGAGCGAGCACCTTTGTCCAGGGCTCCGCTCGAGCGACCATTGAGCGACCATCGCGCGCAAAATCTCAGCATCCAGTATTTTTACTATTTTGCAGACCGCTCGAGCGAAGGATTTCCTCGCTCGAGCGAAGCCTTTGATTTTGGACTTCCGCTCGAGCGAAGAAAGTCTCGCTCGAGCGAGGCTCCTATTTTCAGCAAAGTTTGCAAAATGTTTTCTAAGTGTATTTTTGCATCCTCATCCCATCCTAGGCATTCTTAGGCCTAGTTTAAGACATCTTGATGAGGATATCGTTGTAGAACACACCAAGGCAAATTAGGGATTAAGTTATGATATTTCCCAACTGTGTAGCTTAGTGTGTGTTCAACCTGTGAACTGTGTAGGGTTGGCAACTGGGGAGACACGCTCTAGCATACTGTAGCCCAGAACTCTGTGAGTAACAATTGTGTAAAGATATGTTTAACTGATATCTTTTGAATACTGAACTGAACTGTTTACTGAACTGGTATTACTGAATGAATGTATGTCCTTTATTTCTGAACTGTACTGTGGCATCCTTAGCACCTACTGTTTACTGTTACTGTTACTGTTACAGAGATCTCTGTCGGTTCCCCTGTGGAACCACTACTGTTTACTGACTGATGGCCATCATTACTGTTCGGTCTTTTAAGACCTACTGTTACTGTTATGCTAATGGATGTACCACATATGACTGTTTACTGTACTGAACAACTGAAATACTGATTGAATTGAACTGTTTTCATTACCGTAAGGACATTCATTCTAAACCCCTTTACGCATTATGTTATTCACTGGGCTTTAGCTCACTGCTCATATATATATGTAGGTGTACAGGCACCAGATTGGAGCTAGGAGCGTCAGGGTAACTCCAGTTTTGTCAAGCCAGCCTTTGTGCCTCACTGCGAGGTTCCGAGTTGCCATGCT
Organism: Camellia sinensis; assembly: GCF_055761805.1. Lineage (NCBI taxonomy): Eukaryota > Viridiplantae > Streptophyta > Magnoliopsida > Ericales > Theaceae > Camellia > Camellia sinensis. The sequence continues at coordinate 152,154,822 of NC_138970.1, forward strand.
ATGGCTTTGGGGTGTTTTGTTTGTTTTCCCCCGCCTGTCTTCATACTGTCTAACTGTCCTGTATAGACTGAATGTTTACCGTACTGTTATCAAGGGATTAGGTCCCTGTACTGTGTAACTGTAAATCCTGTATAGACTGTACTGTTTGTGTATGTATGAATGCATGAAAAATCTTTTTGGCATGCAGACCGTCGCAACTCATTGGACATTGTTTATTTGCTGTATTGGCTTCCGCCAGGCCCTGTACTCTGTTTTACTGTATTACTGTTAAGCAGGCCTTCGGTAATCTCGAATTACTGGCCGGTTACGGTGCTAAACCCATAGGGCCGGGTTTGGGTCGTGACAGCGCTAGTGCAAAGAATAATTTACCCAAAGAAACATTATTTGAAGAAATGAAAAGAGAAAACAATAATTATAAGCAAGTAGTTAATTTGCTATGTCTTCCCTTCATGAATTTTAAGATTATATTGGGATTATAAATTTCAATAGAGATTTAGAAAGGAAAAAATAAAAAAATAAAAATTGAGTAAAATGTGAATGAAATATACATGTATTTCACTCACTTTTTTCCTTCTTTTTTTCCCCCCAAATCACTATCCAAATTTATAATTCAAATACAACCTAAAAGACAATAAATTCAGGGTTGGATTGTGTCTACTCTAAAAGATATATTCACCAAAAACATATAAATATTATCATACCATAGGTTAGGAATAATTAAAAAAAAAAATAGAATAGAATGAGGCAATATTTTTGTAAGTTCTTTAACGGTCTATGAAGCAAGGCAAAAAAATTCATGCACCTCTAAATTTTTGCGAGATTGAAAAACATGTGAAGCTAAAAGGAAAACGATTGTCGAAGAAAACGAATCTTTTTTTTTATTTGTAAGGAAAAAAATAATTTACAGAATTACAAAAAATAAATAAACTCAAGGTTTGACCCTTGTAACAAAATAAATTTTTAATTTTTAATTTTGTCAATTTAAACCCTAATCTTTTTATTTGTTTTCAACGTAAACCATTTGTATATTTTCGTCAAAGTAAAACAGATAGAAAAATAATATTTTAGTTAGTGAAATCAATGTAACTGTATATAAAATGCTAAAATATACTTTTTGTTTCGTCAAAGTAAAACAGATAGAAAAATAGTATTTTAGTTAGTGAAATCAATGTAGGTGTATATAAAATGTCTAAAATACACTTTTTTGTTTCGTCAAAGTAAAACATATAGAAAAATAGTATTTTAGTTAGTGAAATCAATGTAGGCATATATAAAATGTCTAAAATATATTTTTTCGTTGAGTTTAATGATTAAAATTCTTTTCTTTTTTTTGTCAATTTTATTTTTAAAAAATAAGCAAATGGTTTACATTAAAAACAAATCAAAATATTAGAATTTAAATTGATAAAATTAAAATTTAAGATTTATTTTGTTATAAATGTCAAATCCTGAATTTTGTTTTGAAATTTTCGCAAACTAATTTATTGGGTCTAGTAACCAATAAAAAATTGAATATGTATAAATAATTTTATTTTTATTTTTTTCTTCTCTCCGTTTGGGAAGTGGGTTGGCTTTTTGGCTTTTTGACTTTTTTGCTATTTTAGCCTGGGCTATTTTAGCCTGGTTTGGGAAGGGCTTTTTGGCTTTTGGACTTTTTTGACTTTTTTTGTGAGAGAGGATTGTAATGATTATGGGTTGGATTTGATGTTTTGTTTTTTGTGGCTGTAACAACCCTCATACTGTTTACTGATTAGGGACTGATTGATTACCGATAATCACCGATTACTGCTAAACGGAACTGATGATGACTGATAACTGACTGATAATTGAACTGATTAAAGTACTGAACTGACTGACTGAAATTGGAAATTGAATTGACTGAGTATATGTTAGTTAATTGCATTCTATCTGTTTGATTGTCTGATTATCTGTTCATGTTTATATGTTTAAACTGCTAATTGAAGGCCTTATCGGCGGCCGAATTAGAAACCGATTAGTGTTTTATGACCCTCATAATTTATGTGATTTTATGGTATATTTATCTGAAAATTGATTAGGTATGATTAAATTAGATTAAATATCGATTAATCGCATGGTTTGGCCTAATTACCGTTCCGCCGCTTAGTGGCCACCACATCACACCTCTTGAGCCTTTTACACTCCACGTATGTGATCAAACCAAACATTTCTTCTCCTCTTCTTGCCTCAACCGACCTTAGAGAGAGAGAGACTTGAGGAGTTGGTTTTCATCTTGAATTGCTTGGAATTGTTTGAGAATTGAAGTGTGATTGCTACTTTGAGCTCCTAGACCTTGAATACAAGACTAAGGTAGGACATTCATCTTGTTGTTGTTGTTCTTGAGTTCATTCTTGCACAATCCATGCTTGTATTGTAGAGTTAAGCCATGAATTGGTTCATTAATGGTGAATTGAAGCCCAATCTTTGCATGCATTGTAGTATCGTTGGATTTTGAGTTGTTTTCATGACGAAATGTTACATGCATGTTCATGTCTTGAGTGTAGTCCATGATTTCATCATGTTTTGAAAAGAATTGGCTCTTTAGAGCATCAAATTGAAGCTTTGAAAATGCTTTAAGATCATGCATGTCATGTTTGGAAATTGTTCTTGAAAATGATTTGAAATTGGTTTGAAATTGGGTTTGAATTAACCACCCTTGGGCCTTGATTTCTCAAAATTGAGCCTTGATTCATGTTATTCTATGTGTTTATAAATGTTTTTCAGAAAATGGGCCCAAGAGGATTGGTTTTGATGCTTTTGAGCTTGGTTTTGAACCTGGAGCTCGAATCTGGGATTTCCAGATTTCAGTCGTCCGCTCGAGCGGGGGAAGTGCCGCTCGAGCGGGAAAATCGAGCTTCCAGCATCTTGCACTGTTTTACAGTCCGCTCGAGCGGAATATTGGGCGCTCGAGCGGAGTCATGTCTCAAGCTCGAGCGGGCGTCGAGCGGGGATTTCACCCATCTAATACTTTTATAGTACGCTCGAGCGGGAAAGTTACGCTCGAGCGTGTACCTTTGTTGCATGACCGCTCGAGCGGGGAAACCTGAGCTCGAGCGGGACTCTGTTTTACTGAAAATTCTGTAACTGTTTTATGATCGCATCTTTGCATCCTCATCCCATCCTAGGCATTCTTAGGCCTAGTTTAAGACATTTAGATGAGGATATCGTTGTAGAACACACCAAGGCAAATTAGGGATTAAGTTATGAGATTTCCCAACTGTGTAGCTTAGTGTGTTCAATCTGTTAACTGTGTAGGGTTGGCGACTGGGGAGACACGCTCTAGCATACCGTAGCCCAGAACTCTGTGAGTAACGATTGTGTAAAGATATGTTCACAAATGATTATTTTCTGAACAACTGAACTGTACTGTTTTCTGAACTGATTACTGTTAACTGAATGAATGTATGTCCTTTATTTCTGAACTGTACTGTGGCATCCTTAGCACCTACTGTTTACTGTTACTGTTACTGTTACAGAGATCTCTATCGGTTCCCTCGTGGAACCACTACTGTTTACTGACTGATGGCCATCATTACTGTTCGGTCTTTTAAGACCTACTGTTATTGTTATGCTAATGGATGTACCACATATGACTGTTTACTGTACTGAACAACTGAAATATTGATTGAACTGAACTGTTTTCATTACTGTAAGGACATTCATTCTAAACCCCTTTACGCTTTATGTTATTCACTGGGCTTTAGCTCACTGCTCATATATATATATATATATATATGTAGGTGTTCAGGCACCAGACCGCAGCTAGAGGCGTCAGGGTTACTCTAGTTTTGTCAAGCCAGCCTTTGTGCCTCACTGCGAGGTTCCGAGTTGCCATGCTATGGCTTGGGGGTGTTTTGTTGTTTTTCCCCCTTCTGTACTGTTTTACTGTTCTGTATAGACCGAGTGTTACTGTACTGCTGCATAGGGTTGAGTCCCTAGTCTGAATGATTGTAAATATTGAGTATACTGTTCTGTACTGTTTGTGTATAAATGTATGATAAGACTTTTGCATACAGACTGTCACAGCTCAATGGACACTATTTATTTACTGTATTGGCTTCCGCCAGGCCCTGTACTCTGTTTTACTGTATTACTGTTCTGCAGGCCTTCGGTAATCTCGGGTTACTGGCCGGTTACGGTTCTAAACCCATAGGGCCGGGTTTGGGTCGTGACAGAGTGGTATCAGAGCGATACTTACCACGAGTTATACCGCACACACGTGTCCAAATGAGCTATAGGGTGTCCTAGAAAAGTTATTAGGGCATCTCATGAGCATGATAAGTGTGTGGTTATGTTATGACTGAATATCTGTTAATGTGTTAAACTGGTAAACAAATGACTGCTTATGTTTAAAACCGTTATAACTGCTTATAGTGAAATGGACAATGCAAATGAACCTGAGTCCTCATCTACTGAGGCAAGAATGGAAAGAATGGAAAGAATGATAGAACTGATAACTGCTAGACTTGAACAACAACAGAACCAACCGCCCCCACCTCCTCCTCCTCCGGTACAGCCGGAGGCTAATGTGAATGTGGATGATGGGGATATTATTGCTCTTATCCATAAATTCAGCAAGATGAAACCGCCATCCTTTCAGGGAGGCCTTGAACCGTTAAAAGCTGAAGCTTGGGTTCTGGAAACAGAAAAATTATTCGAAGTGTTTCCGTGCTCAGAAGCGAATAAAGTACTGTTAGCTACCTTCACCTTACAAGAAGAGGCTAGAATGTGGTGGATGTTGATCCGTGATACAAATACTGTTATGACTTGGGCTCAGTTCAAGGAGTTCTTCTTTGAAAAGTACTCCCCTCAGTGTGTCAGGGATAGAAAAGTGACTGAATTTGAACAGCTGAAGCAGGGCACAATGACTATTGCGGAATATTAGACGAAATTTACTGAGCTTGCCCGTTATGCACCGCACATGGTAGATACTGAATATAAGAAGGCCAGAAAATTTGAAGGTGGCCTTAATGTGGCAATACTTGACCGGATAAATGTTTTGAAATTACCGACTTTTGTGGGTGTTCTCGACCGGGCATTGATGGCCGAGTCGAACATTGCGGCAGTGAAACAATCTGAAACACCAACAGCTGAATGGCATGGAAAAAGGCAGGGCTTCAAATTCAAGAAAGGCAAGCACAACCCAGCCAACAAGAAACAGAATACGGGGTTGACAACTAGCCCCAGCCAAGGGAGTGGGTTCATACCACCCTGTCCTGAGTATGGCAAGAAGCACAAGGGGGTCTGCTACAGAGTATCTGGAGCTTGTTACAGGTGTGGCAAGGTGGGCCACATGGTTAAAGACTGCCCCTCTGCTCCACAAGCCAGTAGTAAAGCTGCACCAAGCGCAGCAGCATCAACTGTAGCACCAAAGCCTAACCCCAGAGCTACCGGGAAAGAGCCTGTGAGGCAAGGCTGAGTGTTCGCACTAGTACCGGGAGATGTGCAAAACACTGAGACCGTTTTGTCAGGTATCCTCTCTATCTGTATGCAAAATGCATATGTATTGATTGATTCGGGGTCTACGCATTCTTATGTATCGCATGCTTTTTCGCGGAAATTGAATAGACCCTTAGAACCTATGAACTATCTGCTAGCCGTATCATCACCCGTAGGGGGATCCATGACATGTGCTTATATGTACCCCGCATGTGAAATTATTGTTGGGGATATGCATCTGTTTATTGATTTACTGCCATTGAACATTGATCATTTTGACGTAATATTGGGGTGGATTGGTTACAAAAATATCATGCCACTATTGACTGTGTGACCAAGCAAGTTGTTTTTCGTCCACCTGGTCTGCCTGAATTCGTGTTTAATGGGAGTGGAGTAGTACCTCCTCCGTATTTGATTTCGTCAGTAAAAGCTGTTAAACTAATTAGAAAGGGGTGTAAGGGATATCTGTGTTCTGTACTTACTGTGTCTACTGATGATAGCATTCAAACTGATGTGAATTGTATTCCTATAGTCAGAGAATTTCCAGATGTTTTTCCAGATAACCTTCCAGGAGATTTGACTGACAGGGAGATTGAATTTACCGTTGACGTGATTCCCGGAACACAACTAGTTTCTAAAGCTCCTTACAGAATGGCTCCAACTGAACTGAAAGAACTGAAAGTGCAACTGCAAGAACTGTTAGACAAAAAGTTCATCAGACCTAGCACTTCGCCATGGGGTGCTCCTGTTTTGTTTGTCAAGAAGAAAGATGGCTCACTAAGACTGTGCATTGACTACCGTGAACTGAATAAGGTAACTGTAAAGAATAAATACCCATTACCGCGTATTGATGATTTATTTGATCAGCTACTGGGTGCACAAGTGTTTTCTAAGATTGATCTCAGATCAGGGTATCATCAACTGAAGGTTAAACCAGAAGACATTGATAAAACTGCTTTTAGAACAAGGTATGGCCATTATGAATTTTTAGTTATGCCTTTTGGAGTCACGAATGCACCAGCTGCTTTCATGGACCTCATGAACAGAATTTTTAAACCATACCTTGATGACTTTATTGTTGTATTTATCGATGACATATTGATTTACTCCAAGAGTATAGAAGAACATGAACATCATCTGAGACTTGCCCTGCAAACCTTAAGAGAACAGAAACTGTATGCTAAACTGTCTAAATGCGAATTTTGGCTTGACCATGTTATGTTTTTGGGGCATGTTGTTAGCAAAAATGGAATTTCTATTGATCCGCAGAAAATTGAAGCTGTAGTGAACTGGCCTAGACCGACCAATGTGACTGAAGTCCGAAGTTTTTTGGGATTGGCTGGATATTACAGAAGATTTGTCAGAGATTTCTCCAAAATTGCCCTACCATTGACACAGTTAACACAAAAGGGGACATCATTTGACTGGACTGACCAAAGGGAATCTGCCTTCCAGGAGTTAAAAACTCGATTAGTGACTGCACCAGTTCTTACCTTACCTTCAGGTACGGATGGTTATACTGTATTTAGTGATGCTTCTCATAAGGGTCTGGGGTGTGTTTTAATGCAGAATGGGAGAGTTATTGCTTATGCTTCCCGACAACTGAGACCGCACGAAAAGAACTACCCGACCCATGATCTGGAACTTGCTGCAGTAGTATTTGCACTGAAAATCTGGCGTCACTATCTGTACGGGGTGACATGTGAAGTATACACCGACCACAAGAGTTTAAAGTATTTCTTCACACAGAAAGAACTGAATATGAGACAGCGGAGATGGCTGGAACTGATTAAAGACTACGACCTACAGATATTGTACCATCCGGGAAAAGCCAATACCGTTGCCGATGCATTGAGCCGGAAGTCGATTGGAAACTTAGCCTGTCTGCTTACAGGACAGAAAGAGTTGCTTTGTGACCTTGAAAAATCTGAAATTGAAATTGTTTTGAGAGAACAAGGTGGAATCTTAGCTGCTATTTCTGCTCAACCGGCACTGATTGAAGAGGTTAAAGAAAAACAGCAACTGGATGATTTCTTGAAGAAGATCATCGAGGAAAGAGAATCCAAACAGATACCGGGATTCAAATTTGAGAATAATGTACTGAAATTTCAAGAAAGACTGTGTGTACCAAATGATACTGAACTGAAAAGAAGAGTTCTGTAAGAAGGCCACAATTCGAAATTGTCTATCCATCCGGGGAATACGAAAATGTACCAAGATCTGAAACAGAATTTCTGGTGGCCGGGAATGAAGAAAGAAATTGCTGATTTTGTATCCAAATGTCTTCATTGCCAACAGGTCAAAGGTGAACATCAACGACCTGCCGGACTATTGCAACCCCTACCCATACCAGAGTGGAAATGGGAGCATATCACGATGGATTTTATCGTTGGATTACCTCGCTCCAGGAAAGGTATGGATTCAATTTGGGTTATTGTTGATAGACTAACCAAATCTGCTCACTTCTTACCTGTCAAGACGATTTATAATGCGGTCAAATTGGCTGTTATCTATATTGATGAAATTGTGAGACTGCATGGAGTGCCTGTGTCTATTGTTTCTGACAGGGATTCGAAGTTTACATCGAGGTTTTGGCAAAGTCTACAGACTGCATTGGGTACTGAACTGAGACTGAGTAGTGCCTATCATCCTCAGACAGATAGCCAATCAGAAAGGACCATCCAAACTCTGGAGGATTTACTGAGAATGTGTGTCCTTGATTTTCAAGGAGACTGGGAAAGTCATCTGCCATTAGTTGAATTCGCCTACAACAACAGCTACCATTCGAGTATTGGAATAGCGCCTTTTGAGGCATTGTATGGCAGAAAATGTAGATCTCCAATCTGCTGGGCAGAAGTTGGAGATGGGCCGTTGCTTGGGCCCGAGATTGTGTATGAAACAACTGAAAAAGTGAAACTGATACAGCAAAGACTAAAAACTGCACAGAGTAGACAGAAAAGTTATGCAGATGTCAAGAGACGGGACAGAGAGTATGAAGTGGGTGATCACGTTTTTGTGAAAGTGACACTAATGAAAGGCCAGACTCGTTTTGGAGTCAAAGGCAAGTTAGCGCCGAGATACGTCGGACCATATGAGATTATTGAGAAAATCAATCCGGTGGCGTATCAAGTTGCGCTTCCTCCTGAAATGGAGCATATGCATAACGTCTTCCACATTTCTATGTTAAGAGATTATCTCCGGGATCCCTTCCATGTGATTGAGCCTACTCGGATAGTGTTGAGTGATGACTACACTTACGAGGAACGGCCTATACAGATTGTAAACCGACGAATCAAGAAACTGAGGAACAAAGAGATCCCGTTAGTGAAAGTTGACTGGCAAAACCACGGTGGCGTGTATGCCACTTGGGAAAGGGAAGATGACATGGCCAAAAGATATCCTGAACTGTTTCCACTGAATCCTGTTTTCTTCCAAAATGAAGGTAACTCGAGTTTAGAGGACTAAACTCTTTATAAGGAGGGGAGACTGTAACAACCCTCATACTGTTTACTGATTAGGGACTGATTGATTACCGATAATCACCGATTACTGCTAAACGGAACTGATGATGACTGATAACTGACTGATAATTGAACTGATTAAAGTACTGAACTGACTGACTGAAATTGGAAATTGAATTGACTGAGTATATGTTAGTTAATTGCATTCTATCTATTTGATTGTCTGATTATCTGTTCATGTTTATATGTTTAAACTGCTAATTGAAGGCCTTATCGGCGGCCGAATTAGAAACCGATTAGTGTTTTATGACCCTCATAATTTATGTGATTTTATGGTATATTTATCTGAAAATTGATTAGGTATGATTAAATTAGATTAAATATCGATTAATCGCATGGTTTGGCCTAATTACCGTTCCGCCGCTTAGTGGCCACCACATCACACCTCTTGAGCCTTTTACACTCCACGTATGTGATCAAACCAAACATTTCTTCTCCTCTTCTTGCCTCAACCGACCTTAGAGAGAGAGAGACTTGAGGAGTTGGTTTTCATCTTGAATTGCTTGGAATTGTTTGAGAATTGAAGTGTGATTGCTACTTTGAGCTCCTAGACCTTGAATACAAGACTAAGGTAGGACATTCATCTTCTTGTTGTTGTTCTTGAGTTCATTCTTGCACAATCCATGCTTGTATTGTAGAGTTAAGCCATGAATTGGTTCATTAATGGTGAATTGAAGCCCAATCTTTGCATGCATTGTAGTATCGTTGGATTTTGAGTTGTTTTCATGACGAAATGTTACATGCATGTTCATGTCTTGAGTGTAGTCCATGATTTCATCATGTTTTGAAAAGAACTGGCTCTTTAGAGCATCAAATTGAAGCTTTGAAAATGCTTTAAGATCATGCATGTCATGTTTGGAAATTGTTCTTGAAAATGATTTGAAATTGGTTTGAAATTGGGTTTGAATTAACCACCCTTGGGCCTTGATTTCTCAAAATTGAGCCTTGATTCATGTTATTCTATGTGTTTATAAATGTTTTTCAGAAAATGGGCCCAAGAGGATTGGTTTTGATGCTTTTGAGCTTGGTTTTGAACCTGGAGCTCGAATCTGGGATTTCCAGATTTCAGTCGTCCGCTCGAGCGGGGGAAGTGCCGCTCGAGCGGGAAAATCGAGCTTCCAGCATCTTGCACTGTTTTACAGTCCGCTCGAGCGGAATATTGGGCGCTCGAGCGGAGTCATGTCTCAAGCTCGAGCGGGGATTTCACCCATCCAGTACTTTTACAGTACGCTCAAGCGGGAAAGTTACGCTCGAGCGTGTACCTTTGTTGCATGACCGCTCGAGCGGGGAAACCTGAGCTCGAGCAGGACTCTGTTTTACTGAAAATTCTGTAACTGTTTTCTGATCGCATCTTTGCATCCTCATCCCATCCTAGGCATTCTTAGGCCTAGTTTAAGACATTTAGATGAGGATATCGTTGTAGAACACACCAAGGCAAATTAGGGATTAAGTTATGAGATTTCCCAACTGTGTAGCTTAGTGTGTTCAATCTGTTAACTGTGTAGGGTTGGCGACTGGGGAGACACGCTCTAGCATACCGTAGCCCAGAACTCTGTGAGTAACGATTGTGTAAAGATATGTTCACAAATGATTATTTTCTGAACAACTGAACTGTACTGTTTTCTGAACTGATTACTGTTAACTGAATGAATGTATGTCCTTTATTTCTGAACTGTACTGTGGCATCCTTAGCACCTACTGTTTACTGTTACTGTTACTGTTACAGATATCTCTGTCGGTTCCCTCGTGGAACCACTACTGTTTACTGACTGATGGCCATCATTACTGTTCGGTCTTTTAAGACCTACTGTTATTGTTATGCTAATGGATGTACCACATATGACTGTTTACTGTACTGAACAACTGAAATACTGATTGAACTGAACTGTTTTCATTACTGTAAGGACATTCATTCTAAACCCCTTTACGCTTTATGTTATTCACTGGGCTTTAGCTCACTACTCATATATATATATATATATATATATATATGTAGGTGTTCAGGCACCAGACCGCAGCTAGAGGCGTCAGGGTTACTCCAGTTTTGTCAAGCCAGCCTTTGTGTCTCACTGCGAGGTTCCGAGTTGCCATGCTATGGCTTGGGGGTGTTTTGTTGTTTTTCCCCCTTCTATACTGTTTTACTGTTCTGTATAGACCGAGTGTTACTGTACTGCTGCATAGGGTTGAGTCCCTAGTCTGAATGATTGTAAATATTGAGTATACTGTTCTGTACTGTTTGTGTATAAATGTATGATAAGCCTTTTGCATACAGACTGTCACAGCTCAATGGACACTATTTATTTACTGTATTGGCTTCCGCCAGGCCCTGTACTCTGTTTTACTGTATTACTGTTCTGCAGGCCTTCGGTAATCTCGGGTTACTGGCCGGTTACGGTACTAAACCCATAGGGCCGGATTTGGGTCGTGACAGTGGCTAAAATAACCTATTTTATTTTTTGTGGCTATTTTAGCCAAAAAAGCCTGAGCTTTTTCTTCCCAAACAGAGGCTAACAGACACAAAATTCAAACATAGCATTATTATATCTAAGGTTATTCACAAGTCGGATCGGATTTGTTTTGCTGGAGTATACTTTAACCGATCTCGACCAAACAACAGTTCGAAGTAGATCGCCTCGGGTAATAGAAATGTCGGTCGGACTTTGGTCAGCCTTGCACCAACTAATGATGTCTGTGCTATAGGCGATAGAGATAATCTGCAATTTGCACAACCAATGGATTAATGACGTGTGTAAATGTATCATTATAAATCATAGTCGGTCGGTTTGGTTTGGATGACCACAGTTTGTTTAAACCTGATACCAATCCGAGAAAATGAAAATTTTCATTCTTATCAACCGTAGTCGACCGTTCAGTTCATAAAAACCGACCATTGGCTGATTTTTCAAGTCAATTTTGTTGATTTTGACGAGTGGTTCGGATTTTGGACAACCCTTTTATATCACATGCCAATAAGTGGATGCATTTATGTTAAACACAAATAAATATCAAAATTGAAAGTTGAAGCTAACTTTTTATTTTTTAGTTTAATATTTATTTATGATATCAAATCAAATTAAAATGATCAAAATATCCTTACCCAACATAAGAGATTTATTTTTTTATTTTTTTTTCATAGGCCCTAATTTGTAATTTTACGGCTGCGTTTTTGGCACTTGCCAAATGACTTTTCTGGCGTTTTTGGCAGCTACGTTTTTTAACATTTTGTCCAAAAACGTGACTTTTTACTATGTTCTCAAAATGACACTCAATCTGATGGATCATGTCAAGCACTTCTTTAAATTGATAAGCATTTGTGTCGTTAAAGCTATATTTGGTTAATAGATTTAAGAAGTAATTTAGAAAGGAAAAGAAAAAAAGAAAAGAAAAAGAAAAAAGTGTGTCAAATGTAACAATATTTTATTTAGGGAGCAGCTTGCCTCCAATCTTTAATCGGACTGGACGATGTTGTTCGGCTCATGGAGGCCCATCATAAATCCTGTTTTGATAATCTGAACCGTTTTAATGTGTAAAACTCGTCGAGTACTATATATTTATAAAAAAATCACGTTTATCGGATATCGATAGTTATGTGATCAAATCAGTTTTGTATTAAAAAAAATGGATGGTGAACAAATTAACGATTGACCAAAAAACGATAAGATGAGATAGCTATCGATATCCGATTAAAGTGATTTTTTACAGACATATAGCACTTGACGAGTTCTACATATTTAACGGTTCAGATTATCAAAATAAAATCATGGTGGGCCTCCATGAACCAAACAACACCGTCCAGTTCGATTAAGAACTAGAGACAAGTTACTCCCTTTTATTTATACGTGACTTACATTTTTCCTTTACCTATTCAAATCCATAAACTAAACAGGACCTAAGGGTCCTCCTGTCTTCGTTTCAGTGACTCATAGATTTCCCTGAGCTTAGTCTTTTTTATTCTTGAGAATGATTGCCACCTCTGCCAACACAACATAATTTATCCTTGGAATTCGCTTTTTCTCTAGTTCCAAATTGGGCTGGACAGGTGCTACTCGGCCCATTGGGCTTATTTTTAGATTCTGTTTTAATGATTCAAATCATTTCTATTTTAAGATTCGTCATCCCTACAAAAAATCAAGTCGATCAGATAATAACAACCATGCATTTGGATCAATTTTGTATAATAATAAAAAACAGACAGTGAGAACATAAATAATTCATACAAAATTAATCTAAATATATAATTTTCGTTATGCAATCAACTTAATTTTTTGTAAGAATGATGTATTCGATAAATTCTAAAATATGAACTATTTGAATTATTAAAACAAAATTCAAAAGTAGACTCAATAAATCGAACTAAACTATCAAATCCGATTTAAGATTGAGACGGTCTATACCCTTTCTCCCCACCCCATAATAGTTTTGACTTTCGCAGTTTTTTACTTATTTTTAATAATGAACAGATAAAAATATCCTCCAATTCAAGCACAACAACGCTGAATCTTGAGGGACAATTTTGACGTCCATTTCTTTGGCCTAACATGTCTCAATAGAGCCACTCCGTTTACAAGTTTTTGCTTGCCAGTACCTGGAATTTTATATGAAATGATCGACTAGCAGAATTTTTTATTAAAAAGTCAATCACGGTGTGGGAATAATATTTTTAAAATATAACAGAATATTTTATTAAAAGTCAATCATGGTGTGGGAATAATATTTTTAAATTATAAATCATAATGGTGCATATTTTGGTTTAAAAATAAAAGAATTATAAAACGTCACATCAGTTAGTATGGCAAATTATACTTGTTTTTACTTGTAATTTACATATGATTAATGCCCACTCTCAGTGACTCCCAGCCCCACGTGGGGTGGGTGATTGGAAGAAAAAAACAAAAGAAAAAAAAAGAGAGCTGGCCAATGAAATGTCAGTGGGTGCTAGTGTTCCTACCATAGTTGTTTACATATTGTATTAATTTGATATAATTTTAGTTAAATCAATTTTATTGTTTATTTTTTCATATTTTATTAATTTAATCCAATTGATAATATTACTCAAAAATTGAATATAAATAGAATAAAATCATCTATTCAAATAGGAATTAATAATTTTAAATCGGATATAGAGAAAATATCATTTCGTCTCCCAAACTATTACGCGAAAATCAATGTAGCACCCAACCTTCGCATTATTTTAATTTAACTACTAAACTTTTTTAAATTTGATCAATTTGTCCCCTGTCATCTGTTTCTGTCTATAATTAAACGAAACTTACTGACGTGTGTAGACATCTCATTTTGACCGCCTCCAAGACTTGGGCGCTTCATTCCAAACACCGGATGATAAAAAGTTACATTATACAATCTTTTGAATCTTCAGCAAAGACATCTAAATTCAAGTTTTAATCCCCAACCTTACACCTTATTTTGACGAAAATGTTTTAAATCTTGATCCCCCCCAACCTGCACTGGTCATGTAGCAGTAGGCCTGGAGGCAACTTTCAGACTCGGTCGGATCTCATTATTGATAGACAGTATATTTGACGAGATTTCGCCAACTGTTTTTTTTTTAAAGATATTTTCGACCAAAGCACCTCAAATTCTATAAATAGTCCTCTTCCTTCAAAATTTAGGGTTGAAAAAAAATATCAAAAGGCTTTGAGGTTGTTAGAAGCTTAGAGCATACCCTTTCCTTGCAAAGACCTCCATATCACCTTTAGCTATACATAAACAATACATCTACCGTTAGAGCTTGTTCTTGAAGCTTTTTGCTAAAATCTCAAACTATATTTCAAATACTTGAGGATGTTTGGATTGAAGTTTGATAACTAAGTGGTTACTCCTTTTTTCAAGAGGTAGAGCTTTGCATTCTTTTCATCTATTTCTCTTTTACTCTTTTCCTCTATTTTTCTTGTTTTGTATACAGATTTTGAGTTGTTTTGGGGCAGAAATATGTGATTAAGGTTACAAAAGGAGAGGGGTTGGCCACCATTCCTTAGGCTTGATCACTAGTTAACTATAGCTTCTCTTTACTCTTTTTTTTTCTGCTTATTTTCTCTTAGTTTTAGCACTTTTGTGTGTGTGTGTGTGTGTGTATTTGTAGACTGTTTAGTATATTAAGTAATTATGCTTTGAATATTATAGATGCACTGTTGTAATAGCGTAACAGTCCTCGCAGGTATGTTTAGGATGTAGCCGCCAATTCGTTTGAGTTGATAGCTTTTCTTAATAGCGTAATAGTCCTCGTGGATTTGGTGTGTTTAGGATGTAGCCACCAACAAGTTTGATTAATTAGTTATAAATCTTTCACTTTCATGATATTGTTGTTTACCTTGAAGCTAGGTGATAACTTCCGTGTTAAAAATGTTGAAAAACTCTCTTCTAGAACATTTTTGGAACATGAAAATGGATGTCCCATCCTTATTTTATGAATAAAAGCGGAGTTGACAACAATTTTGACAAGTTATGTGTTTAAGCTTTGATAGTTAGCCTGTTTTTTGAGTTGTTCTATTCGTTTTCTTTGAGTTGTTTGTTTTTGTTCTCTTCAAAGCAAAACAAGAACTCTTTCATCAAAAGTATTAGAGACTCTCTTCTAGTTCCATTTTGAAGCATGGAAATTGATATTAATCTATGTTCTATGAGTATGGAGAGGAATCTCTAATTTCTTTCTTCAATGATGCAACCTCTTGTTTTATAAATGGTTCTCATTAACCTATTCTCTCTAATTCAAGTACTCATTTACTCTTATTTACTACAAGATGATGTAGGTTTGAGTTATTTCTTCATTTGAAGTTTCTAGCTTTAATTCTCATTATTTGTTAGTTTTTTTTCATTTTTGTCGCCTTTATGATCATCGCATGTTATCTTGTGATGTTTGATGGTCCATGAAGCAAGTCTACCTCTCCTTTAAGTATCTTCATGATAGGAAGGGGTAGAAAGGACAAACATTTTTTGGAAACACGCTGTCTATACTGTTATTACCTTTCTGCACAAAAACAAGTTTTTTGGTTGAAATTGAAGCACGACCGTCTTTTATTGGACCTGGCCGGCCTCATTTTGGAGCGGCCGGGTCTCAAAGTGAACAAACAATGCGCTGTTGTTGGCTAAACAGATCAGTGGCTGAGGGTAAAACAGAACAGTTCTCCCAAAGGCAGACAGAGCAGATTCTGAAAAATGTTCTCATTTGCTTGCATGTAGTGCTTGTCCTTTTTTTTTTTCTCTCTCTTGTTTATATTATTATTGCTATAATATTTGCAAATGTAATAATTAGGTAATTATTCATTCGGTGATGTAATAATTAGTTGATTAGCCATTCGGACCCTCTTGTAAGAGGGCAAATTTGTAAAACTTGATGTATGTCTTCCAACCCTCATTTCTTTCTCCCTTTTTATTTACATAATTATCCTCGCTGTTTATAGCATCATGTTTTCATCTCTATCATTTCTATGCTTTGTATCCATTTTTGCATGCATTAAGATTCGGCTCATCATACTTGATGTTATTATCATTTCTTACTTGATTATGTGCAGTACCTCATGCTTTGAGTTGATTCACATGTCATATTAGTAACCAAATCTAGTAGTTGCATTTTGTATATATTGCATTAGCCATTTTGCATACTAGGATTATGCATTTTTCTAAATTATTTCTTTTTCTTTAGCTTGCCGCAGTTGAGTACTAGGTGAGCGTTTTTGCTTTAACATAGCATTTGTGTGTGTATTGCCATATCTAGCATATTACTATGAGGTTACTTGCGTACTTGAAATATCTCTATAAATGCTTGTGGATAAAGGCTATTTTTGCTTAAATTAGAAAGACTTTGATTGTTGTACATATGAGCTCATTTTTCCTTTGAGTTGCACATATTCGAAAACTCTTTCTAAAAACATAAGATCAAAACATTTCAAAGTAAGTGATGTAGTCTATACTTATTTGCCTCACATAGTAATGTTAGCATATTAACAAATCAAAATATGAGCATATAATGTCTATAAAATTCACATCATGATTTAGTAGAGGTCGATCTTTGATCAGGTGAGTAAGGCACTTAATTCATGACCTTCCCTTCTCATACCTAAGTTTTTGAACCGAGACAATTTTAGTTATGACGGATAAGTGGCCTTTGGCACAAGTCACGAGTTTTCTAATTCTCCCAAAAATATTAGGTTGCGACTCTAAAATCTAGCAATGCAGTCCATATTTGGCATATCTTGCAATTAGTGGATTTTTTGGGGATTTTTCAGATTTGGACTCTCATTTCTTTTGTTTCACATAGCGCTCGTGAAACCAAATTTAGAACCACAGGAGTTCAAACTGTAGGGAATCGCATTCGAGGAGACTAAACCCCTCCGAGGAACGCGAAAAACCAGCTACAACATGTCACCAAACTGCATTAGGAATTTCATTTTACCCCCAAACTATACTTTAAAAATCAATTAACCCCCCACATATTAAAAAAAATTAAATATTTTTATTTTCACCTTGTTTGGTTCCAAATTTTTGAAAATTTAGTTTTTTTGTTTTTCCTTTTTTTTAATATTTTAAATAATTTTTTTTTTAGTTTATAGATACACTTAATATACATACAATTAAAAAGTATAATATTTGTGAAAAAAATATTTAAAAAGTTCACTAAATACCAAAAATATAAAAATATAGATCATTTTCATATTCTTGTTTATTTATTTTTTTATTTATTTTTTATTTTTTTGAAATATTTTACTTTTTAGGTACAGTTATGGTAGGTGTGTCTAAAAAGTTTTTTAAAAAAAATTGTTCAAAATATTTAAAAAATTCACTAAAAAAATACAAAAAATAAAAAATTCAATTTTCAAAAAATTAGAACCAAATAAAAATGAAATAGTTAAATTTTAAATAAAAAAATTTGAGTATTAGTCCTGTTGAATATTCTTTAGACAGTAATTGAATTTAAAATTTTTTTTTACAACTCAATTTTGCAATTATTATTAGTCAATCAATTTTGTTGAAATTAATTTAGGGAATACACCAATTACAATTGCGCATGCACACACATAGAGTAGCCAAGAAATTATCAGCTTAATTAGTTTCTCTAAGATTGACTCGAGATAATTTCAGTTAAAGAGATAATTCTAAATGAGGATTTTTATTATTTTTTTTCAAATATTTTATTCAAAATTTAATTTTTTCATTATTGAAATAAAAAATTATTTACTAAATATGTAAATAAAGAGAATCAATGTGAATATCTTTTGTATTCAATGAATGAAATGTTACAAAGAGAAGATTTATTTATACAAACAATGGAACCTAACCATAACTACCTAACCTTGAATCTAACTACTTAACAAAACTAAAGCTAACCTTTAACAGTTAACCTCTAACAAACTAACAACTTATTTACAACTGTAGATTACACAAGGGTGACATTGGCTGCAGTTGCAACTGCTGGAGCTTGAGCTATAACTGAAGACTCTAATAGCTGTTGTGGCTGTGATAGCTCTATGGGCTGCTGTTGTGGCTGGGACTTATCGTGCCCTCTCAAGCTCAATGGATTGGAAAGGACATTGAGTTGTTGTTGAAGATATTGAAATCTGGCCACAGATAAGGGTTTAGTAAACACATCAACAATCTGATCAGAAGTGAAAATATGACAAATATGAAGATTCTTGAAGGCAACCCTTTTGCGAACAAAGTGATAATTGACTTTAATGTGCTTAGTACGGGCATGAAAAACAAGATTGTTACTCATAGCAATTGCAGATAAGTTGTCACACAATAAATTAGGCACATAAACAGAGATATGAAGCTTAGCAAGTAACATGCCAAGCTAATTGAGTTCAACTGAAGCTTGAGCCAAAGCTGGTATTCGGCCTCGGAAGATGATCTAGACATAGTGGGTTGTTTCTTGGCGGACTAAGAAATGAGGTTAGGACCAAGATATACACAGTAACCAATGGTGGACCTTCTATCAAGCACATTACCTGCTCAATCTGAGTCTGAGTATGCATTGAGAATAAGAGGTCCAAGAGAGAAATGAAGACCATGAGATAAGGTGCCTTTAAGATACCTTAGTAACCTTTTGACAAATGTAAAATGACTAGTCAAGGGTGTGTGCATGAACTGACATAGATGATTAACCACAAAGGCTAAATCTGGCCTGGTGAGAGTAAGATATTGAAATGCTCCTACCAAACTTCTGTACAAAGCTGGCCGAGAAAAGGGACAGTCATCTGTTGTAGCAAGAGAAGTGGAAGTGGACTTAGTATGTCACGCCCCACTTTTTATTAATCGAAGTCATTACCGAGTTCATTAACTTAATTCAATTTCAGAGGCAACATGCGGAAATAAACTCAAATGTTCAACTAAAAGGAGTGAACAACAACTCTCTCTTTCGAATGCTAATTAAATACAACATAAGTATTCTGAATAAGTTGCCCTCAGGCTTACAACATTAAATAATCAAATGAAGGGTACAACCCTTTTTCATATATGGCATTCCGCCTACAACAAAGAGGCCCTGTGGCCAACAAATAAGAAGATCCAAATCTTGTAGCACATCCTGCTAAACACCTGAAAAAAGATTCAACAACGTGGGATGAACATATAGTCCGGTAGGGATCTCAACATGGCCCTCAACAATAACAACTTATAGATAGCTATGATCATGAATGCTCAATCTCATACTAGAATAGTAATGTAACAGTTTATACAAAATATATATATATGTATGAACTTTTCTTAAAAACAACCATTTCAATCAACGCCATAGGCGATTCAACTTTCTTTTCTTCTCATTAATCCCCGTTCCCAATCTTTCATAACATTAACAATACCTTAGGAAATAAATTCACTGAGCCCACTACTCTCTTCCATTTTTCAAACATACACAGACATACCTTTTCAAAAAAAAATATATATATATATATATATATCTCTTTAAAATATCCATTCTCCTTCATACTTTCCAAAAGACAAAAATGACATTTCGGCTTCTTCCTAATACAATCAAATCTATACATGCATCGTTATAAAAGGGGAGATAACAACTCCCCAACATGCATAAGACAAACCAATGAGGCAACTCGGCCCTCCAAAACCGTAATCAACACAATCCATGATATTCCCAAACACACTGGAACATCAACAACAGAACTTTGCTCTACTAGCTATGTGCGTAGTAAGCCAAAGATACACCTCTCACAACAACATGCTAGTTTACCAGGCGCTAGCTGGAAGGGTATGGTGCCTTATATTCTCAGCGCAGTCAGTTCTCCAGGCGCTAGCTGGAAGGTCACGGTACCTCTGATTCTTAGCGCAAGGTATAACACCACCAATCGAAATGCAACAGGGCATAACCAACATGTGTAACACATATACACAAATCATCAAGATGCAAGCAATGTGTTAAAATATATAAACACATAACTACCTCCTCCTGAGCAAGCATACATATATAATGTATCTCAACACTTTATCACATACGACATTCAATCAATAATGGTATAATGCATACACGACAATTTAACACAACCACGTCATCCTCCACCGATGACCAAGGACAAAACCTCTAGATGCATGTATATCGTACATCTATTAACAAACCCAATTATCATGAGATCCCAAATCCATCAACAACCCAAGCATGGTAGCTACAAATTAATTCCCCCAAATATGTGCACTCGACATGCATGATACAACAATTCAATTCCCATATTTATTTTCTATGACTCACATAGAGTTAAAGTTTCATTCTTCACTTTCAAAATCAACATGTTCCACTACTGATTCCAAAAACACTTTTCTCATTTCCCTAAAATCAATTCCATTCCTTTCATAACCTTCCAAATTAATTATGCAAATTAAGTCATAATTATTAAGTTAGGGTTTTTTTTTCTCCCTCTTTCTCACATTGACCAAAAGGGTTCAATCTTCAACAATAAACAACAAAGACCTCATTTGAGACCCAAAATACACAAGTATTTGCCCAAAGAACAAAACCCCTCTTTTAATTTATCATGACACATACAAATAAGGGCTTTTCTATATTTCAACAACAACATGCTATTTTACGCCACAAATAGTCAAATGAACAACCAAAGACAATAAATCCATTTTTTATCAACCAACTCTAGGTTTCCTCATGATTTTCAAACAAACCCAACATAGGTATGGTTTTCATGCAATACAAAACTACCACATGTCTATCTATTGACGAAGTATTGAAAAAGAACAAAGAAATCCCTACCTCAAATATAGAACTCAAGGAGAAGAAGAGCAAAACTCGGAAGTGCTCCAAATCCCAAATTTCTCGGATCAAAACGGAGCCCTCGACGATCAACACAACTTTTACAAAGTCCAAAGGATAGGAAGACACTCTAACTAGATCAATCCTAAGAGAGAAGTTAGGTTTTAGAGTGAGGTACTCTCCAATGGAGGTTTTGAAAAAGTAAGAGAGAGAAAGGAAATCAAAAAGTGATTTCACGGACTGATATAAAAACAGGTCCGCTCGAGCATACAACACCCCGCTCGAGCGTCAGCCACAGGTTCACACTTGAGCGTCCAAAGATCCGTTCGAGCGCCGGATGCACTCTCCCAGAATTCTCTACAGACGTCCAAAATGCTGAGAGAAGGAAATTCACGCTCGAGCGTCCAAACTACCGCTCGAGCGGAGAGACCAAAGCCTGGGCAAAATTTCTAAGCTTTAAAACGCAACCAACTTATTCCCAACTTGCCCAACACAACCCAAAACTCTAACACAAAGAGTAAGGGATAGAAATGAGGATAAGACAACAACAAATCTACGGAACTAAGTCCGGATTACAGTTAAACGACAACAGGAAATATCGGGATCACTATATAGTAGCCATAGGAGAAGAATAAGATTTGCAGTCACTCATGCCAGCTTTGGCCAATAACTCTAAGGCATACTTTTGCTGAGAAATGACATAACTAGAAGCAGTTTTGGTACAGAGATACCCAAGAAATAATTGACAAAGCCAAGCTCTTTTATGGAAAAAGGTAGTATGCATGTGGTTAATGAGAGAGTTAATATAAAGAGGATCACTTCCTGTAAGAAGAATATCATCTACATATATGAGAAGAATGGTGACAGCAGTAGAAGTTTTCTTGATAAAGAGTGAGGAGTCACAATGGCTTTGAACAAATTGATGAGTGAGAAGAAAATTGGAGAAGTAGAGAACCAAGATCTAGGGGCTTGCTTTAAACCATAGAGTGCTTTGTGTAACTTGCAGACAAGCTGAGGCTGATTAGAGTGAACAAAACCTTGAGGTTGAACCATGTATACTTCTTCTTCAAGAACACCATGGAGAAAGGCATTAGATATGTCAAGCTGCTTGATGGGCCAATCAAAATAAAGAGCAAGACATAAAAGAATTCTGATTGTTGGTTGTTTAGCCACAGGACTAAAGGTCTCATGATAGTCCACCCCTTCAGTTTGAAGAAAGCCCTTGGCAACTAGCCGAGCCTTATACCTAGCTATAGTACCATCTGAATTCTTCTTGATTCTATAAACCCATTTGCAGCCTATGGCTTGCTTGCTAGGTGGGAGAGCAACCGAAGACCAAGTCCCTGGTTTCTGTAAGGCTTGAAATTCTTCAAGCATAGAAGATTTCCAAACAGTGGAAGAAGCTTCTTGCTGGTAATTTTGTGGCTCAGAATGATCAGTAGAAAAAAGAAGACAAGCAGTGAGAGAAGAATGAGGAAAATGAGATTTTGATTTGGTAATCATGAGATGAGCATTGGAAGGTATACAAGGAAGATCAATAGAAATATTAGAAATAGGAATATGATTAGAAGGAGCTGTAGACAGTAGAGGAACAAAAACAAATGAAGAATGGGTTGGCTGAGCTACTGAGTGAGTGACAGCAGCAGGAGAATAAGTTGGTTGGGCTACTGAGTGAGTGATAGTAGCAGAAGAAAAAGCTGGCTGGGCTGCTGAATGAGTAACAGCAGTAGGAGATGAAGCTGGTTGGGCTACTGAGTTAGCAGCAGCATGAGATGAAAAGAAATGAGGAGACCAGAAAAACTGCTGTAAGGAAGCAGATATTGCAGAAGAAGACAACTGAGAAGAAGACTAGAAAGGGAAAGAAGATTCATCAAACACCACATGTCTGGAAATGTAGATTTTTCCAGTGATGAGATCAAGACACCTATAGCCTTTGATTGAAGGTTAATAACCAAGAAAGACACATTCAACAGATCTAGGTTGAAGTTTATTAGTGGTGTATGGTTTGAGCCAAGGATAGCACCTACACCCAAAGGATCTCAAGAGCATATAATCAGATTTGTGTTTGAACAAGACCTCATAGGAAGTAAGATTATTAAGCTTGAGAGTAGGATGTCTATTGCTCAAATAGACAACAGTGGCAAGAGCATCAAACCAATAAATCAAATGAAGAGAAGAATGATGCATGAGAGTAATAGTAGTTTCAATAAGATGCCTATGTTTCCTTTTAGCTACACCATTTTGTGAAAGTGTATGTGGACAAGTTAATTGATGAGCAATCCTTTTAGTTTTGAGAAAAGTCTAAAATTGTGTACTGAGATATTCACCCCCATTATCACTTCTAAGAATCTGAAGAGTAGTGTGAAATTGTGTCTCAACAAATGCTTTAAATTCGAGGAATTTAGTAAAAACTTCACTCTTATAATAAAGAGGAAAAAGCCAAGTAAATTTGCTAAAATCATCAATGAAGAGCACATAGTACTTAAGACCTGAAACAGAGGAAACAAAAGGGCCCCAAACATCTGTATGGATAAGAGCTAAAGGTTTATTAACAATAGAGTTAGACAAATGAAAAGGCAATCTATGGCTCTTTGAAACACAATAATGTTCACACAAACTAGAGCCTTATTAGACAAAAGCTTAGAACCTAGATGATTATGGAAAAAAATATGATGAAACTTCTTAGATGAAGGGTGACCAAGTCTGAAATGCAAATTAGGTGGAGCTGCAGATGATGAAGAGTAAGAAAAATAAGCTTGAGAAGATGTGGATGCAGTAGATGTGGATGCAGCAGAAGGAGATGAACTGAACGGATAAAGTCCATTTGAGTAACAGCCTTTATATAAGATTTTCTGAGTGCTCTTGTCCTAAATAACAAAAGAGCTCTCATCAAAGGTGATAGTGCAGTGATTATCCATGGCCAATTGGTGAACAGAGAGTAAATTAGATAATAGTGTGGGCACATGAAGTAGTTTTGTAAGATGAAAAGGAAATGAAAGAGTTGGAAAAAGACCTGTCCCAGTGTGAGCAATGGAATGAGTAGAGCCATCACCAACTGTAACTTGATCTTGGCCATAGTATGGCTGATAAAAAGATAGCTATCTTAGATCAAGTGTCATGTGACTGGTGGCTTCAAAGTCAAGAAACCAGTTATTAGACTGTGGCTGATTTGAAGATGATGCAACATAAGCTTTGGACTGGGACTGAGTGGGAAAAGGCTGCTAAAAAGTTGTGTCTAACCTGTACCAGCAGTCTAAAGCAGTGTGATTGCCTTTTCCACAGATTTGACAGATCACATTTGAAGTATTAGTATTAGAAGCAGCTTGAGTATTGTAGGTATTATAGTTGGATCTGCCTCTCTGAGACTATGAGCGTCTTTGATAGTGACTTATTTGTCATCTAGACCTACCTCCATCTCTGCCTCTGAATAAATCTCTGCCTCTATAATAGCCTCTAGAACCTCCTCGATTAGAGTGATTCCCTCTGTGTGCAGTATAAGCAATTGAACCTGGAAGATCTGAGGCATGTGCATATTTAAGAGAAGACTCCACATGAATAGACTCTGAACGGAGTAAAGAACATAGTTGATCTAAGGAAATAGGATCTGATCTTGTTCGTATAGCAGTCTTTGCAGCATTGTACTCCTCAGGCAGTCCATTCAAAATTAAGAGAACTAGATCTTTATCATCAACAGGAGATGATGCTAGAGCAAGTTGATCAGATAAGATCTTGAATTGATTCAGATATTCTTCCATTGTTGTTCCTTTCTTAACAATCTTATTCAATTTGTTCTTTAACTAATATATGTGAGATCTAGAAAGTGAAGTAAACCGTTTGGCAAGAACAGTCCAAACTTCATGACTGGTTTGGCAATGAATAACAGTAGTGAAAATAAATGGAGACAGAGTTATAGTGATACAGCTTAATAGATAAGCAGCAACAGTAGTCCATAAGACATGATTTGGATTTGAAATTTCAAGATTATTGGAATCTAACACAACTGTTGGAGGACATACCTCTGATCCGTCTACATAGCCAAGAAGCTTTGTAGCTCTCAAGATGTTCTGCAACTGATTATTACAAACTATATAATTAGATGAATCAAGCTTTGTAGAAACAAAGGAACTGAGATTGGAAATCAATAATGTGAGATTAGAAGGTAATGCAGTAGATAAAGACATCAAGGAAAAAGAAGAAGCAATTGCAGGTGTGGAGTTTGGAGAAGCCATTGATGAGGCTCTGAAGATTTATTGCCCGTAAGAGCCTAGGGCTTTGATATCATAAAAAGAATCAATGTGAATATCTTTTGTATTCAATGAATGAAATGTTACAGAGGGAAGATCTATTTATACAAACAATGGAACCTAACCATAACTACCTAACATTGAATCTAACTACTTAACAAAACTATAGTTAACATTTAACAGTTAAGCTCTAACAAACTAACAACTTATTTACAGCTGTAGATTACACAAGTGTGACATTGGCTGCAGCTGCAACTGCTAGAGCTTGAGTTGTAACTACTAGAGCTTTAGCTTTAGCTGAAGACTTTGATAGTTGTTGTGGCTGTGATAGCTCTATGGGCTGCTGTTGTGGCTAGGACTTAACAGTAAATTTAATTTTTTTTATATTTTGGGACTAATTGATTTTTAAGGTATAATTTGGGAGGTAAAATGAAGTTCCAAGTGAAATTTATTGTCACTTCAGTAAGTTCCATTTGATTGTAGACGGAAACAAATGAAGGGGGGTAAATTGATCAAATTTAAAAAAGTTTAAAGGTTAAATTAAAATATTGTGAAGTTTGGGTGCCAAATTTATTTTCATATTATAATTTGGGAGACAAAATGACATTTCCTCTCTGATACAACCCCTCAATCACTTTGAAGAAAGTGAGTAAATTATTTTGTCGTTTATTTTAGTCCAAGTCTTAAAAAAGCATTATCCATTTGACTAAATTCACATAATATGAAAATTTTAACAACACCGCTACAGACCCCCACTGGGGGTCGACCCCCAGTGACGTGGCGCAACGCCATTCACCAGTTTTTTTTTTCTTTCTTTCTTTCCTACCAATCACCCACAGCCACGTGGGGGTCACTGGGGGTCGCCCCGTACTGGGGTCCCCCGCATTTTCCAAAATTTAAAGATAAAATTTGATGACTATTAATATCCGTTGGTTGTACGGCAACAGCTAGATCCATGGGTTGACCAAGCGAGGTAATTTGACTTCGGTCTTCCATGAGTAACTTGCAAGTAAGCCCTTAAGAACTTACCAGTGGCTATCATTCTCAAATGTGGCGCAGCATAGAACGTGAACAGGAATAGTATCGCACAGCAAAGAAAGTTAGGACATGAAATGAGATAAAGTAGTTAGAGATTTCGTTTGTTAGCTATATATTTTAATTAAAAAGTTAAAAATTATTATAAATTATCACATCACACTCTCTATTTTTCTGCATATCTTTTCGTAAAAAATCAATAAAAAATGTGCTCTGTGATGCGCCCTACCGTTCTCATCATGGGTTGCCACATGATAGGTCCTTGAACATGAGTGATAGTACATATGCAGGTTCGGGTGGCGGGGAGGAGGGACATGTTGGGGACACATCGCACTTGTACAACTATGCTCTACCCAATATGGAAGGGTAGAGGAGGTTAGTTGCATTCTCGTGGTTGTCTGACCTTGATACTCAGTCGACCAAGGGGTTGATAGACTCAAGTTGGGCTTTGGTTGGGCTCGGACAATTGAGTCAGCCTATGTGGACCTATAAATTAATGACAATGAGCAAATTGACCCAAAATAAATTACAAAACTCCGTAATATGTTCAAAATTCTATTTATATAAGCATTACACTATTTTTCTTTTACTTTTTTTTTGGGTAACTTTTGTCCTAAACTTCCAAATCAAGGCATTGCCCACTTAACAAGAAGCTAGGTGTGTTGCCCATTTTGTTTGGAGCATTATAATGTTGTTTATGTCCAACATGGAATTTCTCAAATTAAAGTAATAACCAGTGTTTGTGAGTCCCTGTTGTGTTGTGAAAACCAGTTTGTATAGGAATCTGTAAAAATAGATTCCATTCCACACCATTGTTCAACATCATAGCTATTTGAGTCTAATTTTGAGTAATCAAATAAATAATACTTTAGTTAATTAGGTCATACAAGAGAATGATATATTTTCATTTTAGAACAATTTTATAGTAGTTGAATATATATATATAGTCCTCTCAAATGAGACAACATTGTCAACATTTTAAAACACAGACGAATATCAAAAGACCTTTGAATGAGAAAGTCTTCGCACTCGCACTACAGTTTAGTTTACTTCTTTTCATTTGATTGCAGCCAAGCAATGTGCATGGCTTGGGTATGGGGATAATGATGAATTTCCTCAATATATATATATATATATATATTTGATAGTTCATAATTTTTATTTTTATTTTTTTATTTTGGGAATCTGAGTAGTGTTTGGTATAGTTTCTCAATAGTTTATTAGGCTGAAATAGTTTAACTAAATAAAAACGTTAATTATTTAGAAGTTGGGAAAATGATACTCTTAATTTCTGCTTAGTAATTATCAATTGTTAATGTATAATAAATTACAATAAACCGGTTGTATATATAGATAATATAATTAAGTGTGCAACCAAAAAAATTAATGACTTCTCTCCCGATCTAAATTACAATTTTTTGGACTAAACCTTCAGTTAAAGTGGGAAGAGTCTAGGCTCCCTAAACAATATACAATAGAGATAAATTTCATTTTAGAGCATGTATATATAAGTCTTTGTTTTATATAATGGTATAGTGTGTAAGTGATTTTCCGACCACACTGCCCGTTTAGTAACCAGCTGGAGAGCACTGGCAGAATAGATGGCACCTGACTAACCTGCAACAGAAATATAAGAATCCCGCGGTGGTTCGTCCACCCGGGGGCACTCCGACGATCAAGTCAGTATATCTCTCAAAGATAAATCAAATGCTAAACTCACAAGCTTGAGTATCAAAAGCATACCTTAAACCCATGGGGGTGCCT
The DNA here is from genome assembly GCF_055761805.1 of Camellia sinensis. Classification (NCBI taxonomy): domain Eukaryota; kingdom Viridiplantae; phylum Streptophyta; class Magnoliopsida; order Ericales; family Theaceae; genus Camellia; species Camellia sinensis. The sequence goes on from NC_138970.1 coordinate 152,183,066, forward strand.
CTCTTTTATAGCCAACATAAACCTAGTCCCAATAGAAGCCTAACTTCTATGGACTCAGGATTACTGCTAATCTTGGACTCCCAGTAAGATTAGGATAAACTCTCTAAGAGTCTTATCTTAATACAAACTAAAGTTTTCTCTTATTTTAGAACTCTTGTCCCTCATCCAGGTTGAGTTCCCTTTTCATTCTAGGACTCTTGTCCCTTATCCACTTATCTCGGATTCCGATATCTTCAGAGATAACCTCGGCCTTGCCGAGATCACTTCGGCGTCACGACCAGGACACGTGGCACCTCGACCTCACCTTGTCACATGTTGGTACTCAGAAAATATATCCTCATAGATATACATAAGTTTGATATTTTTACTTATAAATTTTCATTATCTTTTATCCACAGTTGAGCACACACGCAATGCTTGTGCAGAAATCATCTAGGAAAAAAATTTGGGAAGTAGGGGAAGAGAAAAAATTGAAAAAATATATATATAAAATAAAAAAAACCTGGTTACATAGGGGTAATTTGACCCCCAAAAGAAATGTGTGACAAGTGTTCACACCAAGTTGTGCACTTTATATATAACTGTGTGTGTGTATATATATATATATATATATATAGGTACACTAGTGGTCACCCGTGCGATGCACGGGATTTTAAAAAATTAATAATCACTAAAAAAATTTATTATTTGATTGTATTTTTTAATATTTTTATTTAGTTTGTGTATATAAATCTTATATCACATCATTAAAAATATTAAATATTTTACATTATTACAAATTTTAAAAAACTATCATCCATTAAGTAAATCATAACATATATAATAGCTAATTTATCTAAGAATTATTTCAGACAATCAAAAATAGAATAACAAAGGCATATTATAATTAATCACAATAACTAATATATTGAATAAAAGTAACACTAATTTTGTTTAATCAATAGTAGATATAATACAATAAATTAAAATAAAATTAATTTTAATTCCCATTATATTCAGTTAGTGGTTAAAATTTTTTTGCATGATATTTGTTTTTTAGGTTATATTGATTCATTAAACACAAATGGTTTGGAATGATTAAAAAAAAAAAAGTTTGGAAATGCGTTAAACTTGAATTGACAAACATAAAGAATATAAATATTTAAATTATTCAAAAAAAATTAACATTTTAAATATGAGATATTTTCCATTTGCTCAAACTCTAAATCTAAATAAAAATAAAAATAAGATAAAATAAAAAAAGAAAAAAATTGTGGTTTAGTTCTCAAAGGAAATGAGTTCCTAAAAATAAATTTAATCATAAGTTATTTTAACAGGATAATCAATAATAAAAAATCAACTGATGAATACATTTAAAGTATAAATCCATATCCAATAAATTTTAATGTGTTCTTCATTTTCAATCTAACATCTGCACCAAAAAAAATTAAACACAAATAATCAATAAGTAAGAGAGTTACAAATTGATAGCAGTAGCTCATTTATAAATATATTAAAAAAACTGAATTAAATGATACATTATTAACAAAAAGAAAGAAATAAGGAAAATACAGATTGTAAGAAAAAAATTTAAAAATAAAATAATAATATCCATTTACATAAACTCACTTTCTCACAAATGCAAAACTCATGCAAGTACACAATTCAAATGTAAAGCAAATATTTAAGATTTTTAGACACCGAAAGGGATCAGAAATGGCTCAATGTTGGTTGTTTTCCTCCCAATCTTTTGTTTATGGTTTCTTTTACAGGAACTTGTTTTTATATTGAAAAGATTATGCTTAAACAAAAATATATATATATATATATATATATATGGAATTCTATCATATTTAAAATTTGCATGGATAATTAATTGATGGCTTTAAAAGATAAATATTAAGTTTAACTGGAAGATAAACTTTAAAAAGATTAAGTTGAAATATATGAAAATTCTATAACAAACTAACAAAAGATAAATATAGATCGTTAAAAATATTATCTTCTTTTTTTTGGATATTTATATCCCAATCTTAATATTTTTATTTAAATATTTTGTTATTTTTTATTTGAATTTTCATTTTGCAGTTCAAATCTAAATAGTTATATTTTTATTTTTGTATATTTCTTCATCTCTATTTTTTTTTATTTGACTCTTTATATTATTGTGTGGTTGAAATTTGAATAGTTATCTTTTTAATTTATTTTATTTTTTATATTTTTATCTCTACCTCTTTGTTGTTCATATCTAAATATTTATCATTTTATTTAAATATATATAATCCTTTTGGCTTTTGCGATTTAGATAATTGACAAATTATTAAAAATTAGGAAAAGTGGGAGGGGAGACTTGAGAAGTGGCACATAGGAGAGAGAATCCATAAGAATTTAGTATTAAGATTTTGAAAAATTCTCATACTCCACTACATTTAGTATAGATTCAAAATAAAAAAGAATAATATGTGACAGAAGGAGAAAAAAATATAAGTAAATCAAAACAAAGATTTAGATAGATATGTTTTTCATAGTTAAAGGTTACCAAATCATATCTTTATTTAAATTTTATTATTTTAATTTTTTTTAAATCAATTATTTAATCTTTATCTTTATCTATAGGCCACGAAATTAATTTTTATGAATTATTTATCAATTTTTATATGTTTATTTATCTATAAGTCATGAAATTAATTTTTTTAAATAATTGTTTTAATTTTTTTCTTTATCTCTAGGTCATGAAATAATTTTTCATAAATTATTTATGAAATTTTATATGTTTATCTTTCATTTTTTTAAATCAATTTTTTAACCTTTATCTGTAGGTCATGAAATTAATTTTTATAAGTTATTTATCAATTTTTATAAGTTCATTTATGAGAAGAAATTTTAAATTATCTATAAGTTGTGAAATTAATTTTTTTAAATTAGGTATTTAATTTTTATCTTTATCTATAGAACATGAAATTAATTTTTATAAATTAATTATCAGTTTTTATATATTTATCTATATGGAGAAATTTTGAAATTCAAATCTTTATCCATAAACCATGAAATTAATTTTCATTTTAATTAATCAAACAAATAGAAAATAGAGGAAAATAGAAAATATGAAAGACAATTAAAGAGGGTTGCCACGTAGGAAAGAGAGAGTTTTAAAATTATGAGAATTTAATAATGAATATTTGGAGACTTTTTCCAATACAACTATTACAAAATGAAGGGCAAAAAAAAAGAGTAATTTCATTTTTTTAAATCAATTTTTTAACCTTTATCTGCAGGTCATGAAATTAATTTTTATAAGTTATTTATCAATTTTTATAAGTTCATTTTTGGGAAGAAATTTTAAATTATCTATAAGTTGTGAAATTAATTTTTTTAAATTAGTTATTTAATTTTTATCTTTATCTGTAGACCATGAAATTAATTTTTATAAATTATTTATTAATTTTTATATGTTTATCTATATGGAGGAACTTTAAAATTCAAATCTTTATCCGTAAACCATGAAATTAATTTTCATTTTAATTAATCAAACAAATAGAAAATGGAGAAAAATAGAAAACATGAAAGACAATTAAAGAGGGTTGCCACTTAGGAAATAAAGAGTTTTAAAATTATGAGAATTTAATAATGAATATTTAGAGACTTTTGCCAATACAACTACATTTGATTGAAATTTTAAATTATCTATAGGTTGTGAAATTAATTTTTTTAAATTAGTTATTTAATTTTTATCTTTATATGTAGACCATGAAATTAATTTTCATAAATTATTTATCAATTTTTATATGTTTATCTATATGGAGGAATTTTGAAATTCAAATCTTTATCCATAAACCATAAAATTAATTTTCATTTTAATTAATCAAACAAATAGAAAATGGAGGAAAATAAAAAACATGAAAGACAATCAAAGAGGGTTGTCATGTAGAAAAGAGAGAGTTTTAAAATTATGAGAATTTAATAATGAATATTTTGAGATTTTTTCCAATACAACTATTACAAAATGAAAGGCAAAGAAAAGGAGTAATTTCATTTTTTTTTAAATCAATTTTTTAACCTTTATCTGTAGGTCATAAAATTAATTTTTATAAGTTATTTATCAATTTTTATAAATTCATTTTTGGGAAGAAATTTTAAATTATCTATAAGTTGTGAAATTAATTTTTTTAAATTAGTTATTTAATTTTTATCTTTATCTGTAGACCATGAAATTAATTTTCATAAATTATTTATTAATTTTTATATGTTTATCTATATGGAGGAATTTAGAAATTCAAATCTTTATCCATAAACCATGAAATTAATTTTCATTTTAATTAATCAAACAAATAAAAAATGGAGGAAAATAGAAAATATGAAAAACAATCAAAGAGGGTTGCCACGTAAGAAAGAGAGAGTTTTAAAATTATGAGAATTTAATAATGAATATTTGGAGACTTTTGCCAATACAACTACATTTGATTATATATATAGTATAGATAGATGTTGGTCTAGTAGTGTTTTGGGTAGGGCTAGTGTTGGCCCTCTGGGTCAAGTAAGTGACTCACCTTAATAATTTGAACAGTAAATATTGTAAGGCCTAATGAGCATATTATTTATATAAAAAATTAATTGATTGAAGGACCGTAATCACACAATCAAATCATATTTATTATCTAAAAAAAATATCAACAATGATTCATCCCCTCTTTTCCCTTCACCCCCTTTGACCCCCTCTCTCTCTCATTGGTTACATTTTCTTTTTCTTTTTCTTTTTCTTTTTCTTTTTTTTCCTGCTCCTCCAATCACCACCCGTCACGTGGCAAAGGGGGGTGAGGGGGTGACCCCCAAAAGGGGGTCCCAAGCATTATTCAAAAAATATATATATGACAAATATAATTTTTAGAATATATATTGAGAGCCAAAAACCTTGATAGGTTTCCCTTATCCTTTTTTGTAAAATAGACTTTCTGATCAATTTGGTTTTTTTTCTTAAATGATCTACTCAAAAGATTGTACAATATGATCAATTCAAATCATCAAAGTGAGTACATAATGAGCCCACAAAAGTCTAATAGTATCTCCGGTTAATAAGTTTTACCCTTGGAGCATGTTTGTTTTGAGGGATAAGGGTGTGGGATTGAACTATTAGTCCCACCAGAATAATAGTCCATTGTTTGTTTGCAAAATTTTGCCCCGGACTAATAGTCCCCCCGGACTATTAGTCCCACAAATATGGGACTATTCTATCCCATGGGGGGGTGTGGGACAGAAACCATTAGATTGGTATCCCATGAGATTATTTGGTGAAATGTCCATTTTACCCTCCATGCTATTACTTAGTAAACAATTAGAAAGGGTAAAATAGTCTTTTGAACATTTATAAATTATTTTTTTAGTGTTGTTAATTTAAAATTATATATTAAATAAAAAAATTAAATTATAAATTATAAATTAAATTTAATTAAAAATAATAAATTAAAAATTATGGCCTTATAAATTAATTTTTTTTAGTGTTGTTAAAAAATTAAATTTACATATTTCTCTAAAATTATTTTTTTAGTGTCGTTAATTTAAAATTATATATTAAATAAAAATTATAAATTATAAATTAAATTTATTTAAAAATAATAAATTATAATTATGGCCTTATAAATTAAATTTTTTTAGTGTTGTTGAAAATTTAATTTATATATTAAATAAAATTATTTTTTTATTGTCGTTAATTTAAAATTATATATTAAATAAAAAATATAAATTATAAATTATAAATTAAATTTAATTGAAAATAATAAATTAAAAATTATGGCCTTATAAATTAAAATTTTTTAGTGTTGTTAAATTGTAAATTATAGATTACAAATTTAAAATTATATATTAAATAAAAATTATAAATTACAAGGATAAAATAGTCTTTTGAACATTTATCCTTATCCATTCCATCTAACCAAACATTGGATTCATTAAAAATAGTCCAATCCAGACATCTAATCCCATAACTAAACAAGCATAGGATACAAATCCAGTCCAACCAAATAGTCCGGGGACAATGTATCCCAGGACTAACAGTCCGACGAATTACAGTCCCTCCTTATCCAGTCCGTCCAAACAAACGCACCCTTGGTGTTAATGCCACAACCGGTAATCTAATTATATTATCACTGAAAAATCTTACTGGCATTTTTCATTCACTAATCGCACAAGTAATGAAATTTTGATAACTGAAGCAAGAAACATTAAAATAATATGATAAGAACAATCAACTGCTAAATTTGTGAGCATTTAAAGTTTTTTTTTTATATAAATTTAAATTACACTATTCATTGATAAGATGGCTAAGGTTTCTAATGTAACGTTATTTGAATTAGAGGGATTGATACTAGTCACGGGCAAAAATGGGCGTATGGCAGGCTAATTTTGCTTTTGCTTTTCTTTTTCTTTTCTTTATATTTTTTCTTCTTTTAAAAAGAGCATTGAAGGTATAAACTTGAATGACTGTCGAATTAAAAGCATATCTAACCTTACTTTTAGGAATTCTAAAAATTATTGTTAGACAAATAGTATAATCTTTAAATCACTTTTGAGCTCTCTTTTTCTCTAATGACTAAATGACTTGTGTGCTTTAGGCTTTAGCCAAACCCATGACAAGATTCTCCAAGGAATTAAATACTGTATGGGCATGCATTGCCGTAACAAAAATTAAGGTTTTGCTTTGCTGCTGTTAAAAATATTAATTTTGGTCTTGTAAAGACCATTGTTTTAGTGTATCATTATATTGGAAAAAGACCATTGCTAATTAAATGTAGTAGTTATGGCTGTATTGAGATTTTGGATTTGAGCAGTGGTTTGTGGAAAAAAAAAAAAAAAAGATAAAAATTTAATTTATATTTTTGTTACTTTTTTCATATCTATTTATTTTTCTTTATGAATTCCTTTTGAAATCTAGACAAAAGCTTAAGTTTGTTAAAAAATCTAGAAATCTCCTATATATTGATTTTTGATTATATATCAATTTTAACCAGTAAATAACAATCTCAATCAAACAATTAAAGACAAATTAACACAACGATTTTACGTGTAAAAACCACAATTAGAGCGCCTCCAATTGTGATAAAAAAAAATTACGGGCAAAAGCCACAAAACAATCCACTAAGAAGACATAAAGGAATTATACAAGTGTACTCTCAATTACTTAGCGAATCCAAGCCTGAATTGAACTGACCGGACCCCTATGTGCCTCTTCCAGCCCCGTCTTCACTTCGGAATTGTCTTGCCCAACGTTGAATCCACAACGCCGATATCGAATCAACGACGATGAGTCACTCTAGAATCTACCAAAGCTTCAAGCCCAAATTCCACGGAATCCATCGAAGAACAACTCTCTCTTTTTTGAATAAAACAAAACAAACACACAAACCCTTTGATGTGATCCACTCAATTCATGATTAAACTCTCACAGATATCAAAGGAAACAAGCAAACAAATCCTTTGATATAATCTACTTAATTCATGATTAAACTCTCACAGATATCAATGAAAACAAGCAAATAAGCTCCAGAAGAAAACCCTAATACCAAAAAGGAAATCTGGAAGCCGTAATCCTAAAAATAGATAAAACCACATATTCATAAAAAAAAAAACTAATCCGCGATCTTCGCTCGAGCGCAAGAATGGCCGCTCGAGCGGATCTACACTCGAGTGCAAGAATGGCTGCTTGAGCCGAAAAAAACAACTCTCAATACTTTTGCAGGCGAGTGAAACTTTTGAAAGGTCGTGATCTCCTCTTGAGCGCAAGAATGGCCGCTCGAGCGAAAACACAGCTCGATCCCCGACATAGTCAACAAAGTGGCAAACATGAAAGAATTAACTCTTGAAACATCTCAGCAAGGCACAATTCAAGTTGGATTCGCATCTAAAACTCATAGCCTCACTGAAATAAAAAGATCGAATACATTTACAACTGAAAGGAGTTTTGTTAAACGAAATTGTTAAGAATAAAAACTTAACATTTGTTATATATTATGGGATTTATTTTATCCTATTTTTATCGTTCAGTGCAAATCCATACAACAAATATCACGTTTATGTATAAAATTAATGTGGATAAACACTTATTTCTCTTGAAATTTGTTAAAAATATAATTAGCTCTACTTTGTATATAATATCATACTAATTAATCACCCTTTTAGTAAGGTTAAAGTAACTGAAACTAATACAGATGGTGGATCGATACTAGATTAAATATACATTTTAGTTGAAAACAGTCTTTAAATGTTATGTGAGTTAAATAGAAAAGAGTATAATTATGTCAAATTTGTATGTCAACTGTATTTTTTAAAACTTTAAGAGATGTAAGTATAATTTATCCAATTAATATTGATGTGATGAATCCTAGATTTATTCATACCATTTATTGTGCATCTACACCCAAGTAAATAACTGGTAAAATTTTACTAAGGTCTTATCGTGGTGTATCATTAGAGTATATGTTGGAGATTATATCATTATATGTTAGAGATGTTTAATAAGATTGTGCATTTTTTATTGTATACACCTTCACATAAGATACGTAGACCTTTAACTTTCTTAATATGTATCTTAAAAGCCCACACATGTTCATATAATTTTAAAAGTTTTTATATCTTTTATTGCACGTACTTTATATAAAATCTACAAATTCTTATGTTTTTTAACATTTGCTAGAAGGTAAAATTCTTATGTCTTGTATAATAATTTCCAGAATGATGTATCCTTTTTTAAGGGTGAGGCTTTTTCTGGTCCTCATTTGGACTAAATTGGACTGGACTGAAGAGACGTTGTCTAGGCCAGTGAAGCTCACCCCACGAGTCCCGTTTTCATGATCTAAGCCGTTTATTTTTTAAGATTATTTGTGTACATTATCTATGAAAAAAGTTAAGTTGCATTTAGCTTCAAAAAAATGAATGGTTTATTTTAAAAAAAGACATGTTATTTATTTTTTAAAAGACAAATACGATAAAATAAAGATGTTATGATTATGAAAAAAAATTATAAATAATCTTAAAGCCCTAAAAAATTAAATAAATTAGATTATTAAAACGGGATATATGGTGAACTCGACGGGCCCAAATAACACCTCTTTAATTTAGATGGGGACTAGATCTCCCCTTTTTTAGCCTCCGTTTGGGAAGTGGGTTGGCTTTTTGGCTTTTTGACTTTTTTGGCTATTTTAGCCTGGGCTAAAAAGTTTGGTTTGGGAAGGGCTTTTTGGCTTTTTGACTTTTTTTGTGAGAGAAGAATGTAATGATTATGGGTTGGATGTGATGTTTTGTTTGTTATGGCTAAAATAGCCTATTTTATTTTTTGTGGCTAAAATAACCAAAAAAAACCTGAAAACCATCTTGCCAAACAGAGGCTTAGTTCATTTCAAGTTAAACACTCAATATTTTAGCTAATAATTGTAAAAATATCAGGTCACGTTATATTATTATATTATGCTGAATAAATTTTATGTATTATGTGGGAAAAAATCCTACTACACTGTAACGGCAGTGCTCCAACGTGATCGAAGGATGAATACTTGGGCCTCCGTTTGGCAAGTTGGTTTATGAGTTTTTTTTGACTATTTTAGTCACAAAAGATAAAATAGACTATTTTAAATACAACAAACAAAACATCATATCTAACCCATAATCATTACATTCTTCTCTTACAAAAAAAGTCAAAAAAGTCAAAAAGTAAAAAGTAAAAAGTCCTTCTCAAATCAAACTTTTTATCCCAAATTAAAATAATCAAAAAAAAAATCAAAAAACCAATCTACTTCCTAAACGATGCCTGAAACACTCAAGAACGCAAGGTATCCCAGTTAGTTGGTTGATTATGTTTAGAGAAATGAGTGAGACCACTAAACAGAAGAGTACTAATAACTCTAAAGTGGTATGGGTCCCACATGATAGGATGTTTTGCTCTTGTATTTTCTTTTTTTTTTTAATTTCCACCTCATTAATGACCTATTAGTATTCTTAAATTAGTGAAATGAATCATTGTTACTCCTCCCTTCTGAAGTGTCATCATTGCTAGTGTAGTAGGATTCAAACATATTTAAGGGCAGTAAACAATTTGATGGTAGTGGATTTCATTTCTCGATGATTTGATGTATGCATCCTGTGTTTTTTTTTTTTTTCTCCATATTACATCATTAGTGTTATTGTTAAAATTTTAAATTTAGAGTTATGAATCATTGCTCAGTAGGATTTTTTCCTCACACATGTATTTGAGTTTGTTTAGTCTCATTTTCATAATTATTTTTTTTTTTAAAAAAACAAAACAAAAAACTAATTTGGCGAAAATAAGTACCAAAAATACATTTTTTAATTTCAAAATCTATTTTCCCACAAAGGAAAAAAAAAAGAAAAAAAAAAGAAAAAAAAAAGAAAACAATGTGAAAAATGATAAGCACTGTTAAAATTTTCATTGTTTTCTCACTAGATTAATGTTTAATGTTTGTTTGAAAAATAAATCATGAAAAATAAACCAAATATAGTGTAAGTCTGAAGGGAATTGATATGGTGTACACCCTTAAAAGACATATCCCTGCGTATCCTATTACAACATAGGGTCCGTTTGGGAAGAGCTTTTTCAGGCTTTTTTGGCTATTTTAGCCACAAAAGATAAAATTGGTTATTTTAGCCACAAAAAACAAAACATCACAGCCAACCCATAATCATTATACTCTTCTCCCATAAAAAAAGTCAAAAAAGTCAAAAAGTCAAAAAGTCCTTCCCAAACCAAGCTTTTTAGCCCAGGCTAAAATAGCCAAAAAAGTCAAAAAGTCAAAAAGTCAACCCACTTCCCAAACGGAGGCATATATAACATAATCACTACGTTTCTTGACAAACACCACAACATGTTGAAAAAAAATCCATTAAAATGATTCGTAACATTTATCATTCCAATTTTTTATAACTTGGTCTGAGATAATTTGCGTACACCTTAACTAACTTCGATGTTTTAAAATTAATGACTAGACAAATCTCCAATGATCTCTAAAAATAACTTGAATACTAACTCTTGAATCTTATCCTCAACTCTTTATTGTTTTACCAACCCCTTAGAATTATTTGTCATCACAAATAATTCATAATATTTACACACATTGTTCATGACATAACTAAAGGGTCGTTTGGCAATAACTTTTTTAGTTGATTTTTTAACTTTTTTAACCTGAGACTTTTTTCTTTTTCTTTTTTTTTTTTTGCTTTTTTGACTTTTTAGCTTTGGAATGACAAACTTTGTTTTGTTCTTTTGTGATTTTTAACTTTTTTAATTTTTTTGACTTTTTTTTTTCCTTTTGTAATTTTTTAGCCCAACATGAAAATCAAACTAGAGCTAAATAAATTCATAATTTATACATGATTCATTTATTTGTAATTTTTATGGCAAAATAACATTATTAACACTATAAAAACAAGTAAGATAACATTTCTTACCGTATACATTTCTCTGTTTGTGAATCATTTTCTATAACCGAATTGACAATGATTTAAGGCCAATGAAAACAAAGTCAGCCACAGATTACGGAATTAATTAACCCCAATGACTCACACCGGATTGGTTAGCCGGACAATTGAGGCCGACCTAACATCATTAATTATTTCCTTTTAGGTACATTCGATTTTGACATTCTGTCTCAAATTATGATTTCTTTGGACCCCATTTCTCCAATTTTCCACATGCTTATTTCATTATTACTATTATTATTATTTTATTTTTAAATTTCGATGTCTACCTATTATTTCAATTTTCATTGCCTTTTAGTCCCGTTTGGTAAGAAATTTTTTGATTTTTTAGTTAAAATTTATCCAAAAAAAAAAATTAAAATAAAATAAGTTTTAATAGTCAATTAGATAAAATATCATACAAATCTATAATTATTTCTCTTTTTTTTTTCCACAAACATCACATCTAATTATAAAAAAATTCAATCATCTTTTTAAATATAAAAATTTTAATTTATCAAAATAATTAAAAATTAAAGTAACTTATTAAAATAGCCAAATAGGCGAAAGGCTTTGGCATTTAGCTTCTTTTTTACCTCGTGAAAATCGACCCTTACGTTGTACTTGCCTTACTTGGGTCACTAAAGTCGGAGAAAGTAATCACATATATGTGGTAAATTATGTAACCAGCAAATAAATAAATCATTAAATAAGTAACAAGAATAATTGATAATTACTAATTTATATAAATAAGTTAAAAATTAAACACATTAACAAGTAGGGTAACTCTGGATTCGTCTTATAATAATGTTGTACTGTTTTGCTCAATAATATTATATTTATTCTAATTTTTTGTCACACAATTTGTATATTGCTAGTGATTGAATTTGTTTGAATTGTATGAGTATTGAGAGGGGGGAGGGAGGCATGTCACTACTAGTAGTGTGATTATTAGTAATAAATTTCTTGTGTTAATGATATTTAAGTGTTTGGATTCGTTAGGAATCTTTAATGGAAAAGTAATAAAATTAGAAATATTTTGGGTTCAATTATTTTATTAACTCTTAAGTGTTTAACATTCTTTAATGTGAGATTCCCATGGGAAAGTGGGCAAATTGAATAATTACTAGTTTAATAATGTAATTCCTGTTGAAATATGTAATTAAGAATTACCTTTCTATTCTAATCCACTTTAAACTCTAGAATTATAACAACCGAGAATTACATTATCATTTCCCTTCAAACTAGCTAGCTTTGGAAAGTATATTAAAAACTAGTTTTTTGATTTTTTTTTTTTTTTTTACTTTTTTTAAAAAAATGTATAAAAAAGTAGAGAGATGATATAACTTAAAAAAATTAAAAAGCTAAAAAGTTAATTTTTAGCCAGGTTCCCAAAGCAAACCCTATTTACTAATAATGTGTTTGAATCAAAGATTTTAGGCAAAGATTGTGAAGAGAAAAATAAAATAAATTTAGTGGGGCTGCATTCACACAATTTTTCCCCCACAAAACCCCCCAAATAACGTGACAAGAAAAAGACAAATTAATTATTCACCCTCCTCCACTCCTCTTTTCTCAAAACCTTTTAGCAAATCTTTTCACATCATTCGGAGGGATTTGTGGGGGAAAAATTATATGAATAAAACATTTTTAAAATAATCATACTCATTTTTTCGTTGTCTTTTATTATTTTTTTGAAAAAATTATTTATAAGTCCTATTTGAAAGACTTATTTAATATGAAGTCCTATAAATATTCTTTTAAAGTTTGAAGTCTTATTTACATAGGAATGCGTTCCATAAGGTCCTATAAATTGTAAAGGAAAAGTCTACAATGTGCACCTTATAAAAGGGCACATGATATGCACTTATTGTATGGCCCATATCGTGCCACATCATAAAAAATGACCTGCTAAACCGGTCATGTAACAGGTTATAGAAAAAATCATAACATTCATTGTAATATCATAACAATATTACAATGAATCATAACAATGTCATAATATTCACCAAAGTGTCATAACAAAGACACTATAAATCATAACAATATGATAACAACTCATAACAAATATAATTATTTGTAATTAATTATCATAACATTTGAATCGTAACATTTTTTATTATGATTCACCATGGCAAATCATAACTTTTGGTGGTACAAATCATAACTTTTAGTGATGAATCATAACCATAACACATTGAGTATAACTTTTTTTCCCACAATCATAACGACATTAACAAACTATCATAACTTTTATTAATGAATCATAACATGGCATGTTGATTATAATTTTGTCCCGAAAATCATAACAATATTAACAAAACATCATAACTTTTAAATTTTCAAACACAATTGATTGTGTAATCAATTGGTATAGCATATTGGACTGAATGGAAAATCATAATTGATTGCAAAATCGATTGGATTGAAAGACCATAATCGATTATACAATCGATTAGTGGCTAGAGTTTTGAACTTTCACAATTGATTGTACAATCCATTAGAATGTAAGGGAGATTGAAATATGACAATTGATTGCACAATTGATTGTAGGAATCCTTGATATAATAAACCTAATTGATTCAACAATCAATTCATTAATATCAATTTAGTAAATATTAGAATAGTAATTGATCGGTTTATCGGTTGCCATTTATATGTAATTTTGTTGTTATGTTTTCATTACCTCAAACATTATCACTAACAAAAACGCATGACACTCCAACTACGTTTCTCGTTTGTAATTCTGTCTCTCTCTCTCTCTCTCAGAGTCATTATCGTCAATGTTAATGTTACCTGAAATGTTGTTGCTATAACTATCTCATCGACTCTCACTCTTTCTTTCGTTGTCATTATTAGTGAATTAGACAATAATGTTATTGTTACCAACTTCAATTAATCATGCCCTTTGATCCACTGAAACACAACCATCATCATCGACTTAGCCCATTATAATAGCATTGTTGCCACTACTAGTGTTATGTTGTCATTATGTCCAAATGATGACATCGGGTATAAATGACTTTGACACACACTACAAGAATTTTCACTTTTGGCGACTAAATTTTTAGTCGCCAAAAGTCAATTTTTGTATACAAAAAATAAATAACTTTAACTGTCAAAGTACACACAAACCAACTATTGTCCAAATTAAAATAATAATTTCATACAAAATATAGAATCATACAAAAAGTAAAGCCTTCCATATACAAAAAATACATTTACTACCATGTGAAACGACTTTTTGGCATGGTACAAATTACCATCGTAATCTGTACCACGACAAAAGGTGATGTATGTACCAAGACAAAAGTACATCTATGTACGACGACAAAAAATCATATATATGTACGACGACAAAAGGTGATTCATGTACCATGCCAGTAATTATCTGTTGGCTGCCAAAAGTTTTTTGTATCAGTAATAGTGAACTGCACAAACGCCAGGGATGACAAAAGTATTACATTAGTTCTATACAAAAGTGAAATTTCTTCTCCATATACCAAAGTATTACTCTGAAAGTCCACGCAACAAAGTCATCTACAAAAAACAAAAAAAACAAAAAAAAGTTAGAATTGGACCCAAAAATGCCCAACTTCATGAATGAATTTGGGAACAAGTGACAAATAACATATCAAAGAAGCAATCTTCCATGATGAATCAATTATCAGTCTTTCTAAAGTCTTTTGTTATAAGGAACATTGTTAAATGCAGAACAATCATTACTAAATCTGTCATTACTAACATAAAGCTAATGTAACAATCTTCTATTTGTATGCAACATGTATCCAAATTCTATGGCTAAACCAATATCAAAGCCCGATGTGAATAGAAACTATTCTTTTTACCAACTTCCTCATTAATTGTTTGCAAAAAACACTTGAATCATTAGATTGGATATAAAACTATCCTTACTTATTAATGTCTGTCAGTGCCATTTCATTGAAGATATTAGAACACGTGAGAAAAATGTGTTAATCAAAATAAAGTTCAATCACAAAAAGAAATATGTAGAAATGTATGTTCAATCACAAAAGCAACCTTCCATGATGAATCAATTATCAGTTTTGGGTATATTCGGCTCTAACTCCTAACCAACGGATCCGAATTACATTCCGTTAGTTGTCACAAGTCCTATTTGTCATGGGGAAGCTGCCCGTAAGAGTCACACGGTGGTTCGGGGATTGTTTTGAATTTTCGCCCCCAAACTGCCATTTTTCGAGTGAGTTTTGGGCGTATTCGGCTCTAACTCCCAACCTACGGGTCCGGAATTACATTCTGTCAATTGTCACAAGTCCTATTTTTCATGGGAAAGCTGCCCGTGAGAGCCACATGGTGGTTCGGGGGCTATTTTGAATTTTCGGCCCCGAAACGCCTTTTTTTGGAGTAAGTTTTGGGCATATTCGGGTCTAAATCCCAACTTACGAGTCCGAATAACATTCTGTCAGCTGTTACAAGTCGTATTTGTCATAGGGAAGCTGCCGGTGGGATTCACACGGTGGTTCGGGGTTTGTTTTGAATGTTCGCCCCCAAACCGCCCTTTTTCGAGTAAGTTTTTGGCGTATTCGGCTCTAACTCTCAACGTATGGGTCCGGATTATATTTCGTCAGTTGTTACAAGTCCTATTTGTCATGGGGAAGCTGCCTGTGAGAGTCACATGGTGGTTCGGGGGCTGTTTTGATTTTTCGCCTCCGAAACGCCCTTTTTCGAGTAAGGTTAGGGCGTATTCGGCTCTAACTCCCAACCTACGGACCCGGATTACATTCCGTCAATTGTCACAAGTCCTATTTGTCATGGGGAAGCTATCTGTGAGAGCCACAAGGTGGTTTGGGGGTTGTTTTGAATTTTTGCCCTCGTAATGCCTTTTTTCAACCGAGTTTAAGGCGTTTTCGGCTCAAACTCGAAGCCTACGAGTCCGAATTACATTCCGTTAGTTCAATTCTCTTTCAAAAAATGGTTTTTTTTTTTAATCAATATTATGTTAAAGATTCCATGATTCTCATGCCATGCCATGCCAATTTCTTTATATCATCATTTCTTTATGTCATCACAAGTTATATGGCATCAAGCAATTTCCCAAATGCCCATTCCATTGTCATTTAATCAGAATTTCATCCCTTACATTCTCAAGAAACAAAATTAGCCTCAACCAACAACCCAGAAAAATTTAATCTTGCAAGTTCAAACCATCATATATTATATAGCCTACAATGAGATGCAGAAGCTTATGCGAACGATCTAGCATCTATCAGACAAATTTACCAAAACATGCACCAATGTCTTGTATAAAAACAGTGGATAACATTTTAGTGGTATAGCTCAGAATCATGAGTGGTAAAGTACGTGAAGTTGTAAATAAATCCTCTGTTTAAGAATAAATTAATAAACCAAATACGTCAAATTTATAACTCATTTACAAACAAACAGTAAATGCTAAACTCATTCTTGGGTCTTGATCTAATAAAGTGAATATAATAAAACCAAGTTTCAGTTACCTTCAGAGCATACATTGACAAGGTCATACACTACAAAACAGCCATAAGAGAGCACAAAATCTCTCAAGGATAATTTCTCATAACTTTCCTAACCATCTAAACTTGAAATATGATCAGTAAAACATACTGGCTTGTCCACAGATTAAACATGTTGAAGATCAAGGAAAACTAGAAAAAACAACTGACAGTAAACAACATCAAAAAATGCATTACCTCCACAAAGGCCATTAAAAAATGAGTAGATCCCACCAGGTTTCAACAATGAAGGAAGATGTTGGTGGATCTCTCTCATATCTTCATAATACTCCCCATAAGTGTCAAAGAATACACCTGGAAAAAATAGAATCACTAGTGAGAAAATAATATCTAATTTAATGAGGTTTGCATGTCTATGGGTTGGTATATTAAATGGGATGGAAAGGGGAGTGAGTAGTAACCACTAGTGAGAAAAGAAAGTAGATTCCAGAAGTTCATAATAAAGTACCACCAAAGTCCATTTCTGTTGCAATGGAAATTCAATATACTCCTAGCCACTTCTTGTGCAGTATATGCAACAGTGGTAGAAGTTTCCGTCTTGATTCGATTTTCTTCAATACCAGATGTTGTCCCATCTATATCAAGTGATTGTGCATACAGAAATTTTCCTTTTTTGGTTTAAAAGAAATAGTTAAAGACTCAACTAATCATTCCACTTAGGGTCAGAGTAGAACAGATCAGTTGTGGCCTTGGTAGCAGGTCAGCAAGACAGAACAGATCAGTTGTGGCCTTGATCAGCAAGACAGAGCAGATCATCAATACACGGCCATACCAGCTTCATCTGGGTCTCAGCCAGAAGCAGTACTAACAGATTCTACCCATACTGGCAGCCTAGCAGCAAGCTCACCTTAGCAAAACTGGCAGCCCAACCCAGAAACTTGCAGCCAGATTTTACCCAGCAGTCCACCAGCCCTTCACCATCAGACAAACAGATTCAATCACCCACAGGACTTGACTAACAGCCTAACAGCAAGCTCACCTTACCATAGTAGCATCCCAATCCCAGAACTTGCAGCCAGATTCTGCCCAGCAGACCACCAGCCATCCACCATCAGACTAGCAGATTAGCCTAAGCATAACTGGAAGCAGCATAACAGACATCAAAGCACCAATTGCACCCACAATCTTAACACAACCATACTAGCAGAACCCCAGCAGATTGGATCAGATCACACACAGGACTGGACTTGCAGCCTAACAGCAAGCTCACCTTATCATACCAGCATCCCAGCCCAGAACTTGCAGCCAGATTCTACCTTCGCATTGTAACAGATCATCTACCCAGCAGATCACCAGCCATCCACCATCAGACCAACAGATTCAAACACACAAAACACCCCACAGGCAGAACCACAGCAGATTGGATCAGATGACACACAGGACTTGACTTGTAGCCTACCAGCAAGCTCACCTTAGCAAACCACCAGCCCAGCCCAGTGGTTGCAGCCAGATTCTATCTTACACAGCCCACTTGCAGCCAGTACTTGACACAGATCACCATTGCAGTAGCACAACCAGACCAGCAGTAGCTAAACCAGACCAGCAGTAGCACAACATTGCAGTCTAACAGCAGAGCACAGATAGTAGCAGATTCAGCCTCCATTCCTGATGCAGTACTGCATTTGTTGCATATTATACACAAGATCAGTAACAGAGAACACCACAGCCATTTCAGAAGACTTTATCCACATTGCTACTCTCACCTTCACAATATCACACAACTCGTCCGAATTCGGTTGGATGCCCTGGAACACACTCTCATTTCTGTGTGTCCAGATGGACCAGAGAATGGGTAGAGGAATAACTGTCCAAATTTTCTTTTCCAACGTTTTCATTCTACACCCAGACCACCACTGTAGCACTCCATTGACGGAACCAGGAATAACCCACTGAAGACCCCACCATTTTACAATGATAGACCAAAGCCTCCAAACAAAAGGGCAAGAAAGAAGAATATGTTCCACTGTTTTAACCTCACTTTGACAAAACACACATACAATATTCGCATTCCCGTCAAGGATCCCGGGTCAGTTGTCACAAGAACAATTCAAACTCGAAACATTCATAAACTTTATTAACCAATCATCAAATTTTCAATTTCAGTAGAAGAAAGTCATTGGTTCTTATTCTCATGGTATCAATGAATTCTAAGTAGTCATTACTCTTGGACTATGATAGAGTAATCTTAATTATTGATATGACCGCGGTAATGTTCTTAAGCATTCTTAGAACTTGGAAAACTTTGTTCTCCCACTTCAAAATAGATAGGTCATGGCAAACGGTAAATGAAAGTGTTGTACGATGGAGGATTGCATGTTCAGGTGGTCTACAGCGGAGGTCTTCGTACAAATGAAGGTCAACTTGACCCATCCCGCATTTTCCGTCACCAAAGTATAACATGTGTTACAATTTGGACCAAACTGAAAAGAATATAATAGTTTGGTCATTTCAAAAACAAATGTAGGTCAACTTTACCCATGCCGCATTTTCCGTCACAAAAGTATAACATCTCTTACAATTTGGACCAAAGTGAAAAGAATATAATAGCTTGAAGTCCAAAGTGAGAAAGTATTCATAGGTAAGCAAGGTGACGGTGTAATTTACCATTTTACAAAATGTAAACCATGCCTTAATCTGTGAAGAAATTGTTGATGTAATTAATATCATAATAATTAATATTTATTATTACAAAATATGCTAACATAATTTAATATGAAGATTTAATAATTTCAATAAAGGTAAAAAAAAAATATCATTTTGCCTCTCATACTATCACTGAAAATTAAGTTAACCTGTATTATTTTAGTAAAATTAATTGTACACTTAGTTTATTTAATTTTGGATTAATTTTACCCCCGCTGTTAGGTTATGTTTGTAATCCAATGAAAGTTACTGACATGGAAATAACATTTGAAATTTCATTTTACTGTCCAAACTATCTATAAAATATCAATTAGACCTCCAAACTTCATTTTATTCAGAGAACTAATTGATATTTTGGGTGCCACATGAGCAACTTTTATTTTAGGGGTATTTTTTTTAAGGTCCCTGATATTATGATTTTATAGTATAAAGGACATCAAATATTTGCATGATGTCTAAGGTCCCTCAACAACAATCCAGAGAAAATTGGTCCAGAGAAAATTCAAGTCAGAGAAAATTGGTCCAGAGAAATTTTGAATTTCTCTGACCTCCTTAGCCTTTCATGGACACTGCCAGAGAAATTTCCTTAGCCTTTCATGGACTCCAGAGAAAATTCAAATTTATCTGCCGTGGGTTTGATCCTCTACTAGCAGCATCCTGGTTATATGATTATGAATTACAAATTCTTCAATTCTGCCAAAAGATTTCGTTAATGTTAATTCTGCCAAAAGTCTATATCTGCAATTGTTTGGTCTTTGGACTTTTATACATAAAGACTTTTGGTTGGTGACTTTTGGTGAAGTTACTGGATAGAGCCACACAAATTTCTCTAGATAGCTTCATATCTGTTTTTTTTTTTTTTTTTTTTTTTTTTTTGTCTTTTGATCAATTTTGTCTGGTTTGATCAAAAACACAAATTTTCTCTATACAATTTTCTCTAGATAGAGCCACATAAGACCACACAAATTTTCTCTACACAATTTTCTTTGGATAGAGCCACACAAATTCACATAAATTTTCTCTAACACAATTTTCTCTGGATAGAGTCACACAAAGCCACACAAATTTTCTCTAGCATAATCTTCTTTGATAAAACCACACAAAACTACACAAATTTTCTCTACACAATTTGCTGCCAATGTGAGTCACTAAAATCAGCATCTCCCTCAAACATTAAGGTCAAATCCACTTTTATAGTGAAGTAGAGGGACTAACCTACTATTTTTAGTTCTATTTAATAAGCCAACTATACTCTTAAGTTGATTCTTGTCTGTTTGAGGGTTATCCCCCGATGATTGATCTATTATCTTTAAGCAGAGAAAATCTCTCTATTGCCAATAACTGCTTCGGTAAGGTATTCTCTGTTATTTTGTAAACAATGTAAAATTAAAGACGTCATTATAGAATGTATATTTTCTACCAAGAGGAAGATCGGGGTTGACTTTCTAAGCATTTTAGTATATTTGGTAATCTCCATGTTAGCTAATTTTGGTTGGATCAATTTGTAAGTTATATACCCAGTATAGCACTGCAAGCACATAGATTGGGGTCAAAGGTATCTCTATTGGTGTGCTAGCTGCTTTCTATATACTTCTATGGATTTGTATAAGAGATAGAGAATTGAGCAAGAAGAAGAAGAGGAGGTTGTATGGACTAAGACTAAAAATTGAAGACAACAAAGTTGTATGGGCTTACCAGGCAGTGATGAGCTTGCAATTATCAAAGATCTATACCAACTATACATAAGTTTCATAGCTCACACTGGATTCAGATTCATTCTCTAGTTTCCTCAGACTGGATTTTCTCTGGATTTCTTTGGTACTCAGAGAAATTTCAATTCTCTCTGGTTTGAACCCAGAATTTCTCTGGGAAATTGACAGAGAAATTCTCTGAAGGATTTCTCCGGAAAATTTCTCTGGGCAAAGAATTTCTCTGGGAAATTCCCAGAATTTGTCTGGGTTGGATTGAATTTTCTAGCAGCATCCTGGTTATATGATTATGAATTACAAATTCTTCAATTCTGCCAAAAGATTTCGTTAATGTTACTGGATGTGTGGAACCTAAGGAAAATTTCTTTAATGTTAAACATGCCAAAAGATCCATGCTTGAAACCAGAGAAATTCTCTGGATCAACCCAGAGAGTTGAACCCAGAGATGTTGCCTTCCATAATATATACCTTTGACTCTAACAACCAAACAATGCAGAAAGCTGAGAATTTAATTACCAGAGCTAGAGCTAGATGAAACGAGAGTGAGCCAAGCAAGAAGAAAACGAAGCAGCATTAGAGTTCGCATCTTCTCTCTTCTTCACATCTTTCGGGGTTCAAGATTGTGCTACTGGTTGTTGGTGTAAAAAAAAAAAAAAAAGAGATACACACACAGCAACACACAAGCTCCCTCACTCTCTCGGTGATGGTCTCGTCCTCCGCCGACATCTTCTTGCAGATCATGCAAATGCCGTCTTCGTCGCAGGGAAGGTTGCTAGAGTGCGCCATTGAAGAAGGAAAGGCAGGCCGGGTTCCGATGATCATCTCAGCTCTCCATGATCGATCTGTATTTCAGAAACAGAGTGATGATGATTGCGTTTCCAATCACGAACAGTGAACTCTGTGTGTGTGCGTATTTGATCGTGGTGATGAGTGAGAGTAGAGAAAATGAAGGGGGCTGAATTTCTCTGTGATAGATGGGAGGGACCTTAGACATCAAAAAATAATATCGTGGATCTCTTCCATTACGAAAAGTGGGAGAGGGACCGTAGACCAATTTTCCCTTTATTTTATTATAGACTGTAATTGATGGTGGAGTAATATTTTATTTGAGTTATAGTTTGAGAGAAAAATGATATTTTGTAAAAGTGAAATTTCAATAAAAAAAAAATTGTAAAAAAAATAGTCCGTGGAAAATAGAAAATAAAAAAATATTAATAAATTTGCATAATTATTTGACCTCACCAAATTTAAAAAGGTTGATTACCTCAACCCCCCATAATTTGGATCTGAGGGTACTGTTTGGGCCCATGAGGCCCATCACGGTTTCTAAATTTGAATCCAAACCATTAATTTTGTGTATTTCATTAACACAAAAAGATAGAGCAATCCGTGGTGGTCACCAAAAAAATGTATAAACTTGGTGTATTTAAAATTAAATCATCACTTTTTGTAATGACAAATGCGATAATTTGAAAAGATTATGATCATTTTAGGGACCTAATTTTTTAAAAAAAAATAAAATACACCTAAATTATTTATTTCTGATTATCAAAACGGGATGAATTGGGCCTCAAAAAGTCCAAACAATACGGTCCAGTCCAGATTGTGGACTGTAGGCACTCCACCTCCATTAAAATAGTTATATTTTGTTTCCAAAAAAATAATATAAGACTTCTTAAAACTCCACACAGTCTGTGCGTGTTTCCAAAAAAAACAAATTGAAACTTCCTACAAAATCAAAACATGCTTAATTTGGCCACCCAAAAACTCCCACAGAAACATATGTTTTGGGGTTTTGGCATATCATTCTTCTCTCTCACGTTGCTGGTCTCAATTTCCCTCAACCCGCCAGTCTGATATTGTCTGTATCAGCCACTGTTTGATCCCACAATAGAGTTGTTGCTGCTGCCACCACAACTATTAGCCAACACCTTCATGCTGTGGAGACCTACGGTATGTTCTTTTTTTTATTGTTGATATTGTTTGAGTCCAGGGTTTGCTGTGTTTTTTGGAGACTTAGTTGTTTTTGATGAGTTATATATGATGAAATACTCATGTTTTTGTTCATATTGCATATACAATACCCATTCGAAGAAGAAAATTCTGAACTTCAAAATCTTCTACTATCCCTTTCTTACTTTTCTCCATAATAGGTAGGTTAGAGTTTTAAATTTCTTTGTCATTGAAAAGTGAAAGGAATTTCAGATTGTGCAGTAAAAAAACAGGGGAAAACAGAGGAATCAAACTAAGCCTAATTTCTGCTAGGATATTCATTGATTATAGTGTTACCCCATATTGTCAAATCTATCATAATATAACTACAAACTCTCAACTCAAGAAATAGTGAAACCACAAAAACCAAAAAAAAAGTACAAAGGGAGAGACTAGTTTATAGCACAACAAAACCAGAAATTGAGACCTCATTGTCACTGGAATAGTTATTTTTAAAATTTTATTTATGATAGTCATTAATTTGTACAATCCTTGAATTGGAAGAGAATGATTTGGAGTTAAAAAATGAGCGCAACAGAGGACCTAAATAAGCTAAATATACCCATCCGAGACTCAAAACAACTCAGCCGTAGCAGTCCCCTAAGGTACCCACAACAATCCCCTAAGCTACATATAATTGGTATCAACTAGCAGCAGCAAAATGGCCCAAAACAGAGAAGAACAACAGCAGCATCTAGCCACAGCAACTTGAACCAGCAGCAACACCACCTGTACTTTAAACATTATTTGACCTGATTTGCTGCAAGTTGCAGATCCTGGACTGAATAAGAACACCCCTTAAAATGAGCATTGATCCAAAATGCCACTCTCACCATAATCAACTCACCGAAGTCAGCAAGGCAAAAAGGGTATCCACTGCGTCCCTCGTTGGTCGCCATGTGATGATGTAAATAGTCCAATCTTTAACAAATTTTTCTTTTTTTGTTATTTTTTCTGGGTGTCCAATTGTACCATGATGAATTTGTTATACCTAACAAACAAATAAAGTGATTCTAACTTCCAGAAATTTATAAAATGGGACCTATTTAAGCTTCCAAACGATTTGTAAAATGGGACTTTACAGATTAACAAAGAAGTCATGGGAACAAGTTAATGCCATGGGATTTTCACTAATTTTCCCTTAAAAAATGGAGAGGGATGGAAAAGATCACTTTGAAGATGCATTCCAAAATGTTGTACTTGGAGAATGGAATTTAAAATCCTATTCTTTTCTCTCTCTTTCCTCCTCATCCTTCTCTTTCCCTTTTTGAGATGAAATAGAAAATAGAATATAGAATTTTGGCATTTGGTGCCACAGAACATGACGTGCAACATTTTAACTCTCAGTGTGCTTGTGCTTGGATTTACTGTTATTAAGTCATCAGTCTGCTACATTTTAAGGACTAGATGTTCTTCAATACATGAAATTAGAGAAAACATGAGACGGTAGTAACAGTCCCCATCAAGTCATCAGCTACAACTAGTGTGTGCTTGTATTATTGCGTCAACTAAATACAACTAATCAGTACATTGCTTTTCTTGTATTCATAGTATATATCTCTCAAATAAGGAAGGGGTTGTGTTTATTATTATTTGTCTTTTGGTGTGTATACTTTTCTTGCATTTACTAACTTGATTTTGTCTCATATGATTATTTCACCTTTGCTTATGTAGATAATATATAACAATACACAATGAGCGAAGGAAGCAACAAACCTTGCATACACAAACGATTTACACCAGCTTTCTTCTTCTACAAGTATTATTTCTTCACACTATTCAATGTATGATTTTAAATACATGTTTTATGTTTGGTTTAAATATTAGCCCTTATTATACATTTGGTTGAACCTGTAGCAAAGATGAAAACAAAAGCATGCAAGAAGCACAAATAACAGTTACCGACACGGTTTGCACATTGCCTACCTACCACATACTGTTTACATATTTTATATTATCTTTGTCTTTTATGTTCTACTTGCATCACTTATATTTACTTTTGAGGCAATGTATATGAAGAAGGACATAGGACATGAATGGAGAACCCGGCAAAAGCAAGACAAGGAGTACAAAGAGATGGACATGTGGACTGTTGATAAGCAAGCCAAGTGCGAAGGTCCCCTTCCCACAAAACCAAGAAAGGTGAAATACAAAGAGAACAACAATTTATTGTTTTATTATGACATATTTCACACATTGTAATAACATGTTTGTATTTTCATATTTCTCACAGAAATTGATTCACACACTATTATGAAGTTATTTAAAGTGTCTTTCTTAAATTATTCTAATACCCACTATATTCTTTGTCAGTGGCATTTCCAAACACGAATTGCCTTGAGATCAATTGTTAAAATAATAAGAAGATTGAGCATGGAACAACGTGAAACAGTTACTAGTAGTGGGTTAGGAGGGCTCTTGAATCTCAGATGTACAAAGCTTGATCATGACCTCTGCGAATGGTTGGTTCAGAAATTTGATCCGAAAACTTGTTCGTTGAATGTTCATGGGCGCCGACTCCTCCTTACTGAACTAGACGTTCACAAGTTATTGGGCATTCCTGCCGAAGGCAAAACAATAGAACTAAAAAATTCCTCACAAGCATTTCCCAAGCTATTTAAAGAACTTGGAGTTGTCCAAGGACCTATCAAACTGAATGCTTTGAGAGAGTATTTGACCAAAACAGAGGGAGCTGGAGAGGAATTTATGAGGATATTTGCCCTATACATGTTAGGTGCCTTCTTATGCCCAACCACAAAGGATGTTGTTAAACAATCATTCATTCACCTCATTCAGAATGTGGATGGCATGAAGGATTATAATTGGTCAAAGTTCACTCTTCAATTCTTTGTTCGTGGTTTATGCAAGTACAATTCGAAAAGTCACTCACAACCAAATGGATGCTTATTTCTTATAATGGTATGCTTCTAACCAATTACAAATTGTTTTGTTAGAAATACTTGACTTCAATGCCTTTTTCATTACATAGTACATGTTAAATTAATACATTTTTTTGATGCAGTTATTTTACTTTGATCGTGTTGCTCCTAGTGGTTGTGATGCTGGTCGTGCTCGTTCGATCCCCTCCTTGGCTTATTGGGGTGATGCAGAAATAAAGGCGACACTGAAACTATTCCAAAAATCAGGAGGTTACCAGAATGAGGAGGTCATCCTTAGCGTAGCCCTTCTTTTATGTTTGGTTTTTGTTTGTTATTTTTCATGTTGAAATGGAAAACTAAATTGTTTACGATGTGTCTATAAATAGGTTGATGTTAATTTTGTTGTTGACGAGCCAATGCAACCATTTGTACAAAGTGAGGAAATGAAAAATATGAATGATATTCAGATTTCAAAAATTGAGACGACTGTTTGTGACATGAAAAGTGTTTTGGAAGAACTAGTTGTTATTGTTAAAAGTGGAATAACTAATTCTTCCATTCCAAAGGTCATGGAAAAATGTGAGCCACTGCAAATGTCAAAACAACAGGAAGCGGGGCACGGCCATTGTAAATGTGAACCTGGCATAGTTGCACCTGGAGTTGTGGTAGAATCTACAGTTGTACCTATAGTGGAACATGTCAGCCCTATACTCGTGCCAAAACCTAATGTTGTGGTTGAATCTACGGTTGTACCTACAGTTGAACATGAGAACAATACACTCCCGCCAAAACCTAATGTTGTGGTAGCATTAGAGAACATGGAGGAAAATAGAATCCCGCTCACACCATCCAACTTGCAATTGGATGCCCATCTTCATGAGCAAACCAAACAAGCGAAGAACAAAATCAAGGTAAGATTGAACAACAATCGAAGAAAGAAAATCCCAAAACTCCAACTTATTGATGAATCTAGTTCATCCATTGGTCCATATGGCGGTCCTTGCACTCAACATTCGGATGCGCGGGTGGACATACATTCACCTTTTACAGCCATTGCTGGTAAGAAAAGGAAAGCCACTCAGAAAGTACCAACCAAGACAAAGCTTCATTTAGATGAATCAGATTCATCTCTCGATACAAAGGAGGATAAGTTTGATCAAGTAAGTCATGTACATAATATATGTGTTATACAATGTTGCTATTCCTATAAATATATTTTAGGATTTTTCATTATTTATTGTTCGTTGTAATTTGTTTTAGAGTTTGAACTTACTTGGAAAACTACTTGGCCTCAATTTTGAAGCATCTGCTACTGCCATTGAGGTTATTACTAATTTCATTATTGTTCTTGATCTCCAATCCCCTTATTTTAATGCACTGCAAGAAGTATGACAATTTATTGTTTATGTGTTCGGTTAAATTCACAAGTCATCGACTACACAAATTGTGAGGCCATGTCCTTTATCTGCTGAGGAGCAAATTGTTAAGGCTTATTGTTTCGATAAGGATTTGGAAAGCAGGTAATTTTATTGCGTTTGTATGTTCCTCTCTATCACCAATAAGTGAAACTCTTCAATTGTACATGATGCAGTGAGGATATTGTGGTCATGGAGTTGTTTTACACGCCGGTTGAATTTGCCACCCGATTCGATTTGTGCTCATTACAACCAAAAACATGGATTTGTGGTTCCGTAAGTGTTCATTTCATGCATCAATATTGCTATGTGAAGTCATTTTTAAGGATATAGGTTTCAAATTATTATTTGATGCATGTATTTCAGATTATTAATTTAGTTGTAGCACAATTGACAAACGCACAAAGGAGGCTCTTCCCCGATAAGTGTCATAGGACGTGGTACTTTCCCACATATGTATCGGTGAGTAGTCTAGTGTGTCATGTTTATGTTTGGTTATTCATGTATACTTATTGATGTATACTTGTGCATTATCAATTGTAGCAACATATTATCAATGGGGCGGACCATGCAAAGCTATGTGACGAATATTTTGGGGAGTCTCGATACACTGGGAAGCTTCATGCCTGTCAAGAAGTAATGTGTCAAGCATTCTTCCATTTTACAGGATTATTTTAAATATCCCCTCCATTTTACTAATATTTTTATTATTTATTAAGTTTTTTAGGGTATCAACGTCGTCACTATTTTTTTTTTATAAATTTTATAAACTGGTTGGGCAACGTTGCATGACCCTTTTTTTATTATTGTCACTCAGATATATATTCCGGTGAACGACCATGAAGAACATTGGTTTTGTGTCAACATAGATATGGCACATCGCATGGCTTATATATTTGACTCGAGTCCCAGCCTCACAAATGACAAACGTCGTGAATTAATGGCAAGGAAATTGGTAAGTCGTTTATTTTATTTTATTTTTTTAAAGAAAAAAAACAATCAGCTGCATCTATCTTACAACATTCATGCATAGGTTCAAACAATGCATTTGTTATTGCAACAATATTTTGGAGACCTTTATGTTGCAAATGTGAAGGAGTTCGAATTAGAGAGGTTGAAAGACGCTTGTCTCCAACATAAAACCGATAGGTATTCTAAAATTTTTTCATTCGCTATTCATTTTTGGCTTTCTTATTAACATTACACACAAGTTTGACATTCATATGTATGTTGTCATGAAGCTACGACTGTGGTATGTTTGTCATGAAGTACATGCAAGGTGTTGTTATGCCGACCGGCGTACACAAGGTGACTGTTCAATGTTAACCACATAATTACACTATTGCAATTACAATGTCATATGATGGTATTGTTGATGGAAAATTTTTTGTTTTGTTTCCTTAGTTTGATAAACTGGAAAGGTTTAGGCTACTAGTTGACCTAGTGAACGATTCGTCCAACCGTATTTACATTGAGGTTATGAATAGGCTTGAACAATACAAAGAGAGGTGCGTCCCCAAACCATGAACAACTTATGCCCTTCATAAACTCAGCTGATTACTTACTGAATGCAATTTCTTTTGTAACAGGTACTCTAGGCTCCGGAAGGTTACAAGGAAAAAAAAAGTTTGATTGTAAACATGGCTGTTTGAAAAAGATTGATTCGCCTTACCGTACTTTTGCCACTATGCTTATTCACAATTATGAACATATTAGATGGTTGAAGAAACATGGATGACTAAAGTAACCCAGTTTGGTAGTATTTTGTGGACGATTGAAAAAACATATTATTTTTTGGGTTTCAATTTGTATGGAATTTATATTGTTGCTCAAGATTGGGGTGATGAAACTATTTGTGATATTTAACTGTACCACATTAATCTTGGTTGTTACATTTACAATCCATCAAAAATTACACACATGTACCAAATGTTAGTGGGGAAACTGTTTTAAAAACTGGAGTACGAGTCCATGCATTGCTACATATATAGTACAAAATAATTTTTGTTGCTTAATCAGTTCATGTCCAACTAAAATTGTGCCATTAGTGTATACTATCATGTACACATTTCAAATGACAAGAGTGTAATAGGACTAGTCCTTGGCAGAGTAACAAAATAACTAATAAATTTTCTAAATTTTACGTTTAAGAAAACACATAAAATGAACAATACAAAAAAAAATTAAATAAAAAATATATTGTTAATACAGAGAAAGTGATAATTCATTTCATCTCCCCACTTAGAAGGCGCGCAAAGGTAGTTCTTTGCAAATTTTAAAAATACCAAGAACAATGACAGTATTTGCTACAAAAAAGCAACAGAGGACCTGCATTTCCTTGCTAGTAAGCAACACCTAATGTACCCTTCAACGACTTAGAAAGAAAGAACGTCTAAGAAATCTAAGGAATTATAGTTGTTAATCACATTCCGTGCATAAATATCATACTAAGTTTTGGAATCGATGTATCAATTGTGTAGTCAATTGGTATCCATAAATTTCAGCAAGCTATACATACATCGTTGGATTTGAACCAAAAAAAAAATATTTAATTGGACATGTCTATCAAAAATGTCGAAGCATCATACTAAATAATATTGTTGACATAAACCATCCAAATGTTGTCCATCACATAAGCCATCCATGAATCCTAACATTGTTTCAAATTTTTTTTCAAAATACATGGGACAAAAAGTAACACTGTTCGCAAAAGTATGGGATGATCAAAGTACCACCACTGGTTGCACAAAAAGTAACATTGTTTGTAAAAAAAAGTTGACACTTTCTGCACAAAAAAGTAACACTGTATGCAAAAAAAAGTAACAGTGTCAGCTAAATCATTGGCCTTGCAAACTTTGTTCAACCATCATTGTCTGTGTCCATTTGTTGGCTGTCATCATGGTTGGACCCATTAGATTCCTGCTCACTATCATTAGAACTAGTTGAATTCTCAAAATCTTCACCACAAAAGGCTTTCCGCATTTTTTTTAGCTCTAACTTGACCTTCCTCATGTCTTTCTTGTGCTGCAACTCCATCCGGTTCAACATGGACACAGCCTCGTACAAACGAGTTGATATGCTCTCCAATGAAGTAGGATCTTGTCTTTCACGGTGCTTTCGACTTTGCCCTTGTGTTTTCCCATACGTTCCACGACCTATGTGGCTCATCTGCCCCTTCCATTCATCATCTGGTCGAGTCGGTACACAAAGCTCAAGTAGCATATCAGTCACAAGGAGGCCGAATGGTAATGCTGCATGTGGATTGTTAGCTTTTGCGACAGAATCCACAACTTGCCAAATTATCTTCGGAACATCTAGAGGGCTGAAATTATGGACAGCATACAACATGAGTGCTCGTTCATGGTCAAAAGTGGATTTCACCCCCCTTGGGTCAAGATTGTACCACAAGATAAGATGAGGAACGGCAACGTCAGGCTTCAGGAACTTTACATGATACTTGTCTTGTGGTATGACTCCTTCAATGTACAAATCATCAACAATTTGGGCTTCATTAGGAAGGTCAACACCAGGAAGGTATGGATATTGTGTTTTGTCATCATGTGTTGGTCGCTGAATGTCTAAGAATTTTGATATGTAATCCGCAGAAAACACCACATCTTTCCCCCTCAGTTTTGTTTTCAGAATCAAGTTCTCTGTATCAGTTGGCTTTTGTATGCTACCAAAGAATTCCCGTACCAGGTTGACATTAGCCTTCCCTTCCCGTTCGATTAGGTTTTGGATATGCAGGTGGCCCACAATTGCTGGAATATCAGTATGAGTTAACTCCTTCAACTTGACAGCCCGCTCTACCGTAATAGCCCGTTTAGCAAAAATACCAAGGTCAACGTGAGGAGCTTCCGCTTTTCCTTTACTCGGTTTTTTTGTTGTCTTTTTCCGTGGCATCTTCAAGTTTGATTAGTTGCTGCTCTGAATCAAGGAATATTACCCAATAATCACGGACAACTTCCACAGATTCCCGAGTAGAAGCCTAACACAAAAAATAGTAGATAAGCAATAGTTATTGTGCAAAAACTAACTACAAGATATAAGAAAGTAAAACAAAAAATCTAACATGGGAACTTGCTATAAGAACTAACAAGAAAGAGTACAATACCAGCTGGCTCCTATTTCTGAAATTAAGTTCTTTTTATTAATGCGTAATAAAAGCACAGTCAGAAATTGAAAGAGAGTTCATCTCATTCAAATTGCACTAACGGCTAGGAGTGGATTGATACCATACAATAGTACAATCAAATTTAAATTTAATCCAATAGTGTTCCAATACAATTAAGAGCTTCTAAGTTTGTGTGTTCAACTACTAACCTCAATTGCACCCTTATATAGAAACTTCTAAGAAGACACCTATATAAAAAACAAATATAATGCCATTTTGTGTTCACATACCTCAGAAGCAGCAGAAGGAACTGAGTCACTTTAGGAGTGTTCACATGCCTTATATAGTCACTTTAACTGTACTGTTAGGACATTTTTCGTCCATATTTGGGGAAAAATAGAAACTTTAGCTGGAACATTATCAACAACTGAAAAGATTGTTTCTGGTTTGGCGAGCGTTTTATTTACAGAAAATTTACTCTTTAAGATGGGTCAAGTAACACAAGAAACTATTATATATTTATTAGAAAACAAAAAATTACAACAGTTCTTTTGTGTGGTGCAAAGCAATGGTGCACGTTTAATCGTCCCTAAAAGTGAACACATCTAGGAAAATGAAAAAGATAACAATTGTAGACCCTAAATTCCCAACCAAAAAAGGTGAAGTTTAGATTTGAAAAGAAGAAATGAAATAGGTATAGAAAACCAGTTACAAAACACAAAAGTGAAACTTGCTATACTATAGAACATTAATGTACAGTATTTCATTCCAAATCTGTTAATCCCATAACCGTTGTGAAGATTCTCTCTTAACAATTCTTCCTTCCATCCTTTTATGACCTTGTCGATGAATCCCTCAATTCTGCTCTCCAAATCATTGTTAAATTCGTCTTTATCATCATCCTAACCAACAACACCATCGCTACCATTGTCATCATTTTCTTCATCGTAACCATCCGAACCATGATAAATGGCTTATATATTTTTGTCATCGTCATCATTGTAATTGTCGTTGTACTTGATGCCGTGTTGGCTGCTCTGCTCCTCATAGGTACTGTCTGTGTATTCGGTGTGCTCTTCCTCTACTCCATAACGAAAGTGGAGGACAGGCAAGAATGGATCAAGTACATCAGTAGATGATGGGCTGTAACTTTTGACAATAACGACGCATATAGCATGAAACACCAAAAACATGAAAAGACGACTACATGAAAATCCGAGAATTTTGTGATATAATGTCACAGAGAAATTTAGAAGTGCCACATAAGTAGCTGCACATAGAATGAGCACTAGAAGTACTGGTAACCAGACAAGTCTCACGCCATGTGTTGCGTACAATTGGTTGATGTGGGTAACCATTTTATAGGTCTATATCAGACTTATGGAATAGGCAAGAGATATTTTCTCAGAAAGTGAATAGGCAAGAGTTATTGTTCTCAGAAAGTTTAAATATAATATATTCTCAGTTTACATTTGAGATATAGACAGATTGATCAAGTCTATTCTAGAAAAGTTGAAATTTTCAAGCATAAACTAGGAAGTCTCTCATCATCTCTTGGCATTGCCAAGACAAGTAGAAAGTATGAGCTTTTCATAAATAGAGAGGGGGGAGAGAGAGAGAGAGACCCTCATATAGCTCTGATCGGGATTTGCTACACCTTCTACTCGAATGATCGTCAGTGGGACGATGACGGCGTCGGAGTAGGGCGACACCGGTGGGAGGATGGCAGACTGAGGTAGTGCCACCAATGGCAGCAAGAGATACAGGTATTAGAATCATAGGACTTGAGTGAATCTCCAGATTATTTGGTTGCGTTGAATATATATCTTGCATTTATTTTTTTATGAGATTACATATTTGAAAATAATTATTTTTAGTAAATTTAACGTTTGGTTAGATGGAATGGATAGAATAAATAAATAAAAGACTATTTTATTTTTTTTAATTATTTACTAAGTAATAGCAATATTAAATATATCTTTAATATTTTAATTATTTTTAATTAGATTAAATAAAAATTTATTTTATTTTATTTTTTACACAATTAAATAAATTTATTTTTAAGAAATTAAATAAATAAAATATCAATACAAATATACATTATTTTTTTAATTAAAATTTTAAATAAATTTGTTTTTAAAAATAATAATAATCAAACAATGAAATTAAATAATATATATATTAAATTTAAATAATGAAATTAAATAAAATATAAATAAAATTTTAAAATGAAGATTATTCCATGATTCGGATCTCTTGTGTGAGCAAATAGCCAAATAAGCTCAAGTCCTAATTTGACTGCATCAACAGCCTCAAGTCCAAAATTTTCTTAGATGCTTTTAGTTTTAAGGAAGTACATTTGCAAAGTTGGTTTAATGGTACGCTATTGTTTGAATGACAAGTTGGGTTCATGTTACTAAATTTTTTGTTGGGTGATGAAGTTGTTTATATTTTGGCAATGCACATCTCCATCATCTCTTATTATACCTATACATCGATACCATACCATTCCACTATAAGCATAGTTATGTGTCACCTAACAGCAATGTCCACCATTTCTTACCAAGCAAACAGACAATTAAAAAAATCTACAAAAGAGAAATAGAGACAGTTCGGTATTATTAACAGTGATTGTTTGTAAAGTAATGGCATGAGCAACTCCCTATTTTATCAGCAATCAAACAAATTTTGAATGTTTTCACCTTTATTTTCAAAATTATTCTCCAAACTACGAAATTTATTAAGAATGCCTAAGATTAAAACAACTAAGACATTAACAAAACATAACTACTAGCCACTAATGTCTCCTTGTAAAAACAATGTTTCGATCACTGTAAGCCTCATCATGAAAGTCAACTACACTGGATCATTTGGATAAATTGGCAATTCATCGATATCATCCGTGTGGGGATCCAACTCTGTGTTCATGAATGGTTCACTGTCTGAGTTGCTACCCTCTCTGTGGCTACTTGAAGCCAATTTTTTACACGTCCGCTTCGTGTGTCCGATGCTCCTACAGTAGCAAATAATGCATAAACGATTTTAATAATCATATGCATGTAACAGGATATTAAAAGGTCATACAATGAAAGTACCATACCTACAATACCCACACCGCCTTGGTTTTGGAGGTTTACCCATAGAAGATGTCCCTCCGGGGTTCCCTTTGGTCTTCACTACATTCGGATCACCAACGCCATATAGTTTGGGTGCAATATTTTTGTCCCCAGCCTCGGCGTTACATTCTTTTCTCATTGCCCAACGTTTTTTCATCTGCGATGTCAGCTGGAAAGCTATTTCCCTTGCCTCTTCAAAATCTTTGTCCGCGTGTGAGGCATAATATGACATTTCACTAAAACAGGAGCTGAGTATACCAAACCGAGCTGTCTGTGTTAGGGTGCTACAAATTTGGGTAAGACTTGGTTGTTGACACTTTGACCTACCACGTCTTGTCCATCTCTGCAAGACACAACTCGGTGGAATACACATTAATTGTTCAGATTTCATAACAGCAATCATGTGGCAGCAAGGGATGCCAAACGACTCAAACTTCAAGCAACAACATTTCATTGTGATATTAGCTGGAAAATACTCAACCGTCCACGTGCATGTTGGTGACTTGTACTCACCAAAACGGTAGGTGCGATGATCCTCAAGCTGAACTCTTTCCATCACAAACAATTTACCCTCTTTCCTGATTTCATGTTGAAACAATGAGAAAATCTTCCGAGTAAAGAGTTCAGCTGCATGTTTCTCCAAACTCCTCAATGGCGTAGTCAAAACCGGGAAACTATTCTCTGTTTTAGATTCTGTTTCTGCCTCATTAACACGCATTCTAGCAAGAGCCCTATCATACTGTGCTACAAATTCATACAGCCTAACCTTTTGGTTTAGGAATATATTGAAATATGCATTTATACCCTCGACACGTTGAGTGCTCCTCATTCCAGCAAACATGTGACCACGGAGATATGCCTCAGCCCAATTATCACGCTTCAGATGAATATCCGACACCCAGTTATTGTTCTCCAACTTGTACTGTTTCACCATAGCAGCCCAGGCATTGTCAAACTCATCAATTTTACATTTCTTCAACATCAACTGTGCAAAATCAGTTGTAAATTCTGGTATGTGGACATTTGTTGAGGCATTTTTCTCCAGATGCCAAGAACATAAACGATGTCTGCAGTTTGGAATAACTCTTTTGATTGCCTGACGCATTGCCCTATCACCATCTGTTACAACGGAGATGGGTCTTTTACCATCCATGGCCTCCATTAACATTTCCAGCACCCACGTGTATGTCTCCATTGTCTCATCAGGCAACAAAGCACATCCGAATATAGTTGTCATGAAATGGTTACTCACGCCAGCTAGAATTACAAATGGCTTCTTATATGCATTTGTACGATAAATTGTATCAAATACCAATACATCACCAAATGCAGCATAATCCATTCGAGACCTACAATCTGCCCAGAAAATCTTGTCCAACCGGTTGTCCTTATCGACGTTGTATTTGAAAAAAAATAATGGATCTGCATCTAATTTAGCTGACAAGTATCCTAACGCACCCTCTGCATCCCCTTCTGCGAGTTGTACTTTGCGCTCAGCTTGGAATTGATTGTGCAAATCTCTATGAATGAAGCCCACCTTCTCATAACCCCCTGACTGATGGACCATAAAATCCATGATCTGACTCGTTTTCATACCCACATTGCGCATGGCCTTTGCTTGAGCTTGGTCTGCACTTGTTACAAACCTATGCGACCAAAGAAAAGGGACGCAGTGTGGTGCTGCCAACGGATGGTTGTGTTCCCCTACAAAGTGGGTCACAACATATTTCCTAGCTGTCTTGTCATAACGCACACGAAATGTGGCATTACAAAAAAGTCTAGTTTCTGCCCTAGGAGTTCTTACCCGTTCCACACGTTGCAAGTATTTCTTTTCTCTTACACCTTCCCTTGAACAAACCCATTTCCTACTCTCTACAAATTTGTTGTCTCCAGTAATTCTTTTTCTACTTCTTCGTACGCTAAAACCGATGACCTTAGCGTATGCATTGTAGAAAGTATAAGCATCATCCTCTGAATTGAATTTCATTTGCAACACATCTTCCTTAGTAAGCATTCGTAAACTATCATAGGTTTGGGAAGCTAACCCTTCTTTCACATCAACAACATCATCCTTGCCATCTAGAGCAAATTGATCATCAATTTCAGTATTGACCTCTTCAGGCCTACTACTTTCAGGTTCATCCATTGTATATACACTTCTAAGTACCCTATTAGCAATTAAAACGAAACAAATCAACTAAAAAACACACATGCCATTGCGCTGCTATAATTTACATCTCCAGAACAAATAAATATAATAGCACACCTGCCAGTGCCTTGCAATCAATTTAAAAAAAAATTCAAACATGTCTGCAAGCACCCTACTAACAACTAAAACCAAACAAAAAACCAAAAAAACCACACCCGCCAATATTGTGCTACCAATTATTACTTCTTTATAGAAAATGAACAAATAAGCACACCAGTCCGTGCTATGCTATCAATTATATGCCAATAATAAAAAAGCACCTGTAAGTACCCTACTATAAATTAAAATAAAATTAATTAATTACAAACACACCTGCCAGTGTTCTGTTATAAATTAAAATCAAACAAATAAATAAAATAGCACACCCGCCCGTGCCCTGCTATTCGTTAAAATCAAATAAATAAATAAGCACACCAGCCAGTGCACTGCTATCAATTCAAAACAAATAAATTAAAAAACACAAAAGCAATTACCCTACTATTAATTAAAATGAAACAAATAACTAAAGTAGCACACCCGCCAGTGCCCTGCTATTCATTAAAATCAAAGAAGTAAATAAGCACACCAGCCAGTGCCCTGCTATAAATTCAAAAACACAGAATCAAGTACCCTACAATCAATTAGAATGAAACAAATAAATATAATAGCACACCTGCCAGTGCCCTGCTATTCATTAAAACAAACAAATAAATAAGCACACCAGCCAGTGCCCTGCTACCAATTCAAAGTAAAAAATTTCAAAAACACAGAATCAAGTACCCTAATATCAATTAAAATGAAACAAATAAATAAAATAGCACACCCGCCAGTGCCCTGCTATTCATTAAAAGCAAATAAATAAAATAGCACACCCGCCAGTGCCCTGCTATTAATTAAAAGCAAATAAATTAAAAAGCAGACCTGCTAATGCAACCGCTACGGAGGAAGGGATGGAGGAGGTATAAGTTTACTTGTACATTAAGATGGAGAAATTGAGGACCTATGACAAACAAAAACAGAACATCGAAATAGAGTTAGTAAAGAAGACAATACTTAAGGAAAGTAATGATTATGGCGAGAAAAGAAAGAATCTATCTACGAAAAATATTATTTTGCATATCTTTTCACCTTAACAAACTGCATAAGCAATAACAGAGATAAAAGTCTACGACTCAATTAAAAGTCTAATTGTAGGTTATTTTATCCAATTTGTGCTTATGACCTATTGGCGATGCTGACGACTCAATTAATGGGCTTACTAGTTCTGACCTGATTCTTGTTTCATTCAATCATAATATATATTATGAGTTATTTTGAGGATTAGGGTTATGAGATTAAACAGAAGTTTTGCTACAAAAATGACTTTTGATAGAAACAGTCGGTCATTATAATTTCTCTTCTTTTGATAGTTAAACCCTTTGTCGTTTTTTGCTCGTGGATGTAGGCTTTTAGACAAACCACTCGTATGTTTGTATTCTTGTGTGATTCCGCTGTGTTACTTTGTTTTCGTTTGTTCCGTCATGACAAAGTTCAAAAACTTGTGATAGCGGTTTTCAAAAATGAATATATGATATTTCTAAACATTTTGTTTTCAGAAAAAGTTTGCCAAACTAGTTTTCTACTTTTTCTTTCCCCAAAAAATTTGAAAACAAACCAAACATATCCATGAGCAGTGACTGAGCATGGTATTGTTGTCACAACAAAAAGCACAAACCTACCCTTCTGGTAGCTTTAACAACTAACATGTTAATGTTAATCAAATTACCTCAAAAAGGGCTTAAGGGAACATTAAACATTAATCTTTTGGGAAACCTCTTCTTAAATTCTGTAAAGACAATGTTATCATGGGCCTACCTTTTTCTTACATCTCTATCCACCTGACAAGCATGGATTTAACAAAATTTAAACCCTATGGCAAGCAAGGTATAACATGATTCAATTATAGAATTTATTCCAACTTTTCGTCCTCATGTATAGCTTACCCTGAGCCACTGCAAAACCACACAAAAACCCATTTTATCCCCATCCTGCCTTCTTAATTCCCAAAAAAATGGAAAAGAAGCCCATAATGCAGCAACTGGCCAAGAATGTCCGTCGGATGTCATTATCTGATGACAGTGCCATGATGAAGCAAATTCAGGGAACCCATTCGCCTGATGGGCGTGATGTCTATGCCAAGCCCAATCTCCAAGTCATTGAGGACATCCTGAACCATGTCACTCCTGACTTTTCTGGTGTATGTACAAATCCTCTTATCCTTTCTCCTCAAAACAGAACGTTGGCGCTGTTTGGGAAGCTGCCAACGAGGCTATTATAGCCTCATTTGATAAATAAGCCAAAAAGTGGCACTGTTCACAGTTTTTTTGGAGAAACAAAAAAAAAAAAAAAAAGGCACTGCGCTGGACAGTGTAGGCTGTGCCTACACTGTCACAGCCAGAATTGATACATCAATGGGAAAATTACCATTTTGCCCCTCTATATCAATTTAAAAAATAAAAAGTTAGGGACAAATTTGTCATTTTAAATTTAAACATCATTTCAACACACGTTCCAATACAAGAACCCAACTAAAAATTCATCTCATCTTCCCAAACACCAAAACTGAAATAACCTACTAAAATAGCCAAAAAGCCAAATGGCCTACTAAAATAGCCACTTTCCAAACGAGGCCATTATGTTCTACAAGTTTCATGCTATTTGTCGCTAGGGGTCAATTGTGTTGTTTGTTAATTCAAAACAAATAAATTTAAAAACACAAAAGCAATTACCCTACTATTAATTACAATGAAACAAATAAATAAA
Organism: Camellia sinensis; assembly: GCF_055761805.1. Taxonomy (NCBI): domain Eukaryota; kingdom Viridiplantae; phylum Streptophyta; class Magnoliopsida; order Ericales; family Theaceae; genus Camellia; species Camellia sinensis. Next base: position 152,222,891 of record NC_138970.1, read on the forward strand.
ATAGCACACCCGCCAGTGCCCTGCTATTCATTAAAAACAAACAAGTAAATAAGCACACTAGCCAGTGCCATGCTATAAATTCAAAAACACAGAAGCAAGTACCCTACTATCAATTAAAATGAAACAAATAAATAAAATAGCACACTTGGCAGTGCCCTGCTATTCATTTAAAAAAACAAATAAATAAGCACACCAGCCAGTGCCCTGCTACCAATTCAAAGCAAAAAAAATTCAAAAACACAGAAGCAAGTACCCTAATATCAATTAAAATGAAACAAATAAATACAATAGCACACCCGCCAGTGCCCTGCTATTCATTAAAAGCAAATAAATAAAATAGCACACCCGCCAGTGCCCTGCCTATTAATTAACAGCAAATAAATTAAAAAGCATACCTGCTAATGCAACCGCTACGAAGGAAGGGATGTCGGAGGTATAGGTTTATTTTGACGTTAAGATGGAGTAATTGAGGACCTATGACAAACAAAAACAAAACATCGAAATTGAGTTAGTAAAGAAGACAATAGTTAAGGAAAGTAATGATTATGGCGAGAAAAGAAAGAATCTATATACGAAAAATATTTAACAGATTTTAGTACCCCATGCCATGTGAGTCAATTAAACAAAAATACCTTTAGATTGTATTTGAATCTTGCATTTATGGGCAAAAAGGAAAAACAAGGGAAAAATGACAAAATTTAATAGTTTAGTACACCATGTAATGCGAGTCAATTAAACAATAAGTACTGATAGGTTATGCTTGAATATTGAATTTGAATAGGAATTGTGAATAGAAACGAAAATAGACGAAATTAGACAATTTTTAATTCATGCCATTTTTTTACAACACTAAATGGTGGAACAAAGAAGTGGATGATCCCATAAAAAAAATGCTCATATGATTATGATGTTACTAGGCAAGCGCGCTTTCTATTGCCTACCTTGCTAGCCATATCATCAAAAGATGCATTACCTCCATGTTCACTGTTAATACATATTTTTGTATTTTCAAACAATGTCACAATCAATTTAAAAGGCTGTTGAGGCTTATGGATTAAGACTCACTTCGAAGATCAAGGAATGCAGCTTACAAGAAAACCTTGCAGCTTAAAAAAACAAAGGCTCGAGCCCAAGAAGCAAGGCTCGTATAAAAGACAAGCATCACACTTAGACTGATCTTATGCCTACAATGCATGCTTGTCTACCTAGCCTAATGCAAGCAACCTATACCGATCATCACAAACTTACTTTTTAACTATCCATCTTGCTACTTTATTTCAACACATTAAGATACACACGTTCTACAAATCACACCACTAGTTATAGATATCCCTATTTTTACTTTTGCACGGTCAATTACAAGTTCAAATCATAACAACTTGGTAGCTAAATTAAATTTCTATGAACTTTGCACAAATAATTTGCTCCTCAAACATAGAATCCCAAAAATAGTTGTAAGACATTGGTGTCCTCATACACTGTTAAAAATCTCATCATTTCATAACTTTTATTATATTGTTAATACCTTGTAGATTTTCTAATGTAGGCCTTAGTCCTATCAAATTTTGGCATTTCATCGCCTCCAAGGTAACTCATAAACCATTTTAGAGCATCTCCAACCTTTCACCAATTCTTTCAACTAATTTGATTTCAAATTTGAGTAAAAAAAACTTGATTTTATATGAACTACTCAAATCCTTTCAGTAAAATCTTTTTAAACACCTTCCTCTTATCCAAAATTCCCCTTTTCATCAAATTTGATCAGACCCATCTCCAATGCTTCTTCTTTTTTTTTTTCCCATGAAATTTTGATTTACTGTATTGGTTCTCAATTTGCTAAAAGAAATAACTCTCCCTTCATGAGATTTAATGAAATAATTTCAGATAATTTTTTAACGCTTTTGATGAAAAAAAAACAAAAATAACTAAATGGATATTCAACTAAGTCACAGTAACATCAAAAAATCCATTCGTTTCTCACTTTCCACAATTCCCAAACAATTGCTAAAGGTAATACATCCCAAACCACTGTAATTTTCTTTCTAATAGGAAAAACAAGCCAGCACAAGAGTAATTGTTACAAACATAACAGATTTCAATAAACAAATAAAAAATTACAGTCTCATATCAGTTACATGAGTACAAAATTCAATCACCCACAAATCAGATTTCACACACTTAAGCCAAATTTGAAGTGTATATATGTATATATATATGAAATCAAAACAAATACCAAAGCAAACAAACATCAAAAACCTAAACCGATTCAATTCATATTTTGACATCCTTTTTATTAAGGCGAAAGCAATCGGAGCTGATAGATACTGTATAGACATATCGATTATCAATGCTAAATTTTATATTTAGTGTAAAAGAGATGAAAAATGAGACAAAATTTTATATGAATTAAAATTTTAAGGGAGCACAGTGAATTTCCTTGTGAATTATGGCAAACTTATGAGTTTCCTTCTCATAGTGCAGCATTATTATTTTCTTCATCTCCTAATTCTCTTTTGTCTTGTTTTTCAAATGCCAAATCAAGAACCTCAGCAAAACTCTTGCAGGAGGAGTTATGTTGTCTAAGGATGAAGCATGATGAGATCCTTCAAAGAATTAACAACATGTGGTACTGGTCAATAATTGTGAATGTGCATGAAAAAATAAATATCACAATGGTCAAAATCCTCCAAATACCATTTTTATTAAAAAGAAAGTCACTATAATGAATCGTGATGAACACCACGTTGGGTTATAACTGAATATCACAATGGGTTGTGACCAACTTATTAAATTAAATACAATTTAAAATTCGTTAGGTTCTCAAGTCAACTATTAGGTCAACTCGGTTGGTTTAGAGTCCTAATCTTAATAACTTAACAGTGAACCAATGCTGAACTAACACATGAAGAAAGAAAACTAATTTGCAAGAAATATGGTGATGCATCTAGACACAAAACACATATTTGTAAATTATATGTATATTAGCAGTAGGCCCTTCTACCTACTATAAAATAAAATAATGGCAGGCCCTTCTTAATCTGGTGTTTTTTTTTTCTGTAACAGATTTGACACACTGTTTTGGGTACTTTATTGTAAATAGAACTTAAGAATTTCATAACTTGTATATTCAAGAAGATGTAAAAAAAATATACAAGTATAACCATCTTCTCAGGCAAAAACAAGTTTACTTCCTAAAACAGTTTAATGCAGGATATGCAAATACAAATACGAAAACTTTAAGATTATGTTCGGATCATTGATTATATGTGGAGGCCAACAAAGGAAAAGAAAAGGAAAAGAAGAAAATAAAGTCAAAAATATTTATTTGTTTCAATATTTCCCTTTCCTTGATAAATCCAAATTTCATACCTAACATAAAATTTTCATTATGATGTGATCATCATCATGAAAATTAATGTCGCCTTTGGCTCTACTATGCATATAATATGTGCAAACAACTAAAAAAACACTCTTTACATTGACAATCGATACAAATAATCAAAAAGCAAACACAAACATGCGATGGTAAATGGAGGGCACAATTGTGGGTAGAAAGTATTTGAAGTGTTAAATTATGTTTCTAGAAACAGTTATAGTACTACTTTTGAATAAGATACTTATCACCAACTTGAGATAAAAGGTTCATGTATGTTCATTTTATGGTTAAACTAAATTCTCAAGAAGTCAATGTGTCATTCCTCTGAAAAATCCAAGTAGGTCTACCTTTTTGACAACTTGCAAAGCAGATTACCACTAGAAAACAATTAAAAAAGAAAAAGAAAAAGAGGCTAAGTTACATACAAAAGGAAAGTAAATAAATAAATAAATGAGAAGACAACAACTTTGAATACATCCATAGTTTTTTGAATTCAAGGACTGCTACTATGTCCTTAGCCTAATTTGTGTTGTGGGCTTCTATTTAAGGCTTAAATTTTCAAAAATTTCATTGTCGCGCATGTTATTCTTGTCATGAAATATACAAAATCTCTCTAAAAGTAGACTTTTCCACGAACATTCCTAGCTTTTAAGGATATCAAAAAGTAAATCCAAGTGCATAAATGATTTTCACATAATCATTCATAGTTGTCATACCAAGTAATCTGACTATGAAGATTCCTTGAACCAATACAACATTCTCATAAATCTTATAAATACCCAAAATTGGATAACTCTTACAACACTTCACCTTTCTTGGCTCAAAGGTTTTAAGTATTTTGTGTTCAATCTCTCTTCATATTGTGGTCATGTTGTCTATGTTCTTCAGGTTCTCTCTTTGCAGCAAAAACCATAGCTAATCCTTCTCACGATATGAGCTTCGCAATCCTTCTACTATATATACAAACGTGAAAGGGCCACTTTGAAGAATGGGAAGCAAGAATCGATACAGGAAATGGGGGTTAACAAAAGAGGATTTCGAAGAAGGGAATCAAAACAACTATCAAAGCAAACAAACATAAAAAACCCATAACCAATGTTTGTTTTCCAAATATATATGAGATTAGGATGGAATTGTCTCAATGGCTCTCTTGTTCTATTGAGCCAGTTAAATCAATGGCATGAAAAATGGTGGCCAAAAAAATATCGGGCAATATACATGATATTACAAGAAATGTTGTTGTACTTGATTCAAGGTAAAAAAATTAGTGTATTGGAGTTCTATTTTGATTGGAGACAATGATGCAAGGGAAATTGAGAGAGTTCACCAACTTTTTATGATTTGTTGCATGAGTAACAAGACATAATTAATTTGAGGAGCAAGGCTACTAGTGAATCTACTACGAGTTCAAATCAATGTTAGTAAAAGTGTGAGGCACACTTAAGCACAAAGACCTCCTAGGCCCTAAATGCAAAGTTCAAATTCAAGCCTGATTGACATAAAATCAAATTTTTCAAAAATAATGTATTATGACAAACGATTCATAATACATAATAAATAAATAAAAAGTTATAGAAAATCAAATAACAATATATTTAACCTTTTAGCTAACCTCTCCAAAATACTGATAAGGTTGTGTCAGCAAGAATCGATACAGGAAATGGGGGTTAACAAAAGGGGATTTCGAAGAAGGGAATCAAAACAACTATCAAAGCAAACAAACATAAAAAACCTACACCTAATATTTTCCTATTTTTATAAACAAACCCAGTGAGTTCACAAACGTGGACTCACAGTTTCAAAGAAAGGGATTGCGACGGTCTAGGGTTTCATACAATGGACATGGAGAAAGGGGGAGAGAAAAAAGTTACAGAGAGAGAGAGAGAGAGAGAGACATACCTTCAGGCGAAGTCCATGGTGGGTCGTCTTCGCAGGGATGGCCTTCGAGGGATGGTCTTCGAGGGCGAAGAGGGAGGGTCTGCGTGCTGTCTCCAAAACAGAGGGGTTTGGGGAAAAAACTGAAACAATTTGAAAAAAAAAGTAACCGGTTGAAGGGGTTGCCAATATTCCTAATCAAATTCTTCATTGGCTGAGATTCATTTGTGAAAATCTAATGGCTTAAAATAAATGTGTATATGATGTGCACATCTTATTGAGGTGCACATCTTAACAGCTCCCAATTGTAAATGAATGATATTAGTGTACTATTATACTCCTAATTTGTTTCCATATTGTACCTTTTTTTCTCATTCATCATATCGTGTTTGGGAAGGCTTTTAGAAAAGACAAGTTTACAAGCAACGACTATGCAAGTTTTTTTCGCCTTGATCGCAGTATTCCAGTAGATTTTCAAAATTTTGCTTAAATGGATGTAGATATGATCAATATATGATGAAGTTTGAGAGTTGTGTGTTGATTCCTTCAACAAATTTTGACTCCAATCGAGGAGAAGAGGTATGTTTTTTTTTTTTGTGTGTGTGGTTAAAGTTGTTGGAAATGGTTATAAAATTCTGGATAAAACCAGAATTTTTTCTTAAGTTCGGTCTATTTTTTAGGTGGGCCCCGTGTGTCGATTTTCACTGGTCAAAGGGGTAACGCGTTCTATGTCGCGTTGTGATTCACGTGGTATATTTGGTTGCTCAAAACCATTACCGAGTGAATGGAAAATTGAAGCCAAAGTGTGCTCCATAGAAATGGAGTTTTGGTGAAAATTCCTTGAGGTTGTAAAATGGATTGTCCCACATTGATTTCGTGGGAGGTTTTGAATGGGTTTATAAGGCTTGGGTTTGGTACTTGGGGTGTGTCCCAAGGGGTACCCAAGTGTTTTAGAGGGGTAGGTTATGGGCAAAATGGGCTAGACCCATTAAACCCAAAAATCACCACACGCGCGCACCGCCACCGCCGTCCGCCCAGTCGGCAACGGGCGGGCTGGGCTTGGGCGCGGGTGCGTGGTGTGAGGTTGGGTTAGGCTTGTTCAGCCCAATACTAATCTTTTTGGGCCAAAAATATTTGAATTTAATTTTATTTTTTGGTAAAATAAAATCCATAATTCAAAATTAAACTGGTTTGGTTTTACGGTACATCCAAACAGGGCCCTTCCCGAAATAAACCAGTCTGGTATTATTGCACACCCAAACAGGGCCCTTCCCGTTTTGTTATCTGTTTGAAATATAACCCAACAGATTCAAATCTGTTTGAATTCAAAACCAATAGGTTTCATACCTGTTCAATTCAAAACCAATAGCCACCTTTACATCTATAAATAGACTAGCCTCTCATTTGGATTTTACTCCAATTTTCGCACTCCATCCTCTGATATAAATCTCTGCATTTTGCTGCATTTATTTTCTGAAAGAAAGAGTGTAAACACTTAGTGTGTTTGTAAGGCAAACAATTTGTAGTGCTGCTATTGTTTGTAGTAGATCATTTCATGCTGGGAGATAGACGTCCAATTTCTGAAAGCACCGTGGAGAGGACGAATCTGTCTTAAGGACACAGTGTCAAACACTGGACTTGATCAGATTATAATTCCAAGAAATTAAATCAAGTAAGTTATTTAATTTATTTTCAGTGTTTTATTATTTATTTAAATCAGATTTTAATTTTATTTTTGTAACAAAATAAAATCTGTTTTTATTTATTTATTTTTATTTTTATTTCGAATTTGATTTTTGTAATCAAACAAATTCTCTCATTTCCTTTTTTTCTTTTTATTCTGATTGTTGTTTAGTACACAACAGAATTTAATTAATTTAAATACAATGAAGATTGTCCAACAAAAGTGTGTTGCTGTTTGTTGAAGTATGGATTGTTCATCTTTAATAGAGCATTAATAATCTATTATACTTATTGATAGGCACACTTTGGCCAATATTCTGATTGAATGTGTGTATTTGACATTGTGATGATTGATGCGTTTTAATATATTTGATGTGTAGGGTGGTGTATGGGTTCAAGGATTGGGTTGGGGGCATTTGGTGTTGGTTGTTAATTAGATGTCGAATGTGAACCACGTCGTAGGATGACAATTGTACATTGAGACCTGGATGATCGTGTTACGATGCATGTTACATTTAGTGTGTAACGTTAATCCATATACACCATGTAGTATATGACATTTGTGTGTTTGTTCGGTTGTATATGTGTTTGAATGTATATCGTATCTTTATTGTATTCAGTGTTTAAATACATGTTACAGTACGTTGCGCAAAATTATTGGGGATTTGGGTTTGTAATTGAATGTGGATTGAATTCAATTACTCGATATTGAAGTTACGCTAGGTTGGGGGTGATGGTGGTTCAATACATGGGTTAAGTTAGGATGTTACATGTCACATTTAAGATGTTACATTATTCATAATTCAACAGTGGAGTATTGAATATCACGTTAAGTTTGAGATGAGAAGCATATCGGAATGTCACAATAGATTTGGGATGTTACATGTTACGTTTACGTTGAGTTTGGGATAAGAAGCATATGAGAATGTCAAGTTGAGTTTGGAAATGTTACATTGTGTTTGGGATGTTACATGTTACATTTATGTTTTGAATTTCAAATTTTCAACCACATAGATATAATCACAATCTATGGTAACATTGGATTTTTCATATATGGTATTGTCATTAATCAAATTATTTTGAATTTTAGAGGCATATGAGAATGTTACGTTGGGTTTAGGATTGTCACATTGGGTTTGAGATGTTACATGTTACATTTACGTTTTGAATTTCAAATTTCCAACTATATAGATATAATCACGATCTATGGCATTGCCCATTTATGGTATTGCCATTAATTATGTTATTTTGAATTTTAAATTTCTAACCATATATATATGATCCTAATCTATGACAAAATTAGATTTTTCATATATGGTATTGCCATTAATTAGGTTATTTTGAATTTCAAATTTCTAACCATATAAATATGATCACAATCTATAGTAACATTAAATTTTCTATATATGGTATTATCATCAATCAAGTTATTAATTAATTAAGATTGGAAGTACATGTTTTCACAAGAAAACCACAGAACCTATTGGGTTATACGTTTTTTAATAGGACCATATCTTATATAAATCTTCTAAATAGGACTTATAAATAATTTACCTGATTTTTTTTCCACAAAACTTCCTCACTTTTTTTTATCCAAACCTAGCCTAAGGGCTGTGGGTATGTTACATTAGATGGTAAATAAGATATAGTATAAAAATATAATCATATTACTTCCTTATTTGTTATCTGTGCTGTTTATTTTATATTAATATTGTTTTAATTAATAATGTCTAGTTGATAGTAATATTATTATATTTTTTTTTGTTGGTAAAAATCGATAGGTACCTTTTATGGAGATTTTTTTTCAAGCAAAAATTACATGTATTTTCACCCCGTATTTAGAATCCTAAATTCATTCTTGGCCTATTGTGCTTTATATACAATCTTATACAATATATCACATATAACTCATTAATATTTAACAATTAAGGCATTTCCAACGGTTCATCAAATATTTAATTAAATTTAAGTAAAAAAAGTACAAATTACATTACCTGATATCAGTCACTCCAACAATGAATTTGTAACTGTCATCAAAACACGGGTCGTCAAGGGGTTGACCGGCCGATTGTTCGGCCAGTCGACCGACAAGAGCATATGAAAAAAAAAAAAATTCTACCACAAAGGTAGTGTACTCCTAGATGAGATGCTTCAAGCCATCAGATTAAGTTGATAAAATGTAACATTTTTTAATGAAGACAATAAATTGACATGAATGATAGCTTGAGAAGTTTCTAGTGCAGATAGTGGTTGAAGACTTTGTAGATAGTGAAGATGGTGGCAAGACTATTGTGAAAGAGAGGGTTCTTAATGAAGTTGATTCAATTATATTGAATTTGTTGGAAGAGTGGATTCAATGGAGGTTGAAGAAAGGGAAAGAGTGTCTCCAAAGAGCAAAAGAAACTGAGGTATGTTTTTTGATTTGTTTCTACTAGATTTAGGCAACTCCATTAAGTTGCAAGGAAAATTTACAGGAAAAATTTCTTAAGAAAGATGAGTTAAAAGGAAATATAAGGAAAATAAAATATAATGATGAAAAATGTTTCCTTCAAAAAAATTGATACACATTTTTTGCAAGATTAGAACACATGAAAGAAAGAAAAGCAATTTTTACAAAGATATGATATTAAAAGTAGTTTTTCAGAGATCGATCGGGCGGTCGACCAGTCAATGTAAATTTTTCACAAATTATGCCTTGAGATGGTCATTCGGGAGGATGTTAGGCCAGACGTCCGGCCAGTCGTCCAGTGAGTCCGCACTCAACGACTATACACAGTAAATTGTTGAAAGGTATAAGACATCATCAGTTTAGTAAAAGATTTAAGATGTTTTCAATTTGGTACAGATTTGATAAAACCATTAAAAATTTTAAAAATGTAATTTTTTTATAAAATTTAAATTTGATGATAAATTTAATTAAATCCTAAAAATGACCTTAATGTCACACGGTAGATAGTTTAACCCCAACAAAAATCGTCACACACTAGAATACTAATAAGATAGGAAAACTAGATTATCACAATAGAACAACGCTATTCCGTTCCGTCAAACTTAAGAACTCACCTCAGGTGCAGCCAAATGGCCCCCACCCCCACAACTCCACTTTGAATTACGGGCATTGCTTCATAATTTTAAATTTAAAATTTTAATAATGACATTAATAATGTGGTATGAAGTAAAAAAAAAAAAAATAACAAACTTGCCACGATTCTACTAAATATATTGATCAGGTAAAAACAGCATTTCAAGCTGTGAAAAGAAAAAAAGAAGATTTACACTGTGTTTGGATTGAGTGATTTGGAGAGAAAAGAAAAGAAATAGAGAGAAATGTATTTCTCTTCCTTGTTTGGTTATCTTAAATGGAAAGAAATGGGGAGAAATAGAGAGAAATAGAGAGAAACTCATTTCTCTCATAACCCTTATTTTCAATCTTCCCAAAAGTGGAAAGATTGGGAGAGAAAAGAAATCCACAAATGTTTATATTTTCATAATACCAATTTTACCCCTGTAAAAATAAAAGAAATAAAATGATTGAAAATATAAAAAGGTTATTTTGGTAATATAACATAAAATAATTTCTTTTCTTTTCTCTTAATGAAATCTAACCAAACAAGAAGGAGAGAAATCACAATCATTTCTTTTCTTTTATTTCTTACTTATCCAAATAAAAAGGAGAGAAATTACAATCATTTCTTTTCTTTTCTTTTCTCTTATTACTTAAGATATCATTTCTTTTCTTTTCTCTCCTAAGTTACCAAACATAGCGTTAAAGTTAAAACTACTACTCCTTCTCGTCAAAGCGCCTTGCATGTTCTGCTCTTGGATTCACTCCTTCTCGTCAAAGCACCCATAACTGTATGTTGCATCCAGATTCCCACAACGGTAAAAAGTTGAAGTGACTCTGCTTCCAGTTCATGACGGCATTGCAGCTATTCATTGCGGTCCGTCCAGGAAATTGAGAAACCGAAGCTTCAGGAATAAGGCAGCATTTATTGAGATTAGAGGCGATTAGAGAGCTTGTGTGTGAACCTGTATCTGGATTTTGCTCGGTGGCTGGGTTAAATACCACTGTTGGCATCACAGAGAGAAGAACAACACGCCCTTTACCTGTTCGACAAAATGCCCCAGTGAAACCTTGTCACTGTGCTGTCATAAGATGATTAAGGAGAAAGAGAAAGAGAAAGAGAAGGACAATGAGAGGGACAGAGAGGGTAGTAAGCTATCATTGAAGAAGGGCAAACTAGCCAAGAGCAAACTAGCCAAGAGTAAATCAAAAAGCAAATCTTCGACTAAGGTATCTTTGAAGGAGTTTGTAAATCAGGTGGATCAACTATCTACTGATGATATGCCTAATGTACTTCCCCGCCGGTCTACACGCATTCGAGGCCCCCCCAAATCTCTTTCTCTTGGAGATTTTGTGGGACCGTGGCAAGGGCCCTCAAATGTAAACAAGAGGGGATTGAGGGACGTAGATTCGGAGGATAGCTCAATTGAGTGTGATTGTGATCTTGGTACAACACAGTTTCGCTGGACTGTGGAAATGCAAGCCTCACCTGAGCAATCACCAAAGCAGCATCAAACACCTAATGCATGGAACACACCAACTAGAGTGCTAACTGATGTTGAGCAGTGGCCAAAATTGACCACTGTGTCCCCATTGGTGGCAAACGAAATGATGTTGTCAAATTCACTTAGTGCTGATCAAAGGAAAGAAGTAATGGGTTCCAAGCAACGAGAGAGTGATAAGCCCGTGCGAGCTTGTCGAAATGAGGATTCGGTTGATCTACATATGGAAGATGGTAGTGAAGGTCTGGATACACTTGCTATATCAGGTAAACCTCTACAAGTTGGGAGCTCTTTAATTAAAGAAGAGATTAACAAGGTGTCAAAATTGAAGTATAAAATAGGTGCCCATAAGATTGAGAACCAAGTAGATGGCATTTACAATGTCCCTATTGAGATCTCAAAAAAAGGCTTTTCTCATTGGGAAAATGCTTTGGTTGGATACTTCATTGATAAAAGATTCTCTTTCCATTATGTGAAAAGTTGGGCGGAGAAACTTTGGGGAAATTTGCTTGAGGACGTTGTCTCCATTGACAATGGTTTTTTTATTTTTAAAGTAAAAAGTGAAGAGGCTATGGACACAATCTTGGAAGATGGCCCCTATTATGTTGGGGCTAGATTGATTGTTATTAAAAAATGGCAACCTGGACTAAAACTAACAAAGTGTGAATTTTCAAGTGTGCCATTGTGGGTGAAGTTGTACAATGTTCCTTTGGAACTTTGGAGTGAAGAGGGTTTGGGTTACATAGCTAGCATCTTGGGAACTCCTCTTTATTTGGATGAGCCAACTTTCAAGAGAAGCAGACTTACATTTGCGAGAATTTGTATTGAAGTGCCAGCAAATAAAGAGATCCCTAAGTCTTTCAAAATAAATCTTGGTTATGGTGACCCATATGAGATTCAAGTTGAGGTTCCATGGAAGCCCCAAAGGTGTGATGGTTGTAAGACTTTTGGCCATACCACTAATTTGTGCCCTCAAAAGCCAAAGTCTTTGAACCCTCCCTCCTTCAAACATGAGTGGAGAGTCAAGGACACTAAAACACAAATTCCGACTAAATGGGAAGTGGTGAAGAAAAAGGGGAGAGATGGTGGGCAAGGTTCAACGCCATTGATCAACAAAGAGAGAGAGACGCAGTCTTCTATCCCCTCAACATCTAATGCCTTTGATGTCCTTGGTGATATGGGCGAGTTAGGAAATGGAGATTCAAGTCAAGAGTTGAGAAATAGAGGGAGTCCATCTCCAAGTGATCCTAGTTATGGGGAGACTTCAAAAGAGGATAACAGAAGAAAACTTAAAGCGAAACTTCATGACTTGAAGAATGCCAGAAGGAAATTCTGAATCCTTGTTTTGTTGGAAATGTTGTGCTTGTTTTCTATAAGCTCAGTTTGTTTTTTGATGGAGTAGTTATTTTGTTTATTTTTGTGCTCCCATCAAAAGCTGTGTGTTGAACTTCATTGTATATTTTTCTTTTTTTGGTTATAATATGACTTACTTATCCAAAAAAAAAAAAAAAAAAAAAAATAAGACATCTATTTTGGGTGGGTAAAAAAATAAGACATATACATCAAATCATTTATAAATAAGACGCACATTAGAGCTTCATTTTTAGTGTTCTTATTCATTTCTCTTGAATTACAACCCATGTCTTAAGAAAATATTATTTAAAAAAATATGATAAATGTAGTTTTTTTTTTTCATCACTATTGAATTGCAGAACTGTAGCTTATTTAGCGTTAGCACATTGAGAGAAATTTATTAATAATTTTTGGATTTTTGTTCTTTACATTAATTTAGGTTGTATTTGCTTTGACCAAAAATATTAGAGATTTTAAAAATTCTATCAAAAATTTTATTAAATATCTCGCATAAATGCGGAACTCACATTGTATAGATCTCACACTCATATAAAATATTTGATAAAAATTTTGATAAAATTTTTAAAATCTCTAATATTTCTGTGCTTTGACAATTTAAGAATGAAGGGAAGGGAACGTTTGGTAGCATTATGGCCCCGTTTGTTTTCAGAGATAGAATGGAGATGATTAATAGTGAGGGAATTGTTAGTGAGATGATTGATAGTGAGGGGATTAAGTAAAATTGTGTTTGTTTTGATGATAGATGTTAGTGTAAGAATTGTTAAATTATTTTTATATAAAATAATAAAACAAATAAAAAATATAAAAAATTAAACATTAATATTTAAAAAAAATTCCGAATATATAAAAAATAAAAAAAATTTCTAATTCCCTCACTATTTTTCTAATATCATCTCCACCTCCTCCATCCCAATCCCCATTCCAACCTCCATCTATATCCCTTCCCCAACTCTATAAACAAACACAACATTAACTGTCTGTTTGGTAACGTTTACGTTTTCAGTTTATATTTACAAAAATTTTATAAACTGGTTTTTGTTTAATTTTTGTTTATTTTTAGAAAAACATAAACTACAAACGCGTTTGGTAATAATTGACAAAATGTTTAAAAAAATTTAAAAATATAAAAAAGAGTGAGAAATGGCAAGTGGTGGCAAGTGGCGGTGGAAGACGGTGATGGAAAGTGGTGACAGTAGGTGGTGGTGGGTAACTGATGGTAGTAGGTGGTGGCGGGTGGTGGGTGGTAGCGAGTGGGTAGTTGTGGTAGTGGTGGCGAGTGGTGGGTGGTGGTGGTAGGTCGGTGGCGAGTAAGTGGCGGGTGGTGGTCGTGGTGGGTGGGTGGGTGACGGTGGCGGGTGGTAGCGAGTGAGTGGTGGTGGTGATGGTGGCGGGTAGCGGGTAGTGTGTGGTGGTGGCAAGTGGATGGCGGATGGCAGGTGGTGGTGGGTGGTGATGATGGGTCGGTGGGTGACGGTGGTAGGTGGCGGGTGGTGGATGGTAGCGAGTGGGTGGTGGTGGTGGTAGTGGTGGCGGGTAGTGGGTGGTGGTGGTCGGTAGGTGACGGATGACGGGTGGTGGTGGGTGGTGGCGACTAGGTGGCGGGTGGTAGTGGTGGTGGTGGGTAGGTGGGTGACGGTGGCGGGTGGTAAGTGGTAGCAAGTGGGTGTGGTGGATGGTGGGTGGTACTGGGTGGCGGATGGGTAGTGGGTGGCGGGTGATGGTAGTGGTGGTGGTGGTGGTGGTGGTGGATGATGGTGGTGGCAAGTGAGTGGTGAGTGGTGGTGGCGGAGATGGTAGTGGCGGGTGGTCAGTGGTGGCGGGTGGATGGCAGATAGGTGGTGGTGGTGGGTGGTGGTGGTGGCGATGACGAGGGGTGGCTGGTGGGTGGTAGTGGCGGGTGGTGAGTGGTGGTGGTAGGTAGTGGTGGGTGGTGGGTGGTGGTGGCGGAAGACGGTGGTGGAAAATGGTGGCGGGTGGTGGCTAGTGTTGGGTGGTAAAAAAAAAAAAAAACTCAAAACTCAAAATGGAAACACATTTTTTGTGTTTTCATTTTTTGGCCCAATTTATAAACTGAGACCACTGATTTATAAATCAAAAATTTTATCAAACAAGTTTTTATTTGAGTTTTTAAAATTTTTGTAAATATAAACAGAAAACTGAAAACGTAAGTGTTACCAAACGACAAATAACTCTACCTCCATCCTAATCCCCTCTCATCCATTACACCCCAAAACAAACGGGCCTATCAATTTTCAGTTGTGCTAGAGGCCTCCAAATCAAGGCCTCGAATGCCTCGAATCACTTTTTTTTTTCTTTTTTTTCTTTTTTCTATTGGTTTGGTTTGGTTTGTTTTTTTTTTTATCAGTCAATTTTATCACCTTATCAAACTAAACAGGCTGAGTTGATACGGGATGTCTAATTTTTTTGCACATCCCTACACATAATCACCCTTAAAAAAAAAAAAAACAAAACAATTTCGAGGCATTCAGGCCTTGAAATTTCGAGACCTCAATCATTTTTCATCAGTTTTATATTTTTATTTACTGAAAAAAGAAGAAGTTATTTTTTTGATAATGTTTGGTTTAGTTGTTAAATTAACATTTGGATCAAAAAATATGTTTGGTTAACAAATTTTTAAAACTCTTTTCAAAATTATTTTTTCTCTCTCTTCTCTCCTTCTCTTTTTTTTTTTTAATTAATGAATCAATCAATCACTTTTTTCTCTCATCTCTAATTCTCTCACATTATACACATTAATAAATCAAATTTTCTGTCATACCTATCTATTCAGGTATATAAAAAATTACAAATCATCTCAACATTATTTTCAAAACTCATAACTAAAGGATCGTTTGGAATGTAGGATGGCTTTTTGACTTTTTGACTATTTTAGTCTGGAGCTAAAAAACCTCATTTGGGATAGACTTTTTGACTTTTTAACTTTTGTGAAAGAAAAAATGAAATAATTATAGGTTAGATATGATATTTTGTCTTATTTGACTAATATATCCTATTTTATCCTATATGACTATTTTAGCCTAAACACTCATGTCAATCAGGGGTCAAAATATTAATTTTAGTCTAATTTATCTTATATGACTATGTTAACCCAAACACTTATTCCAAACAGGACCTAAATAACAATTCAATCCATAAAAAAAAAAAAAAAAAAAACACGCAGACATACCCCCACCAAACAAATTGATGCTTTGTCACCAATGACCCAACAAACCACTCTACCATTAAATTGTGGTAGTGAAATTAAGACTATGTTTGGATCGGTGAATTTATATAAAGAGATTTGAAAATTAAAAATTATAAAAATATTAATCGTTCAAGATAAATTGTAATTTTAAAATTTGAGGATTGAATATAGATTTTTTTTATGTACATGTTATAATCGTTGTACAAGTTAAATATTTTATACAATGATTTAAATAAGGAGAAATAATAAATTAGTGAGATAGTAGAAAAATAATTACACTATAAATGAAATTTTTTATAATACAATTCTGACACACAGGATAGATTTGTATTATATTATGCACACAGAAAACTTGCACTATAATAAAAATGAAAAAAAAAAAATATTCATTGCACCACTGAAATACAACTTCCCCTTCAAATAACTAAATGTTATTTGAACATAAAATTCGCAAATTCGTTTGGGATTTCCACGTGAAAAATGTTTGGGAGCACTAAAAAAAGATCATTAGAGGGAATACTAATAATGTGACAGTAGGCTCTGTCCACTTTTTATGCTTTGTTTTTATTTTTTTTTATTTTTTTTACCATTTCTAATATATTAGTGTTATTAATAATGTATTTTTTAATAGTTTAAATCATTGTTGTTTCCACTACTAAAATCTTGCATTGGTTTAAAAGGTCTGCTCCACAATTTAGTGATGTCAAATCTATTCATTCATTTTTATTCACCCAAAAAAAAAAAAATCTATTCATTTTAAATTTATAAATCAAAGGAAGTGTCTAGGAGAGAATCTCAAATAACTTTGATAGGAAAAAAAAAAAAAAAAAGCAACCTTAATTGTTTTGAGCTTATTTGGTAACCATTTCATTTTTAGATTTTAATTTATATTTACAAAAATTTTTAAAATTGTCATAAAAACTTGTTTCACAATTTTTTTTTATTTATAAATAGTTGTCTCAGTTTATAAATTTGAGAAAAAAACGTAAACTCAAAAAATGAGTTTACGTTTTCAGTTTTCAACTAATTTTTTTCAAATATTTTTTTTTCAATTAATCTTTTTTTAATTAATTTTTTTCAAATTTTTTTTTTCAATTAATCCTTTTTTTCAATTAATTTTTTTTCAAATATTTTTTTCCCCAATTAAATTTTTTTCAATTATTTTTTTAATTAATTTTTTTTTCAATTAAATTTTGTTTCAACTAATTTTTTTTTCAATTAATTTTTTTTAATTAATTTTTTTTTCAAATATTTTTTCCCAATTAATTTTTTTCAATTATTTTTTTAATTAATTTTTTTCTTTTTTTTCAATTAATTTTTTTCCCAATTAATTTTTTTTCAATTATAATGTGTGTGATCCCATTGTCATAAATAATAAATATAAATATAAATATTTTAAGCCCGAACAAACATATTTTTTAGTTTATGTTTTTAAAATTTTTTAAGCATTTTATTTAAATTAAACGTGTTTGTAATTTATATTTTTCTAAAAATAAACAAAAATCAATTTATAAAATTTTTGTAAACATAAATAAAAAACGTAAACATTAGCAAACGCTATCTTTGTGTTTGGTGTAAGTTTTTTTTTCTTGTGTTTCATATAAAATTTTCATATATGTCAGGCTTGCACTTAAAAAAAATTCTTATTAATTGTATTTCGATCATGAATTTAGGTAAAACTTTAAGGGAAAAGAAAATCTCAAGAAAATATAAATCAATTTTTTTTCTATTTTCTTTCTTTCTTTTTCCTTAATTCCTATCTAAAGTTATTATCCAAACACAAGTGCTACCTTCATCCGAAATTATTTGTCCTGTAGGAAAATAAAAACTTAAAAATAATATATTTTGTGTCAAAAATTTTTATTTTTTTGTTTTCACCTAAGGGTTTGATAACTTAATTTTGAATTTAAAACTGAATATATTAAGTAAAAAATCAATTAAGTCTATTTGATAACCGCAAATTGTTTCACTTAAGACTTACGTGATTGTTAAAATGTAGATTAAAAAAAATTAAGTGATAGAAAACTTACTTAATTTTAACTGAAATTATAAATACTTATACATAAATATCAACATACACGTTATAACCTCACAACCTCTGCCATCACCTACCATCGTTGTTGCTGTTGTCATTATCACCATCACCGTTGTCGCCATCTCCACCATTGCTATCACCACCACAATCCACCACCCTTCCATGGTTGTCACCTTCATCACCATTGTTATTGTTATAATAAGCATCACCATCAAATACTACCACTACAATAGAAGAAGTTGAAAATGAGAAGCAGAGATGAGCAACTTCTCATAATTAATTTTTTTTTTTTTAGTTAAAATAAATTGTTAGAATCATAAACTATTTAAAATAAGTCTAACTAAATAGTCTAAAATAACTTTTTCAAAATTAGAATTTATAAATTGGTCAAAAAAAACTCCACCAAACACCCTCAACAACTACTACAAACCTTTACATTCATAACCATTGTCACGATTGTCAAAACCTCCACTACAATAACCACCATCGTTACACCACCACCTCCTTTTCATCACCACTACATTACTTTTCCACCATCATCACAACCACTACCTTTATATCTACACCACCATTGTTATTGGTGCTACGGGCACCATTGTTGTGTCCACTACCACCACCACCAATTTATTATCATAATATAAAATTTAAAAATACAATTTAATATTATGCATATCTAATAATTTATTTTGATTTAACATTTAAATCTTTATCAAACAATTTCTCAGCTTAAAAAATTAAAATTTTAATTTTATCCATCAGGATAGTGTCTCTCTAATATGCAATTTTCCCTAGAAACAAGCGTAAGGCTACCACCACCACCAACTTATTATCACAGTATAAAATTTAAAAATACAATTTAATATTATGCATATCTAATAATTTATTTTTATTTAACATTTAAATTTTGGGGTTTTTTTTTTAAGCTCCCTAATAATAACAATTTTCTACATAAAGGACATTACAAAATGTAATACTGCCTCAGGTCCCTAACCAAAATACCAGCTCATTTTATCAATTTCTTGGACCAAAATACCCTACGTCTGTTGGATATTCTCCTTTGTCATGCTGGTACTGGTGTTGGGTATTTTCCGGCGAGTACGAAAACAAATTCAGCAAAACAAAAGTACTAAGTTTGGCAAATTTGATTTTCTGGGTAAACAAACAGAGTGGAGTGAAGTTGATAGATGTATATATATATATATATATGATACATACATATATATATATATATATATACAATCTGTTGCTTACTGTCTTAACTAGTATATATATGATAATTAATCAATTAAGACCATTTGCAACCATAATCAAACAGTCACTCTTAGTTATCTTATCTATGGTTGCAAACATATATATATATATATATGATACATACATATATATATATACAATGTCAGCACATATATATATATATCCAGTGTTGAATATAATATCTTCAGGTTCAGAGAAATTTGAATTTTCTCTGGATTCAACCCAGAGAAAGTGATCCAGAGAAATTTGAATTTTCTCTGGATTCAACCCAGAGAAATTCAACCTAGAGAAAGTGATCCAGAGAAATTTGAATTTTCTCTGGATTCAACCCAGAGAAATTCATACCATTAAGTTTAAAGAAAATCTATCACAAACTCATAGAAGAACTATTAATTTGTTTGTGCAGGAAATTGTGATTGAATCAGCAGCAGCAAAACCAATGACAAATTGATCAAATCAGAGTTTTATCATTCCAGAGAAATTCTGGACCGGAGAAATTTTTCTCTGGGTTGAATCCAGAGAAATTCTTTGGAAGTCCAGAATTTCTTTGCTTCCAACTGATGATGGGTTGCTTTCCTTCCAACTGTCAAAATTGAACTGCTTTCTATGCATTTGGGGCTTCTTATTGAAGCTTCTTGTGTTCTTGTTTTTGTAAATTTCTCTGGCTTGTTACATTTGTGTTTCTCTATTGTGTAATTTTATCTGGCATGCTTATGTTTCTGCATTATTTTCTCAAACAAATTATCTGTGGCTTACTACTCTATTGGTGTGGCTAATTTTCTCTGGCATTTATAATTTTCTCTGGCCAAATTACTTTTCTTACTTATGTGTCTAATTTTCTCTGGCAGCATTTATAATTTTCTCTGGCCACAATATGTTTGTCTTGTGTCTAATTTTCTCTGGCATATTTATTTTGTTTAATGCTCCATTTCCTCAAAATTTCTCTGTTGTGTAATTTTCTCTGTCATGTTTATGTTGCTACCTTGTAATTTTCTCTGTTGTATAATCATTGCTACCTTGTAATTTTCTCTGGGATTTAATGTTTATGTTTTCATTCTATAGAAATGGCAAAGCGCAGAAGCAGCACAACCCCAGAAATTTGAAATGACATTGTATATATATATGTTTATGTTTTCATTCTATAGAAATGACATTGTATATATATATATATGATACATACATATATATATGTTTATGTTTTCATTCTATAGAAATGACATTGTATATATATATGATACATACATATATATATACAATGTCAGCACATATATATATATATCCAGTGTTGAATATAATATCTTCAGGTTCAGAGAAATTTGAATTTTCTCTGGATTCAACCCAGAGAAAGTGATCCAGAGAAATTTGAATTTTCTCTGGATTCAACCCAGAGAAATTCAACCTAGAGAAAGTGATCCAGAGAAATTCATACCATTAAGTTTAAAGAAAATCTATCACAAACTCATAGAAGAACTATTAATTTGTTTGTGCAGGAAATTGTGATTGAATCAGCAGCAGCAAAACCAATGACAAATTGATCAAATCAGAGTTTTATCATTCCAGAGAAATTATGGACCAGAGAAATTTTTCTCTGTGATTTTCACTGCACTACAAGTTTATAATTTTCTCTATGATTTGAGTTCAATTATAGTAACAAACCTGCAATTTTCTCTGCACTACACCAAAAATGCAAAGTGAACAAAAAACAGAGCACAAAAACGTAGAAAAACAGAGCACCAAAAAACAACTCATAACCATGTTGACAGAGAATGAAAAAGCAACTCCAAAAATCAAAATCAACTCCATCGAAAATTCATCAATAACAGATAATGAAAAATTAACTTCAAAAATCAAAAACGATAACACTGAGTTCGTCTCTCTCACATTGATCAAAACTAAAAACAAAAACCTAATTCAACACCTACACGATCAAATCAAATCAAAAATTGAAAACTTATCTAATTCAACTCCACATGAAATCAAATCAAACACAATGAACCAGATTTCAACTCCTACACGATCGATCAACATCTACAAATAATGAACATGATTTCAACTCGTATAGGATTTCAACACCTACAAACAACGAACAGGATTTCAACACCTACAAAAACCCTAGAAAATCTCCACAAAAATCTGAATCGTCAAGTTCATCCTCACGTAATCTCCCACAAAATATCAATATGATCTTTAGCTACCAAATTCAAAACAACGTATATTATAAATAAGGGTAAGACAGGTATTTTACACTTTAAAATAACATTGAGGGACCTTAGGCTACAAAAGAACACATTGTGGAACCTAATCCATTACTAAAAGTTGGATAGGGACCTTAAACCGATTTTCCCTTAAATTTTTATCAAATAATTTCTCAACTTAAAAAATTAAAATTTTAATTTTATCCATCAGGATAGTGTCTCTCTAATATGCGATTTTCCCTAGAAACAAGGGTAAGTAGTGTGGGGGAGGAAGGAAGGACCAAGTGACCAACTGGGCAACTGAAATTGGAATACAGCTAACTACTACTACTGCTGCTACTTATCCTACTTATCCTCTCAGATTCTCAGAAAGTTGTTCAAAGTGAAAACATCTTTTCAACGGACGGCCTCAATTTGCAGATATGCTTTGCTTGGCTTTCCCAACACCATTCCGAAATAAAAATAAAAACAGCCTTTAATCAATCGTTAATATTGGTAAAAGTGTAAAAATTGTGTTGAAATGTATAAAAATATATAAAATTATTTTTGAAAATGTAAAATGTATAATAAAATTATAAATTTTTAACATTTTATATTTCTCATTGATACTGTAGGTTCCCAAATAAAAAGAAGAGAATTCAGCTTGTTTGTTTTCATTTTTCAGAAAATACTTTTCAAAAAATTATACTTTTTTATTTTTCTTTTCTTTTTTGTTTTTACTGAATTTTTTTAATATTTTAAGCAATCTTTTTACTTTTTAGACACACCTGACATAAATACACTTAAAAAGTAAAAAAAATATAAAAAAAAATCTTTTAAAAATTCACTAAATACCAAAAATATAAAAAAATACAAGAATTCAGTATATTTTTTGTATTTCTATGTATTTATTAATTTTTTTAAATATTTTTTCACAATTTTTTTATTTTTTAGATACATCTAACTAAGGTGCATCTAAAAAAGTAAAAAAAAAATGTTTAAAATTTAAAAAATATTCACTAAAAACAAAAGAAGAGGAAAATCAAAAAACTCAATTTTTAAAAAATTTAATTCAAAAAACTCAAACCAAATATACTGATAGTATCCAAATGAAAAAAAGATGGACCACGCGTGGCACACTCTAGGTTCCACTTTTGACACTATAAATTCTAAGTAAATTAGAAACAGTAATATTACAAATTTAAAATTATCTATTCAGAATTTATTTAGAAATAATAATTAATAATTTAAATTTATCTTATTTTCGGACCTGACATTTCATTAATTTAGTAGTTGTTTGGAATGTGCTATATAAGTACACTTTTTGACTTTTTTATTAAAAAAGTATAGAAAAAAATGTATATTTGAGATAATTTTTTGATTTTTTACAAAAAGATGTATAATAAAATATTATAGAAAAATCAAAATGACAATTTTATCCTTTTGATTTTTTAACTTTTAATTTTTTTGACTTTTTGAATATTTGAATTCAAAGGGGTGGCTTCCCCTACAAAGCTACCCTTGAATAGTTTAGACTTTTTAATTTTTTTAGTAATTTTTTAACTTTTTAACTTTTTTAATTTATCCCAAATAAAGTCTTAATTTCCCGTATACAAAACCATTCTAGGCAAAATTTGGTTCCCTTATTATGGAATCCTAGACTTTTCCAATTACAAATATGTTCTTGGAGATTTATTTAAAGGATACTGCTTCTCTCCAGTCTAAATCCAAATTGGACAGTGTTGTTAGGCAGCGATGGGCCCGAAGATAATCCAAGCTATTTAGGGCGTGTTTGATTGGGGGGATTGGAGGGGGGACTATCCACTATTTGGATTACAATCCAAATAGTGTTCCTTATCCGCCGTTTGATTTTTTTTTAGTCCGCCTGACATGGAGTCCGGCCGGACTCCATGTCCCCCATATGGGGGACTATTGTGTCCTGGGGGGTGGGATAGAATGTGGGGGACTATTCACTGTTGGGATTAGATGCGAAAATGACCATTTTGACCCTCTACTATTTAATTATGTATTATATTTAATAAAATTCAATAAAATTTAAATGTCTCAATTTAAAAATAAAATAATTTTATTTAACTTTTTATTGATGTTTTATTTATTTAAATTTTTAAAATAACTTTTTTTAGATATTTTATTGATGTTTTATTTTAAAATTTTGTTTATAATTTATTTAATTTCATTATTTAAATTTTAATATGTGTTTTATTTAAAATTTATTTAAAATTTTAATTAAAAAAATAATATAAATTTTTTATACAGGTTATACAGTATTTTATTAAATCAAATTTAGTGGTTATTTATTTATTTAATTGTGTAAAAAAATAAATTTATTTAATTGTGTAAATAAACAAACACAGTAAAGTTTTGCATGTAAAAAAAATAATGATTTGTTATACAGTAATGATTTAAAACAAATTTTATTGATATTTTATTTATTTATTTATTTAATTTAAAAAAAATGAATTTATTTAATTAAAAATAATTAAAATATTAAAGATATGTTTAATATTGCTATTACTTAGTAAACAATTGAAAAAGGGTAAAATAGTCTTTTGTTCATTTATCCTATCCAGTCCGTCCAACCAAACGTTGGATTCACTGAAAATAGTCCTATCCAGACATCTAATCCCATGAAAAAACAAACACAGGATACATATCCAATCCGACCAAATAGTCCGGGGGATTCACAGTCCCAAGACTCAAGTCCGATGGATTCTAATCCCCCCTTTTGAGCTCATCAAGGAGGTCATTCCTGCAAAATACCATATTGATTGGATATCGATAGTCATTTGATCAAATTGTATTTGTTTCAACAGCAATTATAACTTAAAAAATAAATCACTGACACAAATGTTATATGACAAAATGGCTATTAATATTCAATCAACGTTTTTTTGCATAATTGATATGCTCGACGATCTTTACACACGGAATAGTTTAGATCCACATAAAATGTCTAAATCATCTTTTTCCATTAAATTTAATAGCTAAAATATTTTTTTTTCTTCAATTTTACTTAACAAAAGTACGCAGAAAGTTTAAATTGAAAAAAATATTAATTTAAATTGACAAAATTAAAAATTTAAGATTTATTTTGTCACCCTGAGACTTTTTCTGTAATTTTTCCAATTATAAATTATCTTTTGTGATTTTGAAAAATTAGAAATATTTCTTTATCATAATTTTTTATTGGGTAAATTACATTGACACGCCATGAGGTTTTTGTTGATTACAATTCCTCCCCTCACCTTTTGAAAATTACATCCCCCTCCCTGAAGTTTAAAGTTTCATTACGAATTATCCCATGAGGTTTAAAATTTCATAACAGTTCCCCCCTCACCGTAATGATCATCATACATAAAATTAAATTAACAGGGGGTCAGTGTAATTTTTCAAATATGAAGGGAAAACTGTAATAAACATAAATTTCAGGAGGTGTCAGAATAATTTACCCTTTTTTATTTAACAAAGTTGACAAAAAAATAAAATTACTATCCTCTTATACAAATATAAAATATATTATTTATATCATTAAAAAACTGTAAAGTTAATTGATGAAAAAAATTATTCGTATAATTTTTAAAATTATGGAAGTCAATAATATTTTAATCCAATCTCAAAAAAATATATTTGTAATTACCCATTAAATCCTACTTATCTCTGCTAATACTTACAAAAATCAGATCTCACTGCTTATACAGCATAGGATCATCGAATTAGCAGGCATCCAAACAAATTATAATGAAGAGTGTAGGATTGAAATAAGACCTGCCCACTTAGAATGAAAATTCAAAATGCATTTGGTATTTGCATCTTTCAATCCCAACCATCACCATAGCATCCTAAGGAAAAGACAATAGATTTGGGATATATTTGACTTACTATTTACAAGGGAAATCAAGAAAATATACATAAAATTATCTCTATAAAAAAAATTCAAAATTTTCAATTCAAATAATTAATTTAAAAAGAGTAATTTACACCACAATAATTAATTTTAACAAGTCTACAGACAACTACCCACGTAAAATAATGAAAAAATTGCATATAAGTGAAAAGTTTACAAAATATTAATATATTAATAAAAAAATTATAAATTTAATTATATTAATATTTATAAGATTTTTAAGGGGTATTTTTTTTAAAGTCCCTGATATTATGATTTTATAGAATAAAGGACATCAACTATTTTCATGATGTCTAAAGTCCCTCAACATCAATCTAGAAAAATTCTGGTCAGAGAAATTCTGGTCCAGAGAAATTCTGCCCAGAGAAATTCTCTAAGTTGAAAATGTTGAGAATAGATTGATGACAATTCTGGGAAGGAAATGATTATGAAGGGCAAATGCTGAATGCTTGCATGATGATGGGGACAATCAAGTAATCAAACCCAACAATCAGAGAGAGAGAGTATGCATAAGCAGTTCAATTTTGACAGTTGGAAGCAAAGCACTAATCCAAAGTTTCAAACACAAACACCTCCTTTCTTGGAGAATAGACAAAATATGTCTTCTATTACCTTGGTAGCTGAGAAAGAGAATGCTGGAAAGGAATTTAAATTGAAGAACCAAAAATTCACAAAACTGTTCGAACCACAGAAACATGCAGTTCTTCCCAGATCAGGTTGATTTGTCTTTTGGATCCTCATCTCCAATCAGATTGTCGTAAGTAACAGGTACCCTCATTCTATCATGAACAGATACCCGTTTCCTTTCAGCATCGGACTGCTCAAGTTGGTTTTGCACATGAGCTTTCGCCCGCCTGCTCTCAGCAACAAGTTACAAAATTCTCTGGTTTGGTTGGACTGAATTTTCTCTGGGTTGTTGGATTGAATTTTCTTTGGGTTGAACCTAGAGAAATTTGAACTTTCTCTGGGTTGGACGTGTATATAAGAACCAGTTTGTGTGTATACTTTTAAAAAACACTTTTGTAAAATTCAAGGATTTATAACAGAGGAGGAATAGTAGGTATAGCATATCAATCAACATAAGAACTACAAATTTACAAGAGGATTTGGAAGTTTCATGAACATGCATGATAACTAGCTATATCAATATTACCTCTCCAAAGAAACTTTGAAATTTCTCTGGATCCTTTGAATAATTTTTTAATGCAATACCTAACCGATATAGCCACTGTATACAGATGCAGTTGAAGTTCACCAATCCAGAGACACTAGTTAGTCGCAATCTCAGAAGCATGCAAGGGGGCTTTCACACAACAAAACCAAAAGACAGATAAATACATAGGGTGTGTTTGGTAACGTTTACGTTTTCAGTTTATATTTATAAAAAATTTGTAAACTGGTTTTTGTTTATTTTTTGTTTATTTTTAGAAAAATATAAACTACAAATGCGTTTGGTAATTGACAAAATGTTTAAAAAAATTTAAAAATATAAAAAAGAGTGAGAAATGACAAGTGGTGGCAAGTGGCAGCGAAAGACGGTGGTAAAAAGTAGTAACGGTGGGTGGTGGGTAGCTGGTGGTGGTGGTGGTGGCGGATGGTGGGTGGTGGTAGCAGGTAGGTGGCGGATGGCGGGTGGGTGGTGGTGGCGGGTGGTGGTGGTGGATGGGTGGGTGACGGTGGCGGATGGTGGGTGGTGGTGGTGGCGGCGGGTAGCGGGTGGGCAGTGGGTAGTGATGGTGGGTGGGCAGGTGACGGTGGCGGGTGGTGGGTGGTAGCAAGTGGGTGGTGGTGGTGGTGGCGGGTAGGTGGCGAGTGGTGGTGGTGGTGGTGGTGGTGGTGAGTGGGTGGGTGACGGTGGCGGGTGATAAGTGGTAACGAGTGGGTGGTGGCGGCACGTGGGTGGTGATGGTGGTGGTGGCGGCGGGTGGGTGGCAGGTGGGTGGTGGTGGCGGGCGGTGGATGGTAGTGGTGAATGGTGGGTGGTGGCAGGTGGATGACAGGTGGGTGGTAGGTGGTGGTGGCAGCGAGAAGTGGGTGGTGGTGGCGAGTGGGTGGCAAGTGGGTGGTGGTGGCGGGTGATGGTGGCAAGTGGGTGGTGAGTAGTGGTGGCGGAAGACGGTGGTGCAAAATGATGGCGGGTGGTGGCTAGTGTTGAGAGGTAAAAAAAAAAAAAAAAACTGAAAACTCAAAACGGAAACACCTTTTTTGTGTTTTCATTTTTTGGCCAAATTTATAAACTGAGACCACTGATTTATAAATCAAAAATTTTACCAAACAAGTTTTTATTTTGAGTTTTTAAAATTTTTGTAAATATAAACAGAAAACTGAAAACGTAAAACGACACCATATATTTCTAGTTTAAAGCCCTTCAGGGTGGCTATAATCATCCATTACACTTCAAACAGCCGCAACTCAAGGAAATTGGCCATCTTCTCTATTCCCCCGGCTTCGGCATAGCCTTCTTCACAGTTTCTCTGGTTTGGTTGGTTTGAATTTTCTCTGGGTTGTTGGACTGAATTTTCTCTGGGTTTGATGTGTGTAAAAGAACCAGTTTGTGTGTATCAGAATAATTAGAGGGAGCAGGATTGACTATAGAGGTGAGTAACCTAGACTCCAATGAATTGGATGAATAATCCCATTTTCGATTCAGGTCTGAAAAAGCAGAATCTCGGGCAATGGAAACAACAGTATTCTGAGGAGGAGTCCCTCCAAGCACAGATGGAAGCATGTGATATCGCACAATCCCCTAATCTAGACAGCAGATCCTTTGACAAACTACATATTTCTGAAGGTGCAATTGTTGGCACTGCCCCTGACAACTCTAGAGAGGAAAAGGCCGATAGTATTCCCTATTCTAGGAAGAATCTGACACTTGAAACACTCTTTGGGTCTGCTTTCATGAAGGAGCTGCAATCAGCCGAAGCACCAGTTTCCATCCAAAGGGGCTCGGTTGGTTCTGCAGGAATCGATATTTCAGAACAGTAAGGGCTACCTTTTGGAATCATGGATGATACTCTCTTTCCAACTTCCACAGTTGACGAGGGAGACGAGCTGCGAAGAGAGAGAGAGTTGAGCTCGTCGCAGGATTTGGAGTTGAGGAAGGAGAGCAACTGGTCAAGGGTTGGGGATTTGGAGCCAGCGATGATCAAGCTCAGGACAACGTGGATAGAGAAGGGATGGGGTGAGGGACCTTAGACTATAAAAGAACACATTGTGGACCTAATCCATTACTAAAAATTGGATAGGGACCTTAGACCGATTTTTTTGATTTTTAATTGATTTATAATTTGTTTTGAAAAACTACAATGATGAGTACTTTTTTGTAAAATAATCCTAATCGTACATTGGATTCCTCCATTGGGCAATGCTAAGAGGCGTATTATATCCAAATTATCATATTTGTAGAGTTAATTATTATAAATATTATAATTTAATCTTATTAGAATCGTAAAAAGACAAATTCTAATATGCCTTCTAAAAATAATATACGATATATATCATTAATTATACTATTTTTTTAATTATGAATAATTTTTTTAATTATAAAATTATTTTAACTATAATTTATGAATTTTTTAATTTTACCTAATATTATATTTAATTATAATATTCTTTTTAGGAAGATTTATTAAAAGATCATTTTTCGAGTGTTTATATCCTAATTAGAACATAAGATATTTTTATATCCCAATAAATCTTATTATTTGAATATTTAAACTACCAAATCTTAATTCTCGTATTTAAAGAATTTTATGAATATTTCTATCCTTATAAATATTTTTTGAACGATTAACAATTTTGTGATGTGAACATTCATATTTTACAGTATAAATATTCACATTAACGTCTGAATGTTTACATTAATAGTATGAATATTCACATTGATATGTTAATATTCACATTGATAATATTACCATTCACATAAACGGTGTGAATATTCACATCATAAAATGTTCACACTATAAATGTGAATATTATTAAAAACATTTTAATAACTATACCACTCATAAGACTTAGGGATTGTTTGAAGTGCCCTAAATAAATATACTTTTTGTCTTTTTTAGACTAAAAAATTGAGGTTGAAAATATAAATGTTTGGATTAACTTTTTGATTTTTTTATGAAAAAATGTATAATAAAAAATTGTAAAAATTGATTTGTAGAGAAAAATTCGAATTAAAAGTTATACAACCGTAATTGTTGACTTTTGGTGATAGTGTTAACTTTTTAACTTTTTAAGTAATTTTTTGACTTTTTAACTTTTTTATAAATTTGCCTTATTAAAATATAAAAAAAATACCCTTCTTTTTAATTATAATTCAAAAAATTAAAATTATATTATTTTTTTAATTATAATACACATATAGTGCACATCCTTTAAACAAATATCCATTTAAAAATATATATGTACACCATAATACTACACTTTAAAAAAATATATAAATTATCAAACACTAGATATAACAAAATAATAATAAAATATCACAACCAAAAAAAACAAGAAACAAAATGGTGCTCAATACCCGGAATAAAAAGGTATATACTCATAACTTAATAAAAGTTCCATTACTCAAATGACGAACTTAACTTTAGACAGATGAAAAAACTGAGCATAATTCTAGCAAAATTCTCTTTGAAGAAGAAATGAAAACCCTTGGAAGGCTCTTTAATAGCACATGAAAAACCAAAGGACTTTCTCTCTCTCCCATACAAATGAATCAAGCTCACTCATCTCTTTCTATATTAATAAACAAACAAACAAATAAACAAAACCACTCTCAAGAACTTAATCAAATGTTCTTGATATACATTTCTCTCCCTAAAACTGTATAATATAATATAGTCATAATACTAACACTCATTCCTACTAGCTGCAAAACTTATAGGCATGCTATATTGAGGGGTCCATCCACCCAAGCAAACTCTTCATTTCCAAGCTCAAAATCAAAATCAGGAAGATCACTTGGTTCATTGTCTTCAAACCCAAAGATTTTAAGATCATCAAGACTCCCAAAATCATCAAACAGATGTCCAAAATCATCGATAAACAGCGAATCAAGCTCCATCCCAAGATCAAGCCCTTCCCCAATTTGAGCCATCAATGGCTCCTCATCCACACCACCAACAGAACCAGAACTGCCCACAATCTTCTCACCATCACTCTTCTCAATTTGAGACACCAATGGCTTATCCACCACAACATTGGTCCCAATTTTCACTGTTCCATCACATTTTCCATTTATCTGTGTATCTGAAATCGAAGCCGGAGAGTCCAATTCAAGGACTGAAAATGGAGATGTGTGAGACAACAAGCTCTCGGATTCCTCAGACACAGCAGACTGAGAAACAGCCACTGATTGAGTGCTTCTCTCGGACGCCATGGCCGCGAATTCGAGCTTTTTCGTATCGTAGGCCTTTGCGGCCTCTTCGGCGGTGCTGTAAGTGCCCAACCAGAGCCTCTTTCCAGTGAAAGGGTCTCGAATCTCAGCAGCCCATCTCCCCCATTTTCGCTGTCGAACACCTCTGTATTTCGACCCAGATGGTCTCCGCCGATTTGGATTTGGGGTTTTAGCTAAAACCCTTTTCTTTTTTGGGGCTTTTTCTCCATTGTTGTTGTTGCTGTCTTGGCATGAGCTCTCTGTTTCAGGAGCTCTAGGCCGATTCGAATTCGACCCACCAACAGGAAGGATAATCTCTTGAACAATACGTTTTCCGCATGGTTTTTCACTCATCTCGTCGTCTGATGAATCTGTTGCATACGGATCGTAACAGATTATTCGGATTCTCTTCGTTTTGGAGGGTTCTTCGGAAGAAATCGACTTGGTTTTTGATTTCTTGGAGTGATTGTTTTGATTCGATTGTGGATGTGATATGGGTTCTGGCATTTTCTCTTTAGTCGATCAAAAACCCCTCAAAAAAAATACACGGAAAAACTTGTTTGGAAGAAAAGAAAAGAAAAGAAAAGAAAATTTTAAGGAATGAAAAAAAGGGGAATCTATCAGAAACAGAGGTGGTGTATCAAGTAAGAGGCCCTCTAAAGAACAAAAAGAGAAAGAAAAATCGTTTTATGTGAAAACCCCCAAAACACTCTACTCCAGAACAAGTCCTGCAAATCATAAACACAAAACCCCAGTTCAGATCAGTCCACAAAACCATCAAAAAACACACAAAAGCTTGAAATATATGCAAAAAACAAAAAGGGTTTAAGAAATAATTGTACCTCTTTGGCCTCAAACGCATCGAAACAGTTGGGAAACAGAGATTGGTTCTCTGCTGGTCAAGACAGCAGAGTTGTTGCAAGCACAAACCGAAGAACACAGAAGTGAATGAAATCCAGAGCTTCAACTGAGCCCCAATCAACGCCGATTCAGACTCTGCCGACATATATCTTCTATCCACAACTGACCTTTCCAAAAAACCCTTTTGCAGAGTTCTTGGTCTAAAAACAGAGACGAAGAGCAAGAGAGATCAATGGTCACTCATACACCTATATATATATATATAGACACAGGATTAGGAACCTATGGCTACGATTTCTCGATTATAACGGTGACAAAGATCGGCTTATAATTATTATCGATTTTGCAGATCAGTGTGATGGTTCAGTTGGTGTGTTGCATATATAGAGAGAGAGAAAGAGAGAGTATAATGTTCTACTCTACAACAGACGCAAATCTCCATAAAAAAAACTTATCAAAGAAAATTATAAAAATACATATAAAATTTTGAAAAATTTACCCATAAGTCCTAGTTTTGAAAAGTTGAATCATTTAGTCCTAAAAATTTTCTTATACTTCATTTAGTCCCATTTGCACATTAATTTAATGTTCGAAATATTAATCTGATGTTCGAAAGCTAATGTTCGAAACATTAATCTGATGTTCAAAATCTAATGTTCGAAACATTAATCTGATATTTGAAACATTGTAATGGGACCTTTCAGTCTATAAGAAAACTTTTAGAACTAAACAGTATATAAGTTATTAATTTGAGATTTATTGGTGCATTCCCTAAAATTTTATCGAAAACCCAAAAAAAAAAAAAAAATTTACATACCTCGTCAGTCTCTCTCTCTCTGTTTTTTTTCTCTCTCTTCACGTCTCTTTCTTTCTCTCTCTTGATTTCTTTTTCTCTTTGCCGGTTCAACTTTTTTCAAGCGGTCAAATGTCTAATATATATAGTAAAATATATAAATATATATAATATAAAGACAAATTACACTCATTTTTCCTTAAATTTTAAAAAAATATAACTAATTTTATAATTTTAATACCATAATTATTTTTATACTTTTTTATAATAAAATTAAAAGGACTTAAAACTAATCCATATGGTATAAAAGATACAAAATATATATTTTATTATAAAAATGATGATAATATTTTTTTATTCATATAATTAACAATTTTTTTTATAAAAAGTAAATCATATGTTATATGAATTAAATTTTTTTTAAAAAATTACTATAATTGTATTAAGTTTATAAAATTTATTTTTATTTTTTTTGTAATTTATTCATAATTAGTAAAGGGCAAATTACATATACACCCCTCGAGGTTTGACTAAATTACAAATACCCCCCTGAGGTTTGAGAAATTACGAATTCCCCCCTGAATGCTATATTTGCATAAGAAATTAGGGGGTAATTTGTTATGAAATATAAACCTCAGGGGGTAAATTGTTATGAAAATACAAACCTCAGGGGGCGGGATGTAATTTCCGAAACCTCAGGGGGATATCTGTAATTTAATCAAACCTCGAGGGGTGTATATGTAATTTGCCCTATAGTAAATAATGCATTTAAAATAAATGTATATATATTGATGAGAAGGAAATGATAAAGATAATGAGCTGTATGATGGACATGCATGATGCATGACTATACCATCCTCGTCATGTATTTGAAAGACGCGTTCTAGGAGCGTGGATAGCACTCTCAGCTTGATGAATGACACGTCATTAGATCTGGCCGTTCTGAATTGACCGTGATTGCACGCACTTAAAGGAGAGTAGGGTAAATTACTCACTTTGCTGATTTGGGGGTAAGTTTAGAAAATCGCGCGAATAGGGAACCAACGATTACAGCTGTAATTTTTTGGGTCAATATTGGGCCGTAGGTTCTTCATATTTGCAAAATTGCCACGAGGAACGCCTGCTCGCCAAGTCAAATCACGTAAGACCCCAACTAGGAAATTTATTTACTTCTCGACCCAAATTATGAAATTAAATATTTTATTTTTATTTTTTTAACTTCTATTTGTAGAGTAAATTCATGGCAGGAAAACAATTTGGAAGAGTCCTGATATAGCCCCGTACTTTTTTACAGCTTAGGCTACGAGGTTTTTCGAATATGGTTAAAAATTAGGGCAAATCGCATATACTTTTTTGGATTTAGTTAAATTGCAGATAGTCTCTTGAGATTTTAGAAATTATAGATACCGTCTTGAGGTTTATGTTTTCATAACAAATTGTCTCCTGAGTTTTATATTTTCATAACAAATTACCCCATAATTTGTTATGAAAATATAACCTTCAGAGGGGTATCTGTAATTTTTCTAAACCTCAAGGGGTATATGTAATTTGCCCAAAAACTTAATTTTTTAATTTTTTTAATTTTTTTTTAAAAAAATATATGTAAAAAATATAAGAGATAATATGATTTAAAATGAATTAAAAGTTAAAAAGTAATTTTTAATCTACTTTCCAAAAGAAGCCTATGTGTAGGATATTATTTTGGGCTAAAATAGCTATATAAGATAAATTTTGTTATTTTAGCCAAATAAGACAAAATGTCACATATAACCCATAACTATTTTATTTTTTCTTTAACAAAAGTCAAAAAAATCAAAAAGTCTATCTCAAACGAGACTTTTAGCCCTAGGCTAAAATAGTAAAAAAATAAAAAAGTCAACTCACATCTCAAACGAGGGCTAATTCACAATAGAAATAGGTCCCACATCATAGAATGTGACTCATTTTTATTGTGAATACGTCCCACATCATAGTGAGAAATGTTTTGGTATACAATGTACATCGTATGTAACTCTATTACAAAATTACATAAATTTTTACAAACTTATCTAAGTGATCTTAAGAAAATACTTAAAATTCACATATTTGTATTCAACTTATGTAATTTTGTGGTATTGTTACAATTGTACACCAAAGAATTTTCCTATAAGTGTAATCTTACTTATATAGAAACTCAATTATATGTTAAAAAAAGTCTAACCATAGAGGGGTAACTTCTGGAGTTAGACCCTAAGCAGTCAAGCAGGTCTCTCGATCATGTAGTGATAAATCGCAGACTTGCACACAGATGGGAATTTGAATTCACACTGCTGTTACTAAGTACAGTTCACTACATGTGTCGTCACCCCGAGTAACTGGCTTCGAAAAAAATAAAACTTGAGATCTCAAGACTTATGCCTCAAGGCTTTAGAAAGTTGCCACACCTCCTTGGGTTAAATTATAAATTATCAAAGCTAGGTTATGTTACAGTATGTGCACAAAATATGTTTTGTTTTTAAAAAGAAAATATATTGAAGATCATTTCTTACTGCCTATTCACAATTAGGGCTGCAAATAAACCGAACTATTCATGAACAAACTCAGCTCGACTCGGCTTGGTTCATTTAGTAAAAGAGCCGAGCTCGAACTTGAATATTAGGCTCATTTAGTAAACAAACTGAACTCGAACTCACATAAGTTTGATTAGTCAAGTTTAGCTCGTTTATCTTTATTCTGAGTCGAGCCAAGTTCGAGTTCAATTCCTTATCGAGTTGAACTCGAACTCAATAAACGAGTTCCATAAAAAAACGAGCGAGCTCGAGCTTGAGCTCAACAAAGATGAACTTGACTCGACTCGACTCGACTTGATTCGTTTGCAACCATATTCACAACAAAAACGAATCCAACATCACAATGTAGGGCCTACTCTCATTGTGAATAGATAGTAAAAAATATATACAACTATAATCTTATTAATTTGGAAACCCAATTCTATATTATGGTATGTGCATAAAATATATTTTGTTTTTGAGAAAATCTATTGAAGTCCATTCCTTAATTGTCATTAACATTCCATAATAATACTTCCACAGAATCTGTAATCTATTAATTTCATTAAATTGTCTTTATTATTAAAATATTGTTATACAAGTCCAAAAATTAAACAAAATTTTTAAGTTTAATGATGTAGTAATCAATTAGATTATTTAATCATCAACCAATCATATCACTTACACATTATTGAGTTTAGAAAATAAATCTAAAAAATATACTTGTATATCATTTTCCAGATGTTAAAAAAAGTCTGTCAAATTATATATCATTTTTAGTATATTTTCGTATTTTTATGTATTTATTAATTTTTTAAAATATTTTTTCACAAATATTTTACTTTTTAGATACATCTAAATAAAGTATATCTAAAAAAGTAAAAAAATTACTTAAAATTTAAAAAATATTCACTAAAAACAAAAAAAAAATGCAAAAAATAAAAAATTCAATTTTTAAAAAATTAAAACCAACCACACTGGTAAGTAATTTTTTTTTTTTTATATACTATTTACATGAATTTTATATTTCTTACTATGTTATTGAGAATTTGCAATTATAGTAATACTTATTAGGGTAAATTACATTAACAGCCTCTGATATTTATGTTTATTACAAATTCCCCTGACACCTTTTGGAAATTACATCTCCCTCCCCGAGGTTTAAAGTTTCATTACAGATTATTCTCTCAGTGACTGTTAAGTCAACTAACAGATTTTGCTGATGTCAGCAATTTAATTTTTTTAAATATCAAATTTTCCCTCACGGGGTCAATTACATTGACATCCCTCATATTTTAGAAATTACAATCCCCTCCCCAAGGTTTAAAGTAACATTACCAATTGTACCCTCGGTTAGTTTTAGTTGAAAAAAAAAATTAATTGAAAAAAAAATTAATTGAAAAAAATTTTTGTTAGTCAAATTTTAAAATTTTTGTTTAAAAACCAACGTAAACTCATTTTTTAAATTTTTATTTTTTTTCTTAAATTTACAAACTGAGACAACCATTTATAAACCAAAAAAATTATCAAACAAGTTTTTATGACAGTTTTTAAAATTTTTGTAAACATAAATTAAAAACTGAAAACGAAATGGTTACCAAACTAGTTTCAGATGGTAAAAATATCATAAAATTAACAAATAATTATAAGTTACTAACGTAAAAAATGACTTATCAAAAGATTCTTAGACTATGTATGGTTTGATTTTTAGAAAAAAAAAATTAAAAATTAAAAATTAATTTGGTTAAGAAATAAAAAATAATTATCATTTTTATATAATTTTTATCTTTCAAGTGGTTAGAAATAATTTTTTACAAATTAAATATATTTCTTCATATTTATTTTTATTAAATTAGTTTTTTTTTTTTAAATGTTAAAGGGGGATCCACATTAAATTGAAACCTCAGGATGTGTCAATATAATTTACCCTTTAAAGTATATGTAAAGGTTAAGGGTAAATATATCATTTTAACTTAAAAGTTAACACCGTCAAATAATTGCACTAACAAGAGGGTGAGTGCAATTTCCAAATGTGAGGGGGGAACAATAATAAACATAAACCTCAGGGGTTGTCAGTGTAATTTACCCTACTTATTATATCTTGATTTACACATTTGAAAAGAAAATTTAATTAACCTATTTAAAAATTTAAATATAAAATTTTGAAAAGGAAAGTTAACTAATCAAATTTAAAATTTAAATTTTTGTACCACTAAAATATATGAATCAATTCACATCTTCCATAGATTTTTTTCTCTTTATGTTTAGTAGTTTTATATGCATCGACATTTTAATCTTTATATGATAAACAATAACTGTTTTCAAAAAAAATTAAGAGATACAATTGGTTTGAACAGAGTAGATTGACCTAATTAAATATTGAATGACTGAGATTGCTTAATTTGAAATAAATCCCCAATAAATAGTGGTTAACTTTTATTTTACACAATCTCATATCAAGAAAAGAAAGAAAAAGTGAGTTGTTTCACTTATACAAAGTGAATCTTATGATCTTATTCAATATTATAGTGTTGTACATGTTTCAATTCAAGATAGTTTAAATTTTAAAATAAAATTTAAAAGTTTTAATTAATTAGTTTTTGTGTAAGTTGGTCGGTCTTTTGACTTAATTGATTAGGCTAAACCGTTTTCAGTTTGACTGATTCGCTGATTTAATTACGATTTTATCAAAGTATATTGGTTAGATTTGTTTGATTTAAATTAAACTTTTCATCTAACTAATTATTACCTTTTATTTTACAAAATCCCACATCCGAAAAAAATGGTTGAATAAGTTATTTCACTTATATAAAATGAACCTTATATTCTTATTTAATATTGAAGTGTTGTTCATACTTCAGTTCAATAAAATTTAATTTTTAAAAGTTTCAATTAATTAATTTTTGTGTGAGTTTGTTGGTTTTTTAACCCGGTTGGGTAGCTTGATTCAAAATGAATTTTTTAGGACGAATTATACTAACGATCTCTATAGTTTGAGCCTTGTGTCACTTTGATCCCTAACTTTTCAATTGCGACACATTTGATCCTAAATTTTGAATGTTGTTCTAAATAAGAACAATTGAAGATACTACTACTCAATTTCAAGGGCAAAGTTGTTAAATTGATAAAATATAAACTAATTTGATAAAAATAAATGTCAAAAAAATATATTTCAATTTTTAAAAATTATTTCAACCCACTAAAGATAAATTCATATAAAATTGATAAATTTTTTAGACATTTATGTATTTACTTATTTATTTTATCAAATTAATTTTTATTATGTGTTTCGATGATGATCATGTAATGGGTGATTGTTTTTATTTTTATTAAATTAGTTTTTTTTTTCTCCAAAAGTCAAATATGACGACAACTTTGATATCATTATTAAACCAATCCATTAAATCAAAAAATTCAAAACTAAAAATATTTCATATATTTAATATATAGATTACGCATTAAAATCCTAGCAATCATCCATTACATAATCATCATCCAAATATATAATAAAAAGTAATCTAGTAAATAAAATAAAATAAATATGTAAAATATTTATCAATTTTACATAATTTTATTTTTAGTTGGTAGAAATTATTTTAAAAATTCAAAAATATTTTTTTGATCTTTATTTTTGTCAAATTAGTTTATATTTTATTAAATTGATGATTTTGCCTTTGAAATTGAGTAATGATATTTTTAATTGACCTCATTTGAAACAAGATTCAAAATTCAAGGTCAAATGTGTTACAATTGAAAAGTTAGGGACCAAAATGATACGAGTCCTAAATTATAGGAACTGCTAGTGTAACTCACCAAATTTTTTACCCAAACAATTATTAACTTTTATTTTATACAACCCCCACGTTGGGAAAATAAGAAAAAAGTGAGTTGTTTTACTTATATAAAGTGAACCTTTTGATCATTTAATATTATATTATTGTGCATATTTCAGTTCAAGACAGTTTAAATTTTAAAATAAATTTTAAAAGTTTTAATTAATTAATTTTTTTATAAGTTGTTTGGTCTTTTAACATAGCTGATTGGGCTAACCTATTTTCAGTTTGACTAATTCGTTGGTTTAACCATTATTTTAGCAGTTTTATCAAAATATATTGGTTAACTTTTAGTTTACATAATCTCACATCGGGAAAAAAATGATTGAGTGAGTTGTTTCATTTATATAAAGTAAATATTATACTCACATTTAATATTATAGTGTTGTTCATACATTAGTTCAATACAATTTGAATTTAAATTTTAATTTTAAAAGTTTTAATTAATTAATTTTTGTGTGTGTTGATTGGTCTTTTAACTCGGTCATGTAGACTTAGGGTTCATTTGGGATGTAAATTGGTTTTTTGGCTATTTTAGCCTGGAACTAAAAAGTCTCGTTTAGGATAGGCTTTTTGTTTTTTTGACTTTTGTGAGAGAAGAAATGAAATAATTATAGGTTAGATATGGTGTTTTGTCTAATTGGACTAAAAAACTTATTTTGTCTTTTTGTGATTGTGATGATCTAAATAAGTGCACTTTTTGTCTTTTTACGAAAATATGTGCAGAAAAGTATAGAGGTGATGTGATGGAAAAAAGGTAAAAAGATAAATTATTTTTAAGTTGCCAAATTTGGCCTAAAATTGCCAAAAAGCCTAGCATGCCAAACGAAAGCTTAATTAGTTTTTATTTGACTACTTAACTCATATTTCACAAAAAATCAAAAAGTACACTTGTTTAGGGCATCCCAAATCACCCCTAATTCTCTGATTTAATTACCATTTTTAATTGTGTTAACAAAATATGTTGGTATTCTTTAGGAAACGATTTTAACAGTTAGTCTCACCATAAAGAAAGACAGTTGACTGGCTATTCGATTTTTAGCTATTTCATCAAAATTTTGTATTAGTATTACTTAAAAAAAAAAATTTGGTTTCAAAACTTCCTTCAAATATTAATGATGTGTTTGGTTCATGTTTTTAGGTAGAAATTTTGAAAGAAAAAATGAAAAGGTGTGTAAAATTAAGTAAAATATAGTTATATTTCATTCACATTTCACCGATTACAATTTATTTATTTTGTATCTTTTCAAATTTCTACCTAAATCCATGGATCAAATATAATATAAAGTTGGGTAGATTACTTTTTTTAAATTTCTTTATCTTTTTTCTGAAAATTTTGAATTAATATTACTTTTAAAGTTGTGTATTATGCACTCTTATCACATATGTCTCTCCATGTAATAATTATTGAAATTTATTTTAGTTGCAAACTCAAACATTATTGATAGAGTCAGGGAATTTGTATGTCTTAAAGTTTTACAGTAAAAATTTTATATTAGAATTTGTTCAAATGTAATTCTCTTAATATTTATAAATATTTTTTAGTGATCGATAAAAAAATACTGTAAATATTAAGATTATTTTTTTTAATGATATTGAGTTATTAAAATATGATATATTATAGGTTTAAACTAATAATTGTTGGGGAAAAAAATCAACTTGAGCTAAATTTTCTAGACTCATTTTTAATATTTATTAAAATTCCCAAACTAACTCATACCGGCTAGAACCGATAAAGACAATTTTTAATGATCAAGATAATTTTTAATGATTAAGCAAATGTTACATTGATATAAATATTGAGTCGACTAATTTCTAACTCACTTTTAATGTTTAGTAAAATTCCACAAGTCAATCTTAATCTATTTTCACTAAAGAGTTATGATATATGACAATTTATAATTTTGATTAGACAAATTTTTAGATTTTACAAAATAAGAAAAAATTAATATATTAACAAATATAATTTGCTACTAACATGTGTTATATTAAATTTACGAAATTTATAAAAAGAAATGTATTTATATTATATCGTAATTATAATTTTTGTAATTTTTTCTTTAATTTTTACCACTTAAATTATGACATGTAATTTTTTATTAAAAATTCATAACACATAATTAATGATATCATAATAAAAACCTTCTCTTATATGTAACTCTGATAAAAATGAATAAAATTTAATTGATTATAAATTATTTTTACTACATACTTTAAATAAATTTTATATTATTATTTTAATTTAAAATTTAATTTTTGATTATTTAGTATACATGTGCATAGCACGAGTAATATACTAGTAAGATTTTTTTTTAAAAAAAAAAAATTGTCGTGGTTACACATTTTATCAAAGTTGGTTTGCTTTATATTTGAATATTTTGAAGTGCCAGGGTGAATTTTTCTGATGAATGCTTGTATAAGTACGATTATTTATTGTTGAATTAAAATTGTTAGATATAGTAATTAATTTTTTTAAGATTTTTGGTGAAATTCCCTTTTTTAGGCTTTTTTTAGGGTAAAGGACAGGTTAACTAATTTATCTTCAAAAAGTTCCTGAAAAAGAGGCACGTAGCTCAGCAAGGACACACCATAATTTTTTTTGGACAATATTGCCCTTATATATATATATATATCATATATTTGAAAATCTGATCGATATATACACTGATCTCATATATTTGAAAATCTAATAGGTAAAGACGATATGAAATCAATGAAGACGATATCTCGCCGTATGTCAATAATAGACGATTCGTTGCCGATAATCTCACCAAATTTGCTTCGATCACATGTTCTTCAGCAATCTCGAAATCTGTATCAACGAGAGCTTATATTTCTAATCTGTACAAATCTGTATCAAATTTTTAGAGTTTCATCAATATTGAGAGTGTTGATTGAGTTTTAGAAGTTTTGCTCTGATCACGTGTTTGATTATTGTTCGAGTTTGATCTAGTACGTTGATTTGTTGATTAGTTTTTTTTTTATTATTATTTATTTATATTGTGTATGATCTGATTTTGTTTGATAAAATGAGAGTAAATTTTTACTAAAGTACTATGTGCTTTGTTTTTGTTTGATAGAAAGAGAGTAAAATTTTACTTTGATACTATGTGCTTTTGTGATTTATTTTGGACTTGTAGTGACAATAAAATTTTACTTTGATTGACAGTAAATTTTTACTGTCAAATGATTGCATGTTAGAAAAATGGTTTCACCTCTTATGTTGTTATGCAAGTATGTTGTGTTCAAGGTTGTGTGAAACTACACATTGAAGGATTTAACCGATTTCTATTGTTTATTGATGGTACTTTCCTGAATGGCAAATATAATGGCACATTGTTATCAACTACAATGAATAATGGGAATCAAGGTAGATACTACTATCAGTGTCTTACAAAGTAAAATTTGACTTAATTTCAGAGTAACATTTTACTTATTTTCAGAGTAAACTTTTAACTTTTTGGCCTTTTGTGTATTATACTTACTAATTATAAAATGTTCTCTCTTCAGATTTTTTTCGTCTTGCAATTGGTATTGTCTATACAGAGACTAAGGATAGTAGTGGATGATCTTGTTATCTTTCATCTAATTTTAAGAAGCTACTCAACAAGCCAATAAAGAATAGGATTCCATTTAGGCGTGAGAACATAAGACGAGTATAGTGTGGTACATCCAGAATTACGTCATAATAGGAAGCCTTGTAAAGAGACATTGTCATGAAAACATTATTGTTTTGTAATAAAAGTATGAATATAATGTAGTACTTTTGTAATAACAGTTCATTTTTACTATGTTATTGAATAGTTGTCTATCCAATTCACTTAACTGCTTTGCAATTCAATTTGACACTTTAATATATATATATATATATATATATTTAATGTTCTTGATTAGTTTCATCTAAAAGTATTTGTAATAGAGCTTGTTCAGTAAAAGTGAAGGTTTTGAGTAAAATTTTACTCTGAAAGACAGTAGAGTAAAATTTTACTCTAGAAGTCATCTAGAGTAAAATTTTACTCTGAAAAACAATAAAATTGTGACGACCCCAACCTCAATAATATTATATTACATTATTTCAATAAGCTTAATTACATGATTATGT
The DNA here is from genome assembly GCF_055761805.1 of Camellia sinensis. Taxonomy (NCBI): domain Eukaryota; kingdom Viridiplantae; phylum Streptophyta; class Magnoliopsida; order Ericales; family Theaceae; genus Camellia; species Camellia sinensis. Next base: position 152,265,849 of record NC_138970.1, read on the forward strand.
GTTTAATTGTTTGATTATATGCTTAATTTTGTGATTATCTGTTTACTTATCGACTTAGAATTAGAAATTGAAAGCCCAAACGACTTTAGAAATCAAAATTGACTAGCCCAATAGGCTAATTAGAATATTTAGAATTTTATGACAACTTTAATTGAAATTTGATTCGAATTAAAATAATTAGAATAAATAAATTAGAATTAATCAAAATTAAGAGGGATTAATTATTCCTAAGCTAGCTTAATTTGCCTAAGCTAATCACACCCTATATAAGCCAAACTCATGTCTTCAACTCATATTATACAACATTTGGGCTGAAATTGTTGAGAGAGATGGAGAGAACTCAACTCTAAAGAGAGAAGGAGAAAAGAGTTGTAGAGAACTTGAAGGATCAAGCTTAGATACTCTTGAATTCACACTCTAGGTATGAAATTCTCCCTTAATCTATGTAGATAAAACATGTAGAAGTTGAATTCATCTAGTTTTTGAGTTTATTTGCATGAATTGTACGATGGAAGCGTGATTTATCTTGAATTGGAAGAACTAAATTGAATTATGTACATGCATGCATGTATGATCCTTCATTTTTGAGCTAAAATTTTTTGAATTGCATAAATGCATAAGGTCTAGAAGGCATGAACTTGAAGGTTTTTCATGGTTTTATACATTTCATGCCATCTTCTTGTGTTTTGAAAAGAAGAGAATTCAAGTTAAGACGTGCATGGTTTATAACTTAAAGTTTGAGTTCAAATTTGAGAAATGGACCATGATTTTAGACAATTGGTTTCAAATTGGAAGTGTCTTCATGCTTTACAATGTTTTTGTATGTTTTTGGAGGAAGCTATGCAAGTCTCACACTTGAAAGTTGAGTTTTGAGCTTCAAACAGAGTTTTCGAATTTTCAGAATTTGACCCGTTCGCTCGAGCAAAAAAAGTGTTGTTTGAGCGTAAAATTCAAGCTCCCCGAAGTTTTGCAGGCAATTGCATAGTAGATCGAGCGGCAAAACTTGTGCTCGAGTGAACCCTGTTTTGCACTACTCATGACTTGAGCGACATAAAGTTGGCTCAAGCCTAAAAATCAAGCAACTAGTACTTTTGCAGAGTTTTGCAGATCGCTTGAGCGACCAAAGTTGCGATTGAGCGAAGACCCTGTTTTCAGCAAATTCTAACTAACTTTTTTAAGTACATACTTGCATCCTCATATCATTTCAAGTACTCTTAGGTACCAATTTGACTCATATATTCATGGAATGAGTTAGAAGCACATAAGAAGAGTTAAATTAAAGTGAAATAGATATTGAATGGTGCTTCAACTATGTATTTTTTATATGTTTTGTTTAGGTGGACGTCCGAGGCCTAGCGTCGATAGAACCCACTGTGAGTAGTAACTTTATAAAGATATGTTCAAATTATATTTATTTTCAAAACTGTTATTGCTCTCGAAATCAATATATAATTGATTGAATGGTTTATTGAAACGTTATGATGATTGATGGAATGGTTTATTGAAACGTTATTTTCTTATGAATGAATGAAGTTCCCTTTTGAAATTGTATTTGTGGCATCCTTTAGTGAGGCCCTTGCCTGGGTGAAAAAATACTATGGCCCATTGGCCTTTGCTTGAGGGAAGCAATACCATGGCCTATTGGTCCTCGGCCGGGAGAAACAATACCATGGCCCATTGGATTAATTAAAACACAGAGATCTATGATGTTAGACCTATGTGGTCACGTGGTCAAGCAACTAGTACTTTTGCAAAGTTTTACAGATCGTTTGAGCGACTAAAGTTGCACTTGAGCAAAGACCTTGCTTTCAGCAAATTCTAGCTAACTCTTTTAAGTACATACTTGTATCCTCATATCATTTCAAGTACTCTTAGGTACCAATTGGACTCATATATTCATGGAATGAGTTAGAAATACATAAGAAGAGTTAAATTAAAGTGAAATGGATATTGAATGGTGCTTCAACTGTGTATTTGTTATATGTTTTGTTTAAGTGGACGTCTGAGGCCTAGCGTCAATGGAACCCACTGTGAGTAGTAACTTTATAAAGATATGTTCAAATTATATTTATTTTCAAAACTGTTATTGCTCTCGAAATCTATATATAATTGATTAAATGGTTTATTGAAACGTTATGATGATTGATAGAATGGTTTATTGAAACATTATTTTCTTATGAATGAATGAAGTTCCCTTTTGAAATTGTATTTGTGCCATCCTTTAGTGAGGCCCTTGACTAGGTAAAAAAATACTATGGCCCATTGGCCTGTGCCTGGGGGAAACAATACCATGGCCTATTGGCCCTCACCCGGGAGAAACAATACCGTGGCCCATTGGATTAATTGAAACACAAAGATCTATGATGTTAGACTACGTGGTCACATTGAATATGGAATGATTGAATAACCCATCGTGGATCCATTGATTGACCCTTGTGGTCCCATTGTCACTGATGCATTGTTACTCTATTGGATGTGCTACATAAATGGATGGAAATGGCTATTGATATCGAGATTTAAATAGAATTGGAAATTGATACTAGAAATGTTATCAAACTTCATTCATATAACCTCTTTATTCTGTTATTACTCACTGGGCCCTAGCTCACTATTTGTATGTATATATAGGTGACAAAATGAAACATCAAGGTTAGAAGAGAAAGCCTCACAATCTATCCCATTGTCAGCCTTTTTAAAGAGCTTCTGAGGAGGAGCAAGCTTGGGCTCGAATGGAGCAAAGCAATAAAGTATTTTTGGTTTAGACCTGACACATTTGGTATTCTGGACTTAGGTTTCATAGCCTCATATGGTTGTCCATGTCTTGTCCCTTGTATCCTTCCTTAATTTTTGTTATTGGATTGTAGTGGTTGTGTTTGGAACAGGTTGGTTGCTTAGTTTTCAAACTTTTATTGTTTAAATTTTTGCTCCTTCGCTCGAGCGGCACTTCTTGCGCTCAAGCGGGCTTTGCAAACTATTAATACTTTTGCAGGCCTGCAAAACTACTGAGAGAGTGTATTCTACACTCAAGCGGTGTTTCCAATGCTCGAGCAGGTGTGCACTCGAGCGTCTATTCTTGCGCTCAAGCGATGTTCTTTCGTCTGCGAAATTACTAGATGTGTGTATTCTGCGCTCGAGCGTCACTTCCTGTGCTCGAGCTGAACAAATTGTTATGTCTAATGCTTGAGCATCAACTTTTGCGCTTAAACGGACTGTATGTATATCAGTTCGCAGCAGCCTTATTTTTCATCACTTTTTCATAAGTTTTCTCCAAAAAACCCTAGATCGGGACCCTCTCTCTCTAAGACTCCCATTTTCTCTACATTTTCAACTAGATCTAGTGATCTCTCTATCTGTGTGCCTTTGTTAAAAAGGTAGTGCGTATCAAGAACTCTCTTTTTGGTCCGATTAAAGCTTAGTTTCGACGTCTTTGAAGTTTCTCTATCTCTTCATTTGGTCTTCTAAGCTTGAGGTAGGGATTTTTTACACTCTTCTATGAGTTTTAACTTAAACATTTGTTGATGTGTAAGAAACATTGGGATTTGAGGTGATTTTGAACAAACCTACGGTTTTGTTTTAAAATCTAAAGAAGGGTTTTTGAATGAGTGTATGGGAAATGGTTATGGGAGTAAATGAGAGCTTGTGCTATGCTAAAATGATTAATTGTGGTACTTGGAGTAGATTTGGGAAAAAGGGGAAATTTGCCCTAGAATATCTTAAATAATTATTTTGTATAAATAATGGAATTGGCATTGAGAAGATGAAATTGAATGGATGTCTATATGAACGGTGGAGTAGGATGTGCATTCCCTTTCACCAATAGAAATTTGGATAATTTATCTGTCCTTGAGATTGTATATTTGTTTAGAAATAACTATTTTGGGCTATTGGTAGAGAATAACTATGATTGTTATAGAAATTGCATAAGGACTAGGCTCTTGTTCAGAGTGGTCGGGTTTATGATTAGTGATTATGGATGCCTTGTGGAGGCGGCAGCTAATCTGGAGACAGTGATGCAGATGGAGGAGGAAAGGGTGAAGGGCTCCAAGAGAAGCCAAGACATTCAAGGAGACAGTAAGAAGCAGAGGGGTTCTAACCCACAGCCGTCCTAGGGAGCTCAGTTGAGGTCCACTTTTCCAGTATCGAGTTTAGGTTCTGGGAGAGGTGGTCAGGGAGATGTCATTTGTTACAAGGGTGGTCAGTTAGGCCACAAGTCTCCAGCTTGCTCGCTGAGAGGAGGAGGGCAACGATCAACATCATCTTTGGCTCGTCCTCAGAGCCAGAGTCAGAGGAGAGGCTAGTCGCTCACTTGTTATCAGTGTGGGCAGGCGAGGCACCTAAAGAGGTTTTGCCCTCAGTTGGGTGGCACACCTGGTGCGTCTGGTTCGAGACAAACACAAAGACACCATCCTACACAGTCAACACAAGCCTCGAGGTCCAATCAGGGAGCTTCTTCGACTCAGTCAGTGCATCAAGCTTATACTCCGAGGGGTGAACAGGTTGAGCAGAGACCTATAGAGCGTGTATATGCTGTTACCGCGCCAGATCTAGCACCAACACCTTCGGTAGTGAGAGGTACCTTTTTGTTTTGTAATTCGATCGCTAATGTATTGATTGATATAGGTGCATTTGATTCATTTATTTTTTCTGCATTTGCATCAGTTTTGGGGTTAGAGTTGGCTAAGTTTGCATCCCTTATCTATGTAGAGTCATCTATTGGTGGTGAAGTTATTTTGAAGTAGGGGTGTTAGGGTTATGACATAGAGGTTGCCGGTCACCGACTCCATTTTACATTTGTGTTGATTGATATGTCTAGTTTTGACGTTATATTGATTGTGGACTGGTTGTCACCCTATCGGGCTATTATAGACTGCTACCGTTAGAGGGTTACTGTATGTACCTTGAGTAGTGATTGCTTTTATTTCTTGGGAGACCGGGTGGATAAGGTTTTATCATCGGTGTATAATCCGTGTGGGTGCAGCGAACTTAGTTGTCTTCTTGCTAACTTCTTGAGTACTGAGTGTGATGAAGTCCGAGTCGAGTTGCCAATGGTAGTCTGTGAATACCCGGATGTTTTTTCGGAGGATCTTACTAGTTTACCATCTCATTGAGAGGTTAAGTTCTCTATTGATTTAGTACTTGGCACGGTACCAATTTCTATGGCACCATATTGGTTTGCACCTGCTGAGTTGAGTGATTTGAAGATTCAATTCTAAGAATTGTTAAATAAGGGTTTTATCCGCCCTAGTACTTCACCTTGGGGAGCACCGGCTCTTTTTGCCAAAAAGAAAGATGGTGCGTTGCGACTTTGTATAGATTATCGGAAATTGAACCGAGTAACCATTAAGAGCAAGTACCCAATGCCTCGTATAGATGATCTGTTTGATCAGTTGAAGAGGACTTGTTGTTTGTTTAACATAAATTTGAGGTTTGGTTATTAACAGCTGAGAGTAAAGGAGGATGATGTCTAGAAAACAACATTTTGTACTCGGTATGGCCATTACGAGTTTCTAGTGATGTCTTTTGGGCTAACCAATGTATCGGCCGTGTTTATAGATTTGATGAACAGGATCTTTCAGGAGTTCTTAGACCGTTTTGTGGTCGTCTTTGTGGACGACATCCAGATTTACTCACCATTTGAGAAGGAACACGAGAGACAGTTGCGAGTAGTGCTTGAGTTATTTAGAGCCCACAAATTATATGCTAAGTTTAGGAAATGTGAATTTTGGCTGAGACAGGTTAAGTTCTTAGGCCATGTGATGTCTGAGGAATGGGTGACTGCAGATTCATCCAATATAGAGACAATGCAAGATTGGGAACCACCTATGAATGCTTTCGAGATTCCTAGTTTCTTGGGGTTGGCCGGGTATTACCATAGATTTTTGAAGGATTTCTTTAAGCTAGCCTCACCGTTAACTAGACTGATGAGGAAGTGAATCAAGTTTGTGTGGAGTAAGTCTTGTGAGAAGTCATTTCAAGAGTTTAAGGTTAGACTTACCATTTCTCCTGTTTTGATTATTTCGGAAAGGGGTTTAAGTTATTTGGTGTATTGTGATGCCTCACAGGAAGGCTTGGGTTGTGTTTTGATGCAATAGGGGAAAGTAGCAGCCTACGGCTCGCGACAGTTGAAAACACATGAGATGAACTACCCTACTCATGATCTAGAATTAGTGGCAGTAATCTTTGGGTTAAAGATTTGGAGGTATTACCTGTATGGAGAAAAGTTTGAGGTGTTTTTGGATCACAAAAGTCTGAAGTATCTATTTGCACAGAATGACTTGAATTTGAGACAGAGGAGGTGGATAGAGTTCATAGAAGATTATGATTTTGAGTTACATTATCATCCGAGAAAGGCCAATATGGTGGCCGATGCTTTGAGGAGGGAATCCATTAGCAGTGTAGCTTGTATTGTCATCCGAAAATGGGAGATGTTGGGTGCTATTGGGCAGTTTTGACTTGCATCTTGGTGAGTCTGTTAAGTCTGCAGCTTTGTTTTCAGTAGTTGCACAACCTACACTTATGAACCAAGTGATGGAAGCACAGAAGGGTGACCTTGAGGTAGAATCCCTCCGGGAGAAGATTTCCAGTGGGAATGTAGAAAGAGGCTTAAACGTATATTTCGACTTGAGTGTTAGATACCTTGACCGTCTCTTTGTACGAGAGTCTTACCGAGAGGAAAAACTCAGAGAGTTTCACCATTCACGCCTTACGGTGCATCTAGGAGGCACAAAGATATATCACGATCTTAGTCGCTAGTTTTGGTGGAGAGATATGAAGAAGGATGTGACTATGTTTGTGTCGAGGTGTCTTACTTGTCAACAAGTGAAAGCCGAACATCAGAGGCCAGCGGGTTTGTTGCAACTGTTGCCTATAGCCCTGTGGGAGTGGGAGCATGTTATGATGGATTTTGTTGTGGGCCTTCTGAGGACTCAACGGGGTAGTGATGCCATTTGGGTGGTAGTTGATTGGTTGACTAAGTTGGCGCACTTTATACCTATGCACGTAAGTGACTCGGTAGATTATCTTACCAACCTTGACATTAGAGACATAGTGAGGTTACACAGGGTCCCTGTGACAATTATTTTGGACAGAGATCTGCATTTTACAGCTCGATTGTAGCAGAGCCTACAGAGTGCCTTGGGCCCTAAATTGACTTTTAGCACTGCGTATCATCCTCTGACTGACTGGGAGCCCGAGTGTACTATTTAGATCCTTGATGATATACTTCGAGGTTGTGTCCTCGACTTTAAGGGATCGCAGGAGAGACACTTACCCTCAGTGAAGTTTTCCTACAATGATAACTTCCAGTTGAGTATTGGTATGGCATCCTTTAAGGCCCTGTACGGCCGACCTTGTAGATCACTTGTGTATTGGGCCGAGGTGGGTCATACACCTATGTTAGGTCCAGAGTTAGTCTAGGAAACGACAGAGAAAGTTGCACTTATCCGTAAGAGATTGGTTATGGCTCAAAGTTGCCAGAAAAGTTATGCCGATCGTAGGAAGAGACCCTTGTCTTTTGAGGTGGGAGATCACGTCTTCTTGAAGATATCACTTAGGACGGGTTTGATGAGGATTGGAAAGAATGGGAAGTTATCCCCTCAATTCAGCAGGTCTTTTAAGATCCTTGAGCTGATTGGAGAGGTAGCTTACCATTTGGCCTTGCTGCCACAGCTTTTCAGAATTCATGATGTTTCATATTAGCATGCTTCAGAAGTATGAGTTGGATCCATCGCACGTGTTGGATTGGACCGACTTAGAGGTAGATGAGGATGCCTCGTATAAGGAAAGACTGGTGAGAGTCTTAGAGACTCGAGACCAAGTCTTGCGAGGCAAGACAATTCCCTTGGTTTATTGTGGAAACGTCACGGAGTTGAGGAAAGCAACTTGAGAACGTAAGTTGGAAGTTCGTGAGAAGTATCCAGACTTGTTTGTTAGTATTTGAACATGTATTGTATTGTTATTATGTTTTGGAAATATGGAAACATTGTATATGTTGTTTATGTTTTGGAAATGCGAGTTTATTATAAACATTGTATAAGTTTGAAAATATGAATTGTGTATTCAGTGATGATAATTCATTTATCATGTTGGTGGGATTAAATGATCGGTGGATGGGTCTTGGTGTTGGAATTACTTTGTAATCATTGTGGTAATTGGTTAAAACTTGGTTTTTGAAACTCAATTTGAAATTTCGGGGACGAAATTCCTTAAGGGAGGAGGTTATAGTGTTTCTGGTTTAGACCCGACCCATTTTGTATTATGGACTCAAGTTTCATAGCCTTCTATGGTTGTTTATGTCTTTTCCCTCTTATCCTTCTTTAATTTTTGTTATTGGATTGTAGTGGTTATGTTTAGAACATGTTAGTTGCTTAGTTTTCAAACCTTTGTTGTCTAGATTTTTGCTCCTTTCGCTCGAGCGACACTTCTTGCACTCGAGTGGGCTTTGCAAACTCTTAGTACTTTTACAGGCTTGCAAAACTACTGGGAGAGTGTACTCTACGCTCGAGCGGCGTTTCCAACACTCGAGCAAGTGTGCACTCAAGCGTCCATTCTTGCGCTCGAGCAATATTCTTCTGTCTGCAAAATTACTGGATGTATGTATTCTGTGCTCGAGTGCCACTTCTTGCACTTGAGCAAAACAAATTGTTGTGTCTGACGCTTGAGCGTCAACTCTTGCGCTCTAGCAAACTATACGTATATCATTTCGCAGCAGCCTCCTTTTTCATCACTTTTTTATAACTTTTCTCCCAAAAACCCTAGATCGGGAGCCTTTCTCTCTCTAAAACTCCCTTTTTTCTCTACATTTTCAGCTAGATCTAGTGATCTCTTTACCCATGTGCCTTTGTTAAAGGGAAGTACGTATCAAGAGCTCTCTTTTGGTCCGATTAAAGCTTAGTTTCGGCGTCTTTGAAGTTTCTCCACCTTTTCATTTGGTCTCTAAGCTTGAGGTAGTGATTTTCTACACTCTTCTATGAGTTTTAACTTAAATATTTGTTGATGTGTAAGAAATATTAGGATTTGAGGTGATTTTGAACAAACCTAGTCTTTGGTTTTAAAATCTAAAGAAGGGTTTTTAAATGAGTGTATGGGAAATGGTTATGGGAGTAAATGAGAGCTTGTGCTATGCTAAAATGATTGATTGTGGTACTTGGAGTGGATTTGGGAAATAAGGGAAATTTGCCCTAGAATATCTCAAATAATTACTTTGTATAAATAATGGAATTGGCATTGGGAAGATGAAATTGAATGGATGTCTATATGAACGATGGAGTAGAATGTGCATTCCCTCTCACCTATGGAAATTTGGATAATTTATCTATCATTGAGATTGTATATCTGTTTAGAAATAACTGTTTTGAGCTATCGGTGGAGAATACTATGATTATTGTAAAAATTGCATGAGGATTAGGTAAATTGATACTAATCTCTTATTAGTTATAATTGAATATGATTGTGTTACAAATACACTGTACATATATGATGTTTGGGAGAAGAAAGGGATGTACTCCATGTTTGGGAGAAGAAAGGAGATGGACTCCATTGAATTAAGTTAGCCTGAGTGTCCTAGGTGAAAGTCCCGAAAACCGTACGTATTCATGGGTGCCGATCCCACTGACGAAATTTTCGTAAAATGACAAATTGAAGTGTTTGTATGATGGTTATATATGTTTGAGAACCACTGAGTTATAGTCTCAGCTGGGTTGTCCGAATAATAATAAACATGACTCATGAATTGGGATGAAATGAATTGATGTAAATGAAATTGGGATAACATGGATTAGGATATAAAATATGGCATATTATGATTTGGGGAAATATGAATGATTTTACCACGGCCATTGTATATGTATATTTTACTTATATCTTTGTTAAAACTTATATATTGTGTTAGATTGTTTTTACTAGGCTTTGGCTCATCTTATTTGCGAAAAATCATTTTCAGGTGTTGGTGATATACCTCTGCCAGGGCAGTAGTTTCAAGGGATTCGAAGCAAGAGCTTCTATTTTTGTTGTATCTATTTTGTGTAACCAAGGGCTTTAAATTGTGTTGAGCTAGGCTCATTTTTGTTGTAACCAAGTAGCAACTTGGAAAGATGTAAGCCATTGAGGCAAATGAATGTCTGCATAACTTTCATTTCTACTTTTATCTATCTCTCATGTATATCAAACTTTGATGAATGAAAGCTTGTAACTCAGTTATTTCTCTACATTTGAGATGGGTTTGTGTATTTATTTTGGAGCGTTACAAGCAAAGTCAAAACCCCTTTTGTTTTTGAGATTTCGTTTTGGTACTTGCATATGAGGTTTTTATTTAACTTTGACTAGTGGAGTTTTGATGTATGGATTAATTTTCTTAAACTTTTGTATTATATGCACTTGAAGAATTATTACTCAACTATTATGTGAGGTTTTTTCATATAAGCGTAGCTCAATAGATTAATTTCAAGTCTTATATTGCTTCCGCTAAACCCCGTAATTTATACTCAAATTGTTTTTGTTAATAGAGGCCGTAGGTAATTTAAGATTACTAGTCGGTCATGACGTTAAACCTATAGGGGCAGGTTTGAGTCGTGACATAAATGTTATTGTCAGAAACATTATAGGTTTGGTATCAGTTCTATTGTAAAACATATCCAAGCTATCCCAACATATGTGCCACTTTTATTTTTAGACTTTAAAATGATATAACTTTTGATCCAGATATCGGTTTTTAATAAAATTAGTATTTTTAGAATTCTCTTATCAAGATTTATCAAATAAGATCCAGGTTATTATGAAATTCTTTTTAAAAAAAATAAAAATTTATTTTCGTTAATTAGAGTAAAATTTATTGTTGCAAAAAGTAGAGTACATACTAGATAAAAGAATTATAGTCGAATTTTACTTTAGATCTATGAACAAATAAACCAAAAGCACTCAATTTTTCATTGTAATATCTCAATTTATCATTTTTTTGATATATATGATGTCATTTTATCTCAGATATGAAGTTATTGATTTCAAACATGAGTTCATAAACATCAAATCTGAGATGGTGACGGTTGACGGTAAAAATTGTGGTTGCCGGCCAACGATGAGAATAAGTGATGCCAACCAATGATGGAGATGTAGGAGGTGATGAACAACCATCGACGGTGGAGTTGGTGGAGAGAGAGAGAGAGAGAGAGAGAGAGAGAGAGAGAGAGAGAGCGTTGTAAAAGAAAGAGAATTTTCTTTGACTTGTGATGGTTGATTCAGAAGTAATGACCAGTACAAGATGATGAAATCATTTAATAACTTCAAAACATTCAACAATGGTACTTGAAAAACTCATTATGCTTCAATTTTTGCTTCAATTGACAATTTTTTAAAGACAATTTTCGAACCAAGGGTTTTTGAACTTCAACGGTTTTCAAACGAAGAAAAAGAATAAGAGAGACAACAACTCGACTGTCTGCTATTTTCCATATATATGTAAGGGTATTCTTGTCTTTTTATCTTCTTTTTTTTTTAATTTTAAGAGATTTTGACAGTATTAGTATGTTCCATATCCTTTACACAAAAAAAGGCCCAATAGGAAAGGATTTTCACCCCAAAAAAAACCTAATTTGTTAGATATAAGTTCCAAATCAAACTACTTTATATGGCTCAATTCCATTACATTTTACAATCTGATTTATTTTCTCAATTTATCAACTTAGAAAGACGTTTTAATTATCAATTTACCGTAAAAAGCGGACCAAATCTATGTACAGATACCCCTAGTTATTAATCATTAGTTGCTATAGTTATTTGGTGAAATTACAATTCAGTCCACTTTTCAAAAAATAGTTATAAATTTATTAAAAAATTTATTATTTTAATTATTAATATTTATAAAATTTATCATTGATTTGTAATTATTTTATATAAATATCACTGATTTGATATTTCTCCTAGTAATTTCAAAGAGTACTCATGTCGGGTTGGGCAAATTTGTGGGTTTATTACTGGTTTTGTTTCAATAATTTTAATAATTTATTTTGTAATTTTTTTTATGTATATCATATAAAAAAATATAAAAAAATTAGATTAACTTGATAATCGTAACTTATTTAATTTATTACATTTGTTATCAAAATAATGAATAGTTTATTTTTAAAAATACATTTGTCATCTATTTGTTTGCAAACAAGCATGATAAAATATATTACGATTATCTGATCAACTTAATTTTTAAATAATTTTGTATACAAGACTCATGGTGAACCCACGAGATAGACGACGCCCATATATGTACCCACCAACATCTAAGGTACCAAGGCTGGTTTGGAAAGTTGTTGTTTTTAGTATTTTTTTTACATTTTAATTAAAATATGAGATAAAAAAAATATTTAAGAATAATTTTTTGACTTTTTAAAAACAAAATCGTACAAGTAGAGAGAATAAAAATAAGTTTTTGACTTTTTTTGTATATATATATATATATATATTTGGGTAGGAGAATAGAAAAGAAAATGATATATAAGTTCTCTTTTTAGATTTAATAATGTAAAAAAAATGATATGTAAGTAATATGATTAGTTGATGACTAGAAAAATATATAAGAGAGAGTGTTACATTTAAATTCTAATTGGTTGACACATCACTGAATTTGAAAATTTAGTCTAATTTTTTTTTATTTTGAATAGCAATGCTTGAATAGAAATGTCTCTTCCCAAGCACTCCCTAAATATGATAATGAATATGTTTACACACCTTTTAGTATGTAAGAGCATTTCCAACCCACTAGGTATATAATGTTTGTTAGTTAAAATGCCTAGTATAACTCATTTTTTTCAACTCTAATGCACTAGGCATATGATTAGGCATTTTAGCTCAACTCATATTCACTAGGAGCATCTCCAGCGGTAATAGGCATTTTACCTATCTAAATATTACTATAAAGTATACATTTTATTTTGCCTATCAACTGTTTCATATTTCTGCTCCAACCATGCTCTTTATTTTAACTATTCATCCAAATACTATTAATTTTATAAAATGCCACATCAGCAACAAAGATGGAGGGAAATAATCCTAATGATTAAATACATTTTGCCTAGCCTTGAAGGCTAGCTACATGTAACTAGTGAATTTGAGTTGAGCTAAAATGCCTAATTACATGCCTAGTGCATTGGAGTTGAAAAAAGTGAGTCGTACTAGGCATTTTACCTAACAAGCATTATATGCCTAGTGCATTGGAGATGCTCTTACATGTAGTTAGCCATCAAGGCTAGGCAAAATGAATTTAATCATTAGGATAATTTCCCTCCATCTTTGTTGCTGATGTGACATTTTTTAAAATTAATAATATTTAGATAAATAGCTAAAATAAAGAGTATGGTTGGAGTAGAAATATGAAATAGTTGATAGGCAAAATAAAATATATACTTTATAATAATATTTAGATAGGTAAAATATCTATTACCATTGAAGATGCTCTAAGCAATATACAAAATGTATGATTGGTCCAAGTATGCGGACAACATACCTAGAAAGTGTAATGACTACCCAAAATGATCTATTCAACTATTTTAAACCAATCCAAATGTGTATATTATTTACACAAATTTTTAGTATGAACAAAATCAAACTCCGTTAAACCTTCGTTTAGGAAGTTTATTGGTTATTTTAGTCTAGTTAAAAAAAATTCATTTGTGATTAACTTTTGACTTTTTTATAATTTTGTAAAAGAAAAAGTAAAATGATTATAATTTAGATGTGACAATTTATTTTATTGATATTTTAACATATTTTATCTTTTAGTGAATAAAATTAATCTCAATCAGCTTGCAAACGGGGCCTAAATATGCCTTCCATAGTCTGCCCAATCTTAAATTATTACCGAAGTTACATTGTTAGCTGTATTTTTTATTTTATTTTTTCATTTTTACATTGTTAATTGATTAGATGATAATTTTTTTTTTAAATGAAATGAAACCACTTAGACTATGTTTTGAATTATGAATTTTGGTATAAATTTAGAAGAGTAAGGAAAAAGATAAATAAAATATAATTATATTTCATTTATATTTCACTCACATTTTTTCTTTTCCCTTTTTAAATTTCTATCAAAATCTACAATTTAAATATAGCCTTAATGTACATAAATTCCGAAGTCTCATCTCTTTTTTACTAAAAAATTTTTAAGGTCAAAAAAAAAAAAGAAGAGGAAAAACCTTATTCATAGGTATCAAATCTTGTAAATATATTCATTTTTTTTTAATAGATAAGAAAGTAATTACATTATAAGAAATATTTATATAATCAAATAGATCAATAGCCCATAATAACTAGAATGTCAACAAAATCTAATAATCAATCTGTCAAACCCACAAGCCCACCAAGCAAAGTCCAACAACAATTCTAATCACATATAACCCCCATAATAGAGAGGAAATAAACCAACAACCACAAAAAATATCAAATTTCTTTCTCTAGAAGTTAGACCCAAAATCTCACACCATAAAAGGTGCTAGATATAACTACTAGACTAAACGTTTGATTGTGTAAATACATTCATTAAGCCTGTGAATTTACCTTTTCTTTCTATCAAATATTTTTAAATCGAGATAAAATCCTCAAAAATAATAATTTGCTACGATTTTTAATAAGAATATTTCTATATTAATAAACATTTTATAGAAATTGATGTAAAAATATATAACTTCAATAAATTTCATTTCAAATATCAAAAATTTACTATTACAACCCACACCCCTTTATTAAAAGTATGTATTTGAATTAAATGTCCCAATTGTTAATGTCAAATTCCAAAAAAGTACTTACCAAAAAATATATAAATAAACAATAATATGTTACCTTCACTGAATTTAGGCTAGTCTGAATTGCCTAAATTTATATATGTCGATCGTCGACAGTCATCTGAGAAGATATCGGTCATTTGGGTGGATGTCGATTAACACATAAATAGATAAAGGTAACAGTTCCGGTTGACAAAGATGACAATTGCAGTTGATAAGGGTGACGTCGGTCGTCCAACTTACATAATTCGGGTAATTTGGACAAGTCCAAATTTGATGGATCAATCATTTTTCATAAATAAATAAATAAAAGTCTCCACAAGGTAAAAATGAAAATACCTGAGGATAAAATACAGTTTGCCCCTTTAAGTTTTTGTAATTTTTCATTTTGACCTTTTTAGATTTATATTTTTTCACGTCTTTAACATTTTAAAGTTTTTCTAATTTACTCCAACAACTAACGTCTATTCAGTTTTGGATGAAAAATGCCACGATAATGGCCACATAACATATTAGGGTTTGGTTATGGTGTGCAACTTACACCTTACACCTTATACCTTACACTTACACCTTACACTTACACCTTTTGTAAAAAATTAAACCTTACACTTACACCTTTTTTGAGGTTGCACACCATGTGCAACCCACTTACACCTTACACCTTACACTTATACCTTATACTTATACTTACACCTTACACTTACACTTTTTGTGTAAGTGGCACATGGTGTGCACTTGCACACTTAAGAAAACTCCAACATATTAACCTAGTGAGCCTTGGAGAAATAAAAGTGTAACCAAAAGATATATTAATATAATAAAAAGACATTTATAATAGAGTTGTGATTACAATCAAATAACCTACAGAAAAAATTATTGAATTCCCAATCACTATATGGTTACATCAAGGATTCGCTTTAAGTCCTTACTTATTATAGTATGAAATTTGAATATACCGCCAAAATTGCCTTGGCAAGAAGAACACTTTTGAAAAAATATGGATAAAATCCTAACAGAAATGGGTTGAAAGTAAATCACAAATAGATCGTGAACTAACTCGTATCAAAACCATTGCAAGAATCGTAGAGCCTTCGGCGAGCTAGTAGAGGCAAAGGGTGTATTCCAAAAACTAGCAGAGTAAACTCCTATGCCCCCAAAAGGCAAGGTAAAACCAACTGAGACAAAAGTAGTTAATGTAAGACCAACTGAGGCAAAACCCTCTAAGGTAAGGAAAGCTCTTGAGGTAAGACATTCCCAAGGTGCCCTCTAATGGTATTCTTGTACGAACACCGCACACATTTTCAGACCTTCTACATTTATTTGTCTTAGTTATGTATGAATTAACTAAGCACATTCAAGATGATATCCCACATTGTCTGTTGTTTGCTAATGACATTGTTTTAGTCGATGAAGATAAAGAATGAATTAATTTAGGAAAAGCATAAAAATAAGGGTTTATAACAAAAGAAAATGCTTAGATTAATTGATTGTTTCCTAATTAAAGTTTTAACAACTGAGGCGTGATAAAAAAAAAAAAAATTCTTCTCACAAAAAGTTCATGGCAACTAAAATGCATACTAACATAATAAAAAAAAAAATCATTTTTTTTTCTTTCTCGTTCTATCATTTTTACTGTCTATTGTATTTTTACTCTGATCCAACAAACTTTGAATTCACGAAGTGTAGAAAAATTTGGGAAACACTTCTGTATGGTTTTGGTTTTAAATTTTCAAAAACAGTTATTGAGTTTTTGTTTTTTATTTTTCGTGTTTTATTGTCTTCAGTGATTTTTTTTTAATATCTTAATCGGTTTAAAAAAATATATTTAGATGTATCTAACCTAAATACACCTAAAAAGTAAAATATTTGTAAATTTTTTTAATAAATATAAAAAAATACAAAAATGTAAATAAAGATTTTTAGTGTATTGTCAGAGGTAGTAACCGATGATGGAGAATGAACAGATGTGATGACTAGTGGTGATTGCTAGAGTTGGTGACCGAAAGTCATAGGTGGTGATCGACCGTTTGTTGAAGCTCATTGGAGCTCACCAACACTTGACTAGAGCTGTCGACGGTTGTTAATTGGTCATGTTAAAGGTCGGTAGTGGCCGAATGTGGTGAAAAAAAAATAATAATAATAATAATTTATTTTTGAAAATAAGTAAAAATACCTTTTATTTTAAATTTTTTTTTAGAAAAAAATTAGTTTTATTAATTTGGTTTAAAAATTCATATATTCAAATTATAAGAATTCATAAAACAAAAACAAAAAAATGAAAACCAAAAACATTACCAAACGGGATCTAAAAATGCTCCATGAATAAGGAACACCATGGCCATCACGTGAACCCCAAATTTAATACGCGCATGAGCCCCAGCCCCAGTCCACTGACCCGTCTTCTTTTCTAATTTAGGTCAACTTTGGAAAGTTTCAAATAATTCATTTTTTTATTTTTTTATTTTTTTTCTATCACATTACTTCTCTATTTTTTTACACATATTTTTGTAAAAAGATAAAAAATACATTTATTTAAGTCATCCCAAATAACCCCTTAATCTATTTTATTTTATTTTTTAATTGAGTTACCCATTCATTTCTCGAGCAAGGTGGGTTGGATTTTTTACGTGGTTTTATATTTCATTTTGTTTACTATTTGATACGGAATATCTATTGTACAAGTACGAAATAATTATTCTTGTATGATCCTGTTGATCAAGCTTGCATTCCTTCAAACGTCGTCGCTTTGCCACTTGAAAACACAAATGTGAGCTAACCGACGGGTGTGTGCCGGAAACCCCTCCGATGCCTGAGTCAGCACAATAGACAATAGACACAAAAGCTCTGTGAATTCAGGAACCAAAGTTATGTTACCTCTCCCTAGGTGATGTTATGAGCTTTTATAGGTTCCGCGTGGCACAATCCTAATAGAATTCTTACTCCTCCATGTAGAGTCTTTTTAGGAATTACACTCCTGAAAGATAATGCTTATCATTTACCACCCCCCTCACTGCTTAGACCAAGTGAGATAGTTTTATCACAATTAGATGTCAATATGACCAAGCTAACATGGCCATGCTAAAACTGCAGACTAGACCGAACTCCAACTAGCTCGGTTCTTTCTTTCATTGCGTGTACCTCGGTTTGACATATTCCAACCGGGCTGTTTCCTTAATACCGAGCTAACCAAGTACGAAGTAAGAGTTAGCTCGGCGTTCAAGCCCACAATGCCAAACGAGCTCGGCTCTCCCAGGCACAATGCCTAGCTAGCTCGGCCCATACGCTTAGTCTTTTAGACCGAAGTAAATCTGCTTTTACCTTGGTCCATCTTGCAGCCCAATTAACAAAGAAGTCTCTTACTTAGCTCGGCCCAATATAGACATAAATTTCCCTCTCAACTGCCCCTTAATTCCATCTGCGTAGCATGATTGGGATTACATGTTTCCAGCTAAGCTAAAATTTTAGCCTTTCAATCGAGCTAAACTGTGGTCTTCAACCGAGCTAAATTTACACTGGGCTATTAATCTGTCTGGTCAAAAACGTCTCTTCAGACGCTGTCACTGAATCGCTTTCTATTCCCTGTACACGTGGCAGACTCTCATTGACTCAGTGTAGTTGTCACACCATCCTCGTACCCCGCGAATTTTGAACAGTCCCGCTTTTTTTCCTTCCCTTTTCACAAAACAAACCCTCATGCTTTGAACCATTTCACTTGCACTATTCATCTTCTCTCTCTCTTGCTCGAGCCTCCATTTCTGCAACCTTTGCACCTGTGAAGCTTGCATTTTCAACACCATCTTTGTGGTTTCAAATCGGCATCCTTCTTTCTCCCATCTGTAAGTAACTCAATCCTCTTTCCCTTTCCATTTGCCTGGCAACATGTACCATTTGTATATACGTGTTTTCTCATAACACTTTTCAAATAGTTTTCTCTGTAATGAGTAAAAACTTCTTGAATAGTACTCACACCTACTGGATTTACGAACAAACTGAAATGGGATGTTTTTAGATCCAAAATCGCACTCCAACCGAACTAGGAAGTTGTTTGTACTAGGTACGAACCTAGCCCAACTAAACAACCGAACTAAAACTTCACGCCATACTTGTAGTTTTAATAGGTCTAAGCACCTTCTGCCTCACTTTAGCCGAGCTAGCGAACTGCATTAGGTTTGCGCAATGCCGCACTAGAAAGCCTCAACCATCGACCGAGCTATAACTTGGGGCTAAACCAGCTCCCTGACTTAGTCAAAACCGAACTAAGAATGCTGCCCCATAAGTTACAACCGGGCTACAAACTTCTCATAACTTAACCAGGCTAAAGTCCCTTGCTCAAACCGGACTAAGAATGGATAGTATTCCACGTAACCGAGCTAAGACAACATTTATTTATTTTTTTTTGCTTTTAGCACGGTCCATCAATCTGTGCTTAACACTTTTTCCTTTGCACTTTGCAGACTCTGGCTAGGTTGCCCAAGCACTCCTTTGAACGTCCAACTGAGATATCCATCGTCATCTCAGCACCGAGCTAGCATTCCAGCTTATTTATACATAATTTAAGATCTCATGGGTAAATATAGGTTTTTGGTAAACTCACCAGGGGCTATGGCCGAGTTCCGAAGGGACTACCATATCCCTAATGATGTCCATCTTACTTTAGTCGAACTAGACACCACACCCTGGGGAAACCCATGCTTCGTTCCCTTCACCCTTCTTTCCATTGTAGAAACCGGACTCCGATTCCCTGTACAGTCTCTTCTTTGTGAGTTCCTTAGGCAAACAAACATCTGCCCTACCCAGCTTTCAACAAACTCATACCGAATAATAAATGGTATTGCCGAGCTAAACCGTCGGCTTGGCCTCGACCTCGATTTGACCGAGCTATTTCACTAGTACTCTCTAGGCCAAAATGAGGACGGTTGAGTTTACTATTTAAGAATAAGGCGCTGCCGTGAAAAGATAATAAAGAATACCCTAGACAAAGATG
This sequence comes from Camellia sinensis, assembly GCF_055761805.1. Taxonomy (NCBI): domain Eukaryota; kingdom Viridiplantae; phylum Streptophyta; class Magnoliopsida; order Ericales; family Theaceae; genus Camellia; species Camellia sinensis. Next base: position 152,285,595 of record NC_138970.1, read on the forward strand.
TAAACGACGATGATTTTTTTTGGATTTCTGGGAATTTTGAAAACCATGAGGCCCAGATCCCAGGCGACCAAATAAACTGGAACAAAGGAGTCGCCGGTATAATTACCTCGACTTAGTTTCATGTTTTTCTTTACTTTGTTGCTTATTTTCAACTGTACTAACCGTTGTCTTTTTTCCTTATGCAGATTTGGACTTTTTAAAATCATAATACTATTACCCCAACCTAGACGCCCTTCGCGCCGCACTAAGACATCCCAATAGAAGTTGGGCCGAGCTACTTAACTTTGAGCCGACGTATAGATATAGCAGCAGGCGAAAGACCAGGGTGACAGACTTCTTGTTAGAGCCCTCGCCAGAACCAGATCCTACCTTGTCTCAAATCAATTTGATGCCACTAACAGCAGAGCAAAAGATGGCGAAGAAGAGAGCAGTTAGGGCCCTAATCACCGAAACAAATCAAGTTGAAGTATCGCCAACCGGCCAATCACAAGAGACCGTGGTAGCCCTACCAACCCATCAGCCTTCATTATCTTGACCCAGCAAGCGTGCTCGGACTTCTACAATCGAGCCACGCCTTGTTGACGAAGATGAAACCATATTTCCCTAGAACGCACCACCGAGCCCACAACCGGAGCGCTCTGACCGAGCTACCTCCTCTAAATGGGTGCCAAAAATCACCTACAAGAACCGCGCTATCGTTGACTCAGACTCGGTGGTCGCTGAAAAAGACCATATGTTGGCCTTTAATCTTGCCAAGGGAGTCTGCCTTCCAGCCGATATGGAGTACCACAATCACCTTACCGAGCTGAAGGCCATTCGCTCGGCAACAAAGTCCATGGTGCTGGTAAGTTTTCTCCTTTCTCTTGCCTTAATTTCTACGTCTGTTTGCTCGGTTTAGCTCAAAATTAATCCTCTGTTTGCAGGCTCTCCAGAAGAACCACGTCGCTCACAAGCGCGTGTTGGAGCTTCGAAAAACCACAAGGCAGGCTTTGGCAGAGGCCGATGCTAAATCGGCCGAGCTAGAGGAGGCCAAGAAGAAAGTGGCTGAGCTACATACCGAGGTGGCCCGCCTGACCGGTCTTGTCAGCTCAGCCGAAGCTAATAAGCAAAAGGCTACGGCCGTGCTGAAAGACAAATATTTGCGCGAGCTGGTCAAGCTCGAGAAAAAGAAGAATGATGAAATCGCCCGGTTGGAGAAAAGTGTAGAAGATGCTGAAAATCGGGGTTACAATGAGGGAGAGGACACCTACATTTAGCAATGCGAGGCTACCAAAGATATATTCTTCAAATGTAGATGGAAGGCGGCAGTAGCGCAGCTCGGTCTTAGCTAAGAGACCGAGGTCTTCCTTAACCCTCCACCACATTTTATACCGAGCTACATGGCGGAGTATACCCACGCCATTCAACAAAAATTTCTTCAAGATGATGATGAAGAGAAGGCCCCAGAGCCCGACAATGCCCCGGTTATCGCCAATGATCCCGTCGTTCAGTCAGCTCGGGTGGAGCCACCGGTGGAAGACTTGGTTGAAAGTGTGACCGAGCTACCTGCTAAAACCGGGCTTCGAGTTGAACTGGATACAAATCTTGATGACCTTTTTGCTTGATTTTGTACTCTCTTCTTTTTACTTTTACAAAGAATGTGTAACCGGGGCATTGTCAGGCTCTGGGGCCTCCAGCATAGATCCTGATCTCTGCTGAAGAGAACAAAGTGTTGGTTTTTTCAGCCAACCCTCTCCAGCCTAGATCCTAATCTTGGCTGAAGATAGCTCAAAGTTGGTTATTCATGCCAACTTAGAGTAAAGTGTTTGGTTACTCCGGCCAAACGTCCTGCAGCCTAGATCCTTATCATCGACTTAGGAAAGTAAGTGTTGGTTTTTCCAGCCAACCTCTTCCGTCCAGATCCTAATCTTAACTGAAGAGAGCTCAAAGTTGGTTATTCCAGCCAACTTAGAGCGAAGTGTTTGGTTTTTCCAATCAAACGTCCTGCAGCCTATATCCTTATCCTCGGCTTAGGAGAGGTGTTGGTTTTTCCAGCCAACCTCTTCAGCCCAGATCCTAATCTTAGCCGAAGAGAGCTCAAAGTTGGTTATTCCTGCCAACTTAGAGTAAAGTGTTTAGTTTTTTCAGCTAAACGTCCTGCAGCCTGGATCCGTATCCTCAGCTTAGGAGAGGTGTTGGTTTTTCCAGCCAACCTCTTCAGTCCAGATCCTTATCTTACCTTAAGAGAGCTCAAGGTTGGTTATTCCGGCCAACATAGAGCGAAGTGCTTGGTTTTTCTAGCCAAACGTCCTGTAGCTTGGATCCTTATCCTCGGCTTAGGAGAGGTGTTGGTTTTTCCAACTAACCTCTTCAGCCTAAATCCTAATCTGAGCTGAAGAGAGTGCAAAGTTGGTTATTCAGGCCAACTCTGCTTACAATGCCCCTAGCTCATTAAAACAACTTTTACAATAGAAAACAATTGTGCTGAAAAGAAACTACTTATTTTATTGAAAAAAGGAAAAATTACATGTACTTAAAAGAAAAGCTAAAAATAAAATAGTTTGAGATTGACAGTGTTCCACGGCCCGGGAATGGTCTTGCCGTCTCCATCCTCTAAGTGGTATGCCCCGTTGCCCGCTAATCCAACCACTTTGTAAGGTCTTTCCCAATTAGGCCCTAACTTGCCATCTCCGAGTACCAGGGCGTTTCCCATTACTTTGCGCAACACTCAATCTCCGATCTTGAATTGCCTTAGATGTACTGTCTTGTTATATTTTTTTGGATAACTCTTGCTGGTATGAGGCAATGTGAACCAGTGCTTTTTCTCTTCTTTCTTCTGTAAGGTCGAGCTCCAATGCTATGGCTTCTCCATTTAACTCTGGGTCAAAATTTTCGCTTCTGATGGTGGGGATGCCAATTTCCAGTGAGATTACAACTTCTATACCGTAGGCTAAGGAGAATGGCATTTCGCCAGTTGATCGCCGAGGTGTGGTGCGATAAGCCTATAAAACATGAGGAAGCTCCTCAGCCCACTTTCCTTTTGCTTTCTCTAATTTTTTCTTCAATCCATCCAAGACGACTTTGTTTGATGCTTCCGCCTGGCCGTTTGCTTAGGGGTATGCTGGTGTAGAGTTGTAGAATTCTATCTTGTACTCCTCACAAAAGCCTCTAAAGATTTTGCCATCAAACTGAGTGTCATTGTCAGATATTAGAGTCTTGGGTATGCCGAATCGAGTGATAATATTCTGCCAAACGAACATCTTCACATCTTTCTCCTTTATCGATGCGAGTGCTTCTGCCTTCACCTACTTTGTGAAGTAGTCTGTTGCTGCAAGAAAGAAATTTCTGTTACCGGGTGCCGTTGGAAGTAGCCTCACATTGCGAAGGGCCATAGGCTAGTTAAAGGTAGAAGCTCTCTGGCTAGCTAATGTATTTGGTGTGCGAACTTTTGACATTTATCGCACTTCTTGACATACTTCTTTGAATCTGCTTGCATGTAAGGCCACCAATATTCCTGTGAAATTGCTCTGTGGGCCAATGATCTCCCCCCTTGGTGGCTTCCGCATATGTCTTCGTGTATCTCGAACAAGAATGCCTCAACCTTGCTGGGATGGACGCATTTCAAGTAAGGTCCTGTAAAGAATTTTTTGTACAAGGCCATTGACGGGGAGAGCCAAAATCGCTGCGACTTTGCTCTTATTTTGTTGGCCTCTTTCTTCTCTTCGGGTAAGATGCTGTCCTTTAAGAACACTATAATGGGATCCATCCAAGAAGGACCTAATTCGACACAACATACTTCGACTTCTTCGGGTTCTTCAATGCTTGGTCTTGGTAGGAAGTCGATCAGCAATGAATGTGGGATGGATATGTTTGCCATCGAAGCAAAGCTTACTTATTCGTCTGCTTTGCTGTTTTCTTCTCTGCCAATCTGCTCTATCTGCACTACTTCGAACTTCATGATCTCTTTTCTGACTAACTCTTGGTATTTAGCCATCCTTTCATCCTTTGCTTCGTAGTCGCCTGAAATTTGGTTTACCACCAACTATGAGTCACTGTAAACCATTAGCTCGATGGCCTTCATGTAGAGTGCTGATTTTAGTCCTGCCAGAAGCACTTCATACTCCACTTCGTTGGTTGATGCTAGGAAGCCAAGGTTAACTGCCTGTTCCACTAATAGACCGTCTGGTGAGATGAGGACTATGCCAAGTCCTGCACCGTGCCTGTTAGATGCTCCATCCACAGAGAGCTTCCACATCTCTCCAACGAATAGCTTCCAGCAAGTTGAGGGGTCGGATGATGTCTTTGGGTCGTTAGTGTTGCTGATGTTTTCTTCCAAGTCCACACTTGCTGTTTGCCCCTCACTATCTGATTGTACCAAGATTTTATTTGCTGATGAGTCTTTGCATGGTGCAGCATGGTTCACCTCTTCCTGCTCGTCATTACTCCGATCTGTTTTGGGGTGTGGCTGGGCATCCTGATTCAGGGGTTGCGCGTTTCCTGCGGCACTTTCCATCTCCATTTCGGTTGCACCAGTCAAGTCAACTAGGCAGATGTGATGGCTTCCTAACGTGAATTCTGCCATAAAGTCTGCCAAGGCTTGAGCTTTTATTGCGGTTCTGGGTTGAAACTTGATATCGTATTGCCCCAATTCCACCGCCCATTTCAAGATTCGCCCAGAAAAGTTCGCCTTCTCAAACAAAGTTTTTAATGGAAAAGCTGTGAGGACGATTATGGTGTGGGCATGAAAGTAATGCGACAACTTCCTTGATGCCATCATCAAGGCTAAGGCCAATTTTTCTAATGGTAAGTACCTGGTTTCTGCGCCCAGCAATGTCTTGCTGACATAAAAGATGAGCAGGTGTTGGATTCTTTCCGCTCTGACTAATACCGCACTAACTGCGTGCTGTGAAACTGCCAGGTACAAAAAGAGCTCTTCTCCAAGTATTGGAGTTACTAGCAATGGTGGAGAAGACATGTATTCTTTCAAACTCTCTAGGGCGCGGTCGCATTCTTCATCCCACTCAAACTTGGCCTTTAGTGCTTGGAAGAATAGTCAACATCTGTCTGACGACCGACTTATGAATCGGTTGAGCGTAGCTGCCATGCCAGTGAGATGCTGCACTTTTTTACTGAGTTGGGCCTCTCTAGATCCTGAATTGCTTTGATCTGAGAGGGGTCTGCTTCTATACCTCGGTTAGTCACCAGGAAGCCTAAGAATTTGCCAAATCCTACGCCGAACGCACACTTGGTTGCATTAAGGCGCAACTTGTTCTTCTTCAGGATCTGGAACATCTTATCTAGGTCCCTAAGATGGTCTTTCTTATCCTTGCTCTTGACTACCATGTCGTCGATGTAAGCCTCCATTGTTCTGCCTGACAATGGTTCAAACATCTTGGTGACCATCCGTTGGAATGTTGCCCCTGCATTCTTTAGGCCAAAGGGCATGACCTTGTAACAATACAGCCCTCTAGGAGTTGTAAAAGATGTGACCTCCTGGTCTAGCTCATACATAGCGATCTGATGGTAACCTCTATACGCATCAAGAAAGCTAAGCCGGTTGTGTCCTGCTGTAAGATCTACTAGTTAGTCTATCTTGGGTAAGGGAAAACTATCTTTTGGGCATGCCTTGTTGACTGTTTTGTAGTCCACGCAAATGCGCCATTTTCCATTCTTCTTTGGCACCACCACTGTATTGGATATCCACTTAGAATAGTGCACTTCTCTGATAGCTCCTGCCTCTAGAAGGTTTCCCACTTCCTCCACCACTATCTCGGCATGGTGGAGTGCCGATCTACGAGTGCGCTGTATAACTGGTCTGGCAGATGGATGGACATTTAATTGGTGATAGATGAAGTTTGGGTCAATGCCTGGCATATCATACGGCGTCCAGGCGAACACTTCAATGTTAGAGGTCAAGAATTCCATGACCTCTATTCTTTTAATGTTAGACATAGATGAACCGAGCAAGAAGAACTTTTCCAGGTTCTTTTCATCTATCCGTACTTGTACCAAGTCTTTCACTACTTTCTGTTCAGCGACTTTGCCAACATCCGTGAACAACTCATTGCTCTCAGGTTCTTCCGTCATCTGTACATACCCCTTGGAAGCGCGACTGCCATTTATTGTGACGAAGCATTGTTTGGACATAATTTGGTCTCCAAAGACCTCTTCAATTACTTCGGTTTCATTGGGGAACCGCATTACTTGATGGTAGGTTAACGCTACCGATTGCATGGCATGCAGCCATGTCCTTCCCAAGATTATGTTGTAAGTGGAAAGGACTTTCAATACCCAGAATTCCACCTGCTTCGTCATGCTTCCTGCTCTGACTGGGAGGATTATCTTGCCAACTGGCCACTCTGGCATTGAATTGAATCCGATTATGGGGGATACAGCGGGTGCCAAGTCTTTATCCTCTAGTTTTAGTTGTTTGAAGGTTTCGTAATACATTATCTCACATGAGCTCCCTTGGTCAATCAAAATCCGTTTGACGTCGAAATCCTTGACATGGAGAGTGACAACTAGTGCATCGTTGTGAGGGCAATATATCCTTGCCAAGTCTCTGTCTGAAAAAGATATGACATTCGTGGCCTCTGTTCTCCCCTTTTTGGTGGCAGGTTGTGCACTTAGTATCTCCCTTAAGTGCTCAGTCTTCTTAATCATTCCCCTGAGCTCACATACTCGCTCAGGTTTGAATACCCCATGTATTACGTTAATCACGCCTTGAGGTGGGGTGTCGATCGACATTCTGTTTGGGTTGTCGTGGTTCTGGGGGGCTGGCTGTGTCCCTCATTCTATGTACTGGTCCAGATGCTTAGCTGCCACTAACTCCTCCAAGTGCTGTCTCAACGGCGTGCAATTTTTAGTGCGATGCCCCTTTCCATCATGGAAGGTGCACCGGGACCTTTCGTCATAGTCCTTCTATGCTTCTCCCAACTTAGCTGGCCATCTGACGAAAGGTTCATCGCGTATCTCACTAAGAATCCGGTAGATCGATTTTTTGAACACCGTTGTGATGGTAGTGTGGACTCTTGCCGCAGTCTTTTTATCTGGTATCGCTGTTATGCCAGATTTTGTTTTAGCACGGGCGTTGTCCTCCTCTACCCGAATATGCTGGTGCACTCGCTTCATCAAGGCCTCCATTGTGAGGGGTGGCGCCATAGTTATTGAATCCCTCAACTTGTTTTCGACTGGTAGCCCCCTTTTGTACTTCATGATAGCAAGATTGGTGGGGCAATCTCCTATCTGGTTGAAGGTCTCCCAGTAACGACTGTTGTAGGATCTCAGCGTCTCCTTGTCGCCCATGTCAATGGAGAGTAGCTGATCGATCTTCACTAGTGTTTTGGTGTTCGTTTTGAACCTAGTCACGAACGCCTCGGCCAATTGCGCCCAGGAGGCGATACTGCCTTCTAGTAGCCTTTCGAACTAGGTTAAGCCTAGGTCGCCAAGGCTGGATGGGAATAGAATGCACATCAAAGCCTCGTTCCGCCGGTATACTGCCATAACCTAGCGAAAGTGGCTTAGGTGCATGTAGGGATCTGTCTTCCCTTCGTAAGTCGTAAACTTAGGCTGGAGGAAGCCGGAAGGTAACGACGCGTTCTCAATTACCGGAATGAAAGATGAGCTATGCAACCTTGCTAATGCTTTGTCCGTTGGTTCGTAGGCAAGGCACGGCATTGGTATTCCTACCTCGACGCTTCCGTGCGTCCGAGGAGCCAACCGCTGAAAGGCTGAAACTCTGCGCGGGTCGCGTGCCCTGACATCCTCCTTCCACCATGCCGTTTCTTCAAGCACAGTTCGCAAATCAGACGATCTGGGCAACTCCGTCTGCCTGGATGATGTTTGGTGCGTGCGCGAGGGCCGATAGGTGCTTCCTTCAGTATATGACCTCTCAAGTCTCGTTCTCTCAGACCTGGAGTGACGAGTCCTGGAGGTCCTGGTTTGAGTGTCGCCTGTTCTAAGGTTCCTACTCTCTGCTTGTGATGGCGTGGTGTGTCTACCACGACCTTCCGAGTGGCGAGGGGGCGTACTGCCTTTGCGCCTCTCTCCTGTTGCCACCCATTTTCCTTTTATCTGGCGCTTCATCAACTCCATGTCCGCCGCCATCCTTCGTATCAACTCATCATGTTCTTTCATGCGATCTTCCAGAACCTGAGGGTCAATCCTCCGTCTCTGCCTTTCGGGGCTTTGAGAGTGACCGGGGCTGTTACCCCGCCTTCCCCTTGCATTCCTCCGGGGGTTCTGTCGCTAGGGCTCTAAATCAGCCATGAGAGGGATAGAAGGCAAACCTTCGTGCCTCCTACCCCCCTCTGGGGTTTGTCCGTCGATAACGGACTACAGTAAGTCTTCATTGTACGCCATTGATCTCAACTAGAGAGGAAAGCTTGATCAAGAGGTTTTGTTTTTTGTGGAATTCCCACAGACGGCGCCAATTGTACGAGCACGAAATAATTCTTCTCGTATGATCCTATTGATCAAGCTTGCACTCCTCTAAACGTCGTCGCTTTGCCACCTGAAAATACAAACGTGAGCTAACCGGCGAGTGTGTGCCGGAAACCCTTCCGATGCCTAAGTCAGCACAATAGACAATAAACACAAAAGCTCTATGAATTCAGGAATCAAAGTTGCATTACCTCTCCCTAGGTGAAGTTATGAGCTTTTGTGGGTTCCGCGTGGCACAATCCTAGTAGGACTCTTACTCCTCCACGTAGAGTCCTTTTAGGAATTACACTCCTGAAAGATAATACTTATCCTTCACCACCCCCTTTACTGCTTAGACCAAGTGAGATGGTTTTACCACGGTTGGATGTCAATATGACCGAGCTAACATGGCCATGCTGAAGCCGCAGATTAGACCGAACTCCAACTAGCTCGGTTCTTTCTTTCACTGCGTGTACCTCAGTTTGACATATTCCAACCGGGCTGTTTCCTTAATATCGAGCTAACCAAGTACGAAGTAGGAGTTAGCTCGGCGTTCAAGCCCACAATGCCAAGCTAGCTCGGCTCTCCCAAGCACAATGCCTAGCTAGCTCGGCCCATACGCTTAGTCTTTTAGACAGAAGTAAATCTACTTTTACCTTGGTCCATCCTGCAGCCCAATTAACAAAGAAGTCTCCTACTTAGCTCAGCCCAATATAGACATAAATTTCCCTCTCACCTATAATTATTAATATAAAAAATAATAATCGCTTATACGTTTGTGATATCAAACAATATAATATAATATTAAAAAAAATCCTTAAAATATTTGATTAGAATTGATAAAGGAATTTTTTATTTAGCTCTCCAGAAAATATTTTGTATTAGTTGGCGGCCACATCAAAAGAGAGGGATGAAGGCGAAGGCAGTGATGACGGTGGAAATGGATGCAATTGAAAGCGGTAATGATAGACAACAATGGTTAAGGTTGAAGTGATCGTCCATCATAGAGAGAAAAACAGAAAGAGAAAAAGAGTTAGAGAAAGTGAAAAATAAATCTAAAATATATATATATATATATATATATAAAAATAAAGATTATAGCTTGTAAGGCCATTTTTTATCATTTACCTCAAATTTTTTTCTTATCCATCTAAAATTTGAAAAATTAGTGATTTTAACTAGCAATGAAATTCTAACAGCCTCAAACTATTATATAAGGGAGGGATCCATCCATATATTTCAATTAATAAAATGTATTTTTATTACAAATATTTTTAATTACATTAGAGGCGAATACTAGCCCTGTGCTCGCTATACCCAATCTAGAGAATTTGTGTTTAGTTCATGGGGTTGAGTTAATGTTTAAGCTCATTTATCCAATGGATTAGGCTTAGGTTTCATTTGGCAGAGGTTGTATTGGTTAACAAAATTCATTTGATTAAAAATACTTTGGCTCATTTGGTAAATACAATTTTCATAATTAAAAAAAATTACTTTAATCATTTTAAAATATCATTAAAAATAATAATTAAAAAAAACTTTAAAATGTGTCAAACAAATTTTATATTAATCTCATTTGCCTATAGTTTTTTTTTTTTTTTTTGGATTCTAAAAATGATACAGCTTATGTTTATATCTTATTTGACAGAAATAATTTAAATAAATTAAAATATATTAATTATATGAAAATTGAAGGATGTGTATTTTTGAATTCCGCTATCTGATAAGTTGTACCAATCAATTTCTTGGAAGACTTTATTTCTAACTATTAAGAGTCAACTGTTTAGTAGGGGTGGTCTTGGATCGGGTTTGGACGGTTCGGTTTGCAGTTTAAACCCGTCCGTATGTATGCGATTTGGAAAAAATTGAACCCGCAACCGTTCGTAATGCGGGTTACAGTTTATGCGGATAGGATTCACGGATATACATGCGGTTACAGGCGGTTTGCGGATTGAATTTTTCTTTTAAAAAACAAAACTTGAGTCTGTTTTTTCCCATTACTTTAGAACATCAATAATTAATGAATTAAAACTTATAAAATTAAAAATACAACAAAATCAATTCCAAACATAAGCAAAACATTAAAAATCTTAAATTTTTAAATCAAATCATAAACTAACATAGACATATCATTTAAACTCAATGTTGATCAGGCTAACTGGCCTGAATACTACAATCAACAAAAGCAATGGCAGAATACTATGTTCAACTTTATATGATTCTATTGTAGAGTATAATGACTCAGTATGAAGTAAAACCTGCAATAACTTAAAATCAAGTCTTATTCACACTGTAGGCTCTTGGTTATTCGCCCTCATCATCACTAATAAGAATAACATTACTTTGACAGATAGAAGATTTTTTTGGTATTTGCTTCTTAGAAGCCAAAATGCTCGTAGGACCTTCCTTCAAAATAGTTTGCTCATTGGAAGCTCACCGGTCTCGTTATTTTTTTTTAACAAAAAATGTTTAGCGCTTGTAAATGCGGGTGAAACCCGCAACCCGCAATGAAGGAATAATCTAAACCACACCCGACCTTAGTCTACACTCAAAACCGCCCATTTGTATGTGGTTCGGATTGGATTGAGCGATTTTTGCGTATCAGATAACCCTATGCCCAGCCCTACTGTTTAGAATAAAGGCATCCGACTACTTTACGGAGCCTCTTCCTAAACCCTAAATCTTTTTTTTATATTTACTTTTAGTTTTTTGCAAGGGGAGACGGAGATGGCGGTAGTTACCCCACTTCTCCAATCTCCCTCTCTCCGTTTATTCGATCTTTCTCTAAATTTAGATCTAATATTTATTTCACTAGTTCGACCATCATTATCTTACCTTCTCTATCCTCAACTCAAAACTTAAACATCTAGTTTCAAATCTTCTTACAATCCGAAGGCTGATACTGGATAACGCATTTGTTTTACACTAGGTGACCCCCTCAACCTAAATGTTTTATCTTAACCAGCGGAAATAGGGTCGTTAGATTCCAAGTTGAATGCTGTGAAGCAATACAGTTTTGGATGAGTTTGGTGGCACTTTTTTTTTTTTTTCCCTGAATTTTTAGTTTGGTGATGTAATAATTCCTCTTGTGTGGAGGTTTGTTTTCCTCCATTGTGAAGGTCTTTTCTCCTCCACTATGGTGGCTTGGATCCTTCTTTCTATGAATTTTTATTTTTTTTTTTGAAATCTTGTGATACTGCTGCACCATATTGATCTGATCTTTATCGATTTTGTAATTTTTTTTTTCCTGATCTAAAAAATAACTTTTCAACTTTTTTTTTTTTTGACAACCAATGTTTTAACTAAATAGGTGAAAATGTCAAAATATCGTATCATATATACTAATTAATTTATTGGGTATCAATAAATTTCAAATAGTGATTTTTGAACTGTTTGGTCTTCCCTTTGCTCTTATAGATTCAAAAGTACAATTTTAGTGTGAATTATATGAAGGGTTAAGTATAAACGCGCATATATTATGTGTTGAGGGATAAATGTGAATTTTCTTATAATGTTGCAATTACTAAACGTAACACTTTAAAAAAAAATTTGTGTACTTTTTCTAAATATAATACTTCAAAAACTTAATACTCCAATATAATACACGAAAAAATTCTTTAGTGTATTTTTCTCAAATTTAACAACATAATATTCTTAAAAAATTCATTAGTATACTTTTTTCAAACGTAACACTCCAATCAATGTAACACGCGAAAACTCTTTAGGTGTCGTTTGAAAAGTGGGTTGACTTTTTGACTTTTTAGTTTTTTTGATTTTTTTTTTTTGTGAGAGAAGAGTGTAATAATTATATGTTGGATGTGATGTTTTATTTTTTGTGGCTAAAATAGCCTATTTTGTCTTTTGTAGCTAAAATAGCCAAAAAAACCTGGTTTAGCTCTTCCCAAACGGTGCCTTAGTATATTTTTTCCAAACGTAACACTCCAATATAACACACTAAAAAACTCCATAATGTGTTTTTCTCTGTTGTAACAATGTAGCATTCTAAAAAAACTCATCAGTGTATTTTTTTCAAACGTAACACTCCAATCAATGTAACACACAAAAACTTTTTAGTGCACTTTTTCCAAATGTAACACACCAGTGTAACACACAAAAAAAACTCCTTAGTATACTTTCCCAGACGAAACACTTCAATCAATGTAACACAAAAACTCTTTAGTGTACTTTTTTCGAACGTAACATTCTAATGTAACACACTAAAAAATTTCTTAATGTATTTTTCTTAAATGTAACAACGTAGCATTCTAAAATGAAAAAATCATTAGTGTATTTTTTTTCAAACGTAACACTCCAATCAATGTAACATACAAAAACTTCTTAGTATATTTTTTTTCAAATATAACACTCTAATGTAACACTAGAAAATCACACTAACAAAAATGTAAATTTTCACGCTCAACAATTAACACTTCAACCACCAATCCCCTCAAAAAGAATCTTTCACACTTCACCTTTCCATTCACATTCCAAAAATGAATTAGAAATTTGAAAAAATAAACTACGAAAGGCATTTATTTAAACTCAAATGATAACAAATCAAATAAATATAACTTGCCAAAACAAAAATAATTAATTAATTAATAAATAAAACTTTTAAGACTAAATGGATTAACATTCCTCTATATGAATTTTATGAATAAATTTTTCTTTATTTTTTTCATAATTATCTATTCAATTAAAAATTTTTCCCTATTCTAACTTTTTTCAGCCTATAAAAAAAGTAACCACAGCCAAAAGGTCATATTTGTTTAGCTCTATAAGAAAAGAGATTGGATTAATAATTTGTGAAATTCGCCTAAATAATATTTAGTTAGAGATATGAGTGAGGTGATTAACTATCCTCTTAGACTAGTAATCCCCCCATGCGGTAAGACCAACAAATTTTTTGGATACTTGGCTTTTAGCCACTTTTGTGATTTTGTAATAAAAGTCAAAAGTTGGCTTTTTTGTATGTAAAGACATTTGAAAAGTTGGTTTTCAGCCATTGGTCAAATTACAATTCTACACCTCATGAGTCAAAATTTATTACACGGGTGAAGTTGTAAATATTTTAAATTGAATGAGGGTAGTTTGATCATTTTATTGTAATTTGATATTATAAACAAATATTAATAAAAAAAGTCAAAAGTAATTTTTTACCAACTTCTCAAATTACTTGTCTAAAAAAGCCAAAAGCTTGGTTAAAAGCCAAAAATCTACTTTTTATCATCTTTTCAAAACACCCCAAAGTCATGAGAGAGTTAAGATTAGAAATGGGTAACGAGATTAGTGAAATTTTAAATAATTTTTAAGTAAAAATTATATTTTTTTAGAATAAAAAAATAATTATAATATTTGAAATACTAAAACTTAAAAAATATTAATTTTGTATATTAATACTATTTATAGTATTACTAATCCAATGGTGGACTTATATCTCTAACTTAATATCATTATATTAATAATTTTCTTATTTAATCTTACCATACTCTTAGGCCTAGTTTGGCATGATTAAAAAAAATTAAAAAGTTAAAAAGTAACTATTCTATTTAAGTCACATCATCTTATTTAAATCACATCACCTCTCTAACAAATCACTTCAAACTCAACTCAAATATAACTCATATTTCATAAAAAATCAAAAAATTCACTTATGTATGACATCCCAAACAACCTCTTAACTTCCTTTTATCTTGGAAACCAAACAAATGTGACCACAGAGTGAATAGTCCAGGTTCGGTCCACCTCGGGTAATCGATCGACATATAATTAGTAGAATATGTGATATATATTATATATCTTAAATATAATGCTTCGTTTGGCATTGGTTACAGCAGTTAACTTTTTTGTATTAGATCTTTTTTAGCCTAATTTTTTTAGCCTTGTTTAGTTTTTTTTTTTGAACTTTTTTGACTTTTATGAAAAAAAATGTAATAATTATAATTTAGATATGACATTTTATTTTATTGATTTATATAATCTATTTTACTTTATTTTTTTATACTTTTTTAGTATCAAAATATTTACCAAACGAGGACTTAATTATATTTTACATAAAAGAATAAACCACATTTATAAGAGTATCTACATCAAACTTTTCAAAAATTCATTTTTCGGCTAAAAATTTTAAAAAATCAACTCTATCAAACTTGTTTACAACTCGTCAAAATTTACGATGGCTACAGTAACTCGTTACAATAAATGAGGCACTGTTCATTGCTATTTGTATGTTACCGTATGTCCGCTCGGAAGTCTGGCCGGTCAACGGTAAATTTTTTTTTTTTTTTTAAGAATTATTTGACTGATAACTTATCAATTTAATAAAAAAAGAAAGACTAACAAACACAATAAAAAAATAATTTTTAATAAGAATAAGTTAAAATAAAGAGTTTGATACAATAGCTACTAAAATGTGAATAACTAAAATAATAAAATAATTTTAATTTGATTAAAAATTTAAAGAGTTTTGTACACAATAGGAAGATACGAGCAGGCCGGGCACGTGATCTTGTTTGCAATGGGACTAGCAACTCTAATCCAACGCTTCAGAAAATGCCACCTCATCAAAAAAAGGTGCTGGAGACTGGGGAGGATGTAGATTTTGTCCCCCCATGCCAAGAAAAACCAATCCGAACCTTATCCTCCAAACCAAGCCGGTACTCCTCCGTTTCAAAAACTTTTTTTTTTTTAATTAACTTTTTTTATAATATAATTATTATAAATTAAAAATAATATTTTTAAAAATTATCCTTTAATAGTATTTTTTTTAAATATTAATTATCATAATTATATTTTTTATATTGTTAATAAATTCAAAAGAATGAATTTTTTTTTGGGGTTATTTTAGTCTTTAATTTTTATTTTTTTTGATTCATATATTTTAGCCCTTAATTGTTTAAGAGGAAGGCGTGTTTGGAGAAGTAAATTAAAAATTAATTTTTTTTTTAAAATATATAAAAAATAAAGAGATTATAAGACTTTAGAAAATTAAAAAGTTAAAAAAAACAGACTTTTGACCAAGTTATCAAAATAAGTCGAATTAATATTTTAGAAGAGGGCAAATTACATATACACCCCTCGAGGTTTGGCTAAATTACAAATACCCCCTGAGGTTTGAGAAATTACGAATTCCCCCCTGAATGCTATATTTGCATAAGAAATTATGGGGTAATTTGTTATGAAATATAAACCTCAGGGGGTAAATTGTTATGAAAATACAAACCTCAGGGGGCGGGATGTAATTTCCGAAACCTCAGGAGTATCTGTAATTTAACCAAACTTCGAGGGGTGTATATGTAATTTGCCCTTTAGAATAATAAAACATGAAGGGAGTATAAAAAGAGATAAAGATGCACAGATACTCTGTACACCCAACAGACAACACAACACTATTATGTAGAGAGAGAGAGAGAGAGAGAGAGAGAGAGAGAGAGTGAGTGAGTGTGGTCGTATGGTCACATGATCTCGGAAGGTCACATGACTGATATTTTTTTAGAAAAAATATTATGGATTATAAATAAATTATTAAATTTTTTTATTAAAACTTACATGAGTGTAGAATTCATATAAATTATATCAGTCATGCTGTATAGCTCTAATTAGAGCTGTTATAGTGCAGTTCTAATGAGCTGTCCACCCATTAAAAAAAAAAAACAGTGAAGTAAAAGACAAAAAATAGAGAACAAAAAGACAAATTAATGCTCTATTAGAGGTCTATTTTTAGAAATCTAAATCATTTTTGAAATTATATATAGGTCCTACATCGATATGAAAATTTTGATAAAAAATTTAATAACTTATTTAAAATCCCTAACTTACCTCTATTTTTTTATCAATTATAAATTTTTATATCCTCTTATATTTTTTAAAATTACAAGTATGGTGTTTTGAGACTGATCAATAATTTATCGTGTCTCTATTTCTCATATGGAAAATGAGTTGGACCTTTTAATTTTTTTTTGAGCCAATGGCAGTGCGCCAACTGTCACTAGGGTGCTGGGGGTCCCAGCATTGCCCTTCTTAGATACTGTACGCCTCACAATGGCGGTGTTTGGAAACAAATTTTTTAGATTTTTTTTTTCATTAAAAGACAAATTGGTTATAAAACCAAAAAAATAAATTCAAAGAAAATGTTATATCAAATTCCATAATCATTTCGTTTTTCTCTCACAAACATCACATCCAATCAAGAAAATTTAACTATCTTTCTAAATACAAAAAAAAAAATTCTCCAATAATATCTTACAACTAAAAAAATTCTACAATTCCAAACACCCACAATGTCACGTGACTCAGACACCATTCATTATGGCTCATACATGACCATGATGACATGCATTGTATGTGTAAATTATTATGTATGATGATGCATCATAAATGTTAGTGAATGTCAATGTGGTAGAGAGAGGGAGAAAGAGTGATAGAGAGAGAGAGAGAGGGGACAAGTGGGGCACGCAAGTGGAGATTAGTGGACACCGAGAGAGGAGAGAGAGGGATTGCTTCGGTTTCCCGCCAAAGCCGCCGACGTGGAACCCACCGCCACTTTTTTTCCCGCCAAAGCACGCCCCACTTTCGCGGTTTTGGGCCGAACGGGCTAAGGGGCACGTGTTTCAACTGTGTGCAAGAGTCAAAGGGGGCGTTTGGGTCATATTGATGACGGAGCAGTAGAGTGATGTCTCATCCAGTCTAGAATAATGTTGTTATTAAAGCATCTCTAAGGATATATTTTTGTTTGAATTTTTTGAATTAAATTTTTTGAAAATTTTATTTTTAGTGAATATTTTTAAAATTTTAATTTTTTTAATTTTTTAGATGCACTTTATTTAGATGTATTTAAAAAATAAAAATTTGTGAAAAGTATTTTAAAAAATTAATAAATATATAAAAATACGAAAAATATACTAAATTATAATATTTTTTTGTATTTTTAGTATTTAGTCAATTTTTTTAAAAAATTTTTTACGAAAACTATACTTTTTATGTGTATTTATGTTAGGTGTGTCTAAAAATTAAAAAAAATTACTTAAAATATTAAAAAAAAATTCACTAAAAACAACAAAATACGAAAAATAAGAAAATAAAATTTTCTGAAAAGAATTTTTGGAAAACTCTAACCAAGGTGGGTCTCACCCTATATAAGACATTTGGTAAAATATTTAATAGAAATTTTGAGGCCTCTAACATTTTTCTTAATTTTTTAACCAAATTTTAAAGTAAAAATTTCTTTTGATATCAAATGTTCTAACGGAAGATTTTAAAGTTCTATCAAACCACCAGTAGACCGGGCAAATGATCGGACCAACGACCGGCCGGTCAACCGGTTAGTGTAATATTTTCACAAATTTTTATCTTCAAGTGGTCATTCGGGAAACAACCGGGAAGACATCCGACAATGACAATGAACAGTGATTTGATGAAAGGCATATTGGTCCTCAGTTTGATGAAAGAAAAATGAAATACTCGATTTGAAATTTGTTTGATGAAACCGTCAGAGTAGAAAAATGAACTATTTTTCATCAAATTTAAGGTTTGAATAACCATTGGAGATGATCTTAACAATAATTAAAACATAATTTGGTGAATTACAAATACCTCCACTAAAGTTTGTTGAAAATACAAATTATCCTTATAGTTTTAGAAATTATATTTTATTTCTTAAAGTTTTTACTTTCATAACAAATGGTATCATTTATTAATAAATTATCATGTTAACTAACAATTTTTAATGATATCAATAATTTATTTTAATTAATAATTGTGAGACCATGAAATATCCTCTCACATGGATGTTGTAGAGATCTAACGAAGAGAAGAGCTTCACTCCCATAGATCTGCAATGATGAACATAGTCAGTGCCACCCAACCGGGGTTGTCGGCCGGGAGTACTCCGATGATGAAGTTCGAATCTATGAATGAAGAATCAAGAATAGTCAAGAATCAAGAATAGTAAAGTGTATTTGTATGCTGTGTGGAGCAGAAAAGAGATCTTACCAAATGCCTTAAGGTGCCTTTCTTTTATAGACGGGGGTGGGCCGAATAAGCCAAATAGTTAGGCCCTTGACAGGCATTGTTTGGATTAGCCTAATAAGTTTATATATATATTTTTTTCTGGCTCCCACAATTGCCCCAAAACTTTCATTGTCTTCAGTAGAAGGAATTAAAGTTTTTATTGCCGAGTTATGCTATTCAAATAGATGTTAGGTCCTTTGACAAAAAATACATTTGATAAATGAATAACATAAATGAATGAATGGCTAGATGAATGCATGTATATATGAATGTATGTACAAATATATGTATATAGAGGAGAGAGGTGAGCTAAAGCCCAGTGAGTGATACTATCTCTATAACGATGGGCCACAATATTATAACCCCCGGGTAAGGGTGTAGGCTGCGATATTATAACCCCGGGCAAGGGTGAAATATATTGTTGAGTGCAAAGATTGCATCCAAATATGGACTTTCGTGTCGAGCTAGAAATATTTCTATATGCCGAGCACGGAAATGATTGCCTGAACCAAATAAGACAGATTAAATAAGGTAGATATATCAGCCAAAAAATGGACCACGGTATTATTATCCCCGGGTGAGGGTGTAGACTTGCGGTATTATAACCCCCAGGTGAGGGTGTAGGCCGTGGTATTCTAACCTCCGGGCATAGGTGTAGGCCACGGTATTCTAATCTCCGGGCGTAGGTATAGGCCGCAGTATTCTAACCTCTGAGCGTAGGTATAGGCCGCGGTATTCTAACCCCCGGGCATGGATGTAGGCCTTTGCTGATGGTGCTCCATGCCGAGTGCGAAGATTACGCTGTACTCGGAGGCTTTTACTGATTTTAAGTGGCGACCGAGTGCCAATATGGCAAGGACTTTGAATAATGCATCCTGTACCGAATAAGGTGAACGTTTTAATCACCAATAATATTGCTCCTCTTATATGGAATTGCCAAGTAGATATTGGGCCAACTATTTAATTGCCGAGTTGTACGGTTTGCGTTTAGTCCAAGGTAGACTTGCCCAATTGCTTTCGAATGACAGGTGTTAGTCGGAAGGAATGCAGATTTCCATTGCCCTATGTTGCAGGGAAGATTTGGCTTTGGTAAAATGACGGCACATAACAACGTGCGAACTGCTGTCAAATGCGAATTGCCAATTGCCAAGTGCTAACGGCCGAATGCCAAGTGTAATGTATTGCCCCAAAACTGGTGCTTGCTTGGAGCGGTGTGAAAATGAGCGGGAGTGAGTAACTCAAGTAAATGTCGTTGTAATGTTTGTACCAAGTTGATCAAGTATGCATGCATATCAAAGGTACCGAGATAATGATCGCCTAATGTGCCCCAATTGGAAAGCGAAAAATTGACTAAGATGTCCCAGTGGGTAATTGTTTTACCAAATAATGTTGTTAGGCGAATAAAGTTGATGCACGGCCGAATAACGAGTGTTGAATTAATAATGGTGCTGAATAATCTTGCCGAGTAAATTTGATGCACTGCCGAGTAACTAGTGTCAAAACATCGGTGTCCGTTTCATATATAATGTGATCTTGCCGAAAAGTTGGTCAGCTACAGTTGGGTCGGTGATTGTGCTGATCTTTTGGTCGGCGATTTTTCTTAACTTTGCGGTGTGTTGGTATCACTTCGGAGTTGGATTTGTAAAGAACTTGGTTGGCAATGGTTGCCAATTTATTGAAGTTGAGATTCTTGTCCAACGTATATTTGCCCTATTGCTTTTGAATAAGATCGGTTATTCAGAAGGAATAAAATCGACTTGGGACAAAATTGCCGAGTAGGCCGATAACAATTTGAAACGGATTTCGTGCCCCTGTTCGGTGCCGTAGCGAAATCGGAATGATGCCGAGACAGAGTAGGGTGCTTGGTGATATGCGAAGTGAGTCATTGTACTCAATTTTTGAATAAAGCCTGCAATTATTTATTTATTTATTTATTATTATTATTTTTTATTTTATTTTATTTTATTTTATTTTATTTATTTTTTGAGTTGAGTTTGCAAATTCTGACTGTACGAATGAACCCGGAATGCGTCAGATAGCTGGAAAGGACTATTGGATGGCTGTGATCAGAGTTTTGATGGCGTAATTATAGCCAAAATGGATCTAACGGCTCAAATCAAGAGGGGGTAATGCAACCGCGAAGCACATGATCATTTCTTTATGTCTTGCTGGATCGTCTTCTTCAGAGAAAGAACTCATTTTCTAGGCAAACTCTGAGCGGCCCGTCCGACTTCGTTTGAGCTCCGATTTTGACGCGGTTTGGTACATTGGACTCGTCTCAATGAGTACTTCACGTTGGTATGGGCAAAACTTGAGTTTGACAGCTTTGAAAATTTCAGTTTTCGAAAAATGTGAGCCGTATTGCAATTTTCGGCATACTTTGGTTACTTCTGGAGTTCTTGGGTTGGTGGGTTTGGACTCTTTGAGCCGATACGAATCTTGTGGTATGTTCAGATATGGATTTCGGCAAGCCGAGATGCTAGTTCTATGCCGAGATATTAGTGTTGAATAAGTCACAAAGTTGCCGCATATTGCTGCGGAATGATATTGCAAACGTCAAAGAATGTGCCGAATAAGAAATGTTGCGGTGTAATTTTTGCCGAATAAGTTATAAGCCGAGTTGATCATATGCGAGTAGCGTTCATAATGCCGGTGAATTCTATTGCCGAATAAGTTGACATATAATGTTGTGAGCCGAATAACGTAAATAATGGGGCGGGATTGTCCGATGCAATGACATACGGGCGGCCGAGTAGTCTTTCCGAGTAAGCAATGAGTCGATTAAGTCAGTAAGTTGCCGAATTAATTGCGGATATAAGTTGGTTCGTTGGTTTCCGAATATCCGTAGTTGTGATAGCCGAATGAAAAAGAAATTCAAGTTGAGGTGAGCGATCGGTGAAGATGGATGATCATGGCCTAGCTCTAGGAGCCTGTTGTTAAAATTGCACGTTGATCGGACACGATCTGACCGGTGAACTATCATTTAATGTTTCCAATTGGCCGGCTTATTGATCCCAATACGAGACTCAGAATTTGCAAAATTGGACCCGAAAAATGGATTCTATACGGTGAAAAATACAAGGGTAGACATTCTTGAAGTTATCGGATCACCCGATTGATTCGAACAAACTAGGATGCAACGTAACACTTTGCGCCAAAAAGCGCACAATAAATTCTCATGCCATTTTCATGTAGCACCTTCATGCAGAACTTCGTGAAAAAGCATAATTTTTCAAGTTCAAACTCTTCACTTTGAGCCATGTTAACTCCTTCGTCGTAAGTCTGATTTGCCTCATTTTTGTAGCGTTGGATTCATCTCTCGGCCTAGTTCTCATTCCATCATGCAGATGCCTCATTCCGTTTTTGTTTGGATGCCGTCGGGCCTCCAAAAGTTGACTAAAAACAAGTTTATTCATTTACTTTTTTTTTTTTTTTGTTCGGCTTTTGTCTTTAGCTAAGGTGTGGTAGACGGAAGAATGTGCTCAGCGGCGAATAACCGAAGCTGCTCTCGTTGCCAAATGGAGCTCGGGGTTTTAGAGTCACCGAGTAGCTTTGTTGCTTTGCCGAGTAAGTTACTAGGAATCACTACATTGCCGAAATGCGTATGCAGGGGCCCGAACGCCGAATATGAGTAAGGGTTGTAACGCTAACGAGCAGCCTTGTTGAGTTGTGTTAATGAGATTTCTAGGGAGAATCTAGGCCCAGACTTGGGTCTTCTTGTTCTTCGGCTACACACGGCAAAACTGTGTTTGCGGTCGGGGAGTGAAGCACTTGTGTTGACATCACTTTGGTTTCCATGACCATCCGCTTAGTGCTTGCTGAGCTTGCCCCAACTATTGGTGCCGATCGTCACTCTTAGGTTTCTGGAACACTTGGTCGGCTTTTGTTGGTTTCTTGGCTTGCCGAAACAAGTGGTCGATAGTCGGCCATCAAAGATGGGGTCTAGGAGAATTCAAAGTGCTCCAGCTTTGTGACTTTGGTTTCGCACTATCTGCGCCACGATGGTCTTATGTTTTCAGCGCATAACTCGATTACGCCAGGCGAGAGTTACTCAGCGTTCAGTTGTTGAACCACAACACATGTTTTCATGCCTGTTTATTGTTAGCACATGCACGACTATGTACATTTCAAGAATCAACTTTAAAATAAATTTTGTGAGGCAATAAATTAATCAAAGAAAGTCCCAAGGTGGACTTAGCCGAGCAACTCATGTTATACTTAGGAAAAGCTGTGCTCACACAAAAAAGTGTGAAACCCATTTTTAGAGAGAGAAAATGAAGACACCAAAGGAGATTTATGAATTCTGTTTTGTTTTACAACTTTTCCATCAATATTTACCATGAACAAAAGTTTTCATAGAGTTTGTAAGCAGGCACATATGTATATACAAATCAAGAAAAAATTGTAAAGCAGTTGTACAATCAGTTTAATCAGAGAGAAAATAGATCACCATCGGAGTGTTATTGGTTGTATTTCTACTTACAAGAACATGTTTGTTGTGTTCATCGTTGATCTCATTCAGTCGTTCCCACAGACGACGCCAATTGTGAGAACATGAAATATCCTCTCATATGGATGTTGTAGAGATCTAACGAAGAGAAGAGCTTCACCCCCGTAGATCTACAATGATGAACATAGTCGGTGCCACCCAACCAGGATTGCCGACCGGGAGTACTCCGATGATGAAGTTAAAATCCATGAATGAAGAATCAAGAATAGTCAAGAATCAAGAATAGTCAAGTGTATTTGTATGCTGTGTGGAGCAGAAAAGAGATCTTATCAAATGCCTTAAGGTACCTTTCTTTTATAGACGGGGGTGGGCCGAATAAGCCCAATAGTTGGGCCCTTGACAGGCCTTGTTTGGATTAGCCCAATAAGTTGATATATATTTTTTTCTGACTCCCACAATAATTTATATAATTTTTTATTGCATAGAACAACAGTTATGAATTTTATTTTTTCAAGTAATTTTATTAAGCAAAAAATTTTGAGTAGGAATATTTGTAATTTTCTAAATCAAAATAGATAATCTATATTTTATATAAATTTCAAGGAATGTATTTGTAATTATTCTAAAAAAAGGGTGTCCAATTTGCCATGAATTATATATATATATATATATATATCATATTAAACATTAGAAGTTAATAAATTAAGTTAATAAATTAAATTATAACAAAAATATTGTAATCGCTCTATCAATTCGAACGTTGAATTTCTGATCTTTTCTTTGTCACTAGCCAATTGTCTTGTCGGAGTTATGTGTTCTTAAAAGGGGAACTTACTGATAAGTCCCATGTAACAAGTTCAAAATCCAATTAATCCCAAAACAAAATACTTGCACCAATTAGTCCAACACATTTTTAATTGTTACCAAAAAATCCTTTTTTTTTTTTAATTTATAGACACTGTTCACATCTTACTACCGTCGGACTTCCGTTTAACGGTCGCTGGAGACTCACCGGAATGTCTAGAATATTGCCCGAAAAAAAAAATTAAAAAACATGTTATGAAACTGTAAAATTTTACAGTTCTAAAGAATGTTATAAAACTGCAAAATTTTACAGTTTTAAACCATGATTCATTCCAGCACCAAAAAAAAAATTTGAAACTGTAAAATTTTACAGTTTTCACCGCCTGTAACTAAAACTCGAAAACTGCTTGTTCAGAATTCGAAAATTTTCTCCATTAGAACAGAAAAACAGAAGTGTATAGCAGAGAGAGAGAAAAAAAAAAGAGATCGAAGGGGAAAGACTGATGTCTAACCAAATCTGTGTAGATCTACTCAGATCTGATGTAGATCTGAGTAGATCTATATCAGATTTAAGTAGATCCATTCATCTTCTTCGTCGGAAAATATATCATCTTCTTCGTCGGAGTTGATTTCAATGCTTGGTGGTTATCAATGAACCCCGATCAATGGAGAAAGATATGATCAAGGAACTGTTCTTCTTGAACTCGGAAGTGGATTCGTACTTTCGGGAAGTAGATTATGATGCAGAAGATTGTCCTCTTCCATGACAAATACGGTGACAGAAAAATGTAGAAAAAAAAACGAGAGAGGAAGGGAAGCAAAAAGCAGAGAGAGAGAGGAAAAGACTTTTGGGTGTAGTGAAAAAGTTATGGGATTAAATGGAGATCACATGTTTCCCATGGGACCTATGGGTAATTTCCCCTTCTTAAAATAACTAATAATATTCTTATTAAAAAAAATTAAAAGATTAATTCAAACAAAAAAAGTTAAAATATTTTTATTTATTTTACTTTTTATATATTTCTTAGTAAAAAATTAAAAAAAAATTAAATATATTTATTTTTTTCATCTCATATTTAATAAAAAGAATATTTAAAGTTATTTTTCAAACTAGTTTTAAAAGGTTTTTTTTTTTTTTTTTTTTTTTTTTTTTTGTTGTAAGGGTAACTTTATACTCACCCACCTTGAAATTTGAAAAAAAATATAAGTTATATATATATATATATATATTTCATAATTACATTGATCTCCTTTTAAGTAAGCTTAATTGAGCAAAATTAATGTAAATGATATGACAATACTAAAACAAAAATATATATATATATATATATATATATATATATATTTCAGTGTAGAAAAAATGACCATCCATATGTGAATTATTGATGAAAACTAAATGTGAAATAAAATTTCAAGAAAACTCAATATAATTATAACATAATATGAGAGTTTTCATATTTTTTCTAAACATCAGAAGATGTCAATGTAATTTATGTTTTCTTTTTTAGTTTATTTAGATTTTTCCAATACTAAAATCTTCAAACATTAAGATGCAATTTAAATATCACAATTTTACACACAATGATATGGCATGTTATGTATCGTGTTAATTTATTACAAACCCAATGTACAACTCTCTCACCATGTCATTATAGATGGATAAATTTTAAAACTTATGAGTCTCAAATATTTTTGTGAGTTATAATAAGGGCAAATTATAGAAATGGTCCCTATAATTTATCCGTATTTTTATTTTGGTCCCTGCACTTCTAATTGTTTCAATTTTGCCCCTACAGTTTGATTTTTGGCTCGAAATGATCCAATAGTTAACGGTGGTTAAACATTTAGACGGAAAATCAACGTGTGCAAGGCACGCGCTGGCCAATTTGACTTTCTTGAGTGTTTTTGGATCAATTCAATTTGTTTAATACATGTTTTATTTAATTTCATTATTTAATTATTATTTTTTTTAAAAAAAAATTATTTAAAATTTTAATTAAAAAAATAACATATATTTTTATTGATATTTTATTTATTTAATTTTTAAAAATAAATTTATTTAATTGTGTAAGAAATAAAATAAAATAAATTTTTGTTTAACCTAGCTAAAAAAAATTAAAATATTAAAGATATGTTTACTGACTAATTGCATGATGGTAAAATAGAGATTTTACACATTAGTCCCATGGAATACCAATCTCATGAAAATAACCCCCCCTTAGGATTGTTTAGTCCCTCATATGAGGGATATGGAGTCCGGCCAGACTCCATGGCACAACAAAGAGATTATTTGCTTCTAGAAGATTTGCTTAAGCTCCATTTGGTTGAGTTTTTAATTATTATTTTTTAAATATTAAAAATTAATTTAATATAAATAGATATCAAAAATAAAATATAAAAAATTATTTCCTACCCAAAAATAAAAAATCGGATGAAAATAATATATATTTTTATTTTTTTACCAAACTAATTTTTAAAATTTTAATATTCTTCAAAACATAATTTTTAGAACTCAACCAAATAGAGATGTAATGAAGTAACTTGTCTATTTGCTAAAATATAGTTTTTATTGTAATTTTAGCTAAAACATAATTTATTGACTGAAAATCAACTTATAAAAATTTAATACTAAAAAAATTAATTTATTTGATACATCGTTAACTTTTTGACTCGTGCAATGTTTGGTAATTTTTTCAATTTTCATATTTTTATGTAAAATTACCAATTTTCCCATGAATAAAAAAAAGTTCATAAGAATGATGGATAGAGACAAAGTAGGGAAATTCCACGCATGCAAGGCATGCATGAGACAATTTTGACTTTTTTGAATAATTTTGACTTTTTGTTTTATTTAATTTCATTATTTAATCATTATTATTTTTTAAAATAAATTTATTTAAAATTTTAATTAAAAATAACATATATTTTTATTGATATTTTATTTATTTAATTTTAAAAAATAAATTTATTTAATTGTGTAAAAAATAAAATAAAATAAATTTTTATTTCATCTAGCTAAAAATAATTAAAATATTAAAGATATGTTTAATATTGCTATTACTTAGTAAACAATTGAAAAATGGTAAAATAGTCTTTTACATATTTATTCTTATCCGGTTTGTCCAACCAAACATTTGGTTTATTAAAAATAATCATTTTTAGACATCTAATCTCATGAGAAAACAAACACAAGATACACATTTAATCCAACCAAATAGTCCAGGAGATTCATAAAAAATATATATTAATAATAAAAAATATAAATTATAAATTTAATTTAATTAAAAATAATAAATTATAAATTATGGCCTTATAAATAAGACAAATAAATTTATAATTTATAAATTATGTTTTTTAGTGTTGTTAATTTAAAATTAGATATTAATAAAAAAATATAAATTATAAATTATAAATTTAATTTAATTAAAAATAATAAATTAAAAATTATGGCTAGATTAAAAATTATCTTTAATATTTTAATTATTTTAAGCTAGATTAAATAAAAATTTATTTTATTTTATTTTTTACACAATTAAATAAATTTATTTTTAAAAATTAAATAAATAAAATATTAATAAAAATATATCTTATTTTTTTAATTAAAATTTTAAATAAATTTATTTTAAATAATAATAATAATTAAATAATGAAATTAAATAAAACATCTATTAAACAAATTGAATTGATTCAAAAACACTCAAGAAAGTCAAAATTGTTCAAAAAAGTTAAAATTGGCCCGTGCGTGCCTTGCACACGTCGATTTTCCGTTCAAATGTCTAACCACCGTTAATTATTAGACAATTTCAAGCCAAAAACCAAACTGCAGGGGCAAAATTGAAACAATTAGAAGTGCATGGATCAAAATGAAAACAAGGGTAAACTATAAGGGCCATTTCTTTAATTTGCCCTCATAATAACTATAAACATATAAAATATGTTTGTTTGAGTGGATATGACTTTGGAATTGGACTAATAATCTTATACAAAATTTATTGTTTAGATAATAAAATTAAGGTTCAAACTAATGGCTTATTTGAATATAATATTTTTCATATGGGGACTATTAAATCTCATATAGGGATGATACATAAAATAGAGGATTAAGAAGAGGTTTAGATTATATAGTTAAATTATAAAATTAATAGAATTTTATTGATCTCTTCTCATAATCTTAAATTAATTTGGGGTAAATTATTAATAGGTTTTAATTGAATTTAATTTTCATCAAGTCTTATTAAAATCGACGCTAAAAAATAACTTTTTATGGTATTTTTTGCATATATTGCTAAAGATTGATTATTAGTGATTTTTTTGTTATAATTTTTATAAATTGTCGCTAAAATTTATAATTAGTAAATTTTTTATGATAAATTTTTTAAACTGTCGCTTAAAATTGAAAATTGATTTTTTTTGGTGACATTTTTTTTTAAATTGTCACTAAAAATTAAAAATTAGTGATATTTTTTAATAATGTTTGATGAAAAACATCATTCTTATAAAATCTATTAGATAATAAATTTACATATTAAGATCTATATCAGGCCCCCGTTAATCTAAACATTAGCCAGAATATACAATATGGAAGAATTGATAATTCAACAAGCAATATGGAAGAATTGATAATTGCACTACCAACCTATTATTAACATTTTGGGGGATGACTTTGAGCAAGTCTAAACATGGTCATTGTGTATATTCCCGTAAAGCGTAGGCCAATTGCGTGGAAAGCGTCAGCAACAACATAATTTATAGAGTGTTTGACTTATGTATTGGCCAATACTTTCTTTTTGATAAAAATAATAATAATGTTAAGAATATTAATTAAAAATACATCTTGAATTCCACAAGATGTGCGATTCAGATTACTATTGTGAGTCTCATAAAACTTACAAATTGAGTCTTGAGGAAATATGAAAAAATTTAATCTTTAGGGGAGTTGCTTTTAGGCCTCATTTGAGAACATGTTTTTTTAGTAATTTTTTGACTTTTCGATTAAAATGTGATGTAAAAAAAATTAGTATGTTTTGGATGATTTTTTAATTTTTTACGAAAAGATGTGCAAAAAGTAGAGAGAAAAGAGAATTTTTGGTATGAGTTGTTGGCTTTTTAATTTTTTTAATAACTTTTTGACTTTTTGACCATACCGGTCGTTTTCCAAACAAGGCCTTAATACGAAAATCTTAAAACTCACTTGTAATAGAAGATTTGAGGTTGAAATCTCCTTATTTACTTATTTCTTCATAGAAGATTTGAGGTTGAAATCTCCTTATTTACATATGGCTCTTTTTTTCTTGTATTTTTTGAAGTTTATTTCTTTCATCTTGGGTTATTATTATTATTATTATTATTATTTTAAATTTAAAAAAAAAGGTTTGACCCTGGTTATAAATCAGAGCTTAACCTTTTAATTTAAATCCTTAATTTTTAAAAATGTACCAATTCTAACTATCCTTTGGTTAGTAATTTTGACAAATTAATCATTGTTTGTTAGTGGTGTTTAATGACGACAGTGGTTGTAGATTGGAGAAAGAATGAACGGATTGAAGAAGATGAGGGATTGTGATGGATGACACTGTGAATAGAAATAAAGAAAAAAATATATATATGTTTAAATTATCCCTTATCCATTAGTTAATGGATACAAATGAATGGTTAGAATTAATATCATTTTTAAAAATCAAAGTTTAAACTGCAATAATTAAAAAGTTAGGATTTAATTAGATACTTAAATAAAATTTTGAAATTTTTGTTGTAATTTCCTTTATATATATATATATATATATTATAATAATGATATCATGTAGTATTAGATATTGGATTTGGTTAAAGAACCCTTTAATAGAGAAATTATCTAATAGATCAGGAACATTACGTGTTTATGTGTCCAACCAATGAAATGTTACTTTTTATTCACTGTCTCCTTATTATTAAGACTATATGTATTCATTTAGCCTCGTACTATTGATTGGCACATAACCAATATCAAATTCCTAAAAACGTAAAATAATAACTCCCTTCAATGACACTGTTTAACAAATTTAAAATAATTGTATAAATTTTTACTATATACATATTTATATAGTATGTAACCATTATGTTGAACTTGTTAACAAAGGCTCTATGAGTGTTATTTTCTTTATATTTGTTTGGAGTTTGTTTCTCTCATTTTGTGATTTTTTTTTTTTTTTTTTGGGTACTCAGGCCTTATCAATTGCTTTGTTTGATTAATGTTTTGAGGTATTATTTTAAAAATAATTTTTTGGAGAGAGCTTAGAAAATTTAAAAATTTATTTGGTTGTATATTTTGAAAATAGTTTTAGAGTTTTAGAATTTGGGATGATTTTATATTTTTTGTAGTAAGTGATTGAGAATGAGAGATGAGAGAGAAAAAATAATTAATTGATGTGAAGTATAGGGAAAAGTGATTTTGAATTTTTTTTTTTCTAAAATTTTTAACTAAACATATTTTAAGAATTTTTTTCTCCAAAAACATGTTTTGAGAGACAAACCTAACTTGCACAATACTTTTGGGACAATAGCTGCAAGGTAGGCATGGTTTGACAAGTGGGTTTGGATAGGTTTGACGCTATTTTAGTCATAAAAGATAAAATAGACTATTTTAGTCACAATAAACAAAACATCACATCAAACCCATAATCATTACACTGTTCTCTCACAAAAAAAGTCAAAAAAGTCAAAAAACTAAAAAATCCTTCCCAAACCAAATTTTTTAACCTAGGCTAAAATAGCCAAAAAATCTAAAAAGCTAAAAAGTTAACCCACTTCCCAAACGACACCAGATTCTTTTTGGATAGAAAAGACAATAATTTAAAAAGACAATATATTAACCCTTCTTATCGTCTATTTGCTTACTATCCACTTATCTGCTGATGTGTCATTATTCACGTATCACTTATCTAATTATCCAGTTTATCTATTCGTTCTATCACTACCGCCACCAATCACCACTGCTGGCCACTTTCCCGACACCGTTGGTGGTCTGATGGAGGTCCTCTAGCAACAATGGGATTAAAATGATTTTTTTTCTTCAAAGTCATAACTTGTCCTTTTTATTAAATAATTTCTTTAAATTATATCCTTATAAAAGTTAATCATTAGACCAAATGTCATATCCCTTATAAAAAATAAACTTATCACCAATTGTTTATTTATTTATTTAGTTTTTGATATATTGTATTAGATATTAGGTTTGGTAATGAGCTCTTTAATAAAATCTTTTGGTAGTAATTCATTAAATTTTTTTTTTTGTGACTAAAAATAAAAAATAAAAAAAAGCTCACCTCTGCGACGATATTTTCCAAAGCTCATAAATGGGTAAAATGCGTGATGCAACATCTAGACCTTAATAATTGACATGTTCCAACCAATCGAGTTGTGGCGAACTTCATGCACAAGGTAAGGCTCTTATAAACAATAAATTTGGCTTTTTAAGATGATTAAATAATTTAAAATTAAATAAAAAATAAAAAAGTGAACTTATTTTATTCAAAATGATTACTTCTGTTAGGTTTTATTTCTTGGCAAACCCGTTTGACAAAACTCCTTTGAGTTGTAATTTTATTCGCATTTTTATTTCAGTGAGACTTTGAGTGTTTAGATGCGAATCCAACCCGAATCAAGCCTTTCAGAGAAGTTTGTGTTGATAATGCTTTCAAGATTGCCACTTCGCTGATTATGACGGGGATCGAGCTGCCCGGTCAGCTCGCGGGGGTCCAGGGGGCAGCGCCCCTTGGCGGGTCCGGGGCAGCGCCACGGCGGGGTCGAGGGGCAGCGCCCCCGAAGCAAAATGCAAAAATGCATTCAAAGTTGCCTGTTCGATCATGTTTTATTTTTCCAGATTTTCCAGTTTTGGCCTGTCCGCTCGAGCGGAGGAACAGGCGCTCGAGCGTGAATTGGAAGTTCTCAGCATCTCTGCAGTCGCCTGTAAAAATACTGGAAGGTGTGATTTTACGCTCGAGCGGATGCTCCTACGCTCGAGCGCATCTCAGTTTGTTTGCACGCAGTTTTTGGTCAGTCCGCTCGAGCGGGCTGTGTTGAGCTCGAGCGGAGATCGCGAGACAGATTCTATAAATTCGCGTGTTGAGACAGATTTTAGGATAACTTCTCCAGATCTTCTTTTTGGTTTCTAGGGTTTATATCTGGGGATACTTTGGGAGTTTTCTTTGATGTTTTTATTGAGTATTCAACTCATGATCTAAAGAGAGTACATCAAAGGTTTGTTTGTTATACACAAAAGAGAGAGTTATTCTTCAGTTGTGGATTCTGAAGAATTCGAGCCTGAAGCTTTGGTGGAATCCGGAGTGGCTCATCAGAAAGACAATTCCGTGGTGAAGATGGGGTTGGAAGAGGCACATAGAGGTTGGTTCAATTAGGCGTTGTGGATTCGCTAGGTAATTGAGAGTATACCTGTGTAATTCCTTTAATTCTTCTTAGTGGATTGTCTTGTGGCTGTTGCCCGTGGTTTTTTGATCACAGTTGGAGGTGTCCAATTGTGGTTTTTTCCACGTTAAATCACTGTGTCTCTTTGTCTTGATTGTTTGATTGTTTGATTGGGATTGTTATATTCTGCTTAAAATTGATACATAATCACAAATCAACATCTAGGGGATTTCTAGATTTTTCAACTTCTTTGTTTGCTATTGTTACCAAACGATAAGAAAAGATTACAAGGTACATGATTTGTTTTAACGAAGCAAAAAATTATATATGTATTAAATAAGATGACTTGTTTTAACTTTAACTTATTTGCTGGCCCAAAAATGCGTTCGACTCCCAGTAAACCCCACCCCCAGCGACCCCCAGTGTCACGTGGCACTGCGGGATTGGAAGGAAAGAAAAAAAAAAAGAAAAAAGAAAATTGGCCAATGGAGGCGCGCCACGTCACTGGGGGTCTGTAGCAGCGTTGTTGCTGGCCTATAAAATGATTTGACACTATCAATTTTAAAATTAATAATTGTATATATATTGATAACCTCTTAGTTTGAAGTGATTCATGACTTCGTTCCTATAACAATACTCAAAATAGATGCTAACCCAGGAAAAAGGCATTGTTCAAAATAGATTTGTATAATTTTTTAGAGCATTCACCCTTAATTAAATAATAAATATTTATTTTAAATTTAGAAATTGTTAAAGAAAATTTTATAATGATGTGGTTCATATAAACCTTTTGCGAAAGAGTGTACAAACTCAGCCCATTTAATTGATAATATCATCAACCTTATGAAATTAAGTAAATCAACTTACTTTCTTAAAGGGTTCAACTTATCTCTAATTTATTTTGTGGATTGAATCATATTATTTAGGCCTGTGAGACTCATCACAAGTTTTACATAGATGATTCAAATTGTTCTTTTTTTAAACCACAATGCATAAATTATTTATAAAAAATTTAGATCACTTTGATAACTACAGTCACTTTAATTTATTGCATTTATCTCCTAAAAAATAGATGGTTTGTTTTTAAATAATATTTGTCGCTAATTTTTTTGCAAATGAATGTCATAACTTAAGCGGTTACGGTTATCAAATTGACTTAATTTTTTTCATGAATGATATAAATATTGTGATATAAAAATAAATTATTTAAATTATCAAAATATGACATGTAACGAACTCATAAATCTAAACAACACAGTCCAATACATTGTGGACTACAGAGAATTTGTACTCTTCTCAAATTCTAGCAAAGTTGTTTAATGCTGGTGTTTTGCCATACAAGTGGGAAGAAATTAGGTAGCTTGCTTTTGGAAAACATATTAATATGAAAAGTAGTATTTGCGTTGGTTAAGTTGGTTTACGCATCTCCCAAAACCCATACACACTGTAATTTGAAAAAGTCATGTTGTGAAGTTAAAAAAAATTAGTCTAGAGATACATTGAACAAGTAGAGTTTCTTTTTAAAATATAAATATTGAATGCAATTAGGGCTGTTAATGAATCAAATTTAATCCGAATCCAATTCGAAAATCCAAATTCATTTATAAAAAAATGTGATCCGGTAATTCGATAATCCAAATCCGTTTAATTAGTTTACTAAATAGATTAAATATATAAAAATTTGATCCGATCCGATAATCTGATAATCCGATCCGATTATTCTCAATTTGAAGGAAGAAAACACAATGAAAAAAAAAAATCAAATTATACAAAATTGTAGCTCAATAAATAAATAAATAGATTGGATTCTGATTATCAGATCAGATATCCAAAATCATCGGATTATAATCGGATATGGGCTAAAGGGATTCAGATCGGATTCGATTTTGTCTTAATCGGATCAAATTCGGATTTTGACAGATCCGATCCGAATTTGAACCATTTACAGTCCTTAATGCAATTGTAATACAATATTTTTTAGGGAAATGTTTGGTAGCTCGAAACTTTTTCCCCCCGAATCCCCTTAATGCCCAAAACGACGTCGTTTTGGGTATTATGTTTTTATTTTTTTATTTTTTCCCTCCATTTTCAGTCTGAAACTAAAACGCAGGGGAAGAGGGAGAGGGAGAGGGAGAGGGAGAGGGAGAGAAAGAGAGAAGAAGAAGGAAGAAGAGGGCTGCGAGCCTCGCCACCCGCCGTCGTGCTCTCGCCGCCCGCCGTCGTCGCCTCACCGACAGCTTATCGCAGCGGGAGCAGTAGCTCCAGCTCCGACCGCCTCTCCGCCTCCGCCTCCGCCTCTGCCTCCTCCTCCCCCGAATATTATGCCCCATCCAGTCCCTCCTCCTCCTCCTCCTTCTCTTCCTTCTCCTCCCTCTTCCTCCTTCTTCTTCCTGGTTCTGATCTGCAAAAAAAAAAAAAAAAAAAAGAACAAAAAACGGCGTCGTTTTTGGTTCGGGGGATTCGGGGGGAGGGGTTTCGAGCTACGTAGCATCACTGTATTTTTTAATATCATCAATAGGCAAAAAAAAAAAATTTTGTCTCCATTAATTCAATCATATAGTTTCTACTATTAAATTTTCAATTTTTTTTTTGGTGATAACCCAATTAATCTCTAAGTATATACTTTTTTCATTTTACACATATCAAGTAGTGAAAATAAATTCATGGAAGAATAGAAAAGCTAACTAACCAAAAATTTAAACTCAAAATTTTATCCAAAAAATTGATGTATGATCCACATTCTTGGTTGGTAGGACTTATATGGAAAAACAATCTCAACCACACAATGAATTTTTTGGATAAGTTTTTAATAAAAAAATTCTGGGTGAGTAAAACTACTACAAGGAAGAATTGGGGAATGGAATAATTTACCATTAATCAATCTATTGACATTTAAACACCGACTTTTTATGTAGAAATCATAGACTCCAATCCATTAAGGTCTTGTTTGTTAGTTATACATTAGTCAAAAAGTCACTATAAATTATCATATCATCCTTTCTACTTTTCTACATATCTTTTTATAAAAAATTAAAAAATTAATAAAATAACATATTTCCAAACAAAGTCTCAAACAAAACTTAATCAAATTCTGTCATACTTAATATTTCAGTGGTGATAGAGGCTTCGAATTTGGCTCGAATGCCCGGTTTTTTTTTTTTTTTTTTTTCATTCAGCTGTGTGTGTTAATTTTTTTTTTTTAAAGTTTAATATAAAATATTATACATTTCGCACCAACTTAACATATAAAATAATATGAAATTAATAAAATTTAACCAACAGTTTAACTGATCAGTCAATTTTATCACTTAACCAGTCCAATTTAATTGACTGATCAGTCAGACTGTTGATTAAAATTTGTTAATTCCATATAATTTTGTACGATGAGTTGGTACAGAATATCTAATTTTTTGACACACCCCTACACATAACCACTTTTTTTTGAAAAAAAAAAAAACCAACACAGCCTAACAAATTAAATTAAATTAAATTAAAAAAAAATTGATCAGTCAATTTTATTACCCAATCAGTCCAACCCAACTCACTTACAAAATGTCTAATTTTTTAGCATACAAAATGGTGACATCGTATTTTTCAAATGAATATATTTAGCTATTTTGATTAGTCTTCTCTCTATTTTGTTTCTTCAATATATGGATATATAAATAGACTATGGGACTTTTTTTTTAAGATCCTTGGTATTAAAATTTTATAGCATAAAAGACACATAATATTTTCATAATGTTTAAGGCCTCTCAACATTGATCCAGAAAAAATTCAATCTAGAGAATTTTTCTGAAATTTCAGAGAAAATTTTACACATCTTCGACACCAAATTTCTCTGGACACATCACAAATTTTTTTTATACATCTCTTACACTAAATTTCTCTGGACACATCATAGAGAAAAATTTACACATTTTCAACACCAAATTTCTTTGGACACATCATAGAGAAATTTTACACATCTTCGACCAAATTTCTCTGGATACATCACAGAGAAAATTTTACACATCTTTGACACCAAATTTCTCTAGACACATCATAAATAAAATTTTACATGGGCTAGCCATGAAGAGTTGGCGTTGCTTCACACAAAGCTTCCAACTGTGTCTCGCCACCATGTTAGCTTCATCACAACAAGGCTTTTCATTGGAGTTGGAAGAGGTGAGTTGCTTCCATCCAAGGATACACGTCATTTGTTGTTACAAACATGGTTAGGATTGTTGATTAATGACTACAGATGGTTACAACATGGGCGGAGATCATTTGACCAGAAGCTCGTGGAGGAGGGAATCGGGAGGACAATCCTCACACTGTCGCTAGAGGACCAGTAGAGAATCTTGCTTGGTTGG
The DNA here is from genome assembly GCF_055761805.1 of Camellia sinensis. Classification (NCBI taxonomy): domain Eukaryota; kingdom Viridiplantae; phylum Streptophyta; class Magnoliopsida; order Ericales; family Theaceae; genus Camellia; species Camellia sinensis. The sequence goes on from NC_138970.1 coordinate 152,322,012, forward strand.
TTGGGAAGTTCTTTTGAAGGCAGGCAATAATTGCCCTAATCTTCAGAGTGCGTTTGAGGTATGGTGGCGGAAGACTTTCATTAGATCATATGTCAATTCCTTCGTAAAAGAAACTCTAATCTCTCTCTCTCTCTCTCTCTCTCTCTCTCTCTACATACATACAAATGGACAGTAGAAGCAAAATGAAGCAATATTCGGAAGACACAACAATTCCTTCATCATCGTCTTCTTCGCAGAAGATCACACAACAATTTGTCATGGTTGACTTGAATTTAGCAGAGGCAGAGAGAGTTTAAAGTGTGTGTGTGTGCGCGCGCACGCGCGTGTGAGAGAGAGAGAGAGAGAGAAGATTTGATTTGAGAGACTCAAATTTCTCTATGATATATGGGTGTGGAGTTGAGGGACCTTAGATATCATAAAATAATATTGTGAATCTCTTTCATTACTAAAAATGAAAGAGGGACCTTAGACTAATTTTTCTATAAATTATTCCACATATCTTTAAGAAACATGCTTCTCAATACAACACAACAATTTGAAAGAGACTTTATCGTACCCACGTCAAGGTCAAACCTAAGATCTCACTGTGTTCTAGGTGTTAAGAATCAAATTTTACCCTATTAATAAAAAAAAAATGATGCAGACCACTACTTAGTGGTTGCTCTAATGATGTGACAGTGGGTACATGTATTTTGTGTCTTAGTTTTGTTTTGTTTTGTTTGTTTGTTTTTTTTTTTTTTTTTTTGTTTTTCACATCATTAATGATGGTATTAATGATAGGAATTTAGTGATCTGTAGCATTGTTGTTAATAAAAAGTTATGAAAACTCAAACTCAAGTATTAAACGATAAACTCATCTAAAAAAAAGTATTATAAATGGGAAAATTCAAATTATTTCCCCCTCGGCAGCGTTTTTTTCAATATATTAGTTAGTTATCATGCTACCTATTTTTATTCCTACCATCTTGACTAGTTACATATAGAGGGGTGTTTTGGAATGAGGCTAAAAAATTAGCTTTTTATTAATTTTGAGTTATATCACTTTTCACATTAAATAGTGAAAAAAGTTTAAAAAGTCAAAAAATTAATTTTTTACCATCTTCTCAAAACACTACAGAGTCATTCTACATTAGCAAAATATAAAATAAATAAAAAAAGTGACTTATTTTTCATGTTTCTCTTTCTTTCTTTCTCCTCCCTTTTTTTCTTTTTGTCATTGAAAATGAAAATTTTAAAAATATATAGGATTTAAAATTATTAGTAAAATAAAGAGTTATGTATTAGAGTACATACATAAAAAAATAACTAGCTAAAATAAATGTTGGATCTTCTTGTATATTTTGGTTAAGCAAACTACCTACTAGTGTTAAAAAATGAATGACAAAATATCCTAAAGTTTTTTTTTTTTGCTCCAATGAAATTATTATCATATTAATTAGTTAAGTGTTGTGGTAAATTGTTAGTTAATTGTGATGAGATAATTAACTTGCGTTTTTAACATTTTACACATTCTAAGTGAATCTCACATTAACCTAGCACACTTTATGCTCATCTAAACTAGTCTATTGGAATATCCATGGCCTCACCAAATAGAAAATTCTTAACACACAAAATTATTCACTGTGTTTGGTTTGAGTTTTCTGAATCAAGTTTTTTGAAAATCGAGTTTTTTAATTTTTGTGTTTTTTTGTTTTTAGTGAATATTTTTAAAATTTTAAATATATTTTTTTATTTTTTTAGATGCACCTTACTTAGATGTGTCTAAAAAGTAAAAAAATTGTGAAAAAATATTTTAAAAAATTAAGAAATACATAAAAATACAAAAAATGTACTAAATTCTTGTATTTTTTTTTGTATTTTTGATATTTAGTGAATTTTAAAAGATTTTTTTACAATTTTTTTACTTTTTAAGTGTATTTATGTTAGGTATGTCTAAAAAGTAAAAAATTTGCATAAAATATTTAAAAAATTCAGTAAAAACAAAAAAACACAGAAAATAAGAGTGTAGAATTTTCTGAAAATTGTTTTTAAAAAATAGAAACCAAGCAAAGTGATTGAATTCAAATTTTGCTAGTTTGAACATTTTAATATACATTTTAACAAATAATTTTAACATTTTCATTAAAAACTCCACTTTTCTTATTTGAACATTTTAATACACACATTTTAACATTTCCATGAATAATACTCTTATGGGGGATGCACCAATAAATCCCAAATTAATAACTTATGCACTGTTTAGTCCTAAAAGTTTTCTTATAGACTGAAAGGTCCCATTACAATGTTAATAACGTCAGATACAATGTTAATAACATCAGAGTCATGTTACAAACATTGGATTTCAAACATCTAATGTTCATCAAATTTCAATAATGTTTGAAAATATAGGATGAAAAACATCTAATGTTCATCAGATTTCAATAAATTTTGAATTTATAGAATGAAACATCAGATCATTTACATCATTCACATCCTGTTGATGTAAAAATGGGACTAAATGGAGCATAAGAAAACTTTTAGGACTAAATGGTTCAACGTTTCAAAAACTAGGACTTATGGGTAAATTTTCCTACTCTTATCACATTTGTTCTCCGAACAAAAATTTCAGCCTGCTTGTTGAATTTATTACAAATTAAAAATTGCTAATCTATAAATAAAATCTACAAGTACTTATTTCCAGTCTTAGAACAATTATAAATTTTATTTCCTAAGAAAAAATTTAATTAATTAATTTATTTAAATTATTTTTATTGGATAAACTATAAGTAAAAATTATAACAAGCAATTTAACATAAAATTTTAAAATAACAAAGTCATAAATAATGCAATTAAAATTCAACAAACGTACCCCTTGGATGTTAAGCATGGGTTTGGTGGAAATAAAATGGGCCAAGAGTGGGCCTGTACTATTCTACGAGCCTGTACAAAGTCAGCATCAATGGAGGGAATTCTATTTACAACCCCCCCAAAAAAAAAAAAATTTGTTTAAATGAGTACAATTTTTTTTTATTATATCCTATTAAATTATTTAAGATTATAATTCATTTTTAGTACATTCTATTTTTTCTCAAATTACCTTTTTGAGGTACACCCAAATAAAACAAATTACTTTTGAAAAATCTCTCTTTTATTCACGTATATATAGGGAACACGATCAGGAAATCAGGCGCTAGTAAAGGCGGTATCAACGAAGGAGAACATTGAAAGAGAGTGGGAGAGTGAATTTTGCTTTTGAATTTCCAGAACCGAACAAAGTGAATTTGTTTGGTTATGAAAATTCAAACAACAAGGACAAAAAAAGGCTGGATATTCACTTAATAAAAAATAGAAATTAATAATTGTGTTTTGATATTTATGTAAATACTTACCTCTTCTTTGATGGGTTGCTTCAAAAATTATTTTGATTATTACTCTCGTCTACTGTTTAATTTTGCTCAAACTTTCTTTTATTTGCAAGTAATAATATAATAAAAAATAATGATATTAATGATAATAGTGAGTTTTAGTAAGGTGAATTAGAGTATTGGACAAGGAAGAAAAATAAGAGAAAATAATTGAAATTTGAGAAAAAAGATGAAGAAATTCAAATAGAAAGATATGTATAATTGATTAGGGTGTATCACAAAAAAATATATATTTTATTTTAAAATTTAATATGTACTGTCTTTATTAATAAATTTATATCAAAATATAATAAAAATTAAAAATTTAAAAGATAATTTTTTAATTTAAATAGAATGCCCATCAGTTGATTGCGTGCTCAGACTGGGTTCAGTCCGTGACATGGCATGTTTGACCACAGTGACTATATAGGCATGATTTGGTAGGTGGTTAGTTTTTTAATTTTTTACCTTTTTTTAAGGTGGTGTTTGGCAAGTTGGGTTGGGGTTAAAATAGCCACAAAAGACAAAACAGGCTATTTTAGCCACAACAAACAAAACATCACATCCAACACATAATCATTACACTCTTCTCTCACAAAAAAAATCAAAAAAGTCAAAAAGCCAAAAAGCCCTTCCCAAACCAAACTTTTTAGCCCAGGCTAAAATAGCCAAAAAAGCCAAAAAGCCAAAAAGCCAACCCACTTCCCAAACGGAGGCTTAGTTATTTTAATTTGAGGTTAAAAAATTTAATTTTAAATTTTTTTTGATTTTTTTTGAGTAAAAGAATATAATGATTATGAATTGAATGAAATATTTTATCTTATTAGAAATTAAAAAACTTATTTTATTTTTTGTAATTATTTTAATCCCAAACCCACTTCCCCAACAATGACATAGGGATGCTAGATATTTATAATTCAATTGTGCTACGTAGCTCGAAAACGGGGAGCTCGAATGGCTCGATTTTTTTTTTTTGCAGAAGAAGAACGACGACTAGGAAGAAGAAGGAAGAAAGGAGGAGGAGGAGGAGGAGGAGGAGGACTAGAGAGGGCATAATATTCGGGGGAGGAGGAGGCTGCGGCGGGGCAACGGCGGTCGGAGACTGTGGCGGGGCTAGGCTGAGCGACGATCAGTGGATCGGCGGCTGGTCGGGGCAACGATCGTCTTCTCTCTCTCTCTCTTCCCCTCTGCTTCTCTCTTTCTCTCCCTCTCCCTCTGCTTCTCTCTTTCTCTCCCTCTACTTCTCTCTGCGTCTTCTCTCTCGAGCTATTCAGGACAAAATGTTTCGAGCTACGAAACATTTCCCTTTATAATTTATAATAATAAATTTATTTACAATGATATAATAACATAGGTAAATCTTGCATAACTAAATATAAAATAAATTAAAAGTTTACCATATCATATCATTATAAGTTAAATTATAAGAAATTTTAAGTGTCTTAGGGTTCGTTTGGGAAGTAGAATGACTTTTTGACTTTTCGGTTTTTTAATTATTTTAGTTTAGGATTAAAAAGTCACGTTTGAAAATAACTTTTTGGCTTTTTTAATTTTTTGTGAGTGAAAAAATATAATAATTATGAATTGAATATGATATTTTATCTTATTAAATTAATTTTTTTTTTAAACTAAAATAACCCGGATCCATCTTCCCAAACGAAACCTTAAACATTTTCCCAATATTATAATTGATGCTAGTAACTTTTATTTTGGGCTATGACCCAGCAATATCTGGCTTTAAGGCCCTGTTTGGGGATTTTATTTTTTAGCTAAAAAGTCTCGCTTATTCCATTTTTTTCACTCTTTTTTTTTTTAAAAAAAATATCCAAAATATCAATTGAGATAGTCAATTTTCAAATAGGGTAAATGTTAAAATAAATAAACAAATAAAATAAAGGGAAAATTGGTCTAAGGTCCCTCTCCCACTTTTTGTAAGGGAAGAGGTCCACAAAATTATTTTTTGATGCCTAAAGTCCCTAAACATATATCAGAGAAATTCGACTCTTTGTCCCTGAACTATCGAAGGTTGTTTGTGTGCCCAAACCAACATAAACCTAAGGCCGTTTGCTATCAAAGCATCGAACACGAAGAGAGAGATTTTGATTCACAAATCGTAACCTAATTTTTTTTTTAATTTTGTGAAGGAGGAGAGAGAAAGAGAGATGGGTTCTGAAGGGATGAGCCACAGCACCGACAGCACGAGCTTCCAACCATCGGAGACAAAGCTCTGCCCCAACGAGTGTGGCTTCTTCGACGCAGTGGCGACGATGAACTTGTGCTCCAAGTGCTACAGAGACTTCCGGATCACAGAAGAGCATGCCGCCTTGGCCAAGGTCGCCATGGACAAGCTGGTTGATGGGTTTCGTGTGGAGATCCATGCTGAGTCGTCGTCTTCGGCGGTTGAAACCGCCGTCGAATCGTCATCGGCGGTGGCGAAGCATAAATTTCAGCCGATACCCGCTGCTTAGTTGGATTACTAGGCTTGTATGTAATATTTGTTACATGAATAATTTCTTATATTATTGTAGCTTCAAGTCCAAACCCTGCTGCCAATGTTTGTAAAATCAAATTCAATGCAGCTTTGTATAACAGTTTTTACAAATGTGGTTTCTTTGAAGCACTGCCTACCCAATGACTCTCTGATTCGGGAGAAATTCTAGAATTTTTCTGGAAGAGGAGAACTGAAATTTTCTGTGGTTTGATAAATTTTCTCTGAATGGGTCAAAAAATAATTTTCTCTGGCATGTTTAATTATCTCTGTGATGTTTAATTTTCTCTGAATTTTTCTGATTTAGAATTTCTCTGGAAAAGAAGAGAGAACTGTAATTTTCTCTGGACACTTCAACCCAGAGAAATTCTTCAACCACCTCACTGTAGCACACAAATAACACACCGTAGATTTGACTGAGTTGGGTTTTTGGGATTGATGGATGAATGGATGACATCCAATAATTCAAGCCATTGTTTTAGATTGTTGTTGTTGTTGTTTTTTTTTTTTTTTTTGGTGATGCAAAAAATTTCTCTGGTTTTAAAGAATTTCTCTGGATTGAATCCAGAGAAAATCTCATCACCAGAGAATTGGTCGGTAAGGTGTGGTCAATATAAAGGTCATGTATTTGAGAAGATTCATACTTGTGGAGATCTGTAATCATGGATGATTCAATAGAGTTTGCAATTGTTGCAACAGTGAGTAATGCTATCATGTAAGCTGCTGCTTGGATCATCATGGTGCAGTGGCTAACTGGGCAATGAAGGATATTTCTCATTAAGTATTTTGTAGAAGGATTTCTCAGCAGCATAAAGAGTGAAGTCCTGGATTGTTGATTAAATGGCTTGCTATGTTTCCAGGTATGTTTTCATTGTTTCAATGGGTTTACAAGTGAATTTCTCTGGTTGGTCATTCTGATTTAGAGTATTCTCATTCTGATTCACTGAATTGAATTTCACTGATTCAATTGAAAATTCAAGAATTTCACTGAATTGAATTCAGTGAATCAACGGACTCCATCTTAATCAGTCCAATTTTACCAAAGAATAACACTGAATTGAATTTTCTCTGGTTTTGACCAGAGAATTTCTCTGGATTAAATTGAATTTTCTCTGGGTTTGGACCAAAGAATTTCACTGGATTGAATTTTCTCTGACTTGAATTTTCTCTGGTTGAATTTTCTCTGGATCGAATTTTCTCTGCATTGATGTTGAGGGACCTTAGACATTATAAAAATATTGAATGTCCTTTATGCTATAAAATAATAATACCAGGGACCTTAAAAAAAAAACCCCAAAAATAAAATATGTAACGATAATATATTTTGCATAAATTATCAATATACTTTTTAAAATTTACTCAATATGCTAATTTTTTCATGCATATCTTTTAAAATTTCTAATCCCATAAGAAATAATTTATTTCATTAATCAATATTAAGTCAATTAATTTTTTTTAATGATGTCAATAATACATTTTAATTAATAATTTTAATTATTTTATCTTTATATAGGAGGTTAGTTAGATTTTTTCTTTTTTTGGTCAACTTCATTAAGGCCTAGTTTGGGATGTTAAAAAAAATTTAAAAAGTCAAAAAATTACCAAAAAAAAAAAGCAAAAAAAGTTATCAATATTCACAAATTAAAAATATAAAAAAATTAATATACATAATATTTTAATACAAACCAATTTTATACTGTTTTCGGGATTGAATTGATGGGAAAGTACCATGAAAGGAACAAAAAAAATATATATATATATATATATTCACTAAGTTGAACGGTAATGTTGGCCCCGTGGGGGCCTACTATGGGTCCCGTTTTGATAATCCGAACCGTTCAATATGTAGAAATCGTCCAGTACTATATATTTATAAAAAATCAAGCTGATCGGATATCGCTAACTATATGATCAAATCAATTTTGTATAAAAAATGGATGGTGTTATAGTTAACGGTTGACAAAAAAAACTAATTCGATCAGATAGCTATAGATATCCAATCAACGTGATTTTTTATAGTTATATAATACTCGACGAGTTGTACACATTGAATAGTTCCGATTAGTAAAACGAGACCCGGGGTGGCTCCCATTGGCCAAAGAGCACGTTCCAAATGGTTGCCCGAAAAAGAGACAACCATTTCCTATTACACCAGCCCTTGCTAGCATCGTAGAGCATACATTATCAAATTTTCCTACACACTAATTTATACAATTTTTTAAGACACATTTTTTTCGTAAAAAGTCAAAAAATTAACCCAAATATCCATATTTTTTTCCTTAACTTTTTAGTCAAAAAAGATAAAAAGTACACTTATTTAGGACATCTCAAATAATCCCTAAATGACAAATTTTAAAAGAAATGTATTTATAATTTTCAAAATTATATGAGATGGCATATCTATCTATACTATATATTAAGCAAAAGGGGGTTTTTAACCCCAAGACTTGTGGGAGCTCCAATCTCCTAATCCTAATTTTCTAATTTTTTGATTAAAAAAAAAAAAAACCTCAACATTTATTAACTTCTCCCAACCCAACCTCAGCATTTATTAACTTCTCCCAACCCACAATCCCTTTTGACTTCTCTCATAATTATTGCACCACCCTTTTCAATTTCTCCCATATACTATGGTTATACACAAAAATAAAAAATAAAAGGATAAGAATTTAGCTATAGATCTCAAAAAGATATAATATCTAAATTTGAATTATGATTTAATAATATAATTATGTATTTTTTTTTTATGTATATCTATCAAAATTTTAAATCACTTAATAGGACAAATTAATCAATTTTCTAAAATTATTGATTTTTAATTTACAAAATAGATTAAAAAAAACTATTGACTGATTTATTTATTTAATAACAAAAATATTTCATAATCTTTCCCTCCTAATCTCTCTCACAAATTTTCAAAAAAAATATTAAAACTTGCATTCATTTTCTCTTTCCCAAAAAATCAGATAATATTTTTTATTAAAGTTGTAGATATCTACCTATATTTTATATATTATATTATAACATAACCAAAAAAACTAAAAAAACTAAAAAAAAAATCTTTAAAATCTATCTAAATAAACTTTAAATCAATAAAACTCACATGTCTATCACATATCTAACTCACATCATAACTTACCTAAATAATAATAATTAAAAACAAATAGAAATCACAGATAAATTAAATTTTAAAAAAAAAGATACCCACAACTCCATCTTAAATAAATTGAAAAAAAAAAAATACCCGAATAGAAACCACACAAAAATAAAAATAAAAAGAAAAAGATATATCTATCTATCTATCTATATATTAAGCAAAATGGAGTTTTTAACCCCCAAGACCTATGGGAGCTTCAATATCCCAATCTGAATTTTTTAAATTTTTTATTTAAAAAAAAACTCAGCATTTATTGATTTGGTCAAAATCTCCTGATTAGTATCTATTAACTTTTTTCAATTCACATATCTTTCCACATGTCTGCAATTATTGATTTGGTCAAAATTTTCTGATCAGCATTTAAAATCCCCTCATACAAAATAATTATAGATACAATTTGTGTATAGTTACTGTAATATTTTTTTCAACTTCTCTCATACATTATGGTTAGTGATAAGAAAAAAATTCTTAAAAAACATAATTTATATATTAAAAAAAATCAAAAACAAATATAAATATCTATAATTATTCCGTACATAGCACGGGTGATAAGTTAGCATATATATATATTAAACAAATTTCAAAAATGACAATGCTACGTAACTCAAATTTTATGGCTAAAAAATGACTCAAATGACCAAAACGATATCGTTTTGAGTACAGATTGTAAACCTCTTGAGACACCGGGCACTTGTAAATGTATAATAAATGATTGTTATAGTACAATAAATATTCCATTAAAGCACATGCAATAAATATAATATATGATGGGGATTTAAGTGTAAGTTTTAATAAATAGAATTATTGTTTAATCGGTGCTATACGTACTAATTAATATATATATTAGTGTATCAATATTAGTTATGATATTATTATTAACTCCACTCATTAATCACATTACAAATATAAAAAATCTATTAAATTATGCAACATCATCAATTGGTACACTAGTTTGTATACTAATTGGTACGTATAACATTATTCTTGTTCAATAGGTCTTATGATAGTTAATGATATTTTCATCAAATACTATTAAGAAACATTATTAATTGTTAATTTTAAGTCACAATTTCAAATTTTTGTCACAAAAAATGTCAGTAATTATAAATTTTAGTGACAGTTTAAAAAAAAAATTGTTACAAAAAAGTCACTAATTTTCAAGTTTCAAAAACAGTTTGAAAAATTCATCATAAAAAACGTTACTAATGGTAAATTTTAGCAATAATTTATAAAAATTGTGACAAAAAAGTCATTAATTATCAATTTTTAGTGACATATATAAAAAATTATCACAAAAAATAATTTTTAGCGATAATTATACTAAGATTTATTTTCAATAAGACTTTATGAGAATTAAGTCCAACTATTAAAATTTAGAAAAATGCTAAGGACCCCAAATATTTTTATCACCTGTTTTACCAAACAACAATGATAGAGACTCCCTTTTGGGAGGACCCCTACAACCCCCAAAGTAATCCACACTACTCATAATGTGAGCCCCACACATACATGAGTGAGCCCCACACATGATAAGTGGTGTGAGTTACTTTGGAGGTTGTGGAGTCCTCCAAAAAGGAGGTCTCACTCATTTTTCTTTATCAAAAATCTCACATATGAGTCTCACACCCAAATAAGACATTTGATAAAATATTTGGGATCTCTAAATGCGATATTGTTTAATGAGTCCTATTATCAAAGTTTTTAAAATAACATTTAAAGTATGTCCTCCTTTAAAATAAGTTAATAATGTCACAAATGACAAAATATTTTGGATAAATTATAAATATACTTTCCGAAGTTTGCTCAAAATATTAATTTTTCTAGTGTAATATTGAAAATTACATCTCTTAAAATTTCTAATAACATATTTCATTAACAATATTAAGTGAATTAACAATTTTTAATGATGTCAACAATATATTTTAATTAATAATTTTGGTTATTTTATTTTTATATAAGAGGGTGGTTAGAAATCTTATTTTTTTGTCAACTCTAATAAGATGGTGTTTGTAATTTTCACAATCATATGAGATTATGTATTTTAAATAAATTTCAAAAAATAATAAATGATAAACCTCATGAGATACAGGGCACTTGTTAATGTATAATAAATGATTATCAAAGTCTAATAAATATTTCGTTAAAAAAAATTACAATAAATATAATAAATGATTTAAAGCATGTCATTTAAAATAAGTTGATAATATTACAAATGACAAAAATAATCTAACTTGACTTTTCATTTATTAATCTAATAATTAAAAAAAAACTCTATTTATATTTGTTAAATGTTTTTGCACATCAAATCTAACTCTTCATTTAACCTTGAAAGATTTTATATGCTTATTAATTTTAAACTGAGTGGAATAATTTTTATTTATTTATTTATATTTTTTAAGAAACATTGATTAGCAATTATGTTATCTTATTTTTATATCAAAATTATTTTTAAATTAGAATATTTTTTTTAATCCTTTACTTAAAAAAAATTTAACCATTGAGTTCATTGAAGTCAAATAAAAAATGAATTCTCAAAAGAAAAAAATTAAAAAAGAAAATTAGTCTAAGATTTCTCTCTCATTTTTAGTAATAAAATAAATCCACAATATTATTATATAATGTCTAAGGTCCCTTAACCCCATACCCATATATCACAGAGAAATTTGACTCTTTTAAATCAAACCTCATTTTTCTCTCTCTCAGTAATTATAAGTTTTCGTGACAGTTTAAAAAAAATTGTCATAAAAAAGTCACTAATTTTCAACTTTCAAAAACAGTGTGACAAATTTGTCATAGAAAAACGTCATTAATTGTAAATTTTAGCAACAATTTATAAAAATTGTAACAAAAAAAAGTCACTAATTGTCAATTTTTAGCGACATATACAAAAAAATCGCCACAAAAAACTATTTTTAGCGATAATTATACTAAGACTTATTTTCAATTAGATTTTATGAGAATTAAGTCCAACTAATAAAATTTAGAAAAATGCTAAGGCCTCAAATATTTTACTAAATGTTTTACCAAACAACAATGAGAGAGACTCCCTTTTTGGAGGACTCCCACAATCCCCAAAGTAATCCACACCATTCGTGATGTGGGCTCCGCACATACATGAGTGTGGCCCACACATCATGAATGGTGTGGATAACTTTGGAGGTTGTGGGGTCCTCCAAAAAGGGTGTCTCACTTATTTTTTTTTTTTACCAAATGTCACCCATGGATGTTAGACCCACACGAGACTCACATGGTGTGGGTCTCACACCCATATGAGACATTTGATAGAACATTTGATAAAACATTTGAAGTCTCTAAATGTGATATTGTTTAGAGTTATGTTAAGGACCCCAAATATTCTACCAAACCTCTCACATGAGTGTGAGACCCACACACATGTGGATTTGTGTGAATCCCAACTCATGTGAGAGGTTTGATAAAATATTTAGTAAAATATTTGGGATACATAGCATTTCTCATTGTTTAAGAGTAATGCTAGAGACCCCAAATAATCTATCAAATTTTCTACAAAATCTCTCAAATGGGTGTGGGACCTACACACATGTAAAAAATTTAGTAGAAAATTTGATAAATTATTTAGAATCTATAGCATTTTTCATTGTTTAATGAGTCCTATTATCAAAGTTCCTAAAATAACATTTAAAGTATGTCCTTTAAATGTTTTCACGCATCAAATCTAACTCTTCATTTCACCTTGAAAGATTTTATATGCATAATAATTTTAAACTGAGTGGAATAATTTTTATTTATTTATTTGTTTATTTTATTATTATTTTTTAAGAAACCTTGATTAACAATTATGTTAACTTATTTCTTTATATCAAAATTATTTTTAAATTGGAATATATATTTTTTTAATCCTTTACTTAAAAAAAACTTAACCATTGAATTGGTTGAAATCAAATAAAAAATGAATTCTCAGAAGAAAAGAAATCAAAAGGGAAAATTAGTCTACGGTAGCTCTCCCTTTTAATTTTGAGAATTTTTAGTAATAGGATAGATTCACAATATTATTTTATAATATTTAAAGTCCCTTAACTCCACACTCATATACCACAGAAAAATTTGATTCTCTTAAATCAAACCTCATTTCTGTCTCTTTCAGTAATTATAAGTTTTAGTGACAGTTTAAAAAAAAAAATCATCACAAAAAAGTCACTAATTTTCAAATTTCAAAAACAGTTTAAAAAATTCATCATGGAAAAACGTCACTAATTGTAAATTTTAACAATAATTTATAAAAACTGTAACAAAAAGTGTCACTAATGGTCAATTTTTAGCGACATATTCAAAAAATCGTCACAAAAAATCATTTTTAGCGATAATTATACTACAACTTATTTTCAATAGGACTTTATGAGAATTAAGTCTAACTATTAAGATTTAGAAAAATGCTAGGGACTCCAAATATTTTACCAAATGTTTTACCAAACAACAATGATAGAGACCCTGTCACGACCCAAACCCGGAATCCAAAGGCTCGGCGTCGTAACAAGATAAAAATAATGTCATTCGGATAATTCTGTAGTCACAGCGCAAGTGGATAAATTAAATAAATTAAAATAAATAATTGAGTACCAACTGTTTATTTAAAAGGAAATAAAACATAGTTACTTGAATTTCATTGTACTACAAGAGTCTAATAATAAAAGATAGAAAACAAGATAACATAGCGATTCATTTTCCATCTTGATCCCGCTAAATCTCGTCACCTGAAAGGGGTAATAGCTATAAGCACATAGCAGAGTGAGAAATATCATACTATGAGTGTAGGGGCACAAAATGACCATGGATATTTATTTAAGCTAAAACATTAACATAAATTGAGTTGAGTTGAATACACAAATTAATTAAGTGCCAGAAACTGAAATAATCACTGTAACCACGATACATCACTAAGTGACAATCACTACACTAGTCAATGGATCCATGACAACACTGGACCACAAAGTGGTCAAACACTAGCCAATGGTTATTTTAAGTCCCCCAAGGTGTGGGACTCCCGTAGTGGTACTTACAAAACATAATTGCTTATAAGGTCATAATTAAATATTCTTTAAAATATAAACAAACATATCCATGGGTTTCCTTTTAAGCAAATAAGGTTCAGAAAATAATCCACGTAACTGAAACCTTTATAAAACATAACTTTTATTAATATATCAATAAAACATAGCTAGTATAAAATATATTTTGGTAAGTCAAAACATCAATAAAATATATTTTGATAACCCAAGGTATAATATAACTCACTTTAAATTAATTCCTTTATCCTATCTGTCCACCACCACTCAAGATGCTCACCCGTGCATCCTCTTATCTACTTTCTATTTTTTTCTTTCCGTTGCCTTAAACATGCCACTCTTTCCTATTTATAGGAAGGTAAATCATGGGTAGCAAGTCACAGAAAGTTCCAAAATTTTGACGTGTGTAAAACTTGCTATTTTCTCCGGTCTATCCTTATCCATTTATTTATTAACTTGTTTGAATTCTATCTTTTTACTTGACCATTGACTAATCCATCTTCTTAGGACTTAGACATATTTTGACCATTTGACCATTTTTTTTTTAAATTTAAGAGTTATTACTTCTTTGGTAATTCAAGATGACTCCTAAAACTTACGTATAATAATAAGTTAGGTTCATGTCTAAAAACCTCACTACCCAACTATAAATCACCACTTACCACTTACTAAAATATTTAATGTGTAATATTTCACAACTTATTTCTTTAACCATAAAATTTCCAATCTCCTAATTATGCATTTATTTATTATTATTTATTTATTATTATTATTGTCACTACATGTATATATATATACTTATTTTATTATTATTATTTATTTATTTATTTATTTATTTATTTATTTATTTTATCATAATGTTAAATTTAAAACCTTCGGGTGTCACATTTCTCCTCTCCTTAAAAGAAGTTTGTCCCCAAACTTGACGTACCTTAGTTTTCGAAGAGGTGTGAGTATTTGGCTCGCATTTGGCTTTTAGTTTCCAACGTTGCTTCTTCGACACGATGATTTCTCCATAAGACCTTTACGAGGGGTATAGTTTTATTTCGAAGGATCTGATCACGACGATCGAGAATCTGTACAGGTTGCTCTTCGTAGGAGAGATCTTCTTGAACTTCTAGGTTCTCATGATCGACAACATGCTCTGGATCTCGAAGATATCGACGAAGCATCGAAACGTGAAACACATTATGGACATTGGATAGTTCGGGTGGAAGCGCAAGACGATATGCTACAGGACCAATTATTTCGAATATCTCGAATGGGCCGATGTAACGTAGTCTTAACTTTCCTCTTTTCCCAAATCGGATTACCCCTCTTGTCGGTGAGATTTTAAGGAATACATGATCTCCTATTTGAAATTCTAAGTCTCGTCTTCGTGTATCTACATAGCTTTTCTGGCGGCTCTGTGCAGTGCAAATTCGTTGTTGGATGAGTTGAATTTTATCACTCGTTACTTGCACGATCTCAGGGCCTAATAATTTTCTGTCTCCGACTTCTGTCCAACACAGAGGTGATCGACATCTTCTTCCATACAGTGCCTTGTACGGTGCCATTCCAATACTTGCATGGTAGCTATTATTATATGCGAACTCCACTAAAGGTAGGTGATCATCCTAGTTGCCTTTGAGGTCTAGTATACACAAACGTAACATATCTTCCAAAGTCTGGATCGTCCTTTCAGATTGTTCATCAGTTTGCGGGTGGTGAGTTGTGCTAAACCTTAGAGTGGTTCCCAAAGCTTCTTGTAATTTGGTCCAGAAGTGAGACACGAAACGGGGGTCTCTATCGGATACGATTGAAATTGGAGTGTCGTGCAAGCGAACGATTTCCTTAATGTAGAGAGCAACGAACTTAGAGAGGGAGTACATAATTCTGATTGGTAGAAAATGCGTCGACTTTGTCAATCGATCTACGATAACCCATATTTCATCATTCTTTGAGACTAATTGCGGTAGCCCGACCACGAAATCCATAGTAATATGCTCCCATTTCCATTCGGGAATAGGGAGTGGCTGCAACATACCTGCAAGTCTCTGATGCTCTACTTTAACTTGTTGACAACGCAGGCATTTGGAGACATAGTTTGCTATGCCTTTCTTCATTCCTGTCCACCAGAAGTGTTCTCGCAGATCGTGATACATCTTCGCATTGCCAGGATGGATCGCAACCCTCGAGCTATGAGCTTCTACTAATATCTTCTTCTTGAGTTCTGGAAGGTCGGGTATGCAAATTCGATTTCAAAATTTTAGCATCCCATTGCTTATTGTAAAGTCAGGATTAGGCGTTTTTCCTTGCTCCTCGTACTTTTTCTTCAAAAGTTAATCTTCACATTGGCGGGCTCTAATTTCTTCAATCAACTCGGGTTCCACAATTATGTTGGCGAGCAATCCATGGATCTTGCGGGAAACGAGGGTACATGCCAAACTTTTGGTCATTTTTTTGACTTAGTGCGTCTGCTACTACATTAGCTTTGTCGGGATGATGATGGATCTCTATATCGTAGTCCGTCATAAATTCTAGCCATCGTCGTTGCCTCATATTCAATTCCTTCTGTGTAAATAGATATTTGAGACTTTTGTGATCAGTGTAGATTTCGCAGGCTACCCCGTAGAGATAATGACGCCAGATTTTGAGGGCGAAGATC
This sequence comes from Camellia sinensis, assembly GCF_055761805.1. NCBI lineage: Eukaryota > Viridiplantae > Streptophyta > Magnoliopsida > Ericales > Theaceae > Camellia > Camellia sinensis. Next base: position 152,338,729 of record NC_138970.1, read on the forward strand.
ACCGTAGCCAATTCTAGATCATGAGTTGGATAGTTCCTTTCGTGAGTCTTTAGTTACCTTCCCGTTTTGCATATGAACGCAACCCAAACCATTGTATGAGGCATCGCTGTAAATTATAAACCCTTCTGCTTCCGCGGGGAGCGCTAGTATTGGAGCCGTCACGAGTCTGTCCTTCAATTCTTGGAAGCAACGCTCCTGCTTGTCCGTCCATTCAAAGGGTGTGTTCTTTTGAGTTTGCTGGGTCAATGGTGAAGCTATCTTCAAGAAGTCTTGCACAAAGCGCCGGTAGTAGCCGGCTAGGCCCAAGAAGCTTTAAATTTTTGATACGTTAGTAGGTCGTGGCCAATTCACGATTGCTGCAACCTTTTGGGAATCAACTGAAATGCCATCTTTGTTAATGACGTGACCGAGGAAGTGTACACTAGTGATCCAGAATTCGCATTTCTTCAACTTGGCATAAAGTTTGTGATCACGTAATGTCTGTAGAACTTTTCGCAAGTGGTGTTCATGATCTTCTGGCGATTTGGAGTATATGAGAATGTCGTTAATGAAGACAATGACGAACTCGTCAAGATAGGGTTTGAACACTCGATTCATGAGGTCCATAAAGGCCGCTGGAGCATTGGTGATGCCAAATGGCATGACGAGGAACTCGTAGTGCCCATAACGGGTTCTGAAGGCAGTCTTTTCGATACTTTCCGTTTTGACTTTTAGTTGATGGTAACCAGAACGCAAGTCAATTTTTGAGAACACTTGGGCGCTTTGCAGTTGATCAAACAAGTCGTCAATTCGTGGTAGGGGGTATCGATTTTTGATAGTGCCTTTATTTAGCTCTCAATAGTCGATACATAACCTCATTGTACCATCCTTTATCTTTACGAACAGTACCGGAGCTCCCCATGGTGAGGTACTGAGTCGGATGAAGCTTTTATTCAGTAGTTCTTAGAGTTGAGTTTTTAGTTCTTTCAATTCTGCCATGGACATGCGGTAAAGGGTCTTTGAGATTGGTTATGTACCAGGTTGGGTTTCAATGGTGAACTCGATTTCCCGATCAACTAAGGTGCCAAGCAGGTCTTCAGGAAACACATCCGGAAATTCTTGAACTACGGGGATCGCATCAAGTGTGGGGGTCTCTTGTTGAGTATCAATCACATAACAGATACAACCACAACAACCCTTTCTTAGCAGTCGTTCGGCTGTTATGAAGGATATAATACAGGGAGGGGGAGAGGCTCCAATTCCTTCGAAGACAAGCTCGAGTTGGTTTGGTGACCTGAGGAATACCTTTTTGGCTTTACAATCAATAGAGGCACGATTAGCAGCTAACCAATCCATTCCTAAGATTACATCAAAGGTACTAATGCCAAGGGGTATCAAGTCCACGTGTAAGGTTTCACCTTTTAAGGATACAGTACAAGCTTTGTATACATCAGTACTAAGGGCAGAATTTCCAAAGGGGAAATACACAGATAGTATGTATCCTAAGGGCTTGGGTGTTGGCGCCAACTTGGTAGCAAAGTGTGGTGTAACAAAAGAATGAGTTAAATCAGAGTCAAAGAGAACATGGGCTAAGTGACCACAAACAGAGAGTGTACCTAACACAACATTTTCAGTAACTTCTGGGTTTCCAGGCACTAGGGCAAAAGCTCTTCCTTGGCATTTTTGGTCCTTTCTCGCTCCTTTAAGTACTGCGGGTTTTCAGACTGGTTCAAAGGGGCGGACGAGCGTTGGACAATTCTTCAGCCAATGGCCAACTTGGCCACATCTAAAGCATGTTCTCGTATCTTGACGGCATGGTTGCCAATGAATTCGTCCACAGGTAGAGCAAGTTGGAGTGGTGCCTCCTTTAGGGTTTGCAGGGCTTTGATTGCTTGGACCGGTTGAACTGGTTGTGCTCGTATTTATTCTCTTGGGAGGTGTGACGCCGGGCCTTCTGTTATCTCTTTCCCAATATCGCTTCCTCTGACTTGGCTCCCCAGATCGCAAGGCTGTAATCCCTTTTTCCGCAATGTATGCTCGATCTACCACCGCCGAATAGGTTGGTAGTTTCAAAACCTCCAACCTGTCCTTAATTTCAGGATCCAACCCTACTTCAAATTTCCTAGCTTTTCGAGCTTCGGTGGGAATGACATATGTCGTGAACCGGGCTAGCTGTGTGAACTTACTTTCATATTCGGCCACTGTCATGGTTCCTTGCCTTAGATGTATGAATTCTGACGCTTTTTGTTCCCGTAGTGAATCTGGAAAGTACTTTTCATAGAATATTTCTAAAAATCTTGCCCAAGTCACAATACCTTCCTTTTACAGGGTATGGTGCCACAATTCTTGTGCATCGTCCTTGAAGGTGATGGTGGCAAAAGTCACCTTCTGTCTTTCTGTGTAAGGTAGTTCGCGGAAGATTTTCTCCATGTCCCTGACCTAAGCCTCTGCTACTAGTGGGTTTGGACTGCCGATAAACGTGGTGGGTTTCAGCTCCTGAATTGTTTAATCGAAGTCGGTTTTTCTCGTCTTTCTAATGTCCCATTGGTTATGCTGCTTTGCAAGGCCTGTAAAAAGTTGGTGACTGCCCTTTCCATGATCTGTTCCATTGGGATGGTATCGTTGACTGATGATCAGGTTTCATTTCCGTCGTTGGCCATTACTACAAGGCAAAATAATATAAGTGTGACATCACATTGAGGCAATTTTGATACAACGTCATATATAACATATTAGTTCTATTATCACCATATTCGTATATACCGTATTAGTTTTGCTATTAATATCACCACTTTCATATATAACATATTAGTTTTACCATCATGTTAATATTACCACATTAATACCATATACATCATTGTTACCATACATAGGGCGTTAGTCTGGCGGTCATAAATTAATGTCTGATCCTACTAATACAAAAAGATTAGACTACTCATGGTCAGCTCACAAAAAGGGTCTTCTGGTCAGACATCTAGAATGGCCTATTAGGTTACCAGGAGAACTGGCTTCGGAAAACTGGTCCATGAAACAATCCCGGAAACTCACTTTGTATGATGGACTCAAACTCTCACCCACTAAGCTCAACTCCGAAGTAGCCCCATACTACCTGAACCATGTAAACAGGAGTACCATGATCATAACCCCAGAATTCCCATCCAGTAATCCGTATCGGTGTCTCCAGGTATGATGCACCGTCGGTAAAGTCCACAGCTGGGATATAGGCAATGTGCTGGGGAGGTGGTGTTGTGGTGCGAATATGGCTACTGGGATATGCGGGTCCCCTCATTTCTGCAAAGCCTACGGGTAGAGGTGCGACCAGAAAATGTGGTGGTTCTAGGTCCAGAGCAAGACCAACAACGTGGGTCGGTCCTATGTATCTTTCACGAGTGTTACCTCGGCTAAGTCTCCAGAATAATAAGTCCTCACCGGGGTCAGCCTGTAAATAAACGGATCTTTTCATGAGATGGTCAAGTGTTGGATGGGCTTGCCTGACAAGACGCTCTGAGTCACCCCAGCCCTCTAATTGGATCGGGAGGAGATGAGCTTCTGGGGGCTCGTACCAGAATAGCTCCATTAGGTTTGCCATGTCCTACAACACAAGAAAACTTAGCCTAGACATACATATAACATGGTTTATTTGCGTTAGACATACCACATAATACAAAATAATGCAAGTTTAATACATATATGTTCTTTTTTTTTTAATTGTAAATAATGTGAAAATTATATAAAATTTTAAAACTTGTACTATATATATATTTTTATTCATTTAATTATTTATTATTATTAATATTTTTATTTTTATTTTTAAAAAAAACCATTGCTCTGATACCACTTTTGTCACGGCCCAAACCCGGTATCCAAAGGCTCGGCGTCGTAACAAGATAAAAATAATGTAATTCGGATAATTCTGTAGTCATAGCGCAAGCGGATAAATTAAATAAATTAAAATAAATAATTGGGTACCAACTGTTTATTTAAAAGGAACTAAAACATAGTTACTTGAACTTTATTGTACTACAAGAGTCTAATAATAAGAGATAGAAAACAAGATAACATAGCGATTCATTTTCCATCTTGATCCCGCTAAACCTCGCCATCTAAAAGGGGTAACAGGTATAAGCACATAGCAAAGTGAGAAATATCATACTATGAGTATAGGGGCACAAAATGGCCATGGATATTTATTTAGGCTAAAACATTAACATAAATTGAGTTGAGTTGAATACACAAATTAATTAAGTGCCAGAAACTGAAATAATCACTGTAACCACGGTATATCACTAAGTGACAATCACTACACTGGTCAATGGATCCATGATAAACACTGGACCACATAGTGGTCAAACACTAGCTAATGGTTATTTAAGTCCCCCAAGGCATGGGACTCCCGTGGTGGTACTCACAAAACATATTTTCATATAAGCTCATAGTCAAATATTCTTTAAAAGTAAAACAAACATATCCATGGGTTTCACTTTTAAGTAAATAAGGTTAAGAAATAAAACCACTTAGCTGAAACTTTTATAAAACATAACTTTTATTAATATATTAATAAAACATAAATTATATAAAATAGATTTTGGTAAGTCAAAACATAAGTAAAATACTTTTTAGTAACTCAAGGTAGAATATAACTCACCTTAAATTAATTCCTTTATCCTATCTGTCCACCACCACTCAAGATGCTCACCTGTGCGTCCTCTTATCTACTTTCTATTTTTTTTTTTCCCGTTGCCTTAAACATGCCACTCTTTCCTATTTATAGGAAGGTAAATCGTGGGTAGCAAGTCACAGAAAGTTCTGAAATTTTGACACGTGTAAAACTTGCTATTTACTCTGGTCCACCCTTATCCATTTATTTATTAACTTGGTTAAATTCTATCTTTTTACTTGGCCATTGACTAATCCATCTTCTTAGGACTTAGACATATTTTGACCATTTGACCATTTTTTTTATTTATTTAAAAGTTATTACCTTCTTTGGTTATTCAAGATGACTCCTAAAACTTACGTATAATGATAAGTTAGGTTCATGTCTAAAAACCTCATTACCTAACTATAAATCACCACTTACCACTGACTAAAATATTTAATGTGTAATATTTCAGAACGTATTTCTTTAACCATAAAATTTTCAATCTCCTAAATTATGCATTTATTTATTATTATTATTGTCACTACATGTATATATATGTATACTTATTTTATTATTATTATTATTATTATTATGATTATTTATTTATTTTATCGTAATGTTAAATTTAAAACCTTCGGGTGTCAGGGACATGGAGAAAATCTTCCGCGCACTACCTTACACAAAAAGACAGAAGGTGACTTTTGCCACCTTCACCTTCAAGGACGATGCACAAGAATGGTGGCTCCTTACCCTGGAAAAGGAAGATATTGTGACTTGGGCGAGATTTTTAGAAGTATTCTATGAAAAGTACTTTCCAGATTCAATACGGAAACAAAAAGGGTCAGAATTCATACATCTAAGGCAAGGAACCATGACAGTGGTCGCATATGAAAGTAAGTTCACACAGCTAGCCCGGTTCGCGACATATGTCATTCCCACCGAAGCTCGAAAAGCCAGGAAATTTGAAGCAGGGTTGGATCCTGAAATTAAGGACATGCTGGAGGTTTTGAAACTACCAACCTATGCGGCGGTGGTAGATCAAGAATACATTACGGAAAAAGGGATTAAAGCCTTGCGATCTGGGGAGCCAAGTCAGAGGAAGCGATATTGGGAAAGAGATAACAAAAGGCCCGATGTCACACCTCCCAAGAGAATAAATACGAGCACAACCAGTTCAACCGGTCCAAGCAATCAAAGCCCTGCAAACCCTAAGGAGGCACCACTCCAGCTTGCTCTACCTGTGGACGAATTCATTGGGAACCATGCCGTCAAGATACGAGAACATGCTTTAGATGTGGCCAAGTTGGCCATTGGCTGAGGAATTGTCCAACGCTCGTCCGCCCCTTTGAACCAGTTTGAAAACCCGCAGTACTTGAAGGAGCAAGAAAGGACCAAAAACGCCAAGGAAGAGCTTTTGCCCTGGTGCCTGGAAACCTAAAAGTTACTGAAAATGTTGTGTTAGGTACACTCTCTGTTTGTGGTCACTTTGCCCATGTTCTCTTTGACTCTGGTTCAACTCATTCTTTTGTTACACCATACTTTGCTACCAAGTTGGCGCCAACACCCGAGCCCTTAGGATATATACTATCTGTGTCTTTTCCCTCTGGAAATTTGGCCCTTAGTACTGATGCATACAAATCTTGTACTGTATCCTTAAAAGGTGAAACCTTACATGTGGACTTGATACCCCTTGGCATTAGTACCTTTGATGTAATCTTAGGAATAGATTGGTTAGCTGCTAATCGTGCCTCTATCGATTGTAAAGCCAAAAAGGTATTCCTCAAGTTACCAAACCAACTCGAGCTTGTCTTCGAGGGAATTGGAGCCTCTCCCCCTCCCTGTATTATATCCTTCATAACAGCCCAACGACTGCTAAGAAAAGGGTTGTTGTGGTTGTATCTGTTATGTGATTGATACTCAACAAGAGACCCCCGCACTTGATGCGATACCCGTAGTTCGAGAATTTTCGGATGTGTTTCCTGATTACTTGTCTGGCATCCTAGTTGATCGGGAAATCGAGTTCACCATTGAAACCCAACCTGGTACACAACCAATCTCAAAGACCCGTTAACGCATGTCCATGGCAGAATTGAAAGAACTAAAAACTTAACTCCAAGAACTACTGAATAAAAGCTTCATCCGACCAAGTACCTCACCATGGGGAGCTCTAGTACTGTTCGTAATGAAAAAGGATGGTACAATGAGGTTATGTATCGACTATCGAGAGCTAAATAAAGTCACCATAAAAAATCGGTACCCCCTGCCACGAATTGACGACTTGTTTGATCAACTGCAAGGCGCCCAAGTGTTCTAAAAAATTGACTTGTGTTCTGGTTACCATCAACTAAAAGTCAAAATGGAAAGTATCGAAAAGACTGCCTTCAGAACCCGTTATGGGCATTATGAGTTCCTCGTCATGCCATTTGGCATCACCAATGCTCCAGCGGCCTTTATGGACCTCATGAATCGAGTGTTCAAACCCTATCTTGACGAGTTCGTCATTGTCTTCATTGACGACATTCTCATATACTCCAAATTGCCAGAAGATCATGAACACCACTTGCGAAAAGTTCTATAGACATTACGTGATCACAAACTTTATGCCAAGTTGAAGAAATGCGAATTCTGGATCACTAGTGTATACTTCCTCGGTCATCTCATTAACAAAGATGCCATTTCAGTTGATCCCCAAAAGGTTGCAGTAATCGTGGATTGACCACGACCTACTAACGTATCAGAAATTCGAAGCTTCTTGGGCCTAGCCGGTTACTACCAGCGCTTTGTGCAAGACTTCTCGAAGATAGCTTCACCATTGACCCAGCTAACTCAAAAGAACACATCCTTTGAATGGACGGACAAACAGGAACGTTGTTTCCAAGAATTGAAGGACAGACTCATGACTGCTCCAATACTAGCACTCCCCGCGAAAGCAGAAGGGTTTATAATTTACAGCGATGCCACATACAATGGTTTGGGTTGCATTCTTATGCAAAACAGGAAGGTCATTGCTTATGCCTCTCGCCGACTAAAGACTCACGAAAGGAACTATCCAACTCATAATCTAGAATTGGCTGCGGTGATCTTCGCCCTCAAAATCTGGCGTCATTTTCTCTACGGAGTAGCCTGCAAAATCTACATTGATCACAAAAGTCTCAAATATCTGTTACACAGAAGGAATTGAATATGAGGCAACGACGATGGCTAGAATTTATGAAGGACTACAATATAGAGATCCATCATCATCCTGACAAAGCTAATGTAGTAGCAGACGCACTAAGTCAAAAAAAGACCAAAAGTTTGGCATGTACCCTCGTTCCCCGCAAGATCCATGGATTGCTCGCCAACATAATCGTGGAACCCGAGTTAATTGAAGAAATTAGAGCCCGCCAATGTGAAGATAAACGTTTGAAGAAAAGATACGAGGAGCAAGGAAAACGCTTGATCCTGACTTTACAATAAGCAATGGGATGCTAAAATTTCGAAATCGAATTTGCGTACCTGACCTTCCAGAACTCAAGAAGAAGATATTAGTAGAAGCTCATAGCTCGAGGGTTGCGATCCATCCTGGCAATGCGAAGATGTATCACGATCTGCGGGAACACTTCTGGTGGACAGAAATAAAGAAAGACATAGCAAACTATGTCTCCAAATACCTGCGTTGTCAACAAGTTAAAGCAGAGCATCAGAGACCTGCAGGTATGTTGCAGCCACTCCCTATTCCCGAATGAAAATGGGAGCATATTACTATGGATTTCGTGGTCGGACTACTGCAATCAGTCTCAAAGAATGATGCAATATGGGTTATCGTAGATCGATTGACAAAGTCGACACATTTTCTACCAATCAGAATCATGTACTCCCTCTCTAAGTTCGCTACTCTCTACATTAAGGAAATCGTTCGCTTGCACGGCACCCCAGTTTCAATCGTATCAGATAGAGACCCCCGTTTCGTGTCTCATTTCTGGACCAAATTACAAGAAGCTTTGGGAACCACTCGAAGGTTTAGCACGGCTTACCACCCGCAAACTGATGGGCAATCTGAAAGGACGATCTACACTTTGGAAGATATGTTATGTTTGTGCATACTAGACCTCAAAGGTAACTGGGATGATCACCTACCTTTAGTGGAGTTCGCATATAATAATAGCTACCATGTAAGTATTGGAATGGCACCGTACGAGGCACTGCATGGAAGAAGATGTCGATCACCTTTGTGTTGGACGAAAGTCGGAGACAGAAAATTATTAGGCCCCGAGATCGTGCAAGTAACGAGTGATAAAATTCAATTCATCCAACAATGAATTCGCACTGCCCAGAGCTGCCAGAAAAGCTATGCAGATACACGAAGACGAGACTTAGAATTTCAAATAGGAGATCATGTATTCCTTAAAATCTCACCGACAAGAGGGTTAATCCGATTTGGGAAAAGAGGAAAGTTAAGACCACGTTACATCGGCCCATTCGAGATATTCAAAAGGATTGGTCCTGTAGCATATCGTCTTGCGCTTCCACCCGAACTATCCAATGTCCATAATGTGTTTCACGTTTCGATGCTTCGTCGATATCTTTGAGATCCAGAGCAACTTGTCGATCATGAGAACCTAGAAGTTCAAGAAGATCTTTTCTACGAAGAGCAACCTGTACAGATTCTCAATCGTCGTGATCAGATCCTTCGAAATAAAACTATACCCCTCGTAAAGGTCATATGGAGAAATCATTGTGTCGAAGAAGCAACGTGGGAAACTAAAAGCCAAATGCGAGCCAAATACCCACACCTCTTCGAAAACCAAGGTACGTCAAGTTTGGGGACAAACTTCTTTTAAGGAGAAGAGAAATGTGACACCCAAAGGTTTTAAATTTAACATTACGATAAAATATAATAATAATAATAATAATAATAATAATAAAAAATAAGTATATATATATACATGTAGTGACAATAATAATAATAATAAATAAAGGCATAATTTAGGAGATTAGGAATTTTATGGCTAAAGAAATACATTGTGAAATATTACACATTAAATATTTTAGTAAGTGGTAAGTGGTGATTTATAGTTGGGTAGTGAGGTTTTTGGACATGAACCTAACTTATCATTATACGTAAGTTTTAGGAGTCATCTTGAATTACCAAAGAAGGTAATAACTTTTAAATTAAAAAAAAAATGGTCAAATGGTCAAAATATGTCCAAGTCCTAAGAAGATGGATTAGTCAATGGTCAAGTAAAAAGATAGAATTCAAACAAGTTAATAAATAAATGGATAAGGGTGGACCGGAGTAAATAACAAGTTTTACACGCGTCAAAATTTCGGAACTTTCTGTGCCTTGCTACCCACAATTTACTTTCCTATAAATAGGAAAGAGTGGCATGTTTAAGGCAACGGAAAGAAAAAAAATAGAAAGTAGATAAGAGGACGCACGAGTGAGCATCTTGAGTGGTGGTGGACAGATAGGATAAAGGAATTAATTTAAGGTGAGTTATATTATATCTTAGGTTACCAAAATGTATTTTACTGATGTTTTGACTTACCAAAATCTATTTTATAATAGCTATGTTTTATTAGTATATTAATAAAAGTTATGTTTTATAAAGATTTCAGTTACGTGGATTTTTTTCTAAACCCTATTTGCTTAAAAGAAAACCAGTAGATATGTTTGTTTATATTTTAAAGAATATTTGATTATGACCTTATAAGCAATTATGTTTTGTAAGTACCACCACGGGAGTCCCACGCCTTGGGGGACTTAAAATAACCATTGACTAGTGTTTGACCACTTTGTGGTCCAGTGTTGTCATGGATCCATTGACCAGTGTAGTGATTGTCACTTAGTGATGTACCGTGGTTACGGTGATTATTTCAGTTTCTGGCACTTAATTAATTTGTGTATTCAACTCAACTCAATTTATGTTAATGTTTTAGCTTAAATAAATATCAATGGCCATTTTGTGCCCCTACACTCATAGTATGATATTTCTCACTCTGTTATGTGCTTATAGCTGTTACCCCTTTTAGGTGACGAGGTTTAGCGGGATCAAGATGGAAAATGAATCGCTATGTTATCTTGTTTTCTATCTTTTATTATTAGACTCTTGTAGTACAATGAAGTTCAAGTAACTATGTTTTATTTGCTTTTAAATAAATAGTTGGTACCCAATTATTTATTTTAATTTATTTAATTTATCCGCTTGCGTTGTGACTACAGAATTATCCGAATTACATTATTTTTATCTTGTTACGACGCCGAGCCTTTGGATACCGGGTTTGGGTCGTGACAAAAGTGATATCAGAGTAATGGTTTTTGTTTTTTTTTTAAAAAAAATAATGAATAAATAAATGAATAAAACATATATATATATATATATATATATAGTACAAGTTTTAAAATTTTATATAATTTTCACATTATTTAAAATTAAAAAAAGAAGAAAAAAAAAGAAGAACATATATGTATTAAACTTGCATTATTTTGTATTATGTGATATGTCTAACGCAAATAAACCATGTTATCTGTATGTCTAGGCTATGTTTTCTTGTGTTGTAGGACATGGCGAACCTAATGGAGCTATTCTGGTACGAGCCCCCAGAAGCCCATCTCCTCCCGAACCAATTAGAGGGCTGGGGTGACTCAGAGAGTCTTGTCAGGCAAGCCCATTCAACACTTGACCATCTCATGGAAAGATCCGTTTATTTACAGGCTGACCCCGATGATGACTTATTATTCTGGAGACTTAGCCGAGGTAGCACTCGTGAAAGGTATATAGGACCGACCCACGTTGTTGGTCTTGCTTCGGACCTAGAACCACCATATTTTCTGGTCGCACCTCTACCTGTAGGCTTTGCAGAAAGGAGGGGACCTGCATATCCTAGTAGCCATATTCGCACCACGACACCACCTCCCCAACACATTGCCTATATCCCAGTTGTGAACTTTACCGACGGTGCATCATACCTGGAGACACCGATACGGATTACTGGACGAGAATTCTGGGGTTATGATCACGGTACTCCTGTTTACATGGCTCAGGCAGTATGGGGCTGCTTCGGAGTTGAGCTTAGTGGGTGGGAGTTTGAGTCCATCATGTAAAGTGAGTTTTTGGGGTTGTTTCATGGACCAGTTTTCCGAAGCTAGTTCTCCTGGTGGCCTAATGGACCATTCTAGATGTTTGACCAGAAGACCCTTTTTGTGAGCTGACCATGAGTAGTCTAATCTTTTTGTATTAGTAGGATTAGACATTAATTTGTGACCGCCAGACTAACGCCCTATGTATGGTAACAATGATGTATATGGTATTAGTTTTACCATCATGTTAATATTACCACATTAATACCAAATACATCATTGTTACCATACATAGGGCGTTAGTCTGGCGGTTAATGTCTAATCCTACTAATACAAAAAGATTAGACTACTCATGGTCAGCTCACAAAAAGCTTCTGGTCAGACATCTAGAATGGTCCATTAAGCCACCAAGAGAACTGGCTTCGAAAAACTGGTCCATGAAACAACCTTGGAAACTCACCTTGCATGATGAACTCAAACTCCCACCCACTAAGCTCAACTCCGAAACAGCGCCATACTACCTGAACCATGTAAACAGGAGTACCGTGATCATAACCCCAGAATTCCCGTCCAGTAATCCGTATCGGTGTCTCCAGGTATGATGCACCGTCGGTAAAGTCCACAGCTGGGATATAGGCAATGTGCTAGGGAGGTGGTGTCGTGGTGCGAATATGGATACTAGGATATGCTTGTCCCCTCATTTCTGCAAAGCCTACAGGTAGAGGTGCGACCAGAAAATGTGGTGGTTCTAGGTCCGGAGCAAGACCAACAACGTGGGTCAGTCCTATGTACCTTTCACGAGTGCTACCTCGGCTAAGTCTCCAGAATAATAAGTCATCATCGGGGTCAGCCTGTAAATAAACGGATCTTTCCATGAGATGGTCAAGTGTTGGATGGGCTTGCCTGACAAGACTCTCTGAGTCACCCCAGCCCTTTAATTGGTTCGGGAGGAGATGAGCTTCTGGGGGCTCGTATCAGAATAGCTCCATTAGGTTCGCCATGTCCTACAACACAAGAAAACTTAACCTAGACATACAGATAACATGGTTTATTTGCGTTAGACATACCACATAATACAAAATAATGCAAGTTTAATACATATATGTTCCTTTTTTTTTTTTTAATTGTAAATAATGTGAAAATTATATAAAATTTTAAAACTTGTACTATATATATATATATATATATATATATATATATTTTATTCCTTTATTTATTGTTAAAAATAATAAATGATTGTTAAAATCCAATAAATATTCCGTTAAAAAAAGTACAACAAATATAATAAATGATTTAAAGCATGTCATTTAAAATACAAAAATGTTAGAAATTCTAAAAATTTTATTAAAAATTTTACCAAATGTTTCACATGGGTATGAGACTTACATGAGACCCACAATGTGTGGGTCCCACACCCATATAAGACATTTGATAGAACTTTTGGTAAAATTTTTGAGATCTCTAGCATACTAAAAAAAAAAGAAAAAAAAAATCTATTTATATTTAGATTTGGTCAAATCTAACTCTTCATTTAACCTTGAAAGATTTTATATGCTTATTAATTTTAAACTGAGTAGAATAATTTTTATTTATTTATTTATTTTATTATTATTATTTTTTTAAGAAACATTGATTGGCAAGTATGTTAACTTATTTTTTTATATCAAAATTATTTTTAAATTGGAATATTTTTTTTAATCCTTTACTAAAAAAAAAAACCTAACCATTGAGTTCGTTGAAGTCAAATAAAAAGTGAATTCTCAAAAGAAAAGAAATTAAATGGGAAAAATAGTTTAAGGTCTCTCTTAGTAATAGAATAGATTTACAATATTATTTTATAATGTCTAAGGTCTCTCAACCCCACACCCATACATCATAGAGAAATTTGACTCTCTTAAATCAAATCTCATTTCTCTCTCTCTCTCTCTCCCTCCCTTCCCTACTCTAATCTAATCTAAAACACACATGCACACACTTCAACTCAAAACCATTCACTCACTTTCTCTCTCTCTCTCTCTCACACACACATAGAGACTAGAGAGAGAGAATGTGAGAACCTGAAGAAGAAGTGAGAGAGAAGTCCAACGGTGTGTTCGTGGAGGTTAATGGGAAGCGAAGTCACGACAAAGGAGTTTGTCTTGACGGCGTGCTCTGGCGTATGTAGGGGTGCAACTCGGGCGGGCTCAACACGAGCAACCCGAGCCCAGCCCGAGTTTTTTTAGGGCTTGGGCAACTATATCTTGTAATTTGGACGGGTTTGGGCAAAATTTTGATGCCCGAATTGCAATTCGGGCCGGGCTTGGGCAGAACCAATGGCCAACCCGAGCAACCCGAACCCGAATTGAATTTAATATATTATATAAATTATATAATATTTAATATAAAAAATATATATATAATTTAATAAATTATATAATATATATAAATTAAGTAAAAGAGTTAGTCTTAATTTTTATTTTTTATTTTTTTTTGGTTAGTCTTCTATTAAGTAAAAGAGTTAGTCTTAATTTTTAATTTTTTTTTTGTTAGTCTTCTACCATTAGATTAGCATCTTTTATGTCTACCCTTAGATCTACCTATAGGTTTCTGGACTCGGGCAATTCGGGCAATTTGGGCAATTCGGGCTAACCCGAGTTCAAAATACAAAGCTCGGGCCGGGCTTGGGCAGCAATGCTCGGGTTCATGGTCGGGCTTGGGCACTGCCAAATACAATTCGGGTCGGGCTTGGGCAGACCCCCAACCCGACCGAACCCGCCCGAGTTGCACCCCTAGGCGTATGGGGGCTGAGATTTTCTTTTCGGATCTAGATTCTGCGTATGGGTCGAGTCTTGTCATCTACTGGATCAAAGCCTCTTTCTCCGAGAACGTTTCTCTCCTCCGCCAAGCTTCTCAGAACATCGGTCGTGATGTCCTTCTCTGGACTTGTCGTAGAACTCCTCTCCATGTCCTCCTTGTTTTATTTGTGAGTGTCACCCACAACAAACTACACACATTTATGTATATGTATGTATTCAGAGAAAATTCCCAGAATAAAAAGTCCAAAGAAATTGTAGATCGAATTTTTTCTAGATTGATGTTGAGGGACCTTAAAAATTATAGAGAAATTCTAGATCGAATTTTTTCTGGATCGATGTTGAGGGATCTTAAAAATTATAAAAATATATATAAGTGCACTTTTTGACTTTTTGGCTAAAAAACTAAAAAAAAAAATGTATATTTGGGATAACTTTTTAACTTTTTACAAAAAGATGTATAATAAAATATTGTAGTAAAATTAAAATGACCATTCTACCATTGTTGACTTTTTGACTTTTGAGTAGTTGAATTCAAAAGGCAAAATATAATTTTGCCCTCTAGGCTTCCCTCTACAAGCTTCCCCCAAATAGTATGGGCTTTTTGACTTTTTTAATAACTTTTTGAATTTTGTAAATTTTTCCAAACATAATATCAGGGACCTTAAAAAAAAAGGGAATAGCTTCTGTCCAGTCCTTAATCGGACTGGACCGTGTTGTTGGGCCCTTGGAGGCCTACTACGGGTCCCGTTTTGATAATTTGAACCGTTCAATGTGTAGAACTCGTCGAGCACTATATGCCTGTAAAAAATCACTTTGATCGAATATCGATAGCTATGTGATCAAAACAGATTTTTGTCAACCGTTAATTTATTCATCGTCCATTTTTTTTATACAAAACTGATTTGATCACATAGCTATTGATATCCGATTAACGTGATTTTTTATAGGCATATAGTGCTCGACGAGTTCTACACATTGACAGTTCAGATTATTAAAACGGGACCCGTGGTGGACCCCCACAGACCCAACAACAATCATCTCATATTCTCAATAAAAAAAATTAATTTTCATTATTGAAAGTGAAGGTTAAAATGACCATTAAAAAATGATGAATAAAAAATATTTGAGACCTTCCAAAACTTTTCATAATTTGACCAAAAATGATATGTTAAAGATTAATGATTCAGGCCTCGAATTTGCCTCGAAATCTCTTCTCTTTTTTTTTTTTTTTTTTTTTTTTTTTTTTTTTTTGTATAGGGGTGATTATGTATAGGGGTGTGCTAAAAAATTAGACATTTTGTAAGTGAGTTGGGTTGGACTGACTGATTGGATAATAAAATTGACTGATCACATTTTTTTTTTAATTTAATTTTATTTTATTTGTTAGGCTGTGTTGTTTTTTTTTTTTTAATTTTTTTTAAAGGTGGTTATGTGTACGGTGTGACAAAATTATATGGAATTAACGAATTTTAATCAACAGTCTAACTGATCAGTTAATTAAATTGGACTGGTTAAATGATAAAATTGACTGATCAGTTAAATTGTTGATTAAATTTTATTAATTTCATATAATTTTATATAATGAGTTGATGCAAAATGTATAATATTTTATATTAGACTTTTAAAAAAAAGAAAAACACTAAACTAACTAACACAACAGCCCAAGAAAAAAAAAAAAACGGCATTCGAGCCAAATTCGAGTCCTCTATCACGACTATATATTAAATTTAATTTGTTATATATTTAATATATAGAGCCCAACTCTCTTATCACATATTATGAGTGAATTTATAGATCTTAAATTAGCACTTTTGTGACTCCTTCCAATACACATAACTCATTTATTGCACCTTAAGTACTGCCTGAGACACTTGCTAGTAAGACCATAAATAAATAAAATGAGTATGGCTTCGCTCTAGTCTGTCGAAGGATGGTGTTGGGTTCATAGAGGTTCATTATGAGTTTCATTTTGATAATTTGAACCGTACAATGTGTAGAACTCATCAAATATTATATGCTTGTAAAAAAAATCACGTTGATTGGATATCGATAACTATGTGGTTAAATTAGTTTTTTTATAAAAAAAAAAATAGACGGTGAAAAAATAAATGGTTAACAGAAATTTGATTTGATCACATAGCTATCGATATCCGATCAATATAATTTTTTATAGACGTATAGTACTTGACGAGTTTTACAAATTAACGGTTCGAATTATCAAAACGAAATTCGTGATAGATCTCCATGGACCGAGCAGTACCCTCCAGTCCGTGACTGAAGGGAAGCCATACCCAATAAAATTGTATACTACTCGAGTTGTATTGAGTAGTGACAAGTATTTGACTAATAATAAGTTTTTAAAGTATAATTTAATTTAATTTATTTATCTTTTAAGTTGATATTAAATTAATTTTAATCGAACAGATAATGAGTCAAGCTGAAATAATTTAATTTAATAAGTTTTAAAATATGATTTAACTTAAAAATATTTTTAAATTTAACTTAATTATAATATAAAGAATCAATCTTGAATGATTTTTGAACAAAGTGAACACCCGTTAAATTCAAAAGACTTAATCCATTTTCAATTTTGCCTTTAAGTAAACATTATTAGATTTAATCTAGTGAAATTGCTTAAATACATAGAAGTGTTGGCACAACTAACAAATTTTTGACAAATTAAAACCTTTTTTTATTAGAGGAACGAGATCTTTTATCTCAAAATATACAACAATTCATCCCCCTTTTCTCCCCACTCCCTTTGACCCCCTCTCTCTCTCATTGGTTACATTTTCTTTTTCTTTTTCTTTTTTTTTCCTGCTCCTCCAATCACCACCCGCCACGTGACAAAGGGGGGTGAGGGGGTGACCCCCAAAAGGGGGTCCCAAGCATTATTCATATATCTAATCTAGCTAAGTAATGGGAAAGGGACCCAACTCTTGACTGAAATAAATGAAAATTTGTAAATTTGGAACTAACAATCAGATTCAGACATATCACAATTTTTCCAAAAGTCACACTTGATGCTAAATTGTTTGAACTTGTCAAGAATCAAATTAAGCTGCTAGCAGCATAAGAATGGCCTAGGCATGTTCTTGGGATAGTCCAAGCAAATGCCCATTTTTGGCGAAAAAATTTAGATGGTGTTTGGGAAGTGAGTTTTTATGTAGATTTTATTAGATGTAGGTTTTTATGAGATAAAATTTTTTTAGTGTTTGGGAAGATAGTTGGGTTTTTATGTGGTTGGATGTGATGTTTGTGAGAGAAAAAGTAAAATGATTGTGGGATTAGATGTGATATTTTGTTTGGATGTGTTTTTTTTGGTTTTGCAAAACTTTTGTCTTTTAATGAAAAAAATGAGAAAAAAATTTGGGAACTTGCTTCCCAAACACCACCTTAGTGTGTCCAATCTACAGAGTACACTGACGTCTGCTAATAATGACATATAAGACCTTTTTTAACCCTCACTCAAATATTTTACTATCAAATTTAAATTTAATAAAAATTTAGTGAAATTGAGTGAGGATTAAAAGAAGGGAATCTTACCTTTTTCATCAAATCAAGAGAGTGTCTAACTTTTCATCAAATTTTGCAGATGACTGTTGGTGGACGACTGAGTGAATGACCGGCTCGTTAACCAAGTAGACGATCAGCTGGACAATCGGGTGGACGATTGGGAAAAATTTATAGAAAATTTGCATTAGGCTAGACGACTGTTCGAACATCTCTGGTCATCCTCTCGGTTGTTTGATGAAAATTAAAAATTTAATGTTGAAACGCTTGATGCTAGATGAGACTTTTAATCCAAATCTTTACTCAAATTTGATAAAAAAAAAAAAAATAGAAAGCATTGGAGATATGCTGAGACCACTTTTTGTCTCCTAAAGTAAAATAACAAATAAAAAAAAAATTCGGTAAATTCAACAAACAGATGGAGGAAAAATCAACTTCTAAAAGAGCTTTTAACTAAAGATAATAACTAGAGAAATTGTATTACTAATTTAAATTACATCAATTAAGAAGTTCTAAAGCAAGCAAAAGGGAAGATCTGACTCTCATTCTCTTGGCCTGTTTTTTATGGAAAAGGATGAGCACATGTTTAAGCCCATCTCCTCTCCATTAATAAGAACTCTTGATTGGCACACTAAAAAAGATTCATCAATAGGAAGTAGGAAAAAAAAAAAAAAAAAAATCTAGATAAGTAGTCCAAACAAAGGTTGAGAAACTATTGCATCTTCAACCACTGATCCCCATTTTCCAAGATATTGTGAACTTTTTACCTACAGGCAATTCCAACCCATTAACTTCTACCATCATAGTCTTCTTCTTGGCTCTTCCATCTTCCATTTCTTGAGGATAAGTTTGTTCTGTTGTTCTAAATTCAAGTTTTGAAACATCCACCAATGGATTTCCATCAATCTCAACTGCAAATCCCCCTCCAATTCGATCCAATCCCACCACAGTCACCTTCTCAATGATCCAACCTTTGTCCGAAGCAAATTTACTCTCTTGAACGTCCGACCACACCTTCACCATTCCCTTACCCACAGTTGCATAGAAATCGACATACGTGGAATACCCATTTCCTAGTTTCATCTCTGGAAGCTCGTCATCATCTAGGAAAAGATTTCCTTTGGCTTGTCCCTCAGTAGCCCCAGCCGGGAATGTCACCATGAGGCTAAAAGGTGTCATTCTTGCTTCCTTGGAAATCATCCCACCACGCTGCATTGGGAGAATTGTGTTTTGATACAAATGCACATTGATCACGTGCAATGGTGCATCAAGTGTTCGATAGTGCGCCTCCTTGGATACAATAGCGTGTGTCATATCAAATAAATTGTACCAAGTGCCCGGGGGGAAGAGCACTTTGACCTCTGATTTCCCTTTCTCAAGCACTGGAGACACCATGAGAGCACTCCCTAGTAAGAACTGTGTGCTTAGGTCATAAACCTTAGTCAAAGTCGGGAAAGAAAAGAACAATGGCCTTGCAATTGGTGCACCGCTTATGTGAGCCTCGTAGTTCAATGTATACAGATATGGAAGTAGCTTGTACCTCATGCCTAGAGCATTTCGAGCAGACTCAGCTACTGATTCCCACTGATAAAGCTCCTGTCTTGGTGAATAGAAATTTGCATGATCCCTTGAAAAGGGGTAAAAAGCACCTAGCTCGATCCAACGGTTACAAAGCTCTTCAGTGGGTGCTGGATAGAATCCACATATATCTGAACCGACCATTGGAATTCCAAATATGCCAAAGTTTAGCATGGTAGAGATTGAATATTTTAGATCATCCCAAGTACCCTTATTATCACCTGTCCAATGCGCAGCGTAGTGGCCTGAACCGACAAATGTGGAGCGTGATAATATAAATGGGCGCTTACCCTGAAGCCCTAAAAGGCCCTTGTGAGTTGCGACAGATTGAGAGAAGCCATAGAGACTATGAGCATCATACTCCAAAACTCCATTGTAATGAACTGCACTAGTAGCTATGGTTTTGAACCCAATTGGTACTTGCAATCCCGAAGCATTTATCTTGTAAGGCGGATCATCCCATGTTGTTTTCGTTATGTTCTTGCAATCTAAACAACAGATCCAACCGGGTCCCGTTCCACTAGGGCACACCTTACCCTCTGGGATCGTGCACAAACCAGAACAGAAATTTGAAGCTTCATTCATGTCAATCCACAGACCATCCACAGGGACAAGTTCATGGAATCGCTTAATTTCACCAACCCACCAATCAACAGTTTTTGGGTTGAGGAAGTCAGGGAAGTTAACGGCGCCTGGCCAAACTTGGGCAAGGTAGGGCTTTCCACCATACTTGATGAAGACATCGTTGGCTATGCCTCTTTGGTGGACACCATAGCTAGAATTGACAGAAATTCCGGGATCAATGATCACAATGTATTTCATGCCTTGGGAATGTATTTTGTCTAGGAATGCCAGTAGCTTTGGACGCGGGTAGTTGGTGGGGTTGAGGGTGAAATCTTTGTGCCCATCCATATGATCATCGTCATTCCAAATCACATCAAGCGGGATCTTGGCCTTTTTGTAATTCGCAACAACATCTTCTACAACGGATAGGTTGTGGTAACCCCATCTGCATTGGTGAAATCCTGAAGCATCAAAACAAGTAAATTATGTCAATTGGATATTTATAAAAATGATAAATTTGGAGAGAGTAAGATGTACGCATTCTTTACCCCGTGTGCAGAGAGGCTATTTTTGTAATTTAAACCCCATTATGCCTCGGTCACAATGTTATGCATGTCAACTCTTGTTGTCTACTGGTTTTTTTCAGGGTAATAAAACATGTATAAGTGGTTTTCAAACATACCGTATGCATAGGTCCTACAAATACATGATGTTTCGGTCATTTCAATGGAAAATGAATGAAATTTTGTTCCTTGGTCCTCATACAAGTATTCATAACACAAAAAACAAATAACATTTAAGTAGCTAATCAAAAAATGGTTTCTGGTATTCTCAAACTATATCTCTATATGCATACAAATTTTTTAAGAAAAGCTGTACTTGTTTAACATTTTGATCGTACAATTACAATGGTAGAAAAGATCAATGTGATTTTTTTTTTTTACTCCAATGTCTTCTTAGTTTTGAGGTGTTTTAAAATATGTAGGAATAAAGAAACAAGAGAGCATGAAATCAGCTTCAATATCTGGTTATTTTGTCCCGACATACTTGTCATGCAGAAGAACAACAAATGAAGTTATTGTAAAAAATTTAGCATAAGCAATCCTAATAAATTCACAGATGTGCCCGTTATTAAGGGAAAAAGAAAAGTCAGAAAAAATTCCCAACTAAATGTTTCTAACAGTAAAAATTGACCCATACTTCTGCATGCTATTTTCTTGAAAAGGATGTCTAACAGCCCTCCGACATCATGTGATTGTGGCAATTGTTAATACTATACCTATAACTATACCTATAATTTAATACTATACCTATAACTATACCTATAATTTAATACTATATTGATCTGTAATTGATCTGTAGATAGTTGTTGCTAGCCTAGCAGATAGTTGTTGCACAGATAGACACCTTCTTTACACCTTCTTTTCCTTTTGCTTTCATTTGTATATTTCCTTTGTTCATCATTTTGTCTTGTAAAACATCTCCTATATAATGGAGGTTCCATTTGGTTGCAATATATATAAAAAACACAGAGCTAATATTTGCTCTCTCAATCTCTCTCAATTTCTTATATGGTATCAGAGCACAGGTTTTCTGCCTAGCCTCTTCTTCCAACATATTTTTCTGCAGATTGCATTTCATCTGTATCCCTTTTTCGTCCATCTCTGAAATACAGTTTTCACCACACCAGAGCCTTCGTCTCCTCCGAAAGATTACAACGCCACCAATTTCAGTCCAATCCGACGTTACACGCGCTCTCACGCGCCACTTCTGTGAACGGTGCGTCGCCTGCCTCCGCCTTCCGCCTCACACGCGCTCCACGCGTCCTCCACACTGTCCCGTGCTAACGTGCACCGCGCACTACCTTGCTAACGTGCGCCGCGTGTTTCTAACGTCAGCACACGTCAGCCTCTCTGCTACCGTGCACTGCCTGGCCTGTTTTGCTAACGTGCGCCGCGCCCTTTCTTGCTAACGTGCGCCGCGCCCTTTGCCTCTCATTTCTATGCCTCTGTGGTCATATTTTGGGTCGTTTTACTCCTTTTCCCACTAATTTCGGCCTTCTGAATTCACTGGTAACCTCGGTTTTTTCAGATTCTACCTCCATTGTGCTATTTTTCCCTCATGGATCGCCCGGATTCCTCTAATCACCCTATTTCCGTTATTCTTGATGGGACTAATTATGTCCTTTGGGCACAAGCCATGTCTGGCTTCCTCAAAGGCAAGAAACTTTGGCGTATCATTACTGGGGATGTGTGCAAACCAGTCCCAGCAACTACGGAATCCGCTGCCACGGACTCCGCTGCCAAATATATCGACCGACTAGAAGATTGGGATAGTAAAAACTATCAGATCATCACCTGGCTTCGCAATACTTCTATTACATCCATCAGCCTTCAGTTTGGTAGGTTCCAACTTGAGTCTGCTTCCTCTCCAGCCAAGGCCATCTGGGATTTTTTGCAAGAACGCTATCAGACTACCGGTCTTGCTCACCAATATCAACTTCTGAGTCATCTTCACCGTATGCGCCAAGAAAACACTCAGACCATTAATGATTTCCTCTCCCAAATGTATTATGTTTGGGATTAACTCGCTCTTTCTGAGCCTCCATGGCCTCATACTGAGGATGCTGCCTTGTTTACTACCTACCGTGACCAACAGCGCTTGGTTCAGTTTCTCATGGCTCTCACTCCTCGTTTTGAGCCCGTCCGCGCATCTCTCCTACATCGCACTCCTTTACCCACTCTTGAGCAAGCCGTTTCTGAACTCCTGTCCGAGGAAACCAGGTTTGGTACTCTCCATCCACACCCTGTGGACTCTGTTCTTGCTACTCCCCAGATTCGGAGTTCTCCTTCACCACAGCGGTCCACTACCTGCAACTATTGTCACAACCGCAATCTTCCATCGACTCATCTTCTGGTTCATTGTCCCGTTCGTCTTTGTCGATTTTGCAACAAGACTGGCCCCGGTCATCTCCAACAAGATTGCTTCCGCAATCCTACCCGTGCCTCTCGCCATGGTCCTTCCACCGGGAATTTTTCCCGCAGCAACTCTCACCGTTCTGGGACTCCATTTAAAAACATGCCTGCTCCACGCACTGCTGCTGCCGCCTCCGAAGATTCACCTTCTTCTGTTCCTGTAGATCCTTCCACTCCGGTCTTCTCTCATACCGATGTTGAAGCCATGTTTCAACATTTTTGGCAGCATTCCGGTACTCCTCCATCTACTGCTTTGTCTACCACCGCAGGTAACACTTCCTGGTACTTTGACTTCGCTTGTTGTAATCACATGACCTTTGATCCTACTATTTTTACTCCTCTCTCTTCGACTCCTCATGTTCCTTCTATCCATACTGCTGATGGGTTTCTTCTGTCTGTAAGTCATGTTGGGTCTGTTTCCACCTCTCACTTATCTTTATCCCATGTATATCTTATGCCTGCTCTCACTTTAAATCTTATCTCCATTAGTCAATTATGTGAGCATGGTCTAACTGTTACCTTTTCCCATACTGGTTGTTTGGTGCAGGACCCTCGGACCAGGCAAACTCTTGGGATAGGCCGTAAGCAAGGACGTCTCTACGAACTTATCCATTTTCATGTTCCGGATTCCTCTCAAATCACTGCTCCTACCACTACTACCACTGCTCCTCCTTTATCTCATTTTCAGCTTTGGCACTATCGTTTGGGCCATCTTTCTGTTGGTCGTTTGAAGTCTTTAATTTCTAGTGGTCATTTGGGTACTGTAAGTTCTGATGCTTTCAATTGTGTGTCCTGTCAACTTGCAAAACAACCTGCTTTGTCGTTTAATAAAAGTAATTTTGTTTCTCTTGCGCCCTTTGATCTCATTCATTCTGATATTTGGGGACCCTCTCCTACTCCTACTATGGGAGGCGCACGTTATTTTGTTGTTTTTATAGATGATTTTTCTCGTTTTACATGGTTGTTTCTTATGAAAAATCGCTCTGAACTCAAACAAATTTATTACAATTTTGCTGCAATGGTTAAAACCCAATTTTCTAAACTATCAAGATTTTTCGCTCCGACAATGCCATGGAATATAAAGATTTTGACTTTCTTTCCTTCCTTAGGAGTCATGGTACTCAACCTCATCGTTCCTGTCCAGGTACGTCCTAACAAAATGGCCGTGCTGAACGAAAACATCGGCATCTACTTGACACTACTCGAGCCCTCCTTCTCTCTTCCTCTTGTCCAGAAAATTTTTGGGGTGAAGCCGCTCTCACTGCTGCTTACACTATCAATTGTATCCCTACACCGGTCATTCATAATCACACTCCGTATGAGCGTTTACATGGCACCCGTCCCCCTTACGACACCCTTAGGGTTTTTGGCTCTGCCTGTTTTGTTCTTCTCCAACCTCATGAACGTACCAAACTTGAACCTCGTTCTCGCCTTTGTTGCTTCTTGGGGTATGGTATTGAACATAAAGGGTATCGCTGTTGGGATCCTCTCTCCCAGCGTCTCCGTATCTCTCGTCATGTGGTCTTTTGGGAACACACAATGTTTTCCTCCCTCTCTCAATTCCGTTTATCCGTTCCCTCACCCTCTCTGTGTTTTACTAACCCTTCTGCAGATCTGTTTTACTAACCCTTTTGATGGTCCTGCTCTTGCTCCCTCGGACTCCTCACCCCCTGTTGAGTCTCTTCCTCTGGCTCCTCCTCCTCCTGCTCGACCACACCGGGTAATCCAACCTTCTACTCGTCTTTGTGACTTTATTGTTGGTTCTACTGCTTTTTCTACTTATGAACCCACCTCCTATCGGGAGGCTCGCTCTAATCCTCTTTGGCAGCAAGCTATGACTGATGAATTACAGGCTTTAGACAAAACTCACACTTGGGACATTGTTGATCTTCCTCCTGGCAAGACTGCCATTGGCTGTAAATGGGTATACAAAATCAAAACCTGTTCTGATGGCTCTATTGAGCGCTATAAAGCTCGCCTTGTTGCTAAAGGCTTCAATCAAGAATATGGTATTGACTATGAGGAGACCTTTGCTCTTGTTGCTCGTCTCACCTCTGTTCGTAGCCTCATTGCAGTTGCTACTACCCGACACTGGGATCTTTATCAAATGGATGTGAAAAATGCCTTTCTTAATGGTGTTCTTCTTGAGGAGGTCTACATGCAACCTCCCCCTGGGTCTACTTATCCACCTCATAAAGTCTGCAAACTTCAACGTGCTTTATATGGTCTCAAACAAGCTCACCGCGCTTGGTTTGCCAAGTTCAGCTCTACTATTCATGACTGTGGTTTCACCTCCAGCTCTTATGATACTGCACTTTTTATCCGCAAAACTGCTCAAGGGACCACCTTGCTTCTTCTTTATGTGGATGATATGATTATCACCGGTGATAATGTCAATGGTATTCTTCACCTTAAACAATTTCTTAGCCATCATTTCGAGATGAAAGACCTTGGTCCTCTCAGCTATTTCTTGGGTCTTGAAATCTTCCATGATTCCACGGGTTCTTTTCTCTCTCAGGCTAAGTACACATCTGATCTTCTCACCTGTGCTGGTCTTACCGATTGCAAGACTGCCTCAACTCCCCTGGAGCCTCAGAGTCGTCTTACACCTCTTGATGGCAATCTTCTCTCTGATGCTACTCTATATCGTCAGCTGGTTGGCAGTCTTGTCTATCTCACTGTTACTCGTCCTGATATTGCCTATGCCATCCATATTGTCAGCCAGTTTATGTCAGCTCCTCGTACCACACATTATGCTGCATTAATTCGTATCATTCGCTATCTTAAAGGCACCATGTTTCATGGTCTTCATTATTCCGCCCGCTCCTCTCTTCAGCTTCGTGCTTTCTCTGATGCTGATTGGGCTGGCGATCCTACTGACCGCCGCTCTACTACTGAGTTTTGCTTTTTTCTGGGTGATTCTCTTATTTCTTGGCGCAGTAAGAAGCAATCTCTTACTGCTTGTTCTAGTACCGAAGCCGAATACCGTGCCCTTGCTGATACTACTCAGAAGCTTCTCTGGCTTCGTTGGCTTCTTGCTGACATGGGTGTTACTCCCTCTGGCGCTACTGCCCTCTTTTGTGACAATCACAGTGCTCTTCAAATTGCTCACAATGATGTTTTTCATGATCGCACCAAGCACATTGAGATTGACTGCCATTTTATTCGGCAACATGTTACTCATGGTACTGTCCATCTCCATCCGATCTCTTCTGTTGATTAACCTGCTGATATCTTCACCAAAGCTCATTCTCCTGGCCGCTTCGTTGACCTTGTCTCCAAACTCAAGTTGGTTGATGTTTGTCCTCCTTGAGTTTGAGGGGGGATGTTAATACTATACCTATAACTATACCTATAATTTAATACTATACCTATAACTATACCTATAATTTAATACTATATTGATCTGTAATTGATCTGTAGATAGTTGTTGCTAGCCTAGCAGATAGTTGTTGCACAGATAGACACCTTCTTTACACCTTCTTTTCCTTTTGCTTTCATTTGTATATTTCCTTTGTTCATCATTTTGTCTTGTAAAACATCTCCTATATAATGGAGGTTCCATTTGGTTGCAATATATATAAAAAACACAGAGCTAATATTTGCTCTCTCAATCTCTCTCAATTTCTTATATTATTCATGGATTCTGATACAGGTGTTGAGTGTTGTTGTGTCAATGTCTGATTTATCTAAATTTCATGTTCATGACACCAGGGTCCGTTTGTCTTGGGGTGTAATGGATGAGAGGGGATTAGGATGGAAGTGGGTTTATTTAGTGTTGTGTTTGTTTGTACAGTTGGGGAAGGGATTATGATGAAGGAGGGGATTAAGATGGAGGTTGGAAGGGGGATTGGGATGAAGGAGGTGGAGGTGGTATTAAAAAAATAGTGAGGGGATTAGAAATTTTTTTATTTTTTTATTTTTTACATATTGAGAATTTTTAAGCATCAATGTTTAATTTTTTATATTTTTTTATTTGTTTTATTATTTTCTATAAAAATAATTTAACAATTCCTATACTAACAACTATCATTAAAACAAACACAATTTTACTTAATTCGCTCACTATCAATCCTCTCACTAACAATCCCCTCATTATTAATTCCCTCACTATGAATCTCTTCCATTCTACCTCTGAAAACAAACGAACCCAGGAGACAATCATATTTTATGTCTTTAAACTTTTAAGCTAATGCCTTTTTTACAATCTTAAATAAAGTATTTTATGCATAAAATGCGAGTTTGTGGAATGTTAATTCGACTACTTTAGCATACTTAATGGATGCATGTCTTAAAAATTTAGAAGAATTCAGATAACATAGCTCTTAGCGAGTTACATCGAAAATGGACAGAGTATCACACGATCCCATGTCAACGGGTTGAGGAGTGCCACATGAGTATGCCTACTTGATACAACCAAGGGCGAACTCAGGATTCGTCAATGGGGTGGGCTAATATTAAGATAAAATCATACAATATATTTTAAGTATAACCACGTAAGAAAAAAGGGAATTTAATAATACAATCTAGATTAATATATAAATTTATTAATTAGAAACAATCTAACTAAGTTGTACTCGATGAGTCTTTAAAAATTCGAATCTATCGATTACAGAGTCTACTGATTACAGAATCTAGATCAATTTTCAAAAACATGAAAAACAATATGCTTTATCCTTTGAAGGAGAATACTCTAGTCAGGAAAATTATTTAAACCAAATATGTTGAAATCGGCAATTCTACTCTCCAAATGAGGACCTAAGATACTCAAGTTTAGGTTGATAAGGCCCCAGGTTCACATAAGCTCATCTAACCTCATCTCGTTGATTAACTAAATATTTACAAATTTGCAAGTGTAAACCAGGATCCCGTTCAATAACAGTTGAATCAAATTCGCTTGGTTTATTTGCTTGACGCATGGAGACGGTTGCACATCAGAAAATGAGATTTCAACAACATTGGATGTTCTATTACTAGACTTCTGTTTTGATTAATAGAATTAGAAAAGGGTTTGGCCTTTTTTGAGTGCGGAGGTTCCATTATTTATAACCTAAAAAAAATTTAAAAAAAAATTAGCCCTATTTAATATTAAACCAGAGTATACTCGTAATAATTTTAAATATTAGAATTTTTATATATATCCTCAATAATTTTTATTTAAGCTTTCATTATTTTTATATATAACCAAAAAAACTTCTTCAAAGTTCAAAAACTAAAAGCAATATAGAACATTGAAAAAGGCAGCATCATGAAAGAACTAAGCCATATAATATATGTTGCATAAAGACAAAATTTCAAAATCATTGTTAATCAAATCCATTCTCAACCAACGAAATAAAATAATTGGTTAATTACACTTACCAAACATGTTAGGAAAGTGAAGCTACTGCAAGGCTGCTAGAGACGACGGAGAGGGCCGTTGCCTATCTATTAGAAAATGCGAGGATTGTTTTGGAAGATTTGTTCTTTAAACAAATAAAAATCTATTGGGTTGCCTATCTATTTTTTTTTTTTTTTTGAGTAATTATTGGGCTATTATTGGACTGCCTATCTAAAAAACAAACAATAAAATGTTGGCCTTTATTTGGGGCAGGGCTGGGCTAGGAGAGGTTGGGAGGCTGGGCTGGGCTGGGAAAAAAATTTCTACAGATTTTTAAAATTTTGGGTTGGGCTGCAGCCACCTATGTCCAGCCCTAGATCCACCCTTGGATACAGTTTTTTTTCAAGTTGGAAGTTGATAATTAGAAAACAAAAAATACCCTTGTCTCAACTTTCAAATTATCAACTTCTTTTAGATTAAATTATATCTGCCTCATAAAATATAACCTGCACCAAATACTACACAAATTTCCAAAATAAAAAAAGTTATAAGCAAGTCAATAAGCTACGCCAAACTGATTTTTCTTTTCAGGCTCTTATAACGCCCCAAAGACTAGGACATTAGGGAATGGTCCAAGGGATGTGGCACCCAACAATGGCATGGAACAACAGGTTACTCAACTACCTGTGGCACAGTAAAAAAACACTGCATGTGACATTAGAGGCAGTGGAGTTTTTGTGAAGGACAATAATAACCCTAACATGTCCTCTGGGGTCTCACTCTCACAGATATGGTTCTAATAATTGCAGAGTGTAGGCTCCATAATATAATCACCGACATTTACAAAAATTAAGTGGGATCGAAACCAAGAAAGATGAATCAGTGATCTTGATCAAGATCCAATGGTGATTGATTATCCATTTTCCATTTATAAAAATCAAGCGGGACCGAACCCAAGAAAGATCAATCAGTGATCTTGATCAAGATCCAATGGTGATTGATCAAGGAAGACTAATATGTTGAAGTTTTATAGTGCTTTTGTGGGGCTGCTTGGTTTTTTTACAAAGATGTGCAAAAGTGTCATCTTGGGCTTATCAAGTTAAGTTGTGAAGATTCACCCCAAAAAAAGTTGAGTTGTGAAGAAAAGAAGATTTAAGGCTATGGTAAGAATCTTAGCGTTTAGAATAGATTGGAATAGGAAATTGATTCCCAATTACCTATCCCAACAACAAGAATCACATTATGAAACTCGAGCATGTAAATGGAGATTTGCAACTGGTTCTCCCGTCCTTCCACTCTCCTAAGGAGAGGAGAGGCAATGAACCGACATTCACATTCTTAAAAAATGTTAAGCATTTAAGAGAAAAAAAATAATTATACTTATAATATTTAAAATGTCATCATTTTCAAATAAAAAATTTCTAACCAAATCAAATACAGAAATTTGATTGCTATTAATGAGAATCCCATTCTCATTCTCCTCACAATTTTTGTCATCCAGAAACAACCTCGCTTCAATAATGATATATAAAATAAAGAGCTTTGAACTTGGGCCTAAAAAGATAAATTTCAAGAATTACAGATCAAACAAAATGGCTTTTGTAAGTACAAAAGTTACATTTGAAGAACTACTGATCAAAGAAAATGATGTGTACACTACAGCACAAGTGACAAAAGAAGTAAACACAAGGGGACCAACCCACCTACCTCTACTTGTTTGTGTTTACACACAAACAAAACATAACTATCCCCCCCCAAAAAACCCAGATGTAACATAAGGGTTCACAAGATCAATCAGTGTTTGCCCCACTACTCAAACAATTGGACGGTCCTAATTCAAAGTCCCCACCACAAATCAGCAACAGCGTCGGTGATTAACATATATAGATTACCCATGTGACATTTACTATAATTTGATATCAAGATCAACACACATCATTTATTGGAAAAAAACTTGGCTACACAGAACATGTGGTGCCAAGGACTTTGTACACAATGAAACTACCACAACTAATAATTCTGTAATTCATATAATGTCTGGTTCAACAATGCTGGGATACAGCAGATTTAATAACAATCTCACTAACACACTCAAGGTGATGTGGATCCCATAATGAGTAATGGTTGATCTTATTAAAACTTGTGAGTATATTAGTAAGATTGTTAGTAAATGTGTTAGTATTCCTAACATTTGACCTTACCTTTTCAAATTCAGTGTTTGTCCTCTCTTTCCTCTCTTCCGTTAAGGTTGTATTTGGTTTATGAATTTAGGAATGGATTTGTAGGTAGAATGTGAATAAAATATATCTACATTTTACCTAATTTCTCACACATTTTTCTTTTCTTTTTCTAAATCTCTCCTCAAATTTATAAATCAGACACAACCTAAGAAAATTATATAATATTTTTGTGATAAAGAAAATGTGATACACAACTTAATATTTATTATCTTAAATAGTGATAATGTGCTAAGCGTCGCAACATTAATGATATGAAGCCTAACCTTACCCGCAGTATGGTTAATTGCCTCATTTAACAGCTTGTTTGAAGTGTGACTCACTCATTACTAATATCACAACGACACTAATGTATACACTAGATTGTGTTTAAATAATAAAATTTCACTAATAAGTTAAAAAGAAAAAGCAAAAAATGATGAAAATAAAATATAAATTAATTTTTTTCTCAAATTTTTCAATTTTTTAAAATACATATTTAAATTCATGATTTAGACATAAACTTAAATTACACAACAACGTGTGCAGTGTGGTCCATGAACGACATACTTGCCATTTTACATTGGTTGGTGCATTGTTTGGGGTGTCCGAACTATTATGGGTCTAAAAATTTAATGTTATAAACCAACACTGCCCACAAGCATTGAAGTGCTAATTCGGAGTGTTTGAGAGGAGTGGTAGTTCATTAAAATATAAAATTGATTAAAATAGTTAATAATATAAAATATTATATTTAATTTATAATTATTTTATTTTTTTTCTTACAATTATCAAATTAATTAAAAAAAAACCAATCAACCTCTCAATCATAATTTTTTTAATCAAATTAAAATAATTAAAAAAATCAAACAATTAACTTCCCAAACAAAGTTAGAGTAAAAAACAGCACAGTAAAAAAGTAAAGCAAATAGAGTTTAGCGTTAAAAATGTAAAACTCACCCAAAGCCCAGTAAGGCATAGGAGCAGGCCGGCCAATCAATGCAGTGTACTGATCCACAACATCCAAAGGTGTAGGCCCAGCAAAGAAGTAAAAGTCCAAAACACCCCCAATCACCTTATATGTCAATGACTCCCCCCTATAAGTCACATCCATTCCATCACTATTCATCAACAAGACCCCATGGGCTTGGGCCCACCCACCCCCATTCCTCAGGTCCATGTACACAGGGTGGGACCCATAAAGATCAGTATTCAAATTAATGGCTGACACATCTGTTGTGTACAGTGTGTATGGATCGTTTGGATATAATTTGATCCCGTGTGGTTGCGTGTTCTCTCCTAAACCGTACAGCGATGCATCTTTGGGTAATCTTGTGGAGATCTCGAGGTACTGATCTTTGAATACCAAATCACCATATGGGTCTGATTTATCACAGCTTGAATTGAAGAGGGTCTGACCGTTTGATTTCCTTTTCACAACAAACCCAAATGGGTCTGCGATGTAGCTGAATATAAGCTCTGAGCCTGAGAACTCTGAAGCTGTTATTGGGTTTGAACTCCCAATCGTCTGCTTCATCAATGGTGGAGGCTTTTCTCTTGGCAAAAGATCGTACGGTACTTCCCATCTTTGCTTCTCTTTGTCTGTGATGTGGACCCTCAATCGATCGTTTGTTTCATGCCTGATAATAAAATATAGAAATCAGAATGATCAGATGGTGGAATGAAGTGAGGTTTATTGGATACCATGGGGATGCGTTACACGGAATCAATGAAGAGAATTGAGGGTTTAGAGACTTACTTGACGTAGAGCTGCAAATGGGGGATATCATAACCGTAGATTGTGTTCATTTTCTTGATTTGGAGGTGGCCCACGAAGCCTCCATCAGGGGACTCCTCTATGGAGATCAGACGGTAGCCATTGCCAATCTTGGGTGGGATGGTGGAGGCTGAATTTAGACCTGCAATGCAGAGAATCAAAACAAGGAGGATGGACATGAGAGAGGTGACCATGGTGAGAGATGATCACTACCCACTGAGAGACTGTTAAGTGTAGAAAATTGTTTAGGGTTTGGTATTTATAGAGTGAAAAATGGAGGGAGGATTGATAGGTTACATGTGAGGTGCATGAGGTTGCTATAGTCTCTTGCATGTGGATGATGATTAAATCTTCTCTAACTCTTTGTTGGTCCCACATCTAGCATTGTCTTTGATTGGGGTAAGTTTTGATAGAATGATCATCTTGTTTTTCATATGGTACAGAACTATTTTATTCCCCACATTTGGCTATTACTAACCTAATAATTTGTGACATATACAATCTCGTTAATAACTTTTTACATACTATGGTAACTATTTTTTTGTGATTGTTGTTCAATCATTTTAAGATAGGTTCACAAGTTTTTGAGATCTTGGCAGAACCTTCCAATCAACCAATCTCTTTATATTTGTTAAATTAGAGTGTTTTCCAGCCGAGCACCTTAGGTTTGGCATTAAGATCGGGCAACATTAGCTGTGTAACATTGTCGTGTTTATACAATATAAGAAGACTCACTATATTGAAAGCACCTCCTTTGGAAACTTTGATTTTTAGTTAAAATGTTAAAAAATTTATTTCTTTAATTTCAAAATAATAGTCACTTTTGAATAATTTAATTTTTTTTATAATATAATTATTACATTTTAAAAATATTAATTTTTTAAAATTATCATTTGATAGTACATTTTTATAAAAAAAATATCAATTGTCATAATTATATTTTTTGTATTATTAATAAATTTAAAAGAAAGGCAAAATAGTAAATTTATATTATTTTATTTCTTAATTTTTGAAAAGCGAGTAATATTTTGCGACAATGAAAAATAGAATAAGTGACTAATATTTTGAGACAGAGGAAGTATTATAAATTGTCACATTTATCTATTTAATTTTTTACATATTTTTTCATAAAAAATTAAGAAGTCAATTCTCAAACAACGTCACTATCTAATGTTAAGAACTGCACAAGAGATGAACAATTAGTTAAAGGATAAATTATAGTAAACCCTTTACACTATAATTCCTTTACACCCTGTCTTTTTGAATTGAATTTCAAAACGCAATAGTTAACCAACTCAAATTATTATATTGTTACACTTAACACATTCCGTATGTTAAACAAATAATACACTTATTACCCGTTATTAAATTTTCTAAGACAATAATACTTTTATCTAGTGATCACCTTTGTACTTTGTCACTTTTATCATAGTGGCAAAGTATAAATAAGATCACCAAATAAGGGCAATATTAACCTAAAAATTTAATAAATGTATCATATATTTTACATATGATATGATTTTGTGTAAATTTTAACTATTGATTTTTGAAATTTAGGGAGATAAAATGTAAATTGGTCATGGTTTAAGAATTTATCATAATTTACCATTAATTAAAATACTCTTGATAATGTATAACAATTCTCCAAATTTTTTACTTTGTTTCATACTATGTCATTAAATTTTGTGAGTTCATTGAATCATATTAAACAATGATTTAACATATAATCATCATGTTTATTATTTTTAAGATCCTAGCACATCCAATATATTAACAATTGCTACTCTGGTATGATATTAGATTGAGTTTCATATCACCGTTTGTATGGATATGATTTTCCTAGTTTTATGATAATTTCTCTCTAATTTGTGATCTAATTTGAGTGCTACTATTAAGGTTTAGTGGGCTCACCTCGTGGTCACCTTAACGATCTGAATCATTTAAGTTATTTGAAAATTACTAACTACATAATCAAAAATTATATTTATCATCGACAAACATGATCTAATCTTGCAACAATTAATGTTTGATCAATTTAATTTGCGTGACTAAGTTTCTAAGTTGGGCTCTACGAATTAATTATTTTATTTAATTTTTTTGTGCTTTTATAAGAAAAATGTACAAAAAAAAAAAAAATAATATGATAATTTATAGGGATATTTTTTTTAAGGTCCCTGATATTATGATTTTATAGTAAAAAGGACATCAAATATTTTCATGATGTCTAAGGTCCCTCAACATCAATCCAGAGAAATTTCAGTCCCAGAGAAAATTGGTCCAGAGAAATTCTGGGAAGAATTTCTCTGGACCAACCCAGAGAAAATTTAGTTCAAAAACCAGAGAATTTCTCTGGTTTTAACCCAGAGAAAATTCAGTTAAAAACCAGAGAAATTTGAAAAATCCAGAGAATGAGGTTCAAAGCAAATTCAACACATCCAACTCTACAAAGCCCATGAATGTACGTGTTGTATGTTACAATAGTTGGGCTTTCCTAACTCTCCTCCATTTCTTCTAGAATTCCAGTAGCTTCCTTTGCAGTAAAAGCTCATCATAATGGTATAGGTGCGTACATTAGGCAATGGTCCAGACTTCTTTATTCCTTCAAATAAACTTGCAAGATATTCCACTCTATTTGCTTCTGCCAAACATTTAAGCAAGAAATTGCATGAAAAAATACTAGGGTTTAACCCAATTTTCTCTGGGTTAACCACAACACGCTCATAAACAGATACCCAGAGAAATTTCCTAACCCAGAGAAATTTCCAGACAAAACTTTCTACAGAATTTCTCTGGACTCCACAACCCAGAGAAATTCCAGACTGGGTCATTTTATTAAATTGTGTACATATATATATATATATGAAAATATGTAAAAAGTACCTTTCGATTCAAAATATACTAAAATGTCTTGGATTTCTCTTTGTAAAACGAAAAACTTTATGAAAATTCTAGGAAATATTGTAGAGATGTAAGAGATACAAAAAATACAATTTAATTGATAATATTGTGGTGCAGATTTCTGATGCTACGGGAGAGGCAACACAAGAAGAGGGATGGCTGCTTTGTCATATCTTCAAGAAGAAAAACCACCACAAAATCCTAGACAACAACAACAATCACATCATCAATGTGGAGACAAGAACCCAAATACCCAGTTCAAAATATACTGACTGTTTGTTTCTCGGCGACGCCATTGAAGGCCGGATCCGGTGAAGCTGGAGCTCAATCGGTTGGAGAATGAAGTTAGGGGTGAGGAACAAGAGTTGATCTGGACAGGTATGAGAATGGAGAAGTTTAGAGAGAGAGAGAGATGAGTTTTGATTTGGTAAGGTCAAATTTCTCTGTGATATGTTTAGGGACCTTAGACATTAAAAAATAATTTTGTGGATCTCTTCCATTATGAAAAGTGGGAGAGGGACCCTAGGCCAATTTTCCCTAATTTATAACTACATTTTAAATTTTTCACTACAAACTCATATTGGCAAATGAATCCTAATAATACCTCTCTAGTTGAATCATTACTCAATTTTTTATTTAGGAGTTGTTTGAGATGTTCTAAATAAGTATACTTTTTGACTTTTTATAAAAAGATGTATAAAAAAATAAAAAAGAGATATTGATTGATGTGATCTAAAAAAAATTAAAAAATAAAAAGTATGAACTTATTTAGTCTTTCCAAACAAAGTCTTAATATTTCCCAGCGAACATAGATAGATTTTATTTATTTATTTAACATAGATAGATTGAAACCTTGATTATTGCACCCATAATACTACAACAAATATAATTTGACTAACCCATTCTCACCTGATAGTACAGTATAATAAATAAAATATTATAATATAGCCTCGTGAGGTTGGCTCTTCTCAAAAAGACAAGGATTTTGCACCGAAATTGAAGTTTAAGTTAAATAATAAGATATGAAAATGACCTAATTTCCTGGATCTCTTGTTCCAAAATATTATTGGGTATGTCGATAGATTGAGTAATTGAATTAGGAAAATGATTGGTGGCCCTAAAAAAGTTGCCTCTAATGGCCCTAATTTCCAATTTTGGAAACTGTTTTTTTTTTCCTTTCTTTTTTCCTTTTTTTTTTTTTTTTTTACCTAAAATGGAATTTCGGGGCATTCGAGCCCCGAAATTACGGGCCCTCAATCAGCGTTGATTTAATTATGTGATTAACTAAGATATCATAAACAATTACTCAGAGTACGTGACATGATGGAATCTGTTTGGCTGTCATATTATTTGCTCGGCCATGCAATGCGGTTGTTCAGATTTTACTTCCCACAATATTTGTATATAGGCATCCTCTAATGATTAAAATTAAAACTAAAACTAGAATTTACAAATTATAGAATAGCCGAACTCCATTTATTTAGGCCTCGTTTGGGAACCTTCCATTTTAGTTAAAAATTCAAAAAATTATTAAACTAATTAAAAAGCCAACAACACATATCAAAAAGTCAAAGATTCTCTTTTCTCTCTACTTTTTGCACATCTTTTCGTAAAAAGCCAAAAAGTCATTCCAAACATACTACTAGTTTTTTTTAGCTCATATTTTAACCAAATAGTCAAAAAATTACTAAATTAATCTGTTCTCAAACGAGGCCTTAGTTATTATTTTAGTTGCTCACAAGTGGCCTGTGAGATTAAAAATAGATTTCGGCTATTCTGTAATTAGTTTCTAAAATTAATTTTAGAAGATTTAGATTTTTAAAAAAGAAGTGTGAATATTATTAAATTTATAAGATGTTTGGCATGTGCTAAATTATTATACCTTTTGATTTTTTATTTAAAAAAAAAATATTAATTGAATTTGAAGTATGTGATAAAGAGATAATATGACTCAAATGAGATGATTGTAATCTAAATAAGATAATATATTAAAATAATATGTGTTATTTTAACACAGGTCAAACAATACCTTATTCTCTACAATAATTAAGCCCTTTTGCTGAGTGTGATGATGTCCATTATTTCAACAAAATTTGTTTATCTGATCACTAATAATTACACTGTTTGATTTTTGTTAAAATTAAAAATCGAGTAACTGTAGATAAATGAGACAATAGGACAAACATCTTTTTTTTGGATGTAAGGTTTGGAAACAGACTTTTTTAGTAATTTTTTGATTTTTTTGCTAAAATGTGATGTAAAAAAAATTATATTTAGAATGATTTTTTGACTTTTTACGAAAAGATGTGCAAAAGGTAGAGAGAAAATAGAATCTTTGACTTTTTTGTATGAATTGTTGACTTTTTAATTTTTTTAAGTAACTTTTTGACTTTTTAACTAAAAGAGACACTTTTCAAACAAGACCTAAGTTCCTATTGCAAATTAATAAGTTCCTATGCCTTAAAAGAATACTATATTGCAAATTAAAAATAAAATATTCATTTTTTAAAAAATTAAGTTACCCTTTAATGTTTTTATTTTATTTTATTTTATATACATCAGTGAAAATAATTGATTAGGTGTTAAATTAGTATTTATGATAGTTGACTTTCCTACCTTTACAAAGTATCAAATACTTACCTCTGAATATATATTCCACCTCCCCATTAGAATTAGCCAACT
The DNA here is from genome assembly GCF_055761805.1 of Camellia sinensis. Lineage (NCBI taxonomy): Eukaryota > Viridiplantae > Streptophyta > Magnoliopsida > Ericales > Theaceae > Camellia > Camellia sinensis. The sequence goes on from NC_138970.1 coordinate 152,376,731, forward strand.
AAAATTAGCTCTAATTCGTTTACCCTTCGATCCCTTTAAAGTGCAAAGATCAAGGACTTCACAAGGATATAATTTGGGAAAATTGTAAATCTCTGAAACAGTTATAAAATAATTACAATATAGATAGAATATTTTTTGAAAAATTTACTTATAAGTCCCATTTCAGAAAAATATATATCAAAAAGTCCCATTAATCTTTTTATAAACTATTAAGTCCCATTAAAATTGAAAAAATATACCATGAGATTATTTCACTATATTTCTTGAAGATTCCAAATGTGAATATATTTCATTTATGTACTATTATTTTATTAAACTTTTGTTAAATATGTGTATTATTGTCTTATTAATTTTTTACAAAATGTGTCATTTTTTTTTAAAAAAAAAACGTGACAATGGGACATTTGTGTATAAATCTTATTCCATTTTTAAATATATGTATACTTTATTTGGAAAATTTTAATATGAGATAGGATTTATGGGTTTCTAACAACATTTATGGGACTAAATGATTCATAAATCATAGATATAGAATTTATTAATAAATGCCCCATTTTTGTTTTGTGTAACTTTGATACTCAAAAATATACATGCCTGAGATTTACACTATCATAAAAATAAAATTATTTCTCCACTATTTTACTTAAAAACAATTTGTCCTATAATTTACTCTTTTGTTTAATGAAGAGACAAAACCCTGTTCAATTAAAACAAACTTGAAACCGAGAAGTTTGGAGTAATTATCTTGTTTGGTACAATTTCTTGGGATTAAAAAGTTCATAAGTCAAAAATCAAAGCTATGAATGTATCAATTTTCCTACTTCTCACTAATTAATTTTTTATAATTTATTTAAGTTATTTATTTATTATAAATTATAAGTAAAAGCTATACAACCATTTAGTTAAAAAACAAAAAATAAAAACTGTAGCTTCTCTATAAGTCGCATCAAATTAGGGGTGCTCATTGATCAATTTTGTATGATTTGAATTGCAGGTTAAATCTACCGATAATATACAGATTGGGAAAAATAAAACCACAACCGCCCGTGATGCGGGTTATGAATTGTGCGGATGAGTCATCCCGGTGGATAGACAGTTAGGATGGTTTGCGAATTATGATTTTTTGCGAAAATTTTATTTTGGGCTTTGCTTTTGAACCTTTTTTCCCCACCCCTTCTCTGGAAATTACGGTTGCATTTTCACCGTTCAATATCCTGAAACTCTAAGTGACAAACAAAGATAGATAATTCATCAATCAAGTTATGGATTTAACTAACGAATTATTATATTAACAAATAAAACATACAAATTTGCAATTTCAATAAGCAATTGAAAACTACGAATGAAAAAAAAAAAAAAAAATGTTTTTTTGGTTTGTCACTTCAGTATAGTCCTGTCTTTCTCATGTCTTGGACGTAAGAATTAAAACTTACAAAGAATTGAACATCTCAGTCTGAATTTCTTTTCCCTCAAGTGCTATATCTATATCCACACGCGCGCGCGCACATATATATATATATATATATATATATAAACCCACAAAACACAATCTAAGGTTAGAGAGAGAGACAGAGAGATTGCCTTCCTCCACTGGGTGCGTGTGTAAAAAAATAAAATAAAAACCAGATTCTCGTTTGGAACGAGGATTCTCTCTTTGTCGCTCTTGTACTTGCGCCCGTCTTTACAGGCCTTCGGGTCTGTTTTTAGGTCTAATTTTGATAATCTGAACCGTTCATATTTTATGATTTATTCAGTATATCATGCCTGTAAAAAATTAAGTTAATCGGATATCAGAAAGTATGTGTTCGAAAAATTGAACTAAAAACTATTTTTTAAAGAATTTAATAAACAGTTTTCCGAACATATGCTTTCTGATATCCGATCAACTTGATTTTTTACAGGTATGATATATTGAATAAATCATAAAATAAAAATGGTTCGGATTATTAAAATTGGGCCTAAAAGTAGACCCGAAGGCCTGCAAGAACGAGCGTAAGTATGAGGCTGCAAGGAGAGAACCTTGGCTCTCGGGTTCGAGCGTAGGGTCAGATAAAGTTGACCAAACCTATAATGGGGCAGGTAAGCTCGGATTGGACGGGTTGAACGGTTTGATACCCACCCCCAACATCAAACTGTTAAATAAGATTATCATCAAATTCATTTCTTGGCTTCGTTTGGGAAGCCATGGTTTGGGCTTTTTTGGCTATTTTAGTCACAAAAAATAAAATAGGCTATTTTAGCCATAACAAACAAAACATCACATCAAACCCATAATCATTACATTCTTCTCTCACAAAAAAATTTAAAAAAGTCAAAAAGTCCTTCCCAAACCAAGCTTTTAAGCCCAGGCTAAAATAGTCAAAAAAGTCAAAAAGCCAAAAAGCCAACCCACTTCCCAAACGGAGACTTAATAACTTAAGTTTTTGAAATAATTTATATCAGAGCTTAAATTATAGAGTTCATAGGCCCAAGTTTTCTGTCTACAATTTTTTTTTTTGTTTTTCACTCTGCATATTCATTTCCTATTAACTTAATTTTATTACATAAATAAATATGATAATCGATATGCTGAAATGACAATTTAGTTTTGAATATATAATTATACCGCAAGTACCAACGTTCTGCGTTGCATTTTGTACATGTGTTGTCTCTGGATGGGATTCTTTTATGCTGATTTTTTTTTTTAATCTTTTATTTTAAAATACTTATAATTATTAAATCATATCTAAGCATTTATATTTTTTAAAACAAAAATGCTTGAGACTTTTTTTTTTTAGAAATTCCACAACTTCTTTTGAATCTTAACTATTGATATATGTGTGAGATCTATTCATGTATGTGTGAGACTCACACTATCAATGATTAAGATCTAAAAGAGATTGTAGGGTTTCTAAAGAAAGGGGTTTCAATCAATGTTGTTTTTAAACTTTTCATATAATTTATTGATTAAAATATATTGAAGCAAAGGGACAGTATTCAGAGTGGTGTTTTGAGAAGTTGGTAAAAAGTTATTTTTTTAATTTTTAAAAAATTTTTAGTGATTTTTTCATGATTTTTTTTGTGTAAAAATAGTTAAAAATAAAAAAATTAATTTTTTTTACCAACTCCCTAAATTACCCCCAGAAACATTGGATCCTTGGCCTTGAGAATCTCCATTTGCTTTGACTTTAGGCATGAGTGTTGAGCTTCCACAAGTCAAGTGTTAATGGGTGCCACATGGCCGTTCGTAATTTCGATTATGAATTCCGAGCATTAAAGAAGTAGAGCTAAAGACAATCATTTCAAGCACTCATTGATAGTCAACTGAAGCTTCGCACTAGTTCGAAAGAGGGAAAAACCCACGAATGTAGGTATTATGATGAGATCATAGAGGTGAGAGAGTAGCTACTGCGAATTACAAGGGCATCTATAAATAGTCAAAGTGAAAGATAGAGAAAATCTTTGAACAAATCAGACCCACAGTTTCTTTTGTTTTTCTCTTTTCTTACCCTGCGCTTACATTTTAGTAAGTAAGGCTTAGGCCTCGTTTGGGAACAGGCTAATTTAGTAACTTTTTGACTATTTGATTAAAAAGGTAGGTAAAAAAAATTTGTATGTTTGGGATGACTTTTTGGCTAATTACGAAAAGATGTGCAAAAAGTAGAGAGAAAAGAGAATCTTTGACTTTTTGGTATGAGTTGTTGGTTTTTTGGCTAATTTAGTAACTTTTTGACTAATTGGCTAAAATAGCCTCTTGCCAAACGAGGCCTTAGTTGGGAAAGATTAAATAAATGTATTTTTTAATTTTTTATAAAATATGGATTGTGTTTGGATTGAGTTTGAAGTGATGTGTTAGAGAAGTGATATGACTTAAATAAGATGATGTGACTTAAATAGGATAGTGACTTTTTGACTTTTTGTGTTTTTTCAATCATGCCAAACTTGACCTAAACCTATGGGTGATATTGTGGTTGAAGTTGGAGGTTTAAGTCTCAAGATTATAGGTTTAATTTTTTTTTTTTTTGGGTAAATTTTTTGGACGAAGCACAGTTAATTAAGAGGTTGAATTTTAAGTTGTCTAATCAACACTTGGTGTGGGTTCAATGCTCCCTCGCTATGCGAGTCGTGGCTTAAGCGGAACTTGTCTTGGGAGGTCGGGACAAGTTCTCAGGTTATAGTCTCTTACTTAGAACGACTAACAGGACACTTTGGTGATCGGGTAGAGAGGATATTCCTGTTAAAGAAAAAAAAAAAAAAACTTGTAACTTGTTTTTACTTTTGAAATTGTGACAACAATTAAGGTAATAACAAGTGTAATTGAATTATTCAATTAATTAGTTACTCTATTTGTGTCTTGATCTCTTCTCCCAATCTATATTAAATTATTGTCGCATTCAATTCTCTTTATTCATCAATTGGTTTTTATCATTATTTCCTTCTTATTTTTATTATTCTTCTTCTACAGGTGGGATATGTTGTGAACTAAAAAGAAATTGTTCAGATTTTTCTTTTTGCTGAGATCAACCAATTCATTTTTTATTAGTAATCATCACAGAGAAGAGTTGGCGTGGGATATGTTATCAATAAAATTTAGTAATCAAAAAGAAAAATTTGAAATAAATTGATAATTTGATCCAAGAAAATGTTTAAGCTTGCTTCAAATTCAAAAAAGATGGATCAAATCATAGATCATAAACCCCCCTCCCCCCCCCCAAACCCCCTCCTCCAAAAAAAACCCATTTAAAAATGACAAACCACAAAAAGGGGGGGGGGAAATTGGAGTAAAGAAACTCACAAATCAAAATGCATTCACAAATACAAAAAAAAAAAAAAAAAAACCCAAATAAATTGATAGCATGCTTATATATATATATATATATTACTGATGCAGCAAATGCTCAACTGAGAGTCGTTGAGCTTCTCTTCTTGCCTCTGTTACTATTTCTGCTTCCACAAAAGTGATGAGCCAGGGCAACAACATAGGTAAAATAGTAAAGCTCTGCCTAATACTAACGGATTAATTTTCTAATACCAAGTCTTTGGGCAAACTATCAATCCGATCACCCAAGACCCATTATAATGTGGCAGTATTATGAATCCCCTCCCCAAATTTGCAAACAAACACAATATTAATGAGTCTCATTTCCATCTTAATCCAATTTCTCCCTCTATCCCCCAAAACATATGGCCTTATGGCATTATTGACCCAAGTGTTTGTTGTGATATTAATATACTTGGGTTTTACAATTCAAAAATATTAGAATTTGTTGGATTTTTTTTATCAATTTTTTTAGTTGAGTTTTCGTACTTATTTTTAAATTATTTTTTGAAATTTTTTAAATTAATTTGACAAAAAATGAATAACAAAAAATATACTTTAAAAGTTTCAAAAATTATTTCCTCCCCCAAAAAAGTGAAAATCAAATGAAAATATTGTAATTTTTATTTTTCATTTTTTTCACCAAGCTATTTTTAAAATATTTTAAGAAAATAAAATTTTAAAATTTAACCAAACATCTTTGTATTTAAATTAGACTTTTTTGAAAAATATCTTGAAAAAACAGCTAAAAATCTCAAAAACAAAAATGTTGATAAAGCACTTTCACAACAGACATTACCAAACACAATTCTATTTAAGAAAACCTTTTTGAGGACTTTGGTTAAAGTCCATCGTTAAAAAGTCATTGCTATGTGGAGAAGTTGGCCAAACAAATCCTTAAATTGTGAGTTTTTTTTTTTTTTTTTGATTCAAATGAAAGTAAACAGAGAATATAGAGTTTATACACCACTTAAATAGAGGGGATCAGACCCTCTTAGAGTTGGCAGAGACCATGTCTGCTATAAGAAAGGAAAAGATAGACCTGGGTGGTTCATCAAAGAACACCAGATGTTCAGTTTGGTTGACTCCAAGATTGGCTAAAGCATCAACACATGAATTTGCTTCTCTTGGGATGAACTAGAGGTTGCAGCTACATCTTCTCAGCATGAAGTTAGCATCCTCGATAAGAGCTCTGTATGGGGAGGTTCTATCAGCTCCTTCCTAGATGAGCTTCATTGCAATTTGAGAATCAGTCTCTATGTCTATATTGGCCAATCCTTTATGCATTATGATTATAAGACCTCTGTAGAGACCCCAAAGTTCGGCCTCCAAGCTGGTGCAGTTCCTTAGATAGCCATGGTAACCCCATAGCTAGGTACCCGTTTCATCTCGCAGCAAACCTCCATATCCAGATTGGCCAGGATCTCATTTGGAACAACCATCAATGTTCAGCTTTAGTTTACCTGCAAGGGGATCAAGCCAGTTAGTTAGTCTTGGTTCAGAGTAGGTAGGATGGAGGGGGTTTTGGAAGGCTTCCTGAATCTGCTTTGCTTGCTGTAAAATCTGTGTTGTGCTGATGGAAGCTGGCTGGGTGTGGTGTTCAAACACCTCTTTGTTCCTGTCTTTCTAGATGTACCAGATGGTAGTTAAAAATATTGTTGCCTATTGCAAACCAACCATTTTACTTGGGCTTTTCATGTTCGATTTTAGCCAATCAGGTATTGCCTTCCTATCTTCTTCTTGCCACCAGTTAAGGTCTTTCAGATTCAGCCAAATAGATTTAGCTTTGATGCATCCTCTGAGAAGGTGTGACATATCTTCTGTATGCCCTTGGCACCTCTGGCAGATACCAGAATCTGTGAGATTTCTAGTGAGTCTCATCTGATTTGTGAGTAACCTACCATGCATGGACAGCCAAAGGAAACATTTGAGCTTTAGAGGGGCTTTAACTTTCCATATCCACTGCCAATCTAACCTATCTTTATCCTGTTTAGTGATAGCATTATAGGCTACTGAAGAGGAGAAGTTGCCATTAACAGTCCCTTGCCAGGAAGGTGTGTCCATGACGGTCACAAATCTGGGTCTATAGATGCTAAGGATGTTATTTTTATCCTGTTGGGTGAGCAGATGCTGGATAGGATTCAGATCCCATTGACCTTCTTCATCAATTATGTTGCTAACTTTCATAGTATTATCAATATGGGACCCTTGATAATTTTTACACAATGGCTGAGTGCCACACCACCAGTCAGTCCATAGAGAAATTTTCTGCCCATCTCCCACATTCCATTTGATATTATCCTCAAGAACTTTTCTATTATTGATCATACTTTTCCATGTGAGGGAAGCAGACCTCTGTTTGGGCCAATTGGAAATGAAATGGTGTTAAAGATATTTGGAATGGAGGATTTTGCACCAGAGGTTGTCAGCATTACTAGCAAGTTTCCATCATAATTTAGAGACTAAGGCAGAGTTTTGGTGCCTAGATTTTCTAATGCCCAACCCACTATGTTTTTTATTCTTACAGGCTTGATTCCAGTTCAGAAGATGAACTTTCTTGAGAGTGTCAGTGCTGCCCTAGATGAAATTTCTGTCTAAGCTATCAATTTTGTCACAAACAGTCCTACGAATTTCCATGGTTTGCATGAGGTGGTTAAGAATGGCAGAGGTAACATATTGCACTAGGGTAATATGACCTGCAAGAGAGAGGGTATTGGCCTTCCACCCAGAAAGCCTGCTGGTGATCTTCACAATGATGCCTTTAACATGATTTCTACTAATTCTACTGTGCAAAACAGGAGTGCCTAGGTATTTACCAAGGTCATGAGTAAGGCCTATACCACTTTGGTAGCTTAGGGACAGGGCTTCACTCTTAGGGATGTTAGAGGATACAAATAGTTTGGACTTTTGAAGATTAATTTTCTAACCAGAAATTTCACAAAATTCTTTCAAACTTCCATGATACAATCACAGTTTCTAGTGTTGGCTTTAGCAAAGAGGATAAGGTCATCTGCAAAGAACATGTGAGAGATATGAATGCTATGTCTGGCAGCTTTGAGGCCTTTCCAAACTCCACTCTGGGTTTGGAGTCTAATCATGTTAGAGAGATTTTCCATGCAAAGCACAAATAAGTAAGGGGATAAGGGATCCCCTTGTCTGAGACCTCTCCCAACACTAATGTTAGTGAGGCTCTCTCCATTCCAAATGATAGAAGAGTTAACATTAGACACACAGTTCATGATGAGAGAAATCCAATCAAGGTTAAGATTAAATTCTTGGAGGGTATAGTGCACAAAATCCCAGGAAATAAGGTCATAGGCTTTCTCAAGATCAATTTTAAAGACCATTCCACCAGTTTTGCCTTTTTTATTTCTAAGGATGTGAATAATTTCCTAGGTAATAATAACATTGTCAGTGGTGGTTCTACTAGGAATAAAACTACTCTGATTGGGGCTGATAAGATCAGGGAGCAGAGGTCTAATCCTGTTAACAATGATTTTGTTAATGATCTTGTAGGTCACATTGCACAGGCTTATGGGCCTAAAATGCTTAATAGTTTCAGGGTTAGGCAGCTTAGGAATAAGAACAACTTGAGTCGCATTAACCTCCGCAGGTATGTTTTTGGTAGTAAAACATTGTTGGACAAAGGCACACACAGAGGACCTCACAATATTCCAATTTTGATGGTAGAAGATGGCTTATAGACCATCAGACCCAGGAGCTTTAAAAGTTTTGATGCTTTTGATGGCATGCCAAATATCTTGATTAGTGATAGGACTTTGCAGAAGCTGGTTATTATCTCTAGTAAACCAGGTAGTGGTGATATCCTTCCAATGATCAAAAATAAAAGTTTCCTCCTATTTAAATAGATTACTAAAATGGAGTTGTATGTGAGTTTTGATATCCTCTGGATGGGACAACCAGTTACCATTATCATCTTTGAGCAAATTGATTTTCAATTTTTGGCGCTTATTGAGGGTTGTGATGTGGAAGAATTTAGTGTTGAGGTCGCCCAAAGTGAGCCATTTAACTCTAGATTTTTGGAACCAGATGAGTTCTTCTTGGAAAAGGGTTGAGTTGTATTGTTTAATGAGATCTTGTTCTAAAATGAAAAGGTTATGAGAAAAGGCTTGGGTCTGGGCTTTTTGGATGCCCTCTAGCAAGTAGAGATCTTTTCCTTTCAAAAACATTACCAAAGACTTCTTGGTTCCAAGTTTTAACATTGTGAGTGAATTCAGAAATAGCCCCCATAAGATTAGTATTCATATTAGCCCAAGATTGTAACACAACATCAGAAAAACTAGGATGGCAGAGCCAAGCAGCTTCAAACCGCAAAGGCCTATTTTTAGGGTTAGAGGGATGCATACCTTAGGTGAGAACAATGAGGGGAGAATAATCAGAATACGTTCTAGGTAGTGTCCTCACTGTGCCTTTTGGGAATAATGCTCTCCATTTGTCATTGCTCATGGCTCTGTCAAGGCGCTCCATGGTGTTGGTCAAGCCTCTCCTATTATTAGTCCAGGTAAGTCTGGGGCCGACATTGCCAAGGTCAATGAGATTGCAATTATTAATTCTTTCTGCAAACTTCTGAGCTCTGTTGTGGTTATAGCTGGTGGAGTAACTTCTTCGTTCAGAGCTATTGGTGAAGTCATTGAAGTCTCCTATTACAAGCCAAGGTTTCTCCATGTTGTTGGCAGTTTCTTCAAGGTTATTCCGGAGCTCCTCCCGTTGAGAGGCATTAGGGCTGGCGTAGACAGCAGATAATATCCACTCATCATAGTCCTCTTTGTGGATGGTAGCTTGGATGACTTGGTTTGTAGCGTGAGATGCTCGAATGGTGACTTGAGTTGTGTCCCAAAGAAGCCAAATGCCGCCCGATCTTCTTATTGGATCCACAATAGTTGCAGTCGTAAACCCCATATTGTTGAAGAAGTTACCCATAGAACTATAGGGGATTTTGGTTTCCATAAGAATGAGGATAGTTGGTTTGTGGAATTTGATAAGCTCACGCATGTTGCGTTTGAAGGCATTATTGCCTGCCTCTCAGCAATTCTAGAACATCATTGTGAGAGAGTCCATAGTAGGGTAGCTGGGGAGAGGATCAGTAACCAAGTCCTTGAGGATACTTCGGATCCGTCTATGATCTTGGTCCCTGGATCTCATGGACGCCATCTGGACTGAGTGGTTGGAGAACTCTACTCTGAGATTCCAGCTTGGTTCTATCCTCAGCCGTATCTGCTCGATCCACCATACCACAGCGACGAGGTGAATTACTTCTTTCCCTGGATCTAATAATAGGCTCAACGGGTGATTCTCCATCTTGTGTGATGAAACCTCTAGCCTTGTGGTCTCTTCAGTCTCCATGCTTGGACCCTGGGTCGGGAGGTTTTCGCTATTTGGTGGTTAAGGGTCCATCACTACTTACTAAAGTAATGTCTGGGGGTGATGGGTTAGGTGTATGACTTAAAGGTGCTTCCTCATGAAGATCTACCATAGAGATTTTTGGAGATTTGGTGTCTGTACCCGATGAACTGGGATTAGCATGCATCAGGTCACTAGACTAATGGCTATGAGGAACCTGGGACAGAGTGTCCTTGCCATTAGTTGTATTTTCCTAAGGGGGAAGCTGATATGTTGGACTTGGTGAGTTGGGGTAAATGGATGTAGGTGAGGGTAGGGCTGTGGGCTTGCTTGGTCCAACTGGGGTTGGAATGGACGGACTAGGGGCTTCCTTTTTCAAGCCCAAACATGTTGTTTTCTTTCCACGAGCTTTGTCTTCCTCTTGTTAGGTACCTTTGCCCAATTCGGTGAATCTATTGGTGTTGGAGCTTGGCCCGGTAGATTGGGCTTTCTTGTGGATTGTGGGCTTATGAGTCCGTTTGGTCACCATCATCCAAGGGCTGTAGGTAACATCATCTGGCTTAGTTGATTGTAGGTTATTGATGTTGTTGTTAGAATTAGCCGTTGCTTGATCTTTGTGGCCGGAAACGGCTAGTTGGCTTTCCTCTGGCGGCGGGGTGGTCCGGTGAGTCTTTTGAGGTTTAGGGTTCGCAGCTTGGTATTTGCAAAACTCTTTTCGGTGGTTGATCCGGCCACAGAAAAAACAAAATGAGTGGATAGATTCATACTCTATATTGTAACTTTTCTTACCTAATAAGAACCGAGGGCAAAGGGGCTTGTGCAGATCTACTTCAATGCAAACCCGTGCAAATCGGCCTCTGGTAGCCATGGCTGTGGTCATGTCAATCTTCAGTGGCTTACCAATCTGTTTAGCAATTGCGTATAAGACCTTCTCTTGGAAGTATTCTATCGGAAGCTCCGAAACCTGACCCAAACAGTTGTGGTTGTTTCAAAGGCTTCCGATGCCTTGAAGTTAGCCTCCCATTTTCACACAGTAAGGTAATGGTCCATGATGACCCATGGCCCTCCTGAATAAACACGTGCACAGTCATCCAAGGACGAGAATTTAAACAGAAAATAATTATTACCTAAATCGATAGCATTGAATTCTTCTTGAAGGCCCCATAGGTTCTTTACTCTTGTGCAGAGCATTTTGTACCCAACACTTTTACCTAGCAATCGGACTATCAAAGTATTTGTCCAGGGCTTTCGAATTTGTTCCAACAATCTCTTAGGGAGATGTATTTGTGGAACACCTGACTCGGTCTGTTGAGAGTTGCCGTCATGGATGCGAGTGTCACCCTTGGCATCTTCCTCATCCACTGAAAAGGAGTCCATGGCCTCATCAAAGTAGAAATCATTATTTTTAGGCGCTGGTAAAGCGTCTTTAAACGATTTTTGCTTCTGGCCCTCTAGTTGTGAGGTTTGGGCAACATTCTCTACCGGTGAGAGGGAGGAAGATGAGGTAGGGATTTAGCCATAACCATTTCCTCCGCCTCTGAGACCTCTTTGCTTTTGATTTTCTTTGTGCTGCGTATCACATAAAACATGGCAGTGCACTGATTAGTGCAACTTATTTTAGTTGCTTATAACTTTTTTTAATTACAGAAGTTTGTATTAGGTTGGTTGGTATAATTTTTACTTACAATTTATTAAATAAAAATATCTTAAATAAGCTAAAAAGATTAATTATTTAGAAGTTGAGAGACGAATACTTCGATCTTTTTATTATTATTATTATCAACTTTTAGTTTATAATAAATTGTGCCAAACAAGTCAAGTGGTGTTACACTTCCATAGATTAAAAAATGTTGATTAAGAGACTTAACGAAACAAAAATGCCAAGTTTACGGATTTTGAAGGCCTCCTTTGGCATACAGTTAAAGAAGTCACATTTTTAAAATATTTTTTTTTTGTTAGTTTAGTTTTTTTCCCACCCTAAATTTGTATAATTTTTTTTAAAAAAATTTTCCAACCAATCTACTGTAAAAGAATCTTAAAAAAAAAATTAAAATTAAAAATTAAAAATTAAAAATCCAAAAAATTCACTAAAGATTAAAAAAAAATACTAAAAAAAGTTGAACTATTTTTTACCCTCCTCCTCCCTTTTGATTCATCTAGTCAAGTAGATTCTGAGTCTTTTTTTTTTTTTTTGGAAAATTTTTGAACAAATTCAGCAAAAAACTTACTAAAAAAATAAATTCCAAACAATATAACAAAACACACACACACACTCTCTCTCTTGGAGTGATTATTAAGTGGTTTTGAAGTATTATTCCACATCATTTATTACTTAATATTTGTTAAGTTATTTTTCAAAAACCTAACAAAAATATTAGATCTCCCTATTTTTTCCACTACTTTAGCCAATAAATGTAAAGTAGACGCACCACATCAATTGTGGTTAAGTCATTTAGATGCTATGAATCTATGGAAGCCCGTACGAAGACTTCAACGCCTCATTTGTTAGTGCATTGATTGTGAGATTGTATTAATAATTCAGTGTCCATATAAATTAAGAATTTTGTTAATAAGTGTCTAAGCACATTTGATAAAGATGTATTAAATCATTTCAATCACCTCCACTGAGAGGGAGATTTTATAATCTGGCTTTGGGCCGTGGTAATGGCCGGGCAAATTGGGCCAGGAAAGTTTGGGCTGAGCTGGGTTGGGCTAATCCGGTGGTAGTGCGCTCGGTCAAGGCCCAGGTCCGATTTGGCCAGGGTAATTTCGGACTGCGGGTCCGGTTCACTTTATTTGCTCGCTGAGTTAGGTGGGTCAGATCCTCCTCAGACCAATCCAACCGAGCAGGAGCTCGGTTATAGCGGAGGGCGGCTGAGTCGCAGTGAAAGTAATGCATGTCACAACGGAGGGCAGCCGAGCTCGGTCATAACAGAGCTCGGTTCAAAGCATTGCATGTCTCGGAAGTAGTGCGGTTGTAGGAAGAGGGGGCGGCATCGAGTTGTCCGTTCGCGCCAAAGCCGTTTGGCGGTTTGGTTAGGTGGTGTTTAGCTGTATTTGCGCTAACACGTGGAAAAGTGGGATAGGAGAGCAGGTCCACCCGTCAAAAGGAAAATGGACACAGAGGCACACGTAGAAGGTATATAAGCGTGATTACGCCCCCATACTGGGCAGGAAACACTTTCTGGTGAGAGAAACACTAACACATTGTCTTCTCTCTCTTTGAGTGTGTGATGACTTGACTGTCGGAGAGGTTTTCCGGCAACCCACCGCCGGGTAGCTCAACTTCGTTGTGTTCGCAGGTTGAACGGAGGAAGGTGCAGCTTAGACGCGAGGAGTACGGGTGGTAACGGCTATTTGCTCCCCGTACAATTGGCGCCGTCTGTGGGAATTCGACAGACAAAACCTTGTCCTCCAAGCTTCTCCAGTTATTTATTATAGCGAACCACGACGACATTCCGTTGTTCGCCATCGATGGCATCACGCCAGAGTTTGTTCGGCACAGAGATGGCATGCCTGCCATTCCAACGATGGCTGATTTGGAGACCTTCGCACAAAGACTTCCCAAGGATACGTAAGACAAGTGCTTAAGGAGTTTTGGGCGCTCTGTCATTCTAAAAGGGCGTCGCCGACGACGAGGTTCACACACTTAACACTTGGAAGACAAGCTGAGAGACCAAGATACCATCATAAAGAAAATGACGACGGAGATGGAGGCCATGAGACGCTAGATGAAGGGAAAGGGCGTCGCTGGAGTGGGAAACCACAGTGAGCACGCCCATTCTCGCCGTTTCGGCAGGCTTAATAGACGTCGCACCCCTTCACTCTCCATCACGATAAGCTTTAGAGCTGGAGACTATGTCGCACCAGCGACGATATCTCGTACGCAGGAAAGCAATTACCACCCCTCACGCCCAATGACGACGTTGAGATATTCTCGCTCCGACAATTCAAAAGACTTGAGGGATGTGTTGGAGGAGCGCGCTCGCCGGCAGGAGGCACAGAGGGTGCCTACACTGCAGCGGCTGGTCCTTAAAGGGCGAGCCAGTGAAAAGGTCGCCATGCCACAACCACGCTTGGCGGCATGCGTGCCACCCGACAAAGAGTTGGCAAGGCTGAGTGCCACCCCTTTTTCCATAGAGATCGAGAACACACCGCTTCCCCCCGAGTTCCATCAACCAAAGTTCACGCTCTATGACAAAAAAGACTGATCCATATATGCACGTAAGCCATTTTCGGCAGGTTATGGCTGGCACAGGCGAAATAATGCACTTACGTGCCTTGTTTTTCCATTGAGTTTAGGCGAGTTGGGCCTAAAATGGTTCGAGAGGCTGCCATAGAAGAGCATCAAGGGGTGGCAACAGTTGGCAAAGGCATTTGTCACCAGATTTAAGACAAATGCCAAAACATCCAAGGAAATTGACCATCTCTTGAGAGTAAACATGGAGCCAGGTGACTCTTTAAAGGCGCGCTAAGTATTGGGAGACTTTCAATGAGATCCTTCATTGCCCAACCAACCTTGCACTTACTTAGTATAAGCACGCTCTTTCTGTTGGACATCGACTAAGAGACTCGCTCACAATGAATCAACTGTCGACCATGGAATTACTCATGCAACATATTAATGAGCACATCCGAGTCGAAGACGATGCAGCCGCAGCTACCGTGATGACAAGTCCGGTAGTAGAGAACAAGAGAGTAGTGTGAAAGGTTCATGTAGTCGGACAAGATGATGGCCATGAAAACCACCATGGAAGAAATATAGGGAGTTCGGTTTTTGGAAGACGTCTGCAAGAAAGCCGAGAAAAAGGGGCATAAAACTCACAGAATGTAAATGGCCGATCCATTTCCAGAACATCGAACTCTGCCAATCTAAAGTTTTGTTCTTAGTTCAATTTTTGTAACCCTTTTTGCCATTGGCGCAATGAATCAAGTAGACCATTTTCTTGAGAATTATTGTATTTTTGCCTCGTAAAGCGGATTTAGTGCGGTCCAAGGGGCAACTAACAATCATTTTGCCCAAAAGATCAAAATTCCTTGCAGGGCGAATTTTGCTCGGCAAGAGGTTTGTTGATGGTTTTAATCAACTTTAGAATTCCTTGCCGAGCTGATCTTGTTCACCAAGAAGAAAGTTGTCGAGCTGACCTTACTCGTCGACCTTGGAGTTCCTTGCCGACCTGATCTTGCTTGCTAAGAAGCAAGTCGCGGAGCGGACCTTGCTCACTGACCTTGGAGTTCCTTGCCGAGCTGATCTTGCTCGCCAAGAAACAAGTCACTGAGCTGACCTTGCTTGCCGACCTTGGAGTTCCTTGCTGAGCTGATCTTGGTCGCCAAGAAGCTAGTTGCAGAGCGGACCTTGGAGTTCCTTGCCGAGCTGATAGAAGATAAAGTCGTCCCAGGCCAAAGGAGGGGGATGGCTGAGGAAGAAATGTTTGAAGCCTTCATGGCTGAACAGACATTTTTGGTCAAAAAACCAACAGAAACGGACCATTCGAAGGAAGTTACTAATATAGAAGTGCCAGAATACAGCATGGAGGACGCTTCTGAAGTAATTGAACAGGTTGACCAAGAGGGAAAGCAGGTACAGCCAGTCGTCCAATTTGGCTTATTTCTTCCGGTGTCAGTGAATATGGTGCTTATATTACCACAGGAGTTTCAAGCTGAAGATGAAAACCAAGGTCAGGAAATTGACCTAATTCCAGTCTCCAGTGAAGACTCACACGTAAGTATGGTGCAAGACGAATCTGAAGTAGCCACACCAATGGAAACAGAAAACGAGAGTGAGGAAGAGGTAAATATTAACCTCTCATACCCTTTTGAGTATCCCACGACGTCCATGACACAACATGTCAACCCCTTGTAGCCTTCTTTGATGGAATACAGATGAATCGGGTGCTGGTGGATAACGGGGTAGCAGTAAACCTACTTCCAAAATCTTCGTTGAAGAAACTAGGAAAGAAGAACCCCAGACTAATTCCAACCAGTACAACCATTGCTGGTTTCACTGGAGACAAACAGATGGCCCAAGGTATTCTGCCCATCAGCCTGAGTGTGGGAACCAGGGACTGCATGACAACATTCTTCGTTATCGACAGCAATGCTAAGTATAATGCTTTACTTGGAAGAGATTGGATTCACATCAACAAATGTGTGCCTTCTTCTTTACATCAGAAAATCATGATGGCCTTGTGCAATGGAGAGACGGAGGAGATCAATGCAGATCCTCAACCCTTCATAGCTTGTGCAGATTTCGCTGAGGCCAAATTATATACTGAAGGAGTGGCACCACTCAGTATACTGAGAAACCTGATGGATCAGCCGATGTGACGGCTGATGAAGAATTTGCACACCTAAAGCACTTGGTCCAGGAGAGTGTTGATGAAGAGTTTGTCGTTAAGGATGACAATGATGCCTGGTTGTAGGCAAATAGATGAAACCCAAGAAGCCAGGTCTTTGGCTCTAATTCAGTTCTCAGTATTGGATGTAAAATTAATAGTCCAGAAAATGCAAGAGCAAGAGAAAGAGAAAGAAGCCATGATGATTGATTGTAAGAAGGAACAGCAACATGTCAGATTTTTGGCCTTAGATAAATATTGTGCTTTGGACATTGAAACAAAAGTCCAAGAGATACAGGAGGAAGAAGCCTTGTGGACAGACTTTGTCTATGAGGAGGAGGGTAAAGATGTTGAATCAAAGAAGCTGGGAGCAGAACAAAGCAAGGGGATTGCTTCGAAGTCAGAAGGAATCAAAGAAGGAGCATCAGTAAGTTCTCAGATACAAGGCCCCTTGGAAGAAGTAAATTTAGGAGAAGGTTTTATACAACAGCCCACTTATATAAGTGCTTGGTTGAATGCTCTTGACAGGGACCAGTTGTTGGTTGTTTTGAACAAATATAAAGATTGTTTTGCATGGTCTTATAATGAACTATCAGGATTGGATAGGTCATTAGTAGAACATAGGCTCCTTGTGAGGCCTAATTTCAAGCCATACAAGCAAAAACCAAGAAGAATGAGTCCAGAAGTGATTTAGAAAGTCAATGAGAAAATTCTTAGACTTCTCAAGGTAGGATTTATTAGGACAGCCAGGTACGTTGAATGGCTATCCAATATTGTGCCTCTAGTTAAGAAAAATGGTAAAATTAGAGTATACATCGATTTCAGAAACTTAAATCTAGCAACTCCAAAAGATGAGTATCCTATGCCTATAGTAGATTTGTTGGTAGACAGTTCAGCAGGGCATCAAATTTTATCAATGATGGATGGGCACTCTGGTTATAACCAAATATGTGTTGCAGAAGAGGATGTCCATAAGACAGCATTCAGATGTCCTGGGAATATTAGCACATTCGAATGGGTTAAAATGCCATTTGGCCTGAAGAATGCTGGGGCTACATATCAGAGGGCTATGAACACTATCTTCAATGACCTCATTGGAGGGTATTTAGAGTGTTATATTGATGACATTGTAATGAAATCCCAATCCATGGAGGAACATTTGTTTCACTTAGAAGCAGCTTTTGAAAGAATGAGAAAGTTTAAGTTGAAACTCAATCCTCTTAAGTGTGCTTTTGGCGTATCATCTGGAAACTTCTTGGGCTATGTAGTACACAACAAAGGAATACAGATTGACCAGAATAAAGCCAAAGTCATCATTGAAGCCAGACCTCCATCAAGTAAGAAAGAATTACAAAAGTTCCTTGGACAGGTTAATTTTCTTCGAAGATTCATTTCTAATACTGCAGGGAAAACTAAAGTATTTTCTTCCTTGTTAGGGCTAAAGGATGAGGAGGAATTTGTGTGGACAGCAGAGCATCAAACTGCTTTTGAAGGAATCAAAGCCTACTTGGCCAACCCTCCAGTGCTGATGCCATCAAAGGGTGATAAGCCCTTGAAGTTGTACATAGCTCCAGCAGAGGATTCATTGGGAGCTTTCTTAGCCCAAGGCAATGAAGAAGGTAAGGAACAAACTGTTTATTACCTTAGTAGGTTTCTAAATTATTGTGAATGTAAATACTCAGCTGTAGAAAAGTTGTGCCTTGCATTATATTTTGCTGCAATGAAGTTAAGATACTATCTTTTGCTTACAACTGTCTTGGTAATTGCAACCACAGATTTGATTAAATATATGTTATTTAGACCCATGTTGAGGGGAAGAATTGGAAAATGGATACTAGTTTTATCAGAATTTCATTTAGAATATGTCTCCCAAAAGGCAGTAAAAGGACAAGTTTTAACTAATTTTTTGGCAGATCATCCATGTCAAACAGAAAGCCAAGAGATAATGGAACTTGGTGTGGCTAGTATTGAACCATGGCAAATGTGGTTCGATGGATCAAAAGCCAATGGTTTAACTGGAATTGGTGTAATAATTAACTCACCACAAGGAGTAGAAACCACGCATGGTTTCAGAGTGGATGAAATTACTTGTTCCAATAATCAAGCTGAATATGAAGCCTTAATAATGGGACTGGGAATACTTATTGGATTACAAGCCCATGCAGTTAACATGTTTGGAGATTCTCAATTGGTAGTTAACCAGGTGAAAGGGATTTTCAAATGTCAAAGTATAAGTATGTTGCCATACTATGTTGTTGCATTACATCTGCTTTCTCAATTTCAGGTAGCAAATGTAACTCATGTCCCAAGATTCTTGAATAATAAACCTAATGATGTGACTCAGAAAGTTTTGAATTTCAAGAGAAGGGATAGTACTCGAAGGGATATAAGCTAAACAACATATTAGAAAGTAATACCACCATTGAATAAAAGGAATGTGGTCCTGGAAGTCAATCATAATGACTTACCAGAACAAGATTAGAGGCATCTAATAATGCAGTGTCTGGCTGGCCCATCTTCGAAAGCCAGCAGAAAAATTAAGTTGCAGTCTATGCAATATATAATGTATGGTAATACTCTTTACAAAAGGGGGGGGGGGGGGAGATGGTTTATTGTTGGAATGTTTAAGTCCAAAGGAAGCATTGACAGCTATGGCTGAGGTTCATGAAGACATCTGCGGTGCTCATCAGCCTGGTGTGAAGATGAGATGGCTGCTTCGAAGACATTCCTACTATTGGCCAACTATCCTTAAAGGCTGCATAGAATATGCAAGAGGTTGCCAGGCATGCCAAAAGCATGGCACAATAAGGCACGTGCCCATGATTGACCTGCATGCAGTTGTGAAGCCTTGGCCATTTAGAGGATGGGCCATGGATATGATGGGGAAAATACACCCACCCTCTTCGAAGCATCATTGTTTCATCTTAGTGGCCACTGATTACTTCACTAAATGGGTTGAAACTAAGCCATACAAGGCTGTAGACTAGACTAAAGTCATTGGATTCATTAAATATTTAATGCATAGATTTGGTATCCCACAGACTATAATTGTTGATAATGAGACTGTATTTGATGGGAAAATGGTAAAGCCTTTTGTGGCAGAGTTTGGAATTAGCATGTTAATTCCACTCCCTATTATGCACAAGCCAATGCTCAAGCCGAATCATCCAATAAGTCTTTGAAAAAAAGAATACAGAAAGTTGTGGAAGACAATCCTAGGGATTGGCATAACTTATTATTGGATGTATTGTGGGCTTATAGGACTTCTCCATGGTCAAGCACAGGAATCACTCCTTATGCCTTAGTATATGGGCATGATGCAGTGCTACCTGTGGAAATTAATGTTAAGTCTTTGAGGGTGAGATACCAAGACCAGTTAGATCTTGAGCAATACCATCAGAGTATGTGCTTGGAGTTAGAAAGTATAGATGAAGCTAGAATTCTAGCATTAAATAGCATTCTTTTTCAAAAGAAGAAAGCAGCCAAAAATTATAATAAGAAAGTCAAACACATTGGCTTTGATGAAGGTGATCTGGTATGGAAGACAATACTCCCAATAGGGATTAAAAGCCATAAGTTTGGCAAATGGTCACCTAACTGGGAAGGACCATATCAAGTTCATAGAGTCTTGCCTTTTGAAGCATACCATTTGAGAAATTTGAATGAATATGTACATCCCAAAAAGATTAATGGCAGATATTTGAAGCCTTATTATCCAATCGTATGGGAAACACAAGGAATAGAATAAGTGCTAAATAAAAGAACATGAGAACACTTCAATGATAAATAAGAATTTATTTCATAAAGAGTCAAATACATGTAGCCATAGATTAGGCCAAAAGTCAGTACATTGTTTAAATTAACTGTTGATAATTCTTCCTCAAGTTGAGCCTTCTTTTCTAACAATTGAGCTCGAAATTGGGAGACAGGGGAATGTTGTTCTTTTAGTTCTGACACTTCAGCATGAACTTTAGAAACAAAACTCTGATCCCTCAGCAACTTCTCCTCTGCAGCCTTAGCAGCATGACAGATGTTGATGTAAAAATCAATGGTGGCTGCCGCCTGAGACAAATGACCTGAGACAGTCATGCTGGATTGCTCAATAATCTTGCAGCACTAGAGGAAGCCATTTCTTATTATAGGCCTCTGTAAGGCTTCGAAAGGGATCCTTGAGAAGGATGTCAGCAGCTCCAGACAACTGTCCAAGTCTATCAGAGGCAAGGAAGTCTTACTACTGGTGGAAGAGGTCTCAAAAATTTCTAGCAGAGAATCAGCCAAAACTAATGGCTCAGTCTCATTGCTAGCCATTGGAGAGGTGGAAGGTATGTCGAAGAGACTAGTTAGTCTAGCTTCGAAGATGTCCACCTCATCCGTGGACATGAAAAGTGCAGAAAGAGCTTTGGTGGAAGGAAGAAAGGACTGCATAGGAATAGGAGAAGTGGGTGGAGCATCTTTAGCAATCTCTATAGTTTTGGCCACCAATAGGTCGAGGGAAGAATGACTGGAGCTAGGCAAAGATAATTGATGATGGATTGGAGAGCTACCAGTACCCTCTATATAGGAATCAGCTACCATCAAAGATGGAGTAACAACTGGAATTTCCTTAGAAGGAGGAGGAAAAGCAAAGCTCGAAAGAGAATCAAATTGAGTTGAATCGAAGGATAAATGAGGAAAATACGGAGTTAAGCCAAAATAATGAGATATAGGGATGCTTGGCCGCAAGGAGGGTATGGAGAATATAGGCCTAGAAAGTGGGAGTATTATCTGAATAGACTTCACATTTTGCGATTGATCAACTTCAACCGAAACTGAGGGAGTCCTTATTTGGAGAATAGGCTCAGTAGTTGTCAATGTAAATGAAGAAATACAAAACAATGTTAAGTCTCAATATCAACAATTTGGGAAAAAAAAGTGGAGACATGAAAGAAAATTACTAGTTTCAGAGGTGGTGGCAATGACAGGAGAATTATGGAGGGAATAATACTCGACAGTGTGTTGTCTTTTCATTGTTTCCCTTTGGGTTGCATCAGTGGCAGCTACTTCATCCCTTAGTAATTGTTGCTGTCGCTTTTTCTCAGCTCTTTGAAAAACAATTATTTCTTTGGAATGTTCCTCCTCTACTACTTTGGCAGCTGCCTCATGAGTGGGGTCTTCGACCAAATCAGAAGGAGAGACAGTCATCTTCTTTCTCTTTTTCCTCTGTGATGGTATTTCCCGCTCTTTCTCAATCTCTCTCTCTTCAATCTGAGATTCAGACTTTTCAGGAGTGAGTTCCTCCTCTACTACTTTGACAGTTGTCTCATAAGTGGGGTCTTCGACCAAATTAGAAGGAGAGATAGTCATCTTCTTTCTCTTTTTTCTCTGTAATGGTGCTTCCTGCTCTTTCTTAATCTCTCTCTCTTCCATCTGAGATTCAGACTCTTCAGGAGTGAGTATTAGCTTCATTTTCTTTTTCTGCTGATGTTTGCCTTTGAGAGTAGCTAGAGCTTCAGCTCTCTTAGGAGATTCTTCTTGTGGAGACCCTACACCAGGAGGTATAAATGTAAAGGAAACAAACAAAAGAGTCTAAAAGAAAAGAAACCTGAAAATACTTACCTTTTTTTGAAGCAACTCTGGTAATTCTAGCAAGAGGGGGTGAGGCTGCAGAAACAGTCTTGGCAGCTTTGGAAAGAGAGGGAATGTTCTCGACTGTTGTTGGTTTAGCCTTAGAAGGCACTTCTAACCCTATCAGTAAATCATAAGGGTGTATTGCTAGTCGTACTTCCATATTGGCTGTCCACCAATTTTGAAATCTTTTCAAAGCCAAGCCAGAGGGAAGGAAGGGGACAAATTTGAACTCACTCAAATCTTTCAACAGTTTAAATGTTGCCTCTTTTAGTTTTGATTTGGGTACTCTCAGGTCTCTAGCTGTAAGATGGACATTCGAGAGGCTGCAAAGTGGAATGGAAATCTCTTGAGTAAACCCAAATTGCCCAGCAAACTGAGAAGGACAGTATACCTCAGATATACACTTATAAGCTCGAAGGTTTAAAGTTCCAATGAACATCTCCCTCGATAACAAAATGGAAGCCCACATATCTTTGTGTGGTGGGATGGAACACTCTTTATCAGCCAAGAATGTTTGCAGCCAAGCTGGTCCCTTGTTGGCATCAAAAGAGCAGAAGAAGGTGGCAGATGGAGAAATAGGAAGTTGATGAAAAAAGGTGAGGTAATAGGCAAAGGAAGCAGGATAAAGAAAAATTCTAGCATATTTTTCCCCATAAGTGCTAGGATCTTGAACTAGGAATTTTAAGCATTTGGGATGCAAATCAGTAAAGTAAGCAAAGAGTCAGAGTTGCAGAACCCAAAGGGGACCTCCTTGGTTGATATCAAGAGGTTTCTCACAAAATTGGGAGCAAGCTCTATAAACATGGCCTAAAAGATAAGGGGCCAAGGCTATGTGTTTCTTCAAAACAAGGGCCTTCGCAAGTGGGGTGAACTCAGGCATGATCTGCTGAGATGATGTACAAAAGAGAAATTTACACAACCAGTATAAAATAAAAGAAAAGAGTTCTCTATCTCTAACGGGGCCTTCCTTTTTATTTTCAGCCTTTACAAAATCATTGTAGGAGGAATTTAAGGGTGGAAAGGAAAACTTAACAAAAAGGTCTAGATAGCTGGGTGTAAAAGGAGTACCAAGTGGTGAAAGCCCTAAGAGATGGCAGATATCAAGAACGGTAGGGGCCATCATGCCACACCGAAATTGAAAAAAATTAAAAGCCATGTTCCAAAAGCAAAGAGCAGCAGGAATCAAAAAAGGGTCTCCAGGAATGATAAACCTGGAAAGACAAAGGGCGTCCAGAATACAGAGCTCTTGCAGGTCACATTCTCTTGCAGGCACAACTCTGTCATACCATTCCTCCCACTCAGCCTTCAATGTCGGCCAGCAACGGTGAGGTCGGGTCATTCTCCAATTTCTCCAATCGAGCCCCCCTTCATAAAGAAGAAAGTGGTCCTCCAAACGAGGGTATAAAGCTGGAAGTTGGGCGGGAGCTTCCCGAAAGATGGGACCTAGGATATATTCTTGTTTATCGCTATGGCGAGGAACAAAGAGGCGTCCGTCTATGGCACTTGACCCATTAGCTGTAAATTTGGCGATCTCTTCCTCAATACATCTTTTCAAAGCCATTGTTGGGCTTATACGATCGCCAGTTGGTACTTTCAGAGAAGAAGAATCCATTGGTGGCAAGCAGCAAGGAAAAGAGGGTTAATAGAGGGGAGGGGTTTATGTGTTGAACAAATGAGTGAATTAAGAGCACAAAATAAAAAGGTTTTAAAACCTTTGTGTCTGGAAAATATATCGTGTAATTCGTAAAGAAGTACTAAAAGTACAGATACGAAGAGTTTCCTTCAATATTGATACTTTTGGAGAGAAACACATCTTAGATGCTGATGTTAGCTTCGAAATAAAATATTTGGCTTCGAAACCAGATTTTGGCGCCAAAATCAAATAACAATGGCTTCGAACTGAGAAGCCGGCTTTGAAGCACATTCCACACCTAAGGATGTAAGGATGCTCAAGTATTTGTTTACCTCAACAGGATTGAAAGCCTGTTTTAGGGTTTCTTAGTGAGAGTAAATCCTTCGAAGCAAACTTCAGATCCCTTAAAGATGTGAATTGTTGTTCAAAGTATATCAAAACCAATAGTTGGTTTCATAATATACAAAAAAGATTGCTTTTTCAGATTAAAACAGTGCAACCCTCAAGGGGGCTTCCATATTTTTGAAAGTATGGACTATTGTTCGAAGCAAAAATGGTCAATTTAAAACTGATTGATCGTACTAACCATGACCATATGTTGGATATGATTAAATCAAGCTTTAAGGGGCAAGGCTGTTAAATTCGAAGCACTGATTTTAAATGGAAACCAGCAAAAGTTGTCAACTGTATTCCATGAATTAGAAAAGGTCATGTTGGTTTTTCAGTGTTTCATTTGAGATGATTGAATCTAGATTCAAAGAATGAGATTGTTGAGTTCGAAGCCCTAAATTTGCTTGTAAAGGCAAACAGAGATAAAGTCAAACCATGCCAAACAAAGAGAATGTATTGAAGCAAAAGCAATTACATCAAAAGGCCCTCTTTGGGTACAAATTCGAGTTCATAAAAGTAAGGAATAGAATAAATAACAAGATCATGGAATTTAGTCTAGTTATGGTCAATAAATTTCTGTTCCTTTTTTATTCTATCTTCTATTTTCTCCAGGCTTGGCTGCTGAAGTTGATGTGCCCTTACTTGATAAAAGAGTTTTTCAGCCTTTATTTCAAACGCTGTTTCTTTTAACCCTTGTTCCAGCTCATCCATATCTAAGTCATCCCAGTACGTAGAGTCTTTATTTTTGAAGTCATCATATTCTTTGATGAGGTTCTCTGCTTCGTACTGGGTATGAACTCGAAGGGATGAAAGTTGGTTCAAAGATTGGGTGGTGGCCATAGAAGTTCGGTGCTAATAAAGAAGCAACGGGAGTTGGTCCAGAAACATTTGGAGTTCTGCTTGGGCAATGGGGTTGAGTCATAACATCACAAGCCCATCGAAGGTTCTTGAGAGGAATATCGTCTTCAAGAACATTGAAAGGCAAGTGAGAAAAGGCCGCAAGCAGAAGTTGGACTTGCTTTCGCTGAACTGGAGTAAGGGGCGGTGAAGGCTTATAAGGAGGAAAAACCTTGTCCACAGAGAGGGTAAGCCTCAGTCTCTTTATCCAGCGGGAATTTTGTGGAGGAGGAAGTATAGAAGTTTCCATTTCGAAAGAAGGAGGAAACTAAGGGGCATTAACATAATCAAGCCAGTCAGAAGAGCAAAGTCTCACTTTCTGGGCTAAGAACGATGGGTTATACTCTTGTGCCTCTTCTGGGCGTTGGGTAGCTTGTACTATCTTTGTAAGCACAGAGGATGTGTACCATGCTACAAGCAGATTGTCCTCTAAACTGCGTCGGCGGTCGATGGGCATGTAAGGATAAACCACCGAACTTCGAGCATCAGAAGGGAATTCTAGAGGATCAGTGAACTCAACAAAGTGATGATTAACTCGCTCCCTTAACTCACATGCCTCAGGTTCTGACCAACTTCTCCAACCAGAAGCCCCAGAGGAAGAAGAAGCCACAGCCTCGTCTCATGCAGAAGATTGTGAATTAGAAGAAGAGCTTCCAATGTCCATATTTGCAAAATTTTGAGTTAAAGAATTATGAATAGCGGGTGCGTAATCCAAAGGTGGATAGTTTGCAAAAGCTTCCATGACTTGAATATAGGGAGGTGGGTAAAGGTGGCTAATCAATGCATGAAGGTTCTTTCGATGAAGAACAGCATCATTAGATGACTCTTCGTATACTCGATCAATAGAAGAGATAATTGGTTTGGCCATAAAAGATGTATTAGTCTATTCGAATACTAAGGTGGTGGGGATGTTCAAAAGATTAAAAGAGAATTTAATGTAAATGATGAATGACAGTTGCATTTCTAGAAGAATGCAAAGCCCATGCACGTTCTAAGACGTGGATAAAAGATCTTGATCCACTAATATCACCAAGTATTAGGTATATTAGTGCGGGGGGTAATGTTGGCTACATTTTTTGTATAAGCCAATTACAATTCAACGTGTAGCAGAATAAGGGTAATACGGGAAGACTATTCAAATCTTCGATCGTGATCGTACACGTGGCAGTTAGTATTGGTTCTTACAAGATCTGTGTAGCACTGGATCAGCAAAGAGATGCAAAGTGATGTGGCTTCAACGATTACTCACATTCAAATTCAAAATCAGGAGGGAAGCCTAACTGCAGGTAATGGCATAGTGAAGCTAACTATAAGGCAACATGATCAGCGATCATGGAGGAGCGATTCGACGGTTCGAAGTTCAGTTCGATGGTCATCCTTGAGAAGTATAAATAGCAGAGAAAGCCCCAGAAAAAGCCCCAGACTCAGATAAAAAAAACTAGTTTTATCTACTTTATTTCCTTTTTAATTTTACATTTCTTGTTCTTTGTATTTTTATACTTTAAAATTCCTGCACTGCACTTCGTTCATAGGAGTAGTTTCAAGTAGATTGTTACTGTAAACCTCTACGAGGCTGAATTAGATCATTGTAAGTTTTTCAATTTACTTAATGAAATACTGCAATTGTTCTTCATTTAATTATCTTCAAAGCAAAGGCACCAGTAAAGTCATCTTCATTGAAGCTGAAAGAACTAAAACACAATCGTCTGATAATTGGTCGACAATTAAATTTCTATAAGGACTGATTAATCCTTGTTGGCACGCTCACAATTATAAGAATAACGTTCGAAAGTCAAAAAAGCCAACAAATACTTACTTAACAAATACCTTGAAAGCACTCGTTAACAAAACTCATAAATTAATTAGCCTTTTGTTAACATATGCTGGCTTATGTTAAAGAAATATTAAATGAATACAAATCCCTCCACTTAAATAAAAAGTAATAAAAAATTAAAAGCTGTCTTTTTTTTTTTTTTTTTTTTTTTTTTTTTTTTTTTTTTTTTTTTTTGGGGGGGGGTATTTTTTCCCTTCATTTTAACCATTCATCCGTCTTTATAAATGCATTTATCCAATATGTAAGCTTGTTCCAATATGTTAAACAAGTAAGCCATATGTAAGCTTGTTCCAATATGTTAAACAAGTAAGTCATTATTCGCCACTGATTTTTTTAAATGAATTTACCTTTGTTTTATATTTATCAATATTTATATTCAATTAGTTAATATTTTTTTGGACAAATTACTTACACCTCTCTTGAGATTTAATTAAATTACAGATTCTCCCTTAAGGTTTTAAAAAATTACATCCCATCCTCTAAAGTTTATATTCGCATAATAATTTAACCCTTACCGCTAACTAAACGTTAAGAATAGTTAACTGATATCACCAAAATATAAATTGATGAACGATATTATCCTTGTTAAAATCCCTTTGATAAATCAACAAAATTTACAAAAGAATTATGTTAGATGAAAAAAAAAAAGTTTTTGAAACCATGTTTGATTTATTGTTTAGAAAAAAATTTCAGAATTTAAAAAACAAAATAAAAACTAATTTAATAAAAATAAATATGAAAAAATATATTTAATTTGTAAAAGTTATTTCTAACCACTCAAAAGATAAAATTATATAAAAATAATAATAATTTTTTATTTTTTATTTCTTAACCAAATTAATTTTTAATTTTTTTAAAAATATTTAAAAATAAATTTCTAAAAATCAAACCAAACATATTCTAAGAATTTTTTGACAAGCCATTTCTTGTATTTTTAACTTATTTAATTATTTGTTAATTTTATGATATTTTCACCATTTGACACTATAACATATAAAAGTTTTAGAGATCAATTTTTTTGATATCTAAAAATGAAAATTTTGTTATAAAAGACATTTAGAGACTAATTTCTATCATCGTGAGGATAGTTGCTAAAATGCCGCCTTGAAATGTCAAAAATAAGGCTTTTAGCGATAAAATTTTGAAAATGTCAATAATAAAAAGACTTTTAAGGACAAAATAATTTGGTTTAAAAATGGTTTATTTTTTGAAACAAAAAAATGGATACCAAAAAGATAATGACACTTTTCGCAATAAAAATATTTAGTCTCCTAAAAATAATTTTGTCCCTAAATTTTGGTCTCTAAAACCTTAATTTTTTGTAGTGTGATAAGTATTTTTCATTTAATTTTGCATTTCATAACTTATTGAAAAATGATAATTTAGCTAAACCTCAGGGGGAATTTATAATTTAGCTAAACCTTAGGAAAAAATCTGTAATTTAGCTAACCTCAAGGGGGTGTAGGTAATTTGCCCTTATTTGTCAAATGGGCATTTTAGTCAATTTATGATATCCGTTAACGGCGTTAATTGCGATAGGACAGAATGTAATTTTTGAAACCTCAAGAGAGAATCTATAATTTCGTTAATTCTCAAGGGAGGTGTAGGTAATTTGCCCTACTTTTTTAATCCTAACGTATGTTACTATTGTTTGAATTTGATGATTTTTTTTTCTTCGATTTTTTTAGATTGACTTCACCATATTAGATTGACCCAGGACAATTGTCCAATTGGTCATGGAGATGACATTTAGGTCTCGTTTGGCATGTAACACTTTTAGTTTAAAAGTTAAAAAGTTATTAAAAAAATCAAAAAATCTATAACTTATATCAAAAAGTCAAAGATTTAATTTTATCTCTACTTTTTGCACATCTTTTCATGAAAAATAAAAAAATTATTCCAAATATACTAATTTTTTTTATTCTCATATTAAAAAATCAAAAATTTACTAAAATAGAATGTATCAAAATGAGCCAGGTTTTAGTTTCTAGTCTAAAAAGATATATAATAAAAAAATATGATTAAAACACAAAAAAAATAAAAATAAAAATGGTATTTGTACGGGAAAGAAATAAACCTTCTCATATAATCCCGTTGATCAAGTCTGCGCTCCTCCATACGACGTCGCTTTATCACCTGAAAACACAAACGTGAGCTAGTCGGCAAGTGTGTGCCGGAAACCTCTCCGATGCCTAAGTCAGTAGCTTGACAAATAGACAAAAACTCCGTGTCTTCAGAAAACAAAGTTGTGTTACCTCTCCAAAGGTGATGTTTGTGAGCTTTTATAGGTTTCGTGTGGCACAATCCTAGTAGGACTTCTACTCCTCCATGTAGAGTCCTCCTAGGATTTATACTCCTGAAAGATAATGCTTATCCTTCAACACCCCCCTCACTGCTTAAACTAGTGAGATGGTTTACCATGGTAGGTTTCTAATAGGACCGAGGTAATCATGGCTATGCTGAGCCGCAGAGAAGGCCGAACCATCCTTAGTTCGGTTCTTCCTTTCACTACACCTTATCTCGGTTCTCTCATGTACAAACCATGGTGTGATTAGACCGAGCTACCGAATAGTAAAGTTCTGACCGTTCTAACCACAATACGCCATGATCGGGCTAACTCTGAGACCGGACTAACTTCAAAGCATCTTTACACCGGACTAACTTCAAGTCTCTTCCGGACCGAACTAGCTTCGGGGCTCTAGGACCGGACTAACTTCAAAGCCTTTTTACTCAACCCCTCATATTGTGGCCCACGACGGCCCATTACCCAGCTCGGCCCAATTTTCATATAAATTACCCTCTCAATTGCCCCTTAATTCCATCTGCGTAGCATGATAGGGATTACCTGTTTTATCAGCCGAACTAAGGTTTTTAAGCCTTTTGAGCCGAGCTAAAATCCTTTAGCTTTTCCAGCCGAGCTAAAACCCTTCAGGTTTTCCAACCGAGCTAAAACCCTTTAGCCTATCCAACCGAGCTAAATTCACGCCGGGCTTTGGCTGTCCGGTCAAAACGTCTCTTCAATCACAGCAACTGAATCGCTTCTTATTCTAATGACACGTGGCCGACGCTGATTGGCTCAATGTAGCTGTCACGCCGTCTTCGTATTCCGTGTTTTTTGAACAGTCCCGGCCAAATTTTGGGATTTCTAACGAAAACAAATCCTAAAGCAAAAATCCCCCACTTCTGCTATTCATCCTCTTCCTTCTCTGAGTTCTCACTGTTCTTCGTCTTCTGAAAGAGCTCGTGTTTTGCTGCTGCCTTTTGCTTCCATCTTCTAAGCTCTTTGATCTTCATCAAGTAAGAACTGCATCTCTATCTTGCTTTCCTTGTTTTCGTACTTTGTTTTGTGGTCTTTGCATTTGCTTTCTCTCATTCTTGGCACACTGTTTCTGTTTTTGCAAAACATATATTCTTGCTCCACCTTGCATTTTCTAGGAAAAACTTCATAAGAACCTCATGAACTTCATGAAGTAATCTATAAAACAGTGTTTGATCCACAATTACCATATAACCGAACTAAAAAGTAGTTTATAGTCAATGTCCTATCAGAGACTTTAACCGAACTAGCACTCCATGTTGGTACTAATAGTTTGAATAAGCCAAACCATTTTTAGCCGAGGTAAACGAACCGAACTAAGTCCGAACGTAGCATAATGAAACCTTATCGTTCCACCGAGCTAGGTCTTTGGGGCTAAGCCAGCTTTCTAAGTTTTTAGACCGAACTCAGAAAGCTGCCCCTAGAGGCTCAACCGGTCTGACTGAGACTTTTATTTAACCGAGATAACGAATCGTTTACCAACACCGAGCTATCGAACCCCCTGCTCAATCCGAGCTACTAAGCATCTTGTTGAAACCAAGACAGGACCTGCAGCATCCACATAGCCGAAGTAGGACTCCTATTTTTGCTTTTATTTTGTAGCACGGTCCAATGATCTGTGCTTAACCCCTTTGTTTTCCACTTTGCAGACTTAGGTTGCCCAGGCACTCCACTGCGCGCCCAACCGAGCTACTGAGCAAAATTTTGCCACCGAACTAATTTATTCATAACTTATAAAATAAATGGGGAAGTATAGATTTTTAGTAAATACTCCGGGCGGTCTAGCCGAATTCCGAAAAGATTACAATATACCCGAGGACGTCCACCTAACCTTAGCCGAAAAAGATGTTATACCTTGGGGAAACCAGGGCTTTGTACCTTTTACCCTTCTTTCAATAATAGAAACCGGGCTAAGATTTCCAGTCCAACCCCTTATTTGTGAATTCCTTAGGCAAAGCAGACTATGCCCAACCCAGCTTTCCATCAACTCCTACCGTATAATAATGGATATAGCCGAACTAAACCGCCAAGCAGGCATCAACCTTGGTGTAGCCGAAATTTTCCACCAGTATTCCATAGGTTCGAAAGAAGACGGCTGGGTGTACTATCTTAGAATACGCCGTCGACGTGAGAAAATAATAAAAAACACACCGGATAAAGACTTGAATGACGATTTTTCTGGGTGTTTGGGAACTTTGAGGATCACCAAGCCCAGATTCCTGGCCGAAGTATTAATTGGAAAAAAGGAACACCCGGTATAATTACTTCGGTTTTCTTGCGTGCTTTACTATATTTCGATTTTCAATTTTTCAGCCAAACTAACAGTTGTCTTCTTTCGTAGATTCGGCCCACCTCCAGTCTCTATACAGTTACCCAAATCTAGCGACCTTACGTGCCGCACTATGGTATCCAGAACGTAGTTGGGCCAAGCTGCTAAAGTCCGAACCGACCTATAGATACAGCGGCCGCCGAAAAGCGAGAGTGACCAACTTTCTGCTAGAGGAGGCCCCAGAACCGGACCCAATCTTGCCAGAAATTAGACTAATCCCACTGACCGCTGAAGAAAAAATGGCCAAGAGGAATAGAGTCAAGGCCCTCTTGACTGAGACAACAAGACCCGAAGTTCTGCCACCAAGCCAAACTCAAGAGACCGTGGTGGCCCTTCCTTCTCAACAGCCTTCTTCATCAGGCCCAACTAAACGCGCCCGGACTACCCAAACCGAACAACGGTTAGTTGACGAAAACGAGACCACCCTCCCACCGAGCCATCCATCGAGTCCGCAACCAGAGCCATCTGACCGAGCTACCTCCAAGTGGGCACCGAAGCTCACTTATCAGAACCGAGATATTGAAGAAACTGATTCGGTGGTTGCAGAGAAGGATCACATACTGGCCTTTAACCTTGCCAAAAGTGTGTGCCTTCCAAAGGACATGGAGCACCACAATCAGTTAAACACCGAGCTGAAGGCCATCCGGTCTTCAACAAAATCCATGATCCTGGTAGGTAGCACTTTCTTTTGCTTTTGTACCTTTCTAATTCTTCCTACTTTCAGCTCGGCTAAAAAGGAAAGTTTCTATTCTATTGCAGGCTATTCAGAAAAACCACATTGCATACAAGCGGGTGTTGGAGCTCAGGAGAACATCAAGGGAGGCCATGGCAGAGGTTGAAGCAAAAACAACCGAGCTGAATGAGTCCCATCAAAAAATGGCTGAGCTAGAGGCTGAGGTAGCTCATTTAACCGGACTAGTTACCTCGGCTGAAGCTGACAAACAGAAGGCGTTGATCGCGATGAAAGACAAGTACCTTCGTGAGCTAGTCAAGCTTGAAGGGAAAAAAGACGCCGAAATCTCCGAATTGAAGAAGAATGTGGGTGATGCCAACGCCGAAGGTTTCAAGGAGGCGGAGGGCCTTTATATTCCACAATGTGAGGGAGCAAAGGACTTATTCTTCAAGTGCGGCTGGAGAAGTGCTGTGGAGCTGCTCGGCTGTGGGCCCGCAACCGAGGTCTACAATGCTCCTCAGTATTTCATTCCGGCCTCACTAGCGGAGTATGCTACTTCTGTCCAACAACAATTTTTGCAGGGTTCAGATGATGAAGATGAGGAAAATGAGCCAACTGTTACTCCGATAGTCAACGAGTAAGGCAACGATCAACCAGCTCGGTTGGAGCCAACGTTTGAAGACCTAACTGTTGAGCCGCCGACTGACACCGTGTTGCCAGTTGCTACTGAGACTGATCTTCCATCTACAACCGGCGTTCAGGTCGATATTGACGCCAATCTTGAAGACCTTTTTAATTAATTTGTATGTTTTTTCTTTTTCTTCTACTTGTAACCGGGCTATGGCCCCCCCTTGTAATCGCTTTAAACTTGATTAATGAGAATGATCTGCTTTTGTGCCAACTGTTATTCCGGTTTGATCTGTATGCTTGTGCCTGTAATGACTTTTCCATAATCTTTTCACTTCCAACTGTTATCTCGGTTTAAATTCCTGTTTGAGCTTGCTTTCTAATAGTAGAGTGGTCGAGATAGTTTATTTCAGTCTTGGCTGAGCAATCTGACTGGACTTACTAGCCAACCACTTTTTAGCCAATATCCTCACTTCGGCTAAAGAGTACCAATAGTTGGTTTAATCCAGCCAACCACTCTTTAGCCGATATCCTTACTTCGGCTAAAGAGTACCAAGAGTTGGTTTTGTCCAGCCAACCACTCTTTAGCCGATGTCCTTACTTCGGCTAAAGAGTATTTAGAGTTGGTTTAATTTGGCTAACCACTTGTTAGCCGATGTCCTTTCTTCGGCTAAAGAGTATTTAGAGTTGGTTTAATCCAGCCAACCTCTAGATTGGTTTTTCCAGCCAACCACTCTTTAGCTGATGTCCTTACTTCGGCTAAAGAGTACCAAGAGTTGGTTTTATCCAGCCAACCTTTAGATTGGTTTTTCCAGCCATCCTAAAGTAAAATGTTTGGTTATTCCGACCAAACGTCCTACAGTCTGGATCCTTATCCGAGGCTTAGGAAGGGTGTTGGTTTAATCCAGCCAACCTTTAGGTTGGTTTTTCCAGCCAACCTAAAGTAAAATATTTGGTTATTCAGACCAAACGTCCTGCAGCCTGGATCGTTATCCTAGGCTTAGGAAGGGTGTTGGTTTAATCCAGCCAACCTTTAGGTTGGTTTTTCCAGCCAACCTAAAGTAAAATGTTTGGTTATTCCGACCAAACGTCCTGCAGTCTGGATCCTTATCCTGGGCTTAGGAAGGGTGTTGGTTTAATCCAGCCAACCTTTAGGTTGGTTTTTCCAGCCAACCTTACTTTTGATATCCTTAACTTACTAATACAATCTTATACAAAAAACAATTATGCTGAAAAGAATTGACTTTGTTTTATTAAGAGAAAGGAAAATTACACACACTCGTAAAAAAAGCTAAAAATAAAATAGTTTGAGATTGGCAGTGTTCCATGGCCGTGGAATGGCTTTGCCGTCCTCATCTTCCAGGTGGTATGCCCATTTGCTAGCTAATCCGACCACTTTGTAAGGTCCTTCCCAATTAGGCCCTAACTTGCCATCTCCTGGTATCAAGGTGTTTCCCATTACTTTGCGCAGTACCCAATCGCCGATCTTGAATTGTCTTGGATGTACTGTCTTGTTGTATTTTCTGGATAACTCTTGCTGATATGAGGTAATGTGAACTAGTGCTCTTTCTCTTCTTTCTTCTGCACGATCGAGTTCTAATGTTATGGCTTCGCCGTTTAATTCTGGATCAAAATTTTCGCTTCGAATTGTGGGGAGGCCAACTTCTAGTGGGATTACTGGTTTCATACCGTAGGCTAAGGAAAATGGTGTTTCTCCTGTTGACCGTCGAGGTGTGGTGCGGTAAGCCCATAAAACATGAGGAAGCTCTTCCGCCTATTTGCCTTTGGCTTTCTCCAACCTTTTCTTCAACCCATCCAAGACTACCTTGTTTGAAGCTTCTGCCTGTCCATTTGCTTGGGGATATGCCGGTGTAGAATTATAGAACTCTATCTTGTACTCTTCACAAAAGCCTCTGAAGATTCTGCCGTCGAATTGAGTGCCATTGTTTGAGATTAGGGCTTTTGGTATGCCAAACCGAGTGATGATATTCTGCCAGATGAACTTCTTTACATCTTTTTTCCTTGATTGACGCCAATGCTTCTGCTTCCATCCACTTTGTGAAGTAGTCCGTTGCTGCGAGAAAGAACTTCCTGTTTTCGGGTGCTGTTGGAAGTGGTCCTACTATGTCCAAGCCTCACATTGCAAAGGGCCATGGACTGGTCAATGGTAGGAGTTCTCTGGCCGGCTGATGTATTTGATGTGCGAACTTCTGACATTTCTCGCACTTCTTCATATATTTCTCGGAGTCTGCCTGCATGTATGGCCACCAGTATCCTTGCGAAATGGCCCTGTAAGCTAGCGATCTTCCTCCTTGATGGCTTCCGCACACTCCTTCGTGTATCTCGTATAAGAATGCTTCCACTTTGCTGGGGTAGACACACTTTAAATAGGGTCCTGAGAACGACTTTTTGTATAATTCCAGAGATGGGGAGAGCCAAAATTGCTGTGATTTTGCTCTAATTTTGTTGGCTTCTTTCTTTTCTTCCGGTAGGACGCCATCTTTCAAGAATAGTATGATGGGATCCATCCATGAGGTGCCTAGATCGGCGCAGCATACTTCTTCTGCTTCAGGGTCTTCGATGCTTGGTCTTGGTAAGTAGTCGATGAGCAATGGATGAGGGATGGATGTATCTGCCATTGAAGCAAAGCCCGCTAGTTCGTCTGCTCTGTTGTTCTCTTCCCTGCCTATCTGTTCAATCCTCACTACTTCAAATTTCTTGATCTCTATTCTGACCAATTCTTGGTACTTGGCCATTTTATCATCCTTCGCTTCATAGTTGCCAGAAATTTGGTTTACCACCAGCTGTGAGTCGCTGTAGACCATTAGTTCGATGGCCTTCATATAGAACGCTGTTTTGAGACCTGCAAGAAGTGCTTCATACTCCGTTTCGTTGTTTGATGCTGGGAAGCCCAAGTTGATTGCTTGCTCCACAACCAGGCCGTCTGGTGAGATGAGGACTATGCCAAGTCCTGCACCATGCCGGTTGGATGCTCCATCCACAAAGAGCTTCCACATCTCTCCAACGAACAGCTTCCAGCAAGTGGAGGGGTCAGATGATGTCGTGGGGCCAAGAATGTTGCTGGTGTTTTCTTCAAGGTCCATGCTTGCTGTCTGCCCCTCGCTATCTGATTGTACCAAGTCTTTATTTGTTGGTGAGTCTTGGTTTGGTGTAGCTTGGTTTACTTCTTCCTTGTTGTCTTTAGTCTGGTTTGCCTTGGAGTCTGACTGAGTACCTTCTGCTAGGGGTTGCGCTATTCCGGCGTCAACTTCCATCCCTAGTTCGGTTGTGTCAATTAGGTCGACTGGGCAGATATTATGACTTCCAGGAGTAAACTCTGCGACGAAGTCTGCCAAAGATTGGGCTTTTACTGCGGTTCTGGGTTGGAATTTGATGTCGAATTGTCCCAACTCTACTGCCCATTTCAAGATTCGCCCAGAAAAGTTCGCCCTCTCAAACAAAGCTTTTAGTGGAAAAGTTGTGAGGACGACTATGGTGTGGGCGTGAAAGTAGTGTGCCAATTTCCTGGAGGCCATCATTAAGGCCAATGCTAATTTTTCCAATGGCAAATACCTTGTTTCGGCTCCCAGTAACGTCTTGCTGACATAATAGATGGGCAGATGTTGAATTCCTTCCGCACGGACCAACACTGCGCTAATTGCATGCTGAGAGACTGCCAGGTACAGGAAGAGTTCTTCTCCAGGTATTGGGGTAACCAGCAATGGTGGAGAAGACATGTATTCTTTCAAGCTTTCCAGAGCTTGGTCGCATTCTTCGTCCCATTCGAACTTGGCTTTTAGTGCATGGAAGAATGGTCGTAGTCTGTCTGATGACGGGCTTATGAACCGATTGAGCGCAGCTGCCATGCCAGTGAGATACTGCACTTCTTTCACTGAGTTTGGTTTCTCCAAATCCTGGATTGCTTTGATCTGGGAGGGGTCTGCTTCTATACCCCGGTTGGTCACAAGGAAGCCCAAGAATTTGCCAGATCCTACTCCGAATGCACACTTAGATGCATTGAGGTGCAACTTGTGCTTCTTCAGGATTTCAAACATCTCTCCTAGGTCCTTGAGATGGTCATTCTCATCCTTGCTCTTGACCACCATGTCGTCGATGTAAGCCTCCATTGTTCTGCCTAACAATGGTTCAAACATCTTGGTGACCATCCGTTGGAATGTTGCCCCTGCGTTCTTTAGGCCAAAGGGCATGACCTTGTAACAGTATAGTCATCTTGGAGTTGTAAAGGATGTGACCTCCTGGTCTGGTTCATGCATGGCGATTTGGTGGTAGCCTCTGTATGCATCCAGAAAGCTAAGTCGGTTGTGCCCCGCCGTTAGGTCTACCAGTTGATCTATCCATGGTAGAGGAAAGCTGTCTTTTGGGCACGCCTTGTTGACTGTTTTATAGTCGACGCAGACACGCCACTTGCCATTCTTCTTTGGCACTACGACTGTGTTGGAGATCCATCTTGGGTAGTGCACTTCTCTAATTGCTCCTGCCTTCAGCAGGTTACCTACTTCTTCCGCCACTATCTCAGCGTGGTGGAGTGCCGATCTGTGTGTGCGTTGAATGATTGGTCTGGCGGATGGGTGGACATTGAGTTGGTGACAGATGAAGTTGGGGTCAATACCTGGCATGTCGTATGGCGTCCAGGCGAACACTTCGATGTTAGAGGTCAAAAATTCCAACACCTCTAATCTCTCTGTGCTGGACAACGACGAACCGAGCAAAAAGAACTTATCCGGGTTCTTTTCATCTATTCTTACCTCTACCAAGTCCTCCACTGCTTTCTGATCAGTCGCTTTGCCGACATCTGCGAATAGCTCATTGCTCTCAGGTTCTTCCACCGAATGAACGTATCCTTTGGCAGCGCGACTTCCATTCACCGTGACGAAGCATTGCTTCGACATGATCTAATCTCCATAGACTTCTTCAATTACCCCAGTATCGTTGGGGAACCGCATTACTTGGTGGTAGGATGACGCCACCGATCGCATGGCATGCAGCCATGTTCTACCCAAGATGATGTTGTAAGTGGAGGGGACCTTCAATACCCAGAACTCCACTTGTTTCGTCACACTTCCTGCTCTGACTGGAAGAATTATTTTGCCGACAGGCCATTCTAGCATGGAGTTGAATCCAATTAGGGGAGATACGGCAGACGCCAAGTCTTTGTCTTGCAGCTTCAATTGTTTAAATGTTTCGTAGTACATGATTTCACATGAACTACCCTGGTCAATCAGAATCCGTTTGACGTCAAAATCCTTGACTCGGAGAGTGACGACCAGGGCATCATTGTGAGGGCAATATATCCGTTCCAAGTCTTTATCTGAAAAAACATGACGTTTGTGGCCTCTGTCTTCCCCTTCTTAATGGCAAGTTGGGCACTTAGCACCTCTCTTAAGTGTTCAGCCTTTTTGATTGATCCCCTAAGCTTGCATACACGCTCAGGTTCAAAGACTCCATGTATCACATTGATAATGCCTTGAGGTGGGGCGTCGACTGGCATCCCGTTGGGGTTATTATGGTCCTGGGGACCTGGTTGCATCCCTCCTTCAATGTATTTATCCAAGTGTCCTGCTGCCACCAACTCCTCCAGGTGCTGTCTCAACGGCGTGCAATTCTCAGTGCGGTGCCCCTTTTCTTTATGGAAGGTGCACCGTGATCTTTCGTCATAGTCCTTCTGCGCTTCCCCTAGTTTGGTTGGCCATCTGACGAAAGGCTCATCTCTTGTTTCACTTAGAATTCGGTAGATCGGTTTCTTGAATACCGTGGTTATGGCCGTGCGGACCCTCAACCATCTTTTATCCGGGTCCTCTCCATTGTCTCGCTTGCCACGTCCGTTTCTGTTCTGACGATCTACCGCATTGACCTTTACTGAGGTCTTCTTTTCTGGTACTGTGGTCGTGCCAAATTTTGTTTTGGCATGTGCGCCATCCTCTTCTACCCTGATGTGCTGATGCACTCTTTCCATCAAGGCTTCCATGGTGAGGGGTGGTGTCATGGTGATTGAGTCCCTTAGTCTATTCCCGACTGGAAGGCCTCTTTTGTACTGTGCAATGGCGAGATTGGTGGGGCAGTCCCCAATTTGGTTGAATGTCTCCCAGTAACGACTATTGTAGGACCTTAGCGTCTCTTTTTCAGCCATGTCGATGGAGAGTAACTGGTCAATCTCCACCGGGGTTTTAGTGTTTGTTCTGAACCTTGTGACAAACGCCTCTGCCAATTGCGCCTAGGAGGCTATGCTGCCTTCTGGAAGTTTTTCAAACCAAGTCAAGCCTAGATCGCCAAGGCTTGACGGGAAGAGGATGCACATTAGAGCCTCGTTTCGCCGATATACCGCTATAACCTAGCGGAAGTGGCTTAGGTGAATGTAGGGGTCCGTTTTCCCCTCGTATGTAGTGAATTTGGGCTGAAGGAAGCCTGTAGGTAGGGGCGCGTTTTCAATTGCCGGAACGAACGGCGAGGTCTGCAGCCTCGCTAATGCTTTGTCCGTTGGTTCGTAGGCAGGGCGTGGTAATGACATTCCAACCTCGACGCTTCCATGCGATCGAGGGGCCAATCGTTGAAGGACAGAAACTCTGCGTGGGTCGCGCGCCCTGGTGTCCTTCCATCGTGCCTTTTCTTCCAGCATGATCCGTAAATCGGATGATCTGGGCAACTCCGTCTGTTTGGATGATGTTTGGTGCGAGTGTGAGGGTCGGTAGGTACTTCCCTCTGTGTAAGACCTTGATCTCATTCTCTCAGACCTGGAGTAACGAGTTCTGGAGGTTCTAGACTAAGTATCGCCTGTCCCGAGGCTTCTACTCTCTGCTAGTGAAGGTGTGGAATGCCTTCTACGGTCTTCTGAGTGGCGAGAGGGCGTCTTGTTTTTGCGCCCCTCTCCTGTCGCCACTCCTTTTCCCTTCATCTGGGGCTTCAAGGCTTCCATGTCTGCCGTCATCTTCCTTATTTAATCGTCTTGCTCTTTCACGCGGTCCTCCAGAACTTGAGGATCAATCCTCCGCCTTTGCCTGTCAGGACTTTGTGAATGAGAGTGACGGGGGCTGTGAGTTCGCCTCCCCATAGTATCTCTTCTGGAGTTATGTCGTTAGGACTCTAAGTCCACCATGGGAGGGATAGAAGGTAATCCTTCACGCCTTGCACCTCCGTCTGGTGTTTGCCCGTCGATGGCGGACTGTGGTAATTCTTCAATGTGCGCCATTGTTCCTAAAGAGGTAAAGCTTGATCAAGAGGTTTTGTCCGTCGATGGCGGACTGTGGTAATTTTTTTTTATTCTCATATTTTAATTAAAAAATAAAAAATTTACTAAAATAGAATGTATCAAAATGAGCCAGGTTTTAGTTTCTAGTCTAAAAAAATATATAATAAAAAAATATGATTAAAACACAAAAAAAAAATAAAAATAAAAATAAAAATAAAAATGGTATTGATTGATTTCAAAACGAAAAGTGATTGTCCCTGTACCCCAAAAGTTTAGATTTTGGGATTATTGTTTCAAAATTTTCAAAATTAGATTTGTTGCATGGGTGTCCTTTTTTATATGATTTTTCTGTTTTGGGAAAATTACACTCCAGTGGATATTTTTAAAATAAATTTTAAATCAGTGGTAAAACTTATCAATTTTAATAATTAAAGTTATAATTTTTTCCAGAACTTTGCAATTTTTTTTAGTCTTACAACTTACTCACAATTTTTTTTCCCTCTTTTTTTGGTACAAAAATAATTTTAAAAAAATTAAAAGCAATTTTTTTTTTGTATTTATTTCCATCAAATTAATTTCTAATTATTCAAAATAAATTTTAAAAATTCAACTAACCAAAATTAGTTTTCACGTGTTGAATTTAATTTTATTATCATTATTATTATTATTAACTAACATTACACTTAGGTTAAAGAATCCTATGTCAATTTGCTCTCCCAAGACAGGTATTTTCATCTACATAAAATAAGATATGAGCCTCATCAATTATCTGAAAGATATTAAATTCATTTATAGTTTTGTTTAATATTTTCCATACTACTAGGAGTAGTTAGAGTCATTTAGGATCCGTTTGGGAAGGGCTTTTCTGGATTTTTTTTGGTTATTTTAGTCACAAAAGACAAAATAGGTTATTTTAACCACAAAAAACAAAACATCACATCCAACCCATAATCATTACATTTTTCTCTCACAAAAAAAGTCAAAAAAGCCAAAAAGCCCTTCCCAAACCAAGCTTTTTAGCTCAGGCTAAAATAGCCAAAAAAGTCAAAAAGCCAACCCACTTTCCAAACGGAGGCTTATTACTTTCTTAACATGTATTCGAGCACATGTTAAAAAGACCCATTAATTATATGGTTAGACTTTTCTAAGTTTAATTTTTAATTTCTAAAAATTGGGGAGGTTTGTGGAGCCATCACGAGTTCTAAATCAATGATCCGAACATTTTATTTTGTAGAATTCTCTTTGTATATCATTCATTAAAAAAATAGATTAATTCAATTATCATAATGTTTTCATTTTATTATGTTTGTTTAAAACAAAAATTATGATCTATTTTTCAAAACATGTGTCATTCTTTTTTTTCTTTTTTTTTTTGAGACAAACGTTATAAAATGAAAATGATAGAATGGTTCAAATCATTAAAATGGAATCGATGATGGGCCCTACCAACCCCACAAGTTTAAATTTAAATCTGAAAGAAATCCAGCCTTAAATTATGAAAAATATTTGAGACTCTAAAAAATTACTCACAATTTTCTATCCACAATGATGTAGCAAGGTATGTATCAATTTTGATTTTGTTACACATTTAATAATGGTGGACCTAACTCTCACACTACATCATTATGGGTGAATTTATAAATATAAACATGTGGGTTTCAATCCACAGAAAATTGGAGGGGCTCACTTTATAGAAATAAAAAGTCACTTTTTATGTAGCGGTGGGCACAGGTCAGTTGCGGCCACGGAACTTCCAATTCGCCATCCGTCTGTCAGATTGGCAGATTGAAAAAAATTAATCTGCATCCGTCCGCCAATTCGGCGGATGCGGATTGACGGATGGATGCGAATTGGTTTGACAGTTTAAAATGTTATAAATTTTCAACATAATTCAATTGTGCACTTCCTCAAAAAAAAAAAAAAAAAAAAAACATGTGCACTTCCTTCCTTAACATTGTGCACGCATTGTCAAATATATTACAATTTACAACAAACATTGTGCATCCAAAACAATAGTATTACAACAAAACAAACAACCTGGGCAGTGAAGTATATGACACAAGTAGTAGTAAATATCCTATCCTCAACACTGTCCATTCATTTCCACTGATTTTAGCACAAATTTTCAACACTGTCCACTGATAGGATATTTATACATTCTGATTGTAAGAGTAAAGACAGAGAGGATAAGGATAGGATTTTAGCACAAATTTTCAACATACAACCATCCAAAATAAAGTATTATAGTCATCCAAAATATTTAAAACGTCTTAATACAATCATCCAAAATAAAATATTACAGTCATCCAAAGAAAGAAAATTTCAACCAATAGTCATATTTTGAAAATAACTTAAAAAGAAGCAAAAAAGCCATTCATTTCCTTGAGCTAAACCATGAGTCATCTAAACCTGCATAACAGAAAAAATGAAATTATTTAATAAGGAAAACACTAAAAAGTCTTAAACTTAAAACAAGTAAACATATATTAACAACATTTAATAATTGAGAAGTATTTTACCAATGATATTAACTTTCAATAAAACTACTCTCCGGATTTGGGCTTGAACATGAACTTGATCCTGAAACAACTACACATAAAACATAACACACCAAAAACATGTGAAGTGAAGATAATGAATTTTGAATAACACAAAATGAATGAAATTTAAAACAAAATAAAGCATTGTATATATTACCCGAATCATATTGTTGTTCAAATTCTTCAACATCATTCATTGCTTGTCGAAGGTATATTAGAATGTTACTTCGAAGCCAATTTTGTGTACAAACAAGAACCTCCACCATCTTAGGAGCAAGTGAACTTCAAAATGGATCAAGTATACGACCTCTTGTACTAAAAGCCGACTCAGAAGCAACAGTGGAAACAGGTATTGCCAACACATCTCGTGCTATAAGTGATAATACTCTATACTTTGTTGTATTAACCTTCCACCACTCCAAGATATCAAATTGAGCATTCTTCCCACATTTTC
Source organism: Camellia sinensis (assembly GCF_055761805.1). Classification (NCBI taxonomy): domain Eukaryota; kingdom Viridiplantae; phylum Streptophyta; class Magnoliopsida; order Ericales; family Theaceae; genus Camellia; species Camellia sinensis. The sequence continues at coordinate 152,419,730 of NC_138970.1, forward strand.
CAATATCACCCGAGTACTTGTCCAATTCCGATGTACTTCCACTACTAGAAAATTGCCCCTCCAAAAATGAGTTAAATTGAGAGTTCATAATAGAGTGTAGGTCATTTTCATCTATCACCAAATCTACTGTTTCATTTACATTGGAGGCATGTACATTTGTTGAATCAAGCATGGCCTACTGATCATACAATTGACTCAAATAATTTTTCACCTAATCTAACATTTCTTTCACTTTCACCACATCTCCACCAAACATTTTTGAAAAACAAAATGGCAAGTATGTTATTCTTCTTCAAGGATCAAGCACAACTGCAACATACAAAAGGAGATTGATTTTGTCTCCATTTTTCCAATACTTGTCAAACTTCTCTTTCATTTTTTTTGCCACTGAAGACAAAATAGGATCACTGTCTTTGATTAATTGTCCAATCATGTTTTCAATGACAAAAATTTCAATGTAAAATGTATTCGAAATAACAAATAAAGACCCAGAAATCTCTTTGTTGCATTGTAGAACATTTTAAGAAATTTCAAAAACACTCTACAATTATCCCAATTCTGGGCTGTAGGCATCTCTATCCTCTCACTCCCTTCATTATCCAAAGAGTAATGTTTATAATTGTAGTCTTCCTCACCCATTCTTTGAAAAACACTCTCAAATTTTTCCACCGCCTCCAACATAAGATATGTGCAATTCCACTGTGTCGGCACATCTAGGCACAAGAGACTCTATTTCTCAATTTTCAAACTTTTCACATATTTTTTAAAAGTGCCAAGTTGGTTTGGAGAAGACCTCACATACCTCACTGCATGCCTTACATTCGCTATACAAGACTTAAGACCCTTCAATCTGTCACTAACAATGAGATTTAGAATATGCACACAACAACGTATATGTAAAAAGTCATGGCCCAAGACAGTTTCCTTCCACAATTTTGTGGTTCGTTTCAAAAATCTAATGGTTATATCATTAGAACTCGCATTATTAACAGTTAAAGCAAAAAGGTCATCAATGTCCCACTCTTTTAAGAGTGCCTCAATTTTTTTTACCAAGAGTTTCTCCTTTGTGGTCTTCAACTTGACAAAAATTTATGATCTTCTTCATCAATGAAACGTATTGTTAGACACATATAATACAAATTTTGTATGAAAGTCCATGTGTCTGTGGCAAAGAAGATTCTACGCTCCTTCACAATTTTCTTCAACATCTCCCTTTCAGTGGTATATATGTCTACAATGTCCCTAGCAACGGTATATCGAGATGGGATCTTGAACTTGGGTTGCATAACACTAAAAAGCCTCTTAAAACCAATCTCGTCCACAAATCTAAAAGGTAATTCATCAATTACTATCATCTCGACAAGATACCTCCTAGAAACTTCTATAGAGAATGACATAGCCACAACATCAACAACATCCTCCCCACCAACTTCTCTAGGTTTAAATCCCAATGTTTGTTGCCCCTGAATATCTCTATATGGATACTTTGTACAATTTTTCAAATGACTTAACAAATTACTTGTTCTATGACTCTTAGAATCTGCCATATATTCTTTCTTACAATACTTACACATAGCCTAGGGATGGCAACAGGGCGGGGCGGGGTGGGGCGGGGCCAGGGATTATACTCCCCGTCCCCGATCCCGGAAGCTAAAGAAATCTCCATCCCCGCCTTTGATCCCCGGTGGGGACCCCATCATCACCCTCCCCAACCCAATCCCCAAAAATCCCTGGCCAATTTTTTTTTTTAAATTTTGCAGATCTCATTTTATTTATTTATTTTTTTGAGGCAAATAAAAAATAATATATATAAAAACATAATGCAACAATATCCAAACATAAACATCCAAATAAATAAGCAACACAACAGCACAAAGGGTACTCACACACTGTAACAAAGGGTAATCTTACACACTGTACATGAGTAGCATAACAATAGCACAACAAATAGCATAAGACCTGTAACTGAGCACAAAAAATATAGAACTAACAAAAAAAAAAAATACTCAAACAATATAGAACTCTCATCTCTCAACCCACAACCAATAAATCCCTCAAAATAATACATGTAACATAATATATCAAATGTCCAAATAAAAAAATAAAAAAACCAAAAAAAGAAATAGTACCATTAGTCTATTACAACATGGAACAATAGTTCAAATAAAACATATAACATCAATGACAATGTTTTAGAACAACAACATTAGGATGGTTCATCATTTTCACAATCTGTAACTCCCTATTCTTGTAGTGCTTGTCTTGGAGAACATTCTTGATAGTGACAATCTCTCCGTCTCTCGGCATTTTGCCTACACAAGATAGCTTAAATTATCTTGATAATGTAAACTAACGGAAAAAAGTATAACTATTAAGTAAACACAATATCAGTTCTTCTTACTTGGTAAACAACACCGAATGAACCAATTCCAACCACATGTTCTGCTATGTAACTGACAATCTGTCAACCAAACAAAACACATGTTACAAAATGTTAAATATTCACCATAAAGAACAATGACCACCTGAACATTTGAATTTCATACAAATGAATTTTCTGCTAACCTGCTTGGATTGACCATTACAACCACCAATAGTTGTTCTTATCACATGGTCTGCTTCAGCACCACACCATCAATTATATCCAGTTCACTATCTTGCAATTGATTAATGACCTCCTTTCTTTAGTGACTATCAAATACAACAGAAACAAATGTTCCTTATCTTGTTCCAAGCTTTGTACATATCAACTAAACATTTTATAGGTAAAATGCCCTTATACATGATTAACATGCTTCAATACAATACTAAAAATTGTTCAAGATTTTCCATTTTGGGAACCAAATAGAGATTATCAACACACATCCATGACAAAATCAACACACGTCCATATCAACACACATTGAGATTATCAACACAAATCCATGCCCTAGATTATCAACACACATTTTTTAAGAGAAACTGAATCTTATTCAATTATTGATCTAACTATTACATTATATAAACTCACAGATCTGTAACTAACAATCTAACAAACTAACTAATCTCATATAAGTCTACACTTGGTCGGCTTCAGTTTATGTGTATCCATGACAAAATGGAAAATAAAAAAATAAAAAATCCAAACTCACAGCCACTGTTTATACTAATCAATGATTCCAATCAAAACACACAAACACATCCACTGTTTATACTCATAAATGATTCCAAAAAAAATCCAAAAATATTTTTGTACACATTTCCAGATTGAAAATTGAGAAAATTTACCTAATGGGAGGTGGAATTAGAACGAATGGCTGGTTCGAGGTTGGAGACCTCTGCTGTCTAGGGCATCGAATGCAACTGAGTAAAAAAAAAAAAAAAAGGCATAAGCATAAAAGATGAGATTTTAGAGATGCATATTTGGGGAAATAAATTGATTACCTTGGAGACACCTTGTTCACCAGCGGCGACGCCTTGTTGTGGCCTCGATCATTGTAGATCTAAGTACTTGTTCTGGCCGAGATCGAAAACCCTAACCACAGCTCTCTCTCGCCAAAGATAGCGGAAGAGTAGGGAGATCGACGGCGATGGGATGAGGGAGAGAAGGACATCGGAGAAGGGAGAGGAGGACGACGAAGGAAGATCAGAGGAGAGAGAGAGAGAAGAGAGATAAGAGGCGGTGTGTGTGTGTGTGTGTGTGTGTGTGTGTGTGTGTGTGTGTGTGTGTGAGTGAGTTGTGTTTTAGGGTTTGGTTTGGTTTATATATATAGAGGGTATAATAGTAATTTTATATCGGGGAAACGGGGACGGGGCTCGACCCGGGGGACGGGGACAGGGCCGAGCTGGGCTGGGCTAGGGAATGTATCATCGTCCCCGGCCCGTAATTTATCGGGAATTCAATTTCGAATTCCATCCCCAGCCCGTCAGGAGTATTTTTCAAGGAAAACCTGTTCAAATCGAGGTCGGGGGGTCGGGTCCCCGTCGGGTCGGGTTCAAATTGCCATTCATAGCCCTATCTTTCCCATCAATACCCTTAATCTTTTCAAAATGATCCCAAGCCTTTGATGTTGTTCTCCCACTACTACTAGTTTTGGCCAAGGGTGGTCTATGAGGGAGAGTATTAAGTTGGGTAGAGGGGTCAATAGAAGATGATTCGGGCTCAACATTATCATTCACAAAAAATGCTTCTTCGCTTGGAGGATCCATGACCAAAAGATTATCAAATAAACTACCAAAAACCAATAAAAAAATCATTCAAAATATACTTCTGAAATCCATGCTCTGTAACAACCATTGCAAATTAGTTATTGAAAGCATTCTAAACCTGATCATATCCACAATTCTTTTAATAACCACTTTTTCAGGGTACATATCATTATTAAAGGTCTTATTATTTCTAGCAAGCCACAGTTGGTAAATAGTGCAAGTAAACACAAGTTTAGAAATAATAGCACAAACAGATTTACCCTTAACAGATTTTGAAATATGTTCCACCATCTCATTTCACTGAAGGCATGGCCATGATACATTAATCATATTGTTTAACTTACTCCAAAATTTATCAGAGAAAGGACAATGGAAAAACATATGATTATGATAATCATAATGGTTATGACAAAGAACACAATTAACATTCCGGGGTAACCCAAACAGACACAACCTGTCCCCAGTGTTGAGTCTACATTGGATAGTCATCCATTGCAAATTGAATAACAAGTCCAACATACAGTGTAATAATAAGTCCAATATATAGTGTAACAACAAGTCCAACAAGTCCACATTTATTTTTTTCACTTTTGGATGCAAATTAATCTAATATTTTTTCTATGAAGTCCCTTACAAAATCTATTGTAGATAACAAGAAAAAGAAACCAAACCTCTCTGGTTTTTGAACTGTAAGCTTCCTCTCTCTGTGTGTGTAGAACCCTTACACTTTGAATCTCACCACCTCTCTTGTTTTAGAACTAAAAAAAAAAAAAAAACAGATTAGAGATTGAGCAGAAGAAGTGAAAAAGAGGAAAGAAGAAAATAAAACAGAGGTTTTCATTTTCAAACTAGAACAAAACAAAAAACAAATAATTTTTTAAAAAAATAGAACAAATTAGATTGCCGATCGCCGATCACCTTTCGCTTTTAAACTAGAACAAAACAGAACAGATTGAGGAGAAGAAAAGAAGAAGAGGAAAGAAGAAAATAAAATGAGAAAAGAAGAAGAGAAGAAGAGGAAAAAAGAAGAGAGGAGAATATCTCACCTCGATCACTAATCACCTTTCAGTGTAGATCGTCGTCACCGTCGGTAGATGGGTAGGGTTTTTTGGAGAGAGAGAGAGAGAGAGAGAGGGTGTGTGTGTGTGTGTGCGCGTGTGAGGGCGTAAAAAAATAAATTTGAGAGTGGTGGACGGGTCAAGTCTAGTGGTTGAAATGGCGGATCAACCGTAACCCGACTTGAACCGGCGAAAAACACAAAATATGCACCTGTATCCACCCACCACATGTCACACATCCACCCAAATGTGGTCAGGTTGAGTTGGGTGGATTTGGCAAGTTGTTGGATCCGCTGCACAACTCTAATTTATATACAGGGGGGTTGGGTCATGAGGAGTCCTGGTCCGTCTAACCTTCTGTAAAATCTCAATTTTATATGTATGTTTTTGTCAATTTTTTTTTAATTTTTTTATATATTACATAATGGTCCCCTAATTTCAATCTAACACTCAAATATATATATATATATATATAAACCCTAATATAGTAGAGTTACCTTTCAAAGAAAACATGTACAATAATGTTATGGTGATTATATTTTCTTATTATATATTGCTTATCCTCTTATTGAAAAAATTTAATCGGGTCCATGTTAAAAACAATATAGTTTATTTGTGAGTTTCTATAATATATTTGATGCATTCACTTGTAAAACTTTATGTACCTAAGGATATTGTATGATAGACTAATTATATTAAGATTTTTTTAACTATTACCAAATATTACCTTAACGTTTATCTATAAATTCTTACATTTTGACATCCTTAACCATAAAATTTATACAAATAATATTTAATTAAGGCTAATATCTTATAATTTTATTGGTCCAATTGGCCTCTATTAAGTAATTTTTAATAATGATTTAATCAAATAAAACTTCAACGGATTCATCGACGGCTCAATAGATTTTTCCTATGTCTTCTCTTTGGCGAAATAACTCCCTTCCCCACCGGAGAAATCCTAACTCCACCCCTATTTATATAGCTCCGCCCTTACGAGTGGCCTTATTATAGAATAGTATTATGGCACATATATGTTATTCCCAGATTCAATCTCAAAAAAAATTAAGAAAATTTGGCCAAAACTTTCTCATGCAAGATACGCAATGCTTTAAGTCCACACACAAATTTTTTAATTGCTTATGTCCCTCATTTTTATTTTTATTTTAATTTTTTATTTTGGGACAAAAAGTCCAGAGACTCCACGCTATCACCGAATGCTCTTTTCTGAGTGACTTTCACTACAAAAAATTTGCTTTTTTGCGACGGCAAAATGCTGTCGCAAATACCCAAAACGCCGTCTCAAAAGCTTTTTTGCGACGGCAACTGGCTTTTAGCGACGGCAAGAGGGGGTCGCAACAAAGGGGGTTGCTAAAGGGCTTTAGCGACGGTATAACGCCGTCGCCTATTTTTTGCGACGGCAAAATACTGTCGGCATTAATGCGGGGAAATCTGAATTTTTTGAGACGACACTGTGGTGCCGTCGCTAAAAGGGTTATTTGCGACGGCAAAAATACCGTCGCTAAATGGTTATTTGAGACCGCAAACATGCCGTCTCTAAAAATATTATTTGCGATGGTAAAGAATACCGTCGCTAAAGGTCTTTTGTTTCAACTAATTAATAATGCCAATATCTTTTGCAATGGCTATACTACCGTCACAAAAACCCTGGTTCTAATTTTTTTGAGACGGTGTGGTGCTGTTTCAAAAAAAAAAAAAAAACTGCAATAAAATTATTAAAAATATGAAAATTACCTGTATTAAATGAAAAATAACTTAAAAAAAAAACACCGATACTTACATAATAATATAAAAATTCCAGTATATAAATAAAAATTCATCCATAATTAAAATATTCTTCCATTCATAACAACACATTAGCAAAATTATCCCACCATATAATGTTGCATAATACATACATAATACTGTTCACAAATCTAAATAGCGTAAATCAAAAATAAAAATTTTCGTCATGATTCTTCCGTGGGTTACAAAAACAAAAGTTAGTCGCAATCTTCACACGCCTGTATTCCACAAGAAGCAAACTGTTACTCAGGAAATATCTGAAAATAAAAAATAAAAATAATTAATGACAATATAATTATGTGTTAATATTTTAATTACAAAAAAACTAACTACTATAAAATTACAAAGATAGTTAAGTATATAATTTTGGCTAGACAGAAATCCGACCCTAACTCCCAAACTGGGAACCCAATTCGAGCCCCATCTTCTCCCACAAGTCTCTCGTGCCTAAGCGGTCGTGTGTGCCAAGTTTCGTGCCAATCCGACCCCTTTTGGTGATTTTGGGACGTCAACACCTCGAATTCTAATTTCTTAAGGAACTAGTTTGCTTAGAGCGAAATACGGCTCTAACTCCCAAACCGGGAACCCGATTTGAGTCCTATCTTCTCCTACAAGCCTCTCGTGCCTAGGCGGTCGTGTGTGCCAAGTTTCGTGCCAATCTGACCCCGTTTGGTGACTTTGGGGCGTCAACACCTCGAATTCAAGTTTTTTAAGGAACTAGTTTGCCTAGAGTGATATCCGACTCTAACTCCCAAATCGGGAACCCAATTAGAGTCCCGTCTTCTTCCATAAGTCTCTCATGCCTAGGGGGTCGTGTGCGCCAAGTTTCGTGCCAATCCGACCCCGTTTGGTGATTTTGGGGCGTCAACACCTCGAATTCAAGTTTCTTAAGGAACTAGTTTGTCTAGAGTGATATCCGACTCTAACTCCCAAACCGGGAACCCGATTTGAGTCCCGTCTTCTCCCACAAGTCTCTCATGCCTAGGCGGTCGTGTGTGCCAAGTTTCGTGCCAATTCGACCCTATTTGGTGATTTTGGGGCGTCAACACCTCGAATTCAAGTTTCTTAAGGAACTAGTTTGACTAAAGTTAAATCCGGCTCTAACTCTCAATCTAATAACCCGATTTGAGTCCCGTCTTCTCCCAGAAGTCTCTCGTGCCTAGGCGGTCGTGTGTGCCAAGTTTTGTGCCAATCCAACCCCGTTAGGTGATTTTGGGGCGTCAACACCTCGAATTCAAGTTTCTTAAGGAACTAGTTTGCCTAAAGTGAAATCCGGTTCTAACTCCCAATTCGGGAACCTGATTTGAGTCCCGTTTTCTCCTACAAGTCTCTCGTGCCTAGGCGGTTATGTGTGCCAAGTTTCGTGCCAATCCGACACCGTTTGGTGATTTTGAGGCGTCAACACCTCGAATTCAAGTTTCTTAAAGAATCAGTTTGCCTAGAGTGATATCCGACTCTAACTCCCAAACCAAGAACCTGATTCAAGCCCCGTCTTTTCTCACAAGTCTCTCGTGCCTAGGTGGTGGTGTGTATCAAGTGTCGTGCCAATCCGACCCCGTTTGGTGATTTTGGGGCGTCAACATCTTGAATTCAAGTTTCTTAAGAAACTAGTTTGCTTAAAGTGAAATCCGGCTCTAACTCCCAATCTAATAACCCGATTCGAGTCCCATCTTCTCCCAGAAGTCTCTCGTGCTTAGGCGGTTGTGTGTGCCAAGTTTCGTGCCAATCTGACCCTGTTTGGTGATTTTGGGGCGTCAACACCTCGAATTCAAGTTTCTTAAGGAACTAGTTTGCCTAAAGTGAAATTCGGCTCTAACTCCCAATCTAATAACCCGATTTGAGTCCCGTCTTCTCCCACAAGTCTCTCATGCCTAGGCGGTCGTGTGTGCCAAGTTTTGTGCCAATCCGACCCCGTTTGGTGATTTTGGGGCGTCAACACCTCAAATTCAAGTTTCTTAAGGAACTAATTTGCCTAAAGTGAAATCCGGCTCTAACTCCCAATCCGGGAACCCGATTTGAGTCCCGTCTTCTCCCACAAGTCTCTTAGCTTAGAATACAAAGAATGCAAAGATACATTTTAGCTTAGAATGTAAAGGTACATTTTATACCTGATCTTCTGGTGGTGGTGTATATGGATTCTTGTCTTCTGTAGATTCCCTAAATGTCCGGTGGCCACTCAATGCATCAGGAACCTATGATAGTCAATGCATAATGTGTTAATCATATTCGAATTTTATATATAATGTTGTGTGAAAATTTAACTATCAAACAATTTAATTTATATCGAACCTGTCTGTTAGGATCCATACTCGCCCCTTGTGACACAAAGGCCATCATCTCAGCTCTCATTTGCTGTAAATGTGTAGAGAACTCTGCTTGCATCTCCTCCCTCAGCTTATCCCTTAGCTCCGCACGAACCTGGTAGGTGATCTGAACAATAGTTGATGGCGGGGTGTTGACTGTAATGGCCCTGCAGCATCTTTATACACTGCTCTCCAAGGCACAGTTCTCCCGTATGTGCGACAATATCCATGTCTGTCATGACCTATCAACTCATGGAAAATGGCATTCCTAGCCTCCAAAGTCCGACATAGCATAGAGAGTTGACCATTAAACTCATCCTGTATTGAATAAGACATACAAGTATATGCCAAATTAAGATGGTTGACACACAAAAAATAAAAAATAAACTTTAAATACAATCAAAGGTGTTTGGAAACTACCAAGGTCTGGATAACCTCTGGGTCATCTGCTCTACATGTCATAAGCCAAACATTCATATTATCAGTAGACTCCTCCTTATTGGTCATCTACATTTTTTTAGAAATATGAAAATTAGAATCCAAATAATTTACAAATGTACAATGTTTATTTATATACCAAAAATAAGACAATAAAATATAAACCTCATGCCGTATCTGAGCGAAAGCAGTACGCCCTGTGGTATGAGCTATGCCGTGAGCTCGCCGATTTGTAGCGTTTCTCGTTGTAATTTTCTATAACAGGTTCAACAAATGTAAGTATATAAATATGATTTGTATGTTTACATATCATACATATAACTTATTTGTATACCTTAGCATCGGAAGTACGCCAATACTCCACAAGTTCTTCCCACTGGCTTGGCACAATGTACAAAGGAACATCATCCTTCAGATTAGGATCAGAACTTCTAGGCTTGAAATATTTAGACTTAATCTTATTCTTGTGATCCTTTCATATGCTGTCATAGTTTTTCATGCAGATTGGCTTGTACTCCTCTGGACATATATTCAAATTGTCCTATAAAACACAATTTCAAAGTTTAAATAATAATAACATAATTTTGGAATTTAAAATTTTGGACAAAAATATACTTTTACCTTCACATCCTTCCAGATAGCATCAAGAATATCAGCAGGCACAGTGTTCTAGTCAAGAATAGTAAGAGAAACAATGTTACCATTTCGCACAATAATGCCAAGTTGAGTAGTTAACTTAGATATGTTATCCCTTGTTGGACAATAATTTTCATCAAATTGTATGTCCAACTTTGTACTAGTAACCCACTCCCTAATGCCCCTGGCACATCCTCTACCACGCCTACTCGAGGTTGATGAAGAACTAACATGACCTGCGAGATACAATAAGAATAAACAATATGCAATGATAATAAACAAATGCAAATTTAAATAATGTCAATACAAATCAATTTCTTATACCTGAGGTGGGCTATGAAGAAGTCGAAGGGTCTGAAAAATACAATGAGAATAAACAAGTTATATGTAATGAGAACAAATAAATATATATTCAAATAATTTTCATACAAATCAAAGCAAATTTATATACCTGCGGACGGCTTCTAAGCCGATAACTCTAGTCGAGATGATAGCTGCTGCGGTGCCACTGATGGTGGACGCACCGATGGTAGGTCTAGAGGCTGAGTAGATGATAACTGCTGTGGTGCCACTGATGGTGGTCGATGTGGTGGCACTAATGGCCCCTCTGATGGTGCTCACTGTGATACATCCTCTAATGGTGGTGCCACTGATGGTGGATGCACCAATGGTAGGTGTGGAGGCTGAGTAGATGATAGCTGCTGTGGTGCCACTGATAGTGGTCGATGCGGTGACACTAATGGTGCTCGCTATGATGCCTCCTCTAATGGCGGTGCCATTAATAGTGGTCGCTGCGGTGGCTGGTCAGATAGTAGTGGCACTAATGGCCCCTCTGATGGTGGTCGATGTGATGCCTCCTCTGATGGTGGTGCCGCTGATGTCCTCTTACGTACCACATCAGACATCATGCGTAGGGGATGATCATGCTTCATCTTCCTTGCCATAATAATCTGCAAGTGCCGTGACATTAATTGACATTATAAACGTAGAGAATGGTTTTGAATTAACTATAATATGACATTAATTGAACTAATACAATTACAAAGACAAAGTAAATTAAGAAACTGAACATTAACTACAACCTTGGCCTGAATTCAATTACTGATGTTTATTAAATATCAGTCTATTTCCACATCAAGTGTTTCTCCTTCTGCGGCTTTCCTCACCCAACCAACTTCTTCATCACGGAGCATCATGTTTTCTTCTAATTGTTGGCTCATATATGGCTCGATTTCTGGATCAGTCGAATTCATATAAAATAAACCTCTTTGAGACATCTTCACCACTACTTGCCAGTCTGGTTCTAATGGATCTGCAACATACCAAATTTGCCCTGCTTGAGATGCCAAAATGAAAGGTTCATTGGTAATTCGATCATCTCGGTACAAAAAATGATTGAAGTTGACCAACGTGAAATTGAAGACATCTTGTATCTTCCCGTGAATGTTGTCAATCCAATCACACTTAAACAACACATGCTTCTTCTCATTGGAATATCGAATCTCAACAATATCTGTCAATTGTCCATAATAGTATACAGACCCCACACGAGGATTATTGTCTTTCCGACTAGCATAACTTATGGTATCTGCCTTCAAAGCTACACCACAATTTTGTGTGGCTCGACGGTCATCCATACTCGTTGAACCTCCTTGCTAGGTTATGAGGACCATTTACCAATACAATAATATCTTCAGAAAATATGACATCACTAGTCCTTCGCAAAGTTTGAACCTATTTAAAAAAAATAATTTGTAAAATTTAAAATGTAGTTCGACTTAGGTAAATAGAATCTTTAGATTTAAATACATACATGTTTCTTGAACCAAATGTGAAAAGTTTCAAAATGTTCATGCTGAAGCTGATGATCATTAACACGAGGCATTTTGACCTTAAGTTCTTCAAGGTGTTTGCTGTGTAGATTGAAATTTTATCAACCAAAAAAAAAAAAAAAGGTTCAAAATTCAATGAAACATAATAAAATATTGAGTGAGTGACATAACTTACTTTATGAATGGTTGAACCATATTTGTATTGAATAAGACATACCGATGAGTTTGTACCCAAGAAGTATTATCAAGATAAAAGCTTGTGCTTTCACCAACAGCACGACATAGATTATCATCACCACTGTAGTTCCTCACAGGTCGATTGGATTTGGTTTCCACATCATTGAGATATTGTGCACAAAAATTCATGCATTCTTCCATAAGATATCATTTAGCAATTGAACCTTCTCGATGAGCTCTACTACACACATATTGCTTCAAAGTAAGAAGATACCTCTCAATTGGATACATCCATCGAAACTGAATCGCTCCACCTAATAATGCTTCGTCAGCTAGATATATAGGCAAGTGCTCCATTATATCAAAAAAAGTAGAAGGAAATATTTTCTCTAGATGACAAAGTGTTACGGCGATACGATCTTGAATATATTGCAAATCCGTTGCACGATTCACTTTGGAACACAATTGTCTAAAGAAATTGCTCAATTCAATCAAAGGTTCAATTACATTCTTCGGTAACGATCTTTGAATCGCCAATGGAATTGGTTGTTGCATCAGAATATGACTATCATGGCTCTTAAGACCCCCAATACTTCTATCATGTAAGCGCACGCGACGCGATGTATTGGATGAATACCCGTCGGGAACTCTAACTTTCTTCAATACTTTCATGAACAAATCTTTCTCATCCTTGGTCATCGTGAATTGTGCCGGTGGTAAATAAGCTTTATTCGACCCTCTTAACTACAAATGCAGGGGTTTTCTAATATTCAGTTTTTGTAAATCACGCCAAGCATTAACACCATCCTTCGATTTTCCTATAACCCCTAATATTGTCCACAACACATTGTCACAAACATTCTTCTCTATATGCATCACATCGAGGTTGTATCTTATTAGATTGTGCTCTCAATATGGCAGTTCATAGAAGATACTCTTTTTCTTCTAGCTATAGGTGCGATGTCCAGCTTTCTCCTTCTCTACTTGTCATGACCCAAACCCGCCCCTGTAGGTTTAGCACGGTAACTGGCCAGTAATCCGTGGATTACCAAAGGTCTCTGAACAGATTAGCGAATAATAAGGGGCTGTGAAAGCAATAATACAGAATAGACAAGGTCCAATGAGTTGTGATAACGTACATGGGACAGAACATTTCAAAACTTATTTATATATACATAAACATGCCAGTTCAGATACACAATATTCACAAGGTATTTATAGAATATACTTCCCAAGACCTGACGTTACAGAGTATACACAAAGACTAGCATGATTACAAAAACAGCCATGGCTTTAGGCTTCGTTCGGAACCTCCTCGGGAGGCACAACAGTTGGCTGACAAAAACAAAACAGAAAGCCGTCAACTCTGGCCCTAGTCAAGTGCCGGCTCACCTACATACATAATATAAACTGTGAGCGAAAGCCCAGTGAATAATGATAGAGTAAAGGGTTTTAATGAATGAGTTCGTACAGATTTAGAAAATCATAATTCAGATTTGTATCAAATTCATCATTTGTCCAAATCATATACAGACAGAAATCATAAGTCATGATTAAGTTTACGTGATACATCCATTAGCATTAACAGAATAGAACAGAACGTATACACGTGAGGTTACGAATAACCAGTTCCATAAAGGAACCTCCAGATTCGGGTAACAGAATAGAACAGAAGCTGAGCCCCCGTGATAGGGCCTCCGGTACGAGTAACAGAGTGCAGACAGAAATAAGTTCCATAAAGGAACCTCTGATACTGGGTAACAGCTAACAGATATCACATGATGCTAAGGATGTCACGAATACATATCAGAAATTGAACAATCATTCATTGTACAGAACATAACATTTCGGAAAACAGATCTTGTTTTATCACACAGAAAGTAGATATAGTTTAAACATAACTTTACTAAATTATTACTCACAGTTGGCCTTGAAACAGACAACGGAGCAGATTGATCACACGACACGCGGCACGTGACCTACATAACACATAAAAAACACACATTTGAAACACACATTCTAATTGCACAAAACTTACGTCGATGGTTCTTAGTGTGTTTATAACCTCAAATCCTCACTAAAGAGTCTTAAACATGGCCTAGGAATGCCTAGGATGGAATGAGGATTCAAAGATATCTTTGAAAACATTTTTCAAAACTTGCTGAAAACAGGGGTCTCGCTTGAGCGTAGCTTCCTTCACTCGAGCGAGCTTGTCAAAACAGAAGGGTCGCTCGAGCGTAGACTCTTTCGCTCGAGCGGTCTGTAAAAATGCAAAAGTACTTGCTGTTGAAATTTTACGCTCGATACCCGTTCGATGCTTGCTCAAGCGTAAGACACAGCCCTTCGCTCGAGCGTAGGTCTCGTCGCTCGAGCATGCGTCTGCATGCACCAAAAACCTGAGAGCTTGCAATTTACGCTCGAGCCACCATTCCTTCGCTCGAGCGGAGCTCTGAACAAACGATGGTCGCTCGAGCGTGGAATCTTTCGCTTGAGCGAGGAAGCCAAATTCTGAAATTTCCAGATTTGCCTCCCAAGCTCAAACCAAGCATTCAACACCTCAAAACTCGACCCTTTGGGCCCATTTTCTGGAAAACACTTGTAAACTCATAGTATAAGATGTTTCAAAGATCAATTTGTAAAATCAAAGCCCAAAGGTGAGTCAATTAAACACAACTTCAAATAAAATATCAAGAACATAACTTAAATGTAACATGCATGAATTCTCATGACTTCTAATGCTCCAAAACATGATCCAAAACAAGATCAAGCTCAAGAATACGATGGATTCATGGACTATAACAAAAATATGGACATGCATGCGGAAATTCATGAAGAACAACTCCAAAATCCAAGAATATGTGTATGCATGCATGAATTCACTCTCAAATCCAACTCTTTAAACCAATTCTAGACTTTAAACTCTAATCCTCCAAGAACCATGCAAGAATTAATCTTAAATTCACAATTGAAAGGAGAATCTTCTACCTTAAGTCTTGAATTCCAAGTCTAGGAGCTCAAATTTGTAAAGCCTCTTCAATTCTCCTAAGTTCCAAGCCAAATCTCTAGATGAATTCAATCTCCTACCTCTCCCTCTCTCTCTAGTCGGTTTTAGCTTAGGAAGATGAATGAAAATGATGCAACAAATGTATGAATCAAGTCTCTAAAGGTTTCATGAAGTGGCCCACTAGTGGCAATTTTGTAATAAACTTAACTAATGTAATTTAACGTTATTTAATCTAATTTAATCATACCAAATCAAATTTTAATTAAACATACCATAAAATTACATATATTCTTACTAGTATAGAACACTAATCAATTTCTGAATCGGTCGCCAATAAGGCTTCTAATTCGCAAACCGAAACTAAAACGTGAACATATCATTTTATGGCAAACACATAGAAACACAAAGATGATGCAATACATATGTAATATAATTTCGGATTCCTTCTAAATTACTGTTAAGCATAAATAATCATGGTTTAGCATTAATCGGAGGTTGGGGTTATTACACTACTTGTCTCCTATGCCTCTCCTTAAGGTCATCCCTCTTGTATTGGGTTAAAATACCCTCAGATTCTAATTGTAGCAGCATCTCAGTTCCAGACAACAATTTTGGTTTGAATCTGACTTCCCAACTACCATCAAATGATACTTTATCCTTTCGAAATTTATGACCACTAGGTAAAAATCTGCGATAATCCAAGTATGATTGTTTTCTACTGTGCTTCAACCAACACGATGTAGTTTTCCTATTGTAACAAGGACATGCATATTCGCCTTTAGTGCTCCATCCTGACAAGTTTGTATATGCAGGAAAATTACTAATTGTCCACAGTAAAGCTGTATGCATTTGAAACATTTGATTTGTTGATGCATCAAATGTGGAGACACCGTCATTCTATAGTTCTTTCAACTCCTCAATCAACGGTTGCATATACACATCAATCTTGTCACCAGGTCCTTTCGGGCCGTCAATAAGCACAGATAAAATTAGAAATGGTTGTTTCATGCGCATCCATGGCGACAAGTTGTATGGAATGAGTACAACAGGCCAAGTGCTATGAACTATGTTCATCGTCCTGAATGGGTTAAAACCATCAGATGCTAAGCCAAGCCTTACACTTCGGCAATCATTACTAAAGTCAATATTTCAATGGTCAAAATCTTTCCATGCAAGGGAGTCTGCAGGATGCCTAAAGACACCGTCATTAGTTCATTCCTCTGCATGTCATCTCATTAACTTAGCCGCCTTGGATGACATAAACAACCTCTACAACCTTGGCTTTAAAGGAAAATACCTCATTTGTTTTGCAGCTATTCGTTTGCTACCGTTGTTAGGACCATTTGAACCACCATCACCATTTGATTTCCATCTTGAACTGTTGCATATGACACATTTATCAAGATTGGTGTCCTCATTTCGAAACAACATGCAACTGTGGGGACATGCATCCCACGTCTTATATGTGAAGCCCAAATCTGTTGTGACCTTTTGAGCTTTATAATATGAGTCCAGGAGTTTCACACCCAATGGGAACACCTCATTCAATAAGTCAAGCAACATGTCAACAGACTTGTCTGTCCACTGATTAAGCACCTTTAGATGTAGAAGTCGAACAATGAATGACAAAGATGTGAACTTCTGACAACCCGGATACAATTCACTTTGTGCATCTTGAAAAAGTTTGAAATACTTTGCAGTCTCCGCATTTGGAACGAGCTGGGGCTCAGATGCATGGGAATCAGGCCCCTGTGGTTCATTACCCTCAACACTTGTACCGGCATGTGGATTTCCTATAGCCCCTTATATCATTCCAACCATATCGTCCCTGATGTCTAAATTAGCTAATGTTTCATTCTCTCGATTACCATGTAGAGATACGTAAGATTCCCCATGATTAATCCAATGTTTGTACTTCGTTAAAAAACCATTCAAAATCAAATGCTCCCGTACACCCTCTCGTACAAGATGGTATCGATTCTTACATTTTCTACACGGACAACTAATCATCGAACCTTCAACCCTATTGGTGTAGGCAAACACAAGGAATTGATCAATCCCATTAATGTATTCCCTCGACATCCTATTTGACAAATCAATCTAACTCTTATCTATCATCTGTATTTCCCTCAAATGCACACTTCACTTCTTTTGTAATCTTCTCAACAATATATATAAATATATTTAAATGCCAGTCATTTTCCACATGCATATGTGTTTCCCACTATTAATTTGCTTCAGGAAAACTTACTGGGAGATATACATCTCACATGCAAAACAAATATGCTCTACAAAAAAATATAATCACAACAAATGTAAGGGTCATAATGAGATGTAAGGGTCAAAATATAATTACAAGACATAATATCACATATTAATTATCCTAAGGGAAGAGGGGATTGGTCGGCTTCGAATCCCGATTAGTGAACAACCAAGGGCCTGAGCTATTGGACCAAATGCCATCCTCAGATAGTTCGTAGTTGGTTTATAATATGTTCATCAATTTGAAACTAACCAATGTTGGACAGGTCACAGTAATAAGTTAAGGGTGCATTAGTCTGTCAGAATCTTTGAAGTAAGTCCTCACTTATTTTGAGCTAATATGCTCTTATATATATAGCACATGATAATATACTTCTCCATTCAACACTCTTGCTTGACTCAAAGATGAATTTTCAAGTATGCTAATTCAACTGTTTGTTACTTCATAGCAACAAGCAAGCAATGTGCACATCATTTCTTTCTTCACTACCATGTGACACACACATATTTCAAGACTTGCTAGTTCTATTATCCCTTTCATTTTATCTACAAAAATCATTCGTTTGCAAGAGTTTCGGAAATCAACATTCAAGAAACAAAAGTTTCAAACGGATTTATTAGAGCTATTGTAAATTTTGATAGCATCTCAATATCAATGCAAATAATTAAGGAAAGTTACCTATTTGCACCGATCCAAGTAGCTAAGTTGTTGTCCATCCATTCATCCCTCACCCTTCCAAAAAGTTCTATTAAAGCATCCCTATTCTCAGCCCATGGTTGCAGAATAACAGGTTTTATCTTTGACCAGTTCTCTAATATTCCCTCAACTGTGAGTCCCTCTGCAGCCTTACATATCAAACCACATCAGTCAGGTCTAGAACAATTTGAAAGAAGTGAATATAAATATCCCAAATTGATCTTTATCTTTTATATACATTTTTTTTTGTTTTAATCTGTGCTAATCAATTCAACTAACAAAATACAAGTTACAAGTGACAGAGTACACACCGATGATTTGCGAATAGAAGGAACTCTTATCTCCAACAGCACCCTTATAAGCAATAGGCTTTCATATCCAGTTTCTACCACAGGTCACACCTGCCACAATATGGGAAGATGATTATTCTAAAAATAACCGATATGTTGGAGTTTTTTTTTTCTCTGTCTCAACTTTCAGCATAAATTATCTCTAAATATAAGTCCACTATTTTTTATCATTGATCTTTTAACTACGAAGTAATTGAGACATCCACTAGAAACATCAAATGGTATGTAAATAAGATTTTATCAAGCTAAATCATATGTCAGAAATAACTTAACAAATGTAAGCAAATGTGATCACAAGTTGGAGATTCAACTAATGCAAATCTGTTTTTAATTACGAATTTGGGAAAAGAAATTGGAGGGAAAAAACGCAATGTAAGTATAAAGTGTTTGGAACAATTTTGTTCTTTCTTACCTTTAGTCTCGTGGAAAAAACGCAATGTAAGTATAGAATCTCAAATAAATGGCATGAATAGAACCAAAAAAAACTAACTTTCAAAGACAAGTTTTGAAGAACCCATAAACCCAGAAACATTTCAATTCAGAAGTCTCATAAATTCAATTCTATTAACCAAACATTTGAAAGAAAAAAAAAAGAAAAAAAAAACTACTAAATAAACACAAACAAAATCATAGTACTTGCCATTGACACATTTTATTGAATTCTTCAGGGACAACAAAAATTGACGACTTTTCACCAGTAAAACAAATAATCGATGGATAAAGTTCAGTAACTGAGATTAACAAGTCAGAGATTTAATTAAGCAAATCCCAAAGAAACCAAGATCCAATTTCGGGTTTAGGGTATATGTGATGAATTGAAAGGAAGAGAAACAATTACTTGGAATTGTTTGCTTGAAGCAGAGAATTGAATAGCAGTTTTCCCCTTTTAATCCTTCAAACTGTGACAATTCACATTTACAAAAAAAAAAAAAAAAAAAAAACAGAAACCTTGATTAGGAATTAATCATGCAAATTACTGGATTATTTTAACAAAAATTACTAATGTAATCATGTAAATTACTGATGCATTTACAAAATTACTGGATTTTAACAAAAATTAATCATGTAAATTAGGAATTTGGGAAGAGAAATTGGAGGGACAAAACGCAATGTAAGTATAGAGTGTTTGGAACAATTTTGTTCTTTCTTACCTTTAGTCCCGTGGAGAGGTGTCCCTTCGAGCTTCCAACTTGGACATTTTCTATCGAGATTCAAGTCAAGGGAGTTGAGAGTGGAGTGAGATCTAGAGCACGAAACTCGCTGCTGCTCGTTACTCTGGCGAAGGCCGTTGTTCACCCTCGTCATTCGTCGTTCACAGTCGCTGCTACTCGTCACTTCAACGAAGGTCGTCGTTCACCCTCGTCACTCTGCGAAGGCCGTCGTTCACCCTCTTTCACTGAATGCGAGTAGGGATTTTGAGGATTTTGGTTTGGTGATTTTAGGGATTTTGGTTTCAGATGGATTTTGATTTTGAGGATTTTAGGGATTTTAGGGACTTTGGGACACATGACCGCGAATGGGATAGAAATGAGCGGGATGTCAAATATTTATTTTTTTGTGACGGCATATTTCAACCGTCGCAAATGGTACATAATTAACAAATAAAAACAATGTCGTTTTAGCCATATTTGTTTGCGATGGGCTTTTGCCGTCTCAAATAGTCCACCGTTTGCGACAGCAACTTTTTATCGTCGCTAAATAATATTTTTTGCGACGGTATATCGTGCATCGCAAATGTTCTTGCATTTTTCTCTTACAATCATTAGCGACGGAGGTCAATCCCATCGCAAAAGACTTTTTTTCACGACGACAACTATATTGCATCGCAAAAAAACCATTTTTTGCGACAGCAGTTACCCCGTCGCAAAAACCTCCGTGTTATTTGCCCTATTTTCTTGTAGTGTTTCCTCTCGAACTCTGACGACTTTACCAGTGGAAATTAGTGGTGTAGCTATATATGATAAACAAAAAGGATTAGAAGATGAAAATGCCGGTCTCACATCTCATCATAAAAGTTTATGGATTGCGTTGGAGACTTCCTAAACTATTTTAGATTTTGTTTAACATGCTCTAATGGTAAAATTGGTTGGTGTTTGATGGCAAAGGATGTTTAAGAGAGGGATGGTTTAGTAGAGGGATGTTTAGGAGTACAAGGACAGGGGTGGTTGAGTGGATGAATGGTTTAGTGGTGGTGACTTGGGTGGATTGATGATATTGGCTCAGAAAATTTCAATTTTAATTGTTATTGTTGCTCTTTTAATATGTACTTTATTATTATTATTTTTTTTTTGATGTCCTATTTAACAATGACAGTAAAATTTTATTCTGGTGGTATATTTTTGAATTATTTCTTTTGTTATAAAAATTTTACTGTGAAACAGAGTAACATTTTTCTGTAAATTAGAGCATGATGTTACTATGAATCAGAGCAATATTTTATTGTGAAACAAAGTAAAATGTTGTTGTTTACATCAATTTCGATCGTAGTTTTTTTTTTTTTAAAGAATTTTATAGTCAACTTAGATCTTATATAATAAATTTTGATAAAAAAAATTTCTAAAAATACTAATTTTATTAAAAATCGACATCTAAATAAAAAATTATATCATTTTAAAATTTAAAATATTAAATTAGTTACTAAGGATATTTTGAAAATAGTATTTTTTTTTTTGGTGTGTTTATCCTTAATATTTTATAGTTTTATTAGGAAAGAATTTTGGCCAAATCTCCTAAAAATTATATAGTTAAATTAAATGGTTGCAAAGGAAAAAAGAGAATTAAACAAAATAATAAATAAAAAATTGAAGACATAAATACTTGGCCGAGGACTGCATAGCATATTATGCATTCGTTTGGGATGGGGGTCGATTTTTTGACTTTTGATTATTTTAGCTTGGGGTTAAAAAGTAGTTTGAGATAGGTTTTTTAGATTTTTTTGACTTTTGTAAAAGAAAAAAATGAAATGATTATGGTTTGAATGTGACATTTTATCTTATTAATTTTTTAGCCTATTTTATCTTTTTATAACTATTTTAACCCAAAATTAACATGCCAAACATAGCCTATTAATTTCATCAGGCTACCCCCAGTGGCGAAGCCACCATGTGATCAGGGGGTCACGTGCCTCCCCGTGGAATTTTTTTTTTTTTTTTGTTACATATGTATATAATAAAATTTTAATCAAAAATAATATTTAGAAGAAAATATTAAGGATATCTTTAAATTTATGAAAACAATAGTGATTGTTTTATTGAAAATGTAGTGACTACAATAAATTATATTTTTATGTAGGAAAATTGTGAAAAAATTTCAATATAAAGGTAATATTCATCATTATTGATATGCAAATATAATTAATCTCACTATATATATGTAAAAATTACTGGAGTATTAGTTATATTTGCATGTACAGTTCACTCTTCATGTGTTGTTTAATTATTGGTTGGTGATATCATATGTCAACAATGATGTGATATCACTATTATATGAATTTTTTACTCAAATTTGGTAAAAAATTGATTTATCTTATCATTATATAATTTGTATTAAAACTTAAATATGTAAATTTTTTATATTATCCGTGATATACTAGTTACACACAATACTTTCTTTTCAATTTTATTTGAGATTAATTGTAAAATTTTATGTAAAATACTTTTGTAATAATTTATTTAAGTTTTTATACTTAATATTAATTAAAAAATTACTATTATCTTCTTATTGTTGATTATAAAAAAAATTATAATTATAATTATAATCAATAAATGTTCTCTCTAATTTAATTTCGTAGCTCCGCCACTAGCTAGCGCACAACCAGCCTTCTCACGTCACTCAACAATGGGCACCAAAACAATTATAAAATCATAAATAAATAAATACATAGAAAAATTGCATCTTATCCTTTAGTTTAATACGATACGAAAATACATTTTGTCTCTGTTTGGGAAGTGAGTTGGCTTTTTAGTTTTTTTGGCTATTTTAGCTTGGGTTAAAAAGCTTAGTTTGAGAAGGATTTTTTGACTTTTTGGTTTTTTTGACTTTTTTTGTGAGAAAAGAGTGTAATGATTATGAATTGGATGTGATGTTTTGTTTTTTGTGGCTAAAATAACTTATTTTGTCTTTTGTAGCTAAAATAGTCAAAAAAGCCTGAAATAGCTCTTTCCAAACGGACCCTTTATTTAGAAATCAAATTTGGACGGAAGTGTAAATGAGATGAGAAATATTAAAATAAAGGAGACTTATTTATAAGTCTTTTTTCAGACATTTATAATAAGTTAAACCCTGTGTAATTTTTTATAGAGTCTCAAGTATGTATTTCACAAGATTCTACATAAACGTAACGTGACGTGTAGGTGTTGTCATAGATCATAGGCGTCACGTTACGTTACGTTTATGTAAGTATCACGTTACGTTACGTTTATGTAGATATGATCTATGGTAACATGCAATTTCCTATAGGAAATTGCATAAATCATAGGTGTCACGTTACGTATAGGCGTCACGTTACGTATAGGCGTCACGTTACGCTACGTTTATATAGATATGATATATGGTAACATTCAATTTCTTATATATTGTTTTACTATTATTTATGATATTAACAATTAATATTGAGCGTAAATGTGTCAACAAACTTTCCACAGGATTTATGGGAACATAAATTTTTTAATAGAATCATATGTAGCATAAGTCTCCTTAATAGGACTTATAAATAATTTTTCCTTAAAATAATGAAGCTGGAAAGAAAAAATTTGCCTTTCTCCCATCAGAATTAAAGAATGAGGGTTATGGTTTATTTTTGTCAATTTTTATTGAGAGAACAATTTGTATTTTATATTCGGTATGTTTCGGTATGAAATATTTTTCACATAAAACTTCTTCTTACTAAAATAATTTCATTGATTTTATTTTCTTATGTTTGGCAACAAATCTTATAAAAAAAATTCCAAACAAGGAAAAAAAAAACACAAAAACCAAAAAAAAATAAAATAAAACAAAACAGAACAAAAGCAATCATCACAAGGTCCACCATCGAAATGGTGGTGAATTGCTCCTTCATTGCAAGCCCAACGGCTCTATTTAATAATTCAATATATATATATGTATATATATATTTCAAAAATGTTAGAGATCTCAAAAATTTTACCAAAAATTTTATCAAAGGTCTCACATGAGTGTGGGACTCAAATGGGACCCACATTATGTGGGTCCCACATCCATGTGAGACATTTGATAAAACTTTTAGTAAAATATTTGGAGTCTCTAACATTACTCTATATATTTTGGTGTGTGTGTTGGGGGGGGGGAGATTTTAATGAAAGGTTTTCCAGTTGACAAGATGGATTCGACGATGTTGTTAGTTTTGTGAGATCGTCACGTGTTTTATTTTGATAATTTAAATTGTTAATGTGTAAATCTCGTTAAGTATTTTATTTTTATAATACATTATGTTAATTAAATATCGATAGTTATTTGATCTGATCAAATTTTTATTAATAATTTATTTTGAAAATTATATTTATTTTTGATAAAAATTTGATCCAATCAAATAATTATTAATATATGATCAATGTGATTTTTTTATAAAGATGAAATACTTAATAATTTTACATATTGTACAATTCAAATTATCGAAATAAGACTTATAATGAACCTCTACAAACCTAACAGCATACGCTAATCTGATTTTAATCTAAAGAGAAGTCTAGCCCTTTGAATAATTCAAATATGTTTAACAACTCTGTGGGGTTGGGAGCATTTTGAAACGGGTGGTTATGGATGGTAAACCTTATTTAAGATTGGGGTGTTTGGTGTGGTTTATTTTAGTTAATTTATAATAATAAATTCTATCTTTGAAAAAGTTATTTTAGACTATTTGGTTAAATTTATTGTAAATAGTTTCTGATTTTAACAATTTATTGGGCAAATTATAAACACCCTCTCGAGGTTTGGTGAAAATACAGATTCTCCTCTGAGGTTTGAGAAATTACAAATTGGCCCATGAAGGTCAAATTTTCATAACAAATTAGGAAAAATTAAGGGAGAATCTGCATGAAAATAAAAATCTCAGGGGGCAATTTGTTATGAAAATATAAACCTCAGGGGGTGGGATGCAATTTCTCAAACTTCAGGGGGAATCTGTATTTTCACCAAACCTCAGGGAAGTGTTTGTAATTTGCCCCAATTTATTTTAACTTAAAAAAATTGATTATGAAAAACTGTCCATTCCTTAATGTTGATTATCAGCTTCTGCTGTGGGCATCTTAATTTATTATTATACCCTTAGATTTTTTTTTTTTTTTTAAAAAAAGAAGAAGATCCGAATAGACTATGGATTATTATTATTATTATTATTATTATTATTATTGTTATTTAACGAGAAATGTAAACTAGTAGTGAATAACAAAAATAAAAATTAATTCAAAAACTATTTCACAGTTTATTTACCAAACACAACTCAGTAATTTAAATCTATAATCTAGCAGCTGCACCAAACAGATTAATAACTTCTGATTAAAGTTATAATCTATAATCCATTAAACTGTAATTTATAATTTATTTAACAGTTACACTAAAGACTCCCATTGGCTTCTTTGGGGTTTGCTAAACAATTTTTAGGTGGTGGGAGCATCCATCTAAATTTATTAGGTAAATTACAAATACAACCTTTTAGATTTGTTTAAAACATAAATTTTCTCCTGTAGTTTAAGAAATTGTGTCATGTCCTTTGAAATTTCTAATTTCATAACAAATAACCCATTTCATTAAAAAAATCATCAAATCAATTAATAATTTTTAAATATGTCATAAATATATTTTAATTAATAATTCAAATAATTTTATTATTATATTGAAGAACAGTTAGGAATTTTTTTTTAATTAATTATATTAAATTAAAAAATCTAACATGGGGTATTTGTATTTTTTTTAAATTACAGGAACAATTTATATTTTAAGCAAATCTCAAAAGGTATATTTATAATTTATCCAAATTTGTTTTTATAGAAAATCAAATTTGTAAGTTAATTTCTTTTTATTTGTTGAAAAAATTTTACTTCAATTTTTTTTAGTGCATCCAAACACCAAACCAAATGGAGCTTTAATGCATTTTAGATAAATAAAAAATAATTAATATAAATTTAAAAAAATGATTTGGTTTTTTTGTTTTGTTTTGTTTTGTTTTGGTCAATGGGCACCAAGTCCAAACTTAGGGGGGGAAAAATACATAGATACAACCCCATAATAGAGAAAAATAAATATTACAAAAAATATATAATTTCTATTTATAGGGATTAAACTTATAATTTCACATCATAAAATAGTATGTAAGTGAAATATATTTGAATAAAATGTGTGTAAACAAAACATAACTTGTGATGTATAGTTATATAGTGGTATCCCTCTATCTAAATGTCATGTTTGTTTTGACGAATTAAATTGAATGGAATTATTAGTGAGAGAATAGTTAGTAAACGGATTGTAATTTTCCAAATCATATGGACAATTCGTATTCTAAGCAAACCTCAAGGGGGTATATTTGTAATTTATTCAAATTTATTTTATAGAAAATCAAATTTGTAAGTTAATTTCTTTCTATTTGTTGAAAACAATTTACTTCAATTAATTAATTAATTTTTTTTTTTTAGAGTGCATCCCAACACCAACCAAATGGAGCTTTAATGCATTTTACTTTGGAATATAAGATAAATAAAAAATAATAATTATAAATTTAAAAATATGGTTTGTTTTTATGTTTTGTTTTGAACAATGGGCACCAAGTCCAAACTTAGGGGAAACAAAATTACATAGATACAACCCCATAATAGATAAAAATAAATGCTAAAAAATATATATATAATTTCTATTTATAGGGATTAAACTGATAATTTCGCATCATAAAAAAGTACATAGGTGAAATACCTTAGTAGAACAAGATGTGTGTAAACAAAACATAACTCGTGAGGTATAGTCATATAGTGGGGTCATCCTAGGGATGACAATTTAAATTCGGCCCGACGGAGACTCGATCCTTCGATTCCAATTTGAATGGTTTTTTTCTCGAAAAATACTCCCGTGAAGACAAGGATGGTATTCGAAATTAAATCCCCGATCAGTTTCGGGGCGGAGACGGGGATCAATGTTCAAGCCCCGGCCAGTCCCCGTCCCCGTCCCTGGACCCGTCCTCGGCCCCAAATTTCCCTAAAGTAAAATTACCATTTTACCCCTCTCTCTATAAATATATAAATCAACCCTTTTCCCTCACACAACACAGCAGCAACATCTCACTCTGAGCCATCTCTCTCTCTCTCTAAAACGCTCTGCCGATCTCTTCTCTCTCTCATCGATCGCCTCTACGCCAATTGACTTGCTCAAAAAGTGAACGACGATAGTGAACAAGGAGCTCTGAGTTCCCGATGCCGTAAGATCAACTATCTATCGATCGCCTCCATCCCGTCTCTCTCTCGGAGGACCACCGGATCACCATCATCACAGGTAGCAAAACTTCTGTAATAACCCTCACCATTGTTTACCGCATAACCACTGATTATCGTTAAACTGAACTGATTATGACTGATAAGCGAACTGATTGAAATACTGAACTGACTGACTGACTGACTGAACCGAATTGACTGAGTATATCTGTTTACTTGTGCATTTATCTGTTTGATTGTTTGATTATCTGTTCACCTTTTTATGCTTTTAACTGTTAATTGAAGGCCCTATCGGCGACCGAATCCGGGAATTGATTGAGGTTTCTCGACCCTCATAATTAATGTGATTTTATGGTGTATTTACCTAAAATTTGATTTAGTATGATTAAAGTAGATTAAATATTGGGTTAATTGCAAAGTTTGACTTAATTACAATTAGACCACTTAGTGGCCATTATCTATGCACTTTTGAGCCTTATACATTGAATTAAAACACTTTTGCTCAGCTCATTTTGAGCATACCACCGACTTGAGAGAGGGAGTGAGAGTGTCTTCATCTCTTTTGCTTGATCTTGCTTAGATTGAGAGGATTGAAGTATAGATTTCATATTTGAGCTCCTAAACCTTGAATACAAGACTAAGGTAGGAAACTCATCTTCTTATTGTTGTCATTGAGCTAGTTCTTGCATGATTCATGCTTCATGGTAGAACTAAGTCATGTTTTGGTTCATTGTTGTTGAAATGAAGCTCATTCCTTGCATGCATGTTAGTATTGTTGGATTTTGAGTTGAGTTCTTGGCAAATCGTCACATGCATGTCCATGTTTTGAGTGTAGGCCATGTTTTCATCATGTTTGTGAATCAATTGGCTCATTAGAGCATGTTTTGAAGCTTGAAAGTTATTTGAAGATCATGCATGTCATGTTTGAGGATTGTTCTTGAAAAATTGGTTTGAAATTGGGTTTGATTAAACACCCATGGGCTTTGATTTCTCAAATTGAGTTTTGAATCATGTTTAACTATGAGTTTATAAGAGTTTTCCAGAAAATGGGCCCAAGAGGATCGGTTTTGATGCATTTGAGCTTGAGTTTGAGCTTGGAGGTGCAATCTGGAATTTCCAGATTTTGCACTCCCGCTCGAGCGGGAGAAGGTGACGCTCGAGCGTGGAATCCGAGCATCTAGTATCTCTGCACTGTTTTACAATATGCTCGAGCGGAGGACTGGGTGCTCGAGCGGAGTCTTGTGTCTCAAGCTCGAGTGGGCGTCGAGCGTCCGTCAAGCGGAGATTTCACCCATCTAGTACTTTTGCAGTACGCTCGAGCGGGTACTTTTGTCTGCATATCCGCTCGAGCGGAGTGACCTACGTTCGAGCATGACCCCTGTTTTCTGAACAATCTGAAAATGCTTTTAAAAGTACATCTTTGCATCCTCATCCCATTCTAGGCGTTCTTAGGCCTAGTTTAAGACATCTTATTGAGGATATAGATGTAGAACACACCAAGGCAAATTAGGGATTAAGTTA
The DNA here is from genome assembly GCF_055761805.1 of Camellia sinensis. Taxonomy (NCBI): domain Eukaryota; kingdom Viridiplantae; phylum Streptophyta; class Magnoliopsida; order Ericales; family Theaceae; genus Camellia; species Camellia sinensis. Next base: position 152,448,434 of record NC_138970.1, read on the forward strand.
TTATCTTTCCCAGCTGTGTAGCTTAGTGTGTTCAATCTGTTAACTGTGTAGGGTTGGCGACTGGGGATGCACGCTTTAGCATACTGTAGCCCAAACTCTGTGAGTAACAACTGTGTAAAGATATGCTCGCAATGATTATCTTCTGAACAACTGAACTGTACTGCTTTCTGAACTGATACTGTTAATTGAATGAATGTATGTCCTATGTTCTGAACTGTATTGTGGCATCCTTAGCACCTACTGTAACTGTTACTGTTATAGAGATCTCTGTCGGTTCCCTTGTTGAAACCATTACTGTTTACTGACTGATGGCCATCATTTATTGCTCGGTCTTTTAAGACCTACTGTTTGCTGTACTGTTATGCTAATGGGTGTACCACATATGACTGTACTGACTGAACGACTAAAATACTGATTTAATGAACTGTTTTCATACTGTAAGGACATTCATTCTTAACCTCTTTATGCATTATGTTATTCACTGGGTTTTAGCTCACTGCTCATATATATATGTAGGTGTACAGGCACCAGACCGCGGCTAGGAGCGTCAGGGTTACTCCAGTTTTGTCAAGCCAACTACCGTGCCTCACTGCGAGGTTCCAAGCCTATCATGCTAAGGCTTAGGGGTGTTTTAGGACTCCCCCTTCTGTACTGTCTTGCTGTTTTGTAATAACCAAATGGATTGTATAGACTGAATGTTTACTGTACCGTTACATAGGGATTGGGTCCCTATTCTGAATGATTGTATATATTGTGTATACCTTTCCACTGAATGTAAATATGTTTGGAAAGTCCTTTTGCATACAGACTGTCACAGCTCATTGGGCATTGTTTAATTACTGTATTGGCTTCCGCTAGGCCTTGTACTCTGTTTTACTGTATTACTGTTAAGCAGGCCTTCGGTAATCTCGGATTACTGGCCGGTTACGGTGCTAAACCCATAGGGCCGGGTTTGGGTCGTGACAACTTCCCATCTGGTCAAATCTATTTCTCTATGAGTCAAATATGTTATTTCAAATCTGGGTTCGAACCAGGTCCATCTAGTCTCACCCATCTACCATTTTACCATTTTTTTTTTTTTAAACATTTGAGCTCATCAGTTCTGTTAATGGTGATGACGATGAACATTTTTTTTTTTTTACATTTGAGCTCAGATCTATGGACTGAACTGTAAGGTTGGATTTATGAAACTCATACCGATTTTATTTTAATAATTTATTTTATGGACTAAACCGTATGGTTGGACAGATATGATTGATGATGATGGACATATGATTTGGTGGTGATGTTGTTGTAGATCTAAAGTTGATTTTTATTTTTGGTCGGGGAATTTCCGGGGTCGGGGAAACCAGATCCCCATTAGGGGACGGGGATGGTGGCGGTGATAGCTTCCCCGTCGGGAATCGAGGCTGGGAACGGAGCCATTTCCATCATCGGGGATGGGGGATGGGGAGTGTGATCCCCAGCCCCGTCCCGACCCGTTGCCATTCCTAGGTCATCCCTCATCTAAAGGCTATGCTTGTTTAGCGGTTTTAGTTAGATAAGATTGTTATTAAAAGGATAGTCAGTGAACAAATTGTTAGTGAGAGGATTAAGTAAAAGTGTATTTGTTTTGATGATAGTGTGAGAAATAGTTAGTGATAGAATTGTTAAATTATTTTTACATAAAATAAATAAAAAAAATTATTTCTATATTAAAAAAGCTAAAACAAATATTAAAATAAACATGTGTACTTGGTAAATATATATATATATATATATATATATATATATATATATATATATAAAATAGACTCAATCCACTCATTATTTTCTTAATCTTACAAAAAATTCAACCAAGCTAATCCTTAAGGGAAATTACTAAACCCCTTACACTATCAATTCTCTTTCCTAAATCATTACCAAATACGTTATGGGTGGGACTCATAGGCATAGCAATCCAATTTGGCCACCCCCGTCAGTAAACAAACATGACCGAAAAGTAAATCAAGAGCGTTTCAAACAATTCAATAGTTTTTTTTTAAATCAAATTTTATTAAAATTTTGAATAAAAAAAATTGATTTGATATGAATTACTCAAATTTTTTTATCAAAATATTTTTAAAAATCACTCTTTTATGCTAAATTTTTCTTTTCACTAAATTTGATAAAAAAAAATCATCTTAAATACTTTTATCCTTTTAAATTTTTTTCAAATTTAAATTTGACAAAAAATAAGCTCGCAATGGGAAAAATTAACTCTCTTGATTTGATCAACATTTTATGAAAGAATTGAATATAATTTTTGAATATTTTTTTATCAAATTTAAATATGATAAAATAAAATATAAAGAATTAGGTAAAAAAAAAAAAACCGCTAATTACGTGAGAGCACCCCCCAGTTTTTTCAAACCATTTAAGGTGGTGTTTGGCAAGTTGGGTTGGGGCTAAAATAGTCACAAAAGACAAAACAGGCTATTTTAGTCACAACAAACAAAACATCACATCCAACCCATAATCATTACACTCTTCTCTCACAAAAAAAATTAAAAAAGCCAAAAAGCCTTTCCAAACCAAACTTTTTAGCCCAGGTTAAAATAACCAAAAAAGTCAAAAATCCAAAAAGTCAACCCACTTCCCAAACGGAGGCTAAATTCAAATGGATAACAGATGGGAAAAAACTCAACTAGTGAGAGCACCCCCCAGTTTTATGATTTGTTTCTTAAAAAAAGAAACTAAAAAACTCACTGATAAGACAGTAGAATCAGGGAAGTTATAATTAACAGAGAGAGTATAAATTTAGAGATGGTTTAAGATGTTTTAAATAAGTATATTTTTTAATTTTTTATGAAATATAAATTGAATTTGAAATGATGTGATAAAAAATTGATGTGATTTAAATATGATAGTGATTTTTTAATTTTTTTTTAAATTATGACCAAAAAAAAAACCTTATATTGTGTGATTAAAAAAGTAAAATAATATAGAGACCACTAATTTTGAAATTTTAAAAAGATTACATGACACTTAATAAAAAAATATATATATATAACACCTAAATCAAAACATCAAATCATTCATGATAAGATCTACTATTACATCATTAATAATACCATTAATTAGTGTTCCCACTCATTCTTCGTTAGATTGTCGTTGTGGAGAAATATAAATTGAGACGACAGACCAAAAAGGAGCCATTAAAGGATAGGCAGAGCCACCTGTCAACATCAAAGCAGCTTAAGCTTTGTCAGCTTAAACCCCAAAAAGGCATCGCATCTAATTAACACGAGAGAAACAAGATGGAAGAGGAGGGAGAGAAGAGGAAGACGAAGCATGAGGACGTAAACGACGCCGTATCAGGGACGATGAAGAAGCCTCGAGAGACGGCGGCGGCGGCGACAGAGGAGGAGGAGGTGGAGGAGTTCTTCGCGATTCTCCGGCGGATACACGTGGCGGTCAGTTACTTCGATAAGGGGAGTAACGGAGACCCCCGTCAGATGACGGAGGGTGGGTCGAGATTGATGGAGACGATCGAGATGGAGTGTGCCGGAGCTGTTAACGGCGTTGAGGAGGATAAGGTGGAGGAGGGGAGAGAGAAAAGTTCGGAACAGATTCCGGGTTTGGATTTGGATTTGAATGCGGTGCCTGATCCGGAAGATAACCCGGGCTTTTGATCACAAACCCGGCGCATCTTAGAAATGCATAACAGTCTATTGTAGCAAAGCAATAGCTTTCCAGTGTCCACGTGGAAGGTTCAAGTTCCGATTGCTCTGTTTCTGATTTTTTTTTTTGTAAAATGGATTTTCAAAATGTACTGTAATCTCTTCTGGTTATGTTTGGATTCCAAGTTATATTATAATAGTTGTTATTAACAGGAATTGCATGATCTCTTAATTCTTGAAATATTATTGTTTGGTAATCTCTCTCTCTCTCTCTCTCTCTCTCTCTCTCTCTCTATTTTTTTTTGAAAAAATTGAATTTTTTATTTTTAATGATTTTTTTAATATTTTATGTGAATATTTTATGTTTTAAATCTAGATACACTTAATTCAGATATATTTAAAAAATTATTATATTTGTAATAAATTTTTTTTGAAAAATTCACCCCAAAAAATTGATTAAAATATTTTAAAAATTACTAAAAAATACGAATTAAAAATTTTAAAATTATTTTTAAAAATTTCAGATAAAACAGTGTGATTGGTGTTTATTAAACAATTTAGTCAAAGATTATTTATTTATTTTGTATACCACTATTTTAAAGTGTCGTTTGAGAAGAGTTTATTTGGGCTCTTTTGGCTCTTTGAGCCACAAAAGACAGAATAGGCTCACAACAGACAAAACATTACATCCAACCTATAATCATTACATTATTCTCTCACAAAAAAGGTCAAAAAAGCAAAAAAGTAAAAAAATTCTTCCCAAACCAAGCTTTTAAGCCCAGATTCAAATAGCCAAAAAAGTTAAAAAAGTTAAAAAATCAACCCACTTTCTAGCAAAAAAAGTTAAAAAGTCAACTCACTTTCCAAACAGAGGCTTATTAAAGTGGCTGTGTGGGTTTGATTTTTTTAATCTTTTGATTTTGTTAGTGACATTTTTAACCCTCGTTTGCCATGAGGTTTTTGAGGTTGGGGTATAATTTAGCAATAAGAGGGAGCTGTTACGATACATTATGTCTTTTATAATTTTTTTACAAAATTTTATAATTCAAACTAAAAATATCATAATTTTTTCACTACGAAAGTCATAATTTTTTTCACTAAAAAATATCATAACTAAATTTCAAAGTGTCATAACAAAATCACAAAATATCATAAAATTATTATTTCTAATTTTAAGATGCGCATTATAAATTCGTTATTTATAACTTTATTATAAAATGTCATAACACACATTATAAACAATCATAATATTCATCATAATTTGGTTTGTGATTGTAGAGTAGTTTTTGAGACAAAAAGGTACGAAAACTTGTTTGGTTTGCCTTTTTTCAGAAATGTTTTTTGAAAATTATTTTGGAGGGAGAGTTTTAAAAAAAGTGATTGATTTGATGTGTATGAGAGAGAGAGAGAGATTTTGGAAAGAAGCAAACCAAACAAAATTTTGAGATTTTTTTTAAAAAAATTTGTTTGGTTTGATTACTCTTGAATATTTGTTTGTAGAGAATTTTTTCCAAAATTTTTTCCCAAAAACAAACCAAACAAGCCCCATAATTTTTTTACAATGTGCACCATTTAAAAGGATGCATATTGTAGATTTCTCCACAATAAAAAGATAAAATAATCTAAAAAATTAATAAGATAAAATGTTATATTTAAATTATAAAAGCTCAATCCAAACGAACATTTTAACCCCTAAGCTAAAATGTTCAAAAAAATTTGAAAGTCAACACACTTTTCAAACAAAGCCTAGTTATACACCGTTTGGGAAGAAGGTTTCTAGGTTTTTTTGGTTATTTTAGCCACAAAAAACAAAATAGGTTATTTTAGCCACAACAAATAAAACATCACATCCAACCCATAATCATTACACTATTCTCTCACAAAAAAAGTCAAAAAGTCTTTCTCAAACTAAACTTTTTAGCCCAGACTAAAATAGTCAAAAAAATCAAAAAATCAAAAAGCTTCCCAAACGGAGGCATACGTTTGTAATATTGTTAAAAAGGTTACCTCTCCGTGAAAAAAAAAAAAAAAAAAATGTGAGACTTTCTTAACTTTTCACAAAAAAAAAAATATATATATATATATATATATATAAAAATAGAGAGTGTGATATGATAATTTATACTGATTTTTTTACTAAATTGTTTAGACCCCAAACTCCACCTTAATGTTTTAAATTTTATTGACTTGTTAACTTTTGGTTTGTTGCGTAATCATTTCGTTTTCAATTTTTAACTTATATTTACAAAAATTAAAAAAACTATCATAAAACTTGTTTGATAGTTTTTTTGGTTTAAAAATGGTTGTTTCAGTTTATAAATTTAAAGAAAAAATGTAGACTCATTTTTGAGTTTACGTTGATTTTTAAACAGAAATTTAAAAATTTCACTAATAATTTTTTTTTCAATTAATTTTTTTTCAAGTAAATTTTTTTTTTCAATTATAATGTGTATGATCTCATTGTCATAAATAATAAAAAATAAATATAAATATTTTCGGCCTGAACAAATATATTTTTTAGTTTATATTTTTAAAAATTTTCAAATATTTTGTTCAAACTAAACGCGTTTGTAATTTATATTTTTTTAAAAATAAACAAAACTAGTTTATAAATTTTTGTAAACATAAACAAAAAACGTAAATGTTAACAAACGTTACCTTAGCATAAATTAATTTTTCTTTGCATAAACTTTTTTATTTTTTTTTATTTTTTATAGTGTTACTAAACGCCCTCTAAATCAAACAGATAGGGGAAATAGGCTTGATAAATTTCAATAGATAGATTAAAAATATTAAAATAATTTTAACAGATAGATAAAAATTTGAACAAATAAATTCAAAAAATTGAACAAATAAAAAAAATTGAACAAATAGGTTAAAATAAATTTTTTGATATACAAGTGGTAATGAATTTTTGCCCATCCTTATGTCTTCAGTAGAACCAATTTTGTCCTTAATAATATAACGATGAGACTATGAATTTATCACCAATTTTTTTTCTTAATAATATAAACAAATTGTATAATTTATTAAAGCAATACAATAATAATAACGATAGCATACTAATAAGTTTTCTAGTTGCACGTTAAAAATTACCAAAATTAATAATATCTGATAGTATTACACAACAGTCATGCCACTAACACTATATTTTCCACAACACTTTGGCTTATTTTAGCATCTGGGTTAAAAGTTAAATTTTTTTTTTTGGGATGACAACATCATTTCTCTATTATTTTTTTTGTACTTTTTTTTCAAAAAAAAAAAAAAAACTAAAAAATTACTACTTCTCAAAATAGGCCTTTGTATCGCTCCACTCTCATTGTGACTTGATCAGAGAAAATATTGTTCTCTAATATTTGTATACAAACATAACTTTTATACAAAACTTTGGTACAAAATGTTATTTAATGCGTTTTATTTCAGTTTTCTGAATTCAATTTTTTTAAAATTGAGTTTTTTTGTTTTTTTTATTTTTTTTTAATTTTTAGTGAATATTTTTAAAATTTTAAGCATTTCTTTTTTTACTTTTTTAGATGTACCTTATTTAAATGTATCTAAAAAGTAAAATATTTGTGAAAAAATATTTTAAAAAATTAATAAATACACAAAAATATAAAAAATATACTGAATTTTCATATATATATATTTTTATATTTTTGGTATTTAGTGAATTTTTTAAAGATTTTTTTGATAAAAATTATACTTTTTAAGTATATTTTTGTTAGGTGTGTCTAAAAATTTAAAAAGTTGCTTAAAATATTAAAAAAATTTAGTAAAAACAATAAAATATGAAAAATAAGAAAGTGAAATTTTCTGAAAAATGTATTCTAAAAACTAAAAATAAACATGTTGATTATTCTTTGTTACATTTTCATTTTATAACGAAAATACTCGTTAACTTGACTTAAAATATAAAAGATGTCCCTGTAAAATGTCATTTTATATTAAATTTTTGTGCCAAAATTATATTTGTACATATTTTTTCTCAAACTTTATTTATGTTTCATATCAGAAGAAAAAAAAAAGTTAATTATATTAACAATAATCACATCCATCTAGTTTAGATGGATCTTACAAAAAAAAGAAAAAAGAAAAAAAAAAGAGTTTAGTAGTGTCCAAAAACAAGTCAAAAAAATTGTAACGTTTGGTAGGGTTTTAGAATTATAATTTGATAATAGAGTTGTATTTTGAATTTATGAGTTTTGGAATTATGATTTGAAATGAGAAATATTATTTGGTTATGAATTTTGAAAAGAATTTTCAAAACTTAATTAAAAAACTTATAACTCATAACTAAACGCACAACTCAAAACTCTATTGAAAATTCTATTCAAAATTGATAACCAAACTCTTTTTAAAATTCAATTCAAAAAAATAATTTATCATTTTGGTCTGAAAAATAATTTTTATATTTTAAAAATATTAAAAACAAATTTATTTCTTCCCCAAAATAACAGGTGGTGATTGTCAATTGCAAAAAAAAAAAAAAGGTACTACTCCAGTCAACTGGCGGACATCCGGAAGGATGTTTGAGAGACGACCGGGTAGACTTTAAAAGTAAAAACTTTACAGATAGGACGTTCGGGCAGACGACCGGGTAAACCAAAAATTCAAAAACCGTCTAATTTACCAAACATATTTTCAAAATGTGTTTTGAAATTGATTTAAAATTATGATTTGGAAACTTTAACCAAACACAGCATTCAAATATATGGGTAAAATTAATTTTATAAAACCTTACCAAACATATATTTGTCAAGTTTGTCTAGTAAGCTCTAAAAGTGGATAATTTTTTTTTTTTTTTTGGCTGAATTACATTAATAGTCTTTATAGTTTAGAATTCGTATAATTTTGATCCCTGATTTTTCAATTGTGACATATTTTACCCTGAATTTTGAATCTTGTTCCAAATAAGGACAATGAAAGATATCATTGCTTAATTTCAAGGACAAAATCGTTAATTTGATAAAATATAAACTAATTTAATAAAAATAAATGTCAAAAAAAAGTTTTTAAATTTTTAAAAATTATTTCTACCCACCAAAGATAAAATTATGTAAAATTGATAAATCTTTTAGACATTTATTTATTTTACCAAATTAATTTTTATTATGTGTTTGGATGATGATCATGTAATGTACGGTTGTTAGGATTTTAATGTGTAATCGATATATTTAATATATGAAATATTTTTAGTTTTGAATTTTTTTTATTTAATGTATTGATTTAATAATGATATCAAAGTTGTCGCCATATTTGATTATTGAAAAAATAAAAACTAATTTAACAAAAATAAAAATAACTACCAATTATATGAACATCATCCAAAACATAATAAAAAATAATTTGGTAAAAAAAATAAAAAAAATAAATGTCTAAAAGATTTATCAATTTTACATAATTTAATCTTTAGTGGGTAGAAATAATTTTTAAAATTTCAAAAATATTTTTTTGACATTTATTTTTGTAAAATTAGTTTATATTTTATCAAATTGATGATTTTGTCATTGAAATTAAGTAATGATATTTTTAATTATCTTTATTTGAAATAAAATTTAAAATTTAAGATCAAATATATCACAATTAAAGAGTCAAGAATTAAAGCCACACAAACTCTAAACTAGGAGACCGTGTAAATCGTTTTTTTTTATATAAATATTATATAAAAAAAATTCACTCAAAAGCTATTCTAGGGATTCAATTGGCCAGACCTAGTCTACAGAAACTATTGCCACCTATTCTAGGGATTGATTGGTGTTTATTTTTTTAGTAATTTTTTTAGATTTTTTTTTAGTAATTTTTTTTATTAAGGTGTTTCGGAATATTTTTTTTAAAATTTTTAAAATTGTTTAACAAAAATAGAATATTATGTCACGTCACAACTTTTGTTGATTTTTTCCTATTATACCCTTGGTCATGAGAACACGTGTCCAACTACACGTGGCCAAGGGCTCCGTTGGACAAGAAATTTTTTTGGTTATTTTAATCTCAAAAGATAAAATAAATTATTTTAATCACAACAAACAAAATATCACATTCAATCTATAATCATTTTATTCTTTTCTCACAAAAAAATTAAAAAGCCAAAAAGTCCTTCCCAAACCAAACGTCTTAACTCAGGATAAAAAAAAATCAAAAAGTCAAAAAGCCAACCCACTTCCCAAACAAAGTGAATTGGCTTTTTGACTTTTTAAACTATTTTAGCTTGGGGCTAAAAAGCCTAATTTGGAACAGATTTTTTAATTTTTTTGACTTTTTAACTTTTTAATAAGGTGTCTTCGTGATAAATGACCAAACTGCCCTTGAAGTGATTTTTTCATGTCAACTTCTTGCCTTACATCCTCCACGTCAGCGTCATTGGAGCAAAATTTTGTTTTTTGTTTTTTTTTTGGGGTTAGGTGTATTTTTATGATTTTTTTTAATTTATGTTTTTTTAATTTTTCTTTTTCTATATATTAATTTGTTCTTTTTCTTTAATTTACGTTTTTGTCTTATTTATTTTTATTGGTATATAATAATTTGTTTTTTTTCAAAAATAAGTTTTCATGTGTTTTATTTATTTGTAAATTACATGGCAAATGTTAATTTTTGTTTTTATGTTTTTAATTTTTATTTTTTTGGATGAGGCGTATTTTTGTAGTTTTTTTTTAATTTACGGTTTTGTCATTTTTTTTATTTCTATACATTCATTTGTTTTTATTTTTCAAAAATGGGTTTTTTGTGTTTTATTTATTTGTAAATTACGTGGCAAATGCTAATTTCTGGTTTTATGTTTTTATTTTTTATTTTTTTCGATGAGGCGTATTTTTATGGTTCTGTTTTTTAAATTTACGTTTTTATCATTTTTTTATTTCTATACATTAATTTGTTTTTATTTTTCAAAAAAGGGTTTTCATGTATTTTATTTATTTGTAAATTATGTGGCAAATGTTAATTTCTGTTTTTTTTATTTTTTTTATTTTTTTGGATGAGCCGTATTTTTCTGGTTCCTTTTTTTTTAATTTTACAAAATTGTCATTTTTTTATTATTTCTATACATTAATTTGTTTTTGTTTTTGAAAATTGGGTTTTCATGTGTTTTATTTTTTTTCCAAATTACGTGGCAAATTCTAATTTCTGTTTGGATTTTTTTTTTTTGTTTTTTTTATGAGACTTATTTTTGTGGTCCTTTTGTTTTCATTTACGCTTTTGTCAATTTTTTTTTATTTGTATACATTAATTTGTTTTTAGTCTTCGAAAATGGTTTTTCATGTGTTTTCATTATTTTGAAATTATGTGGCAACTGCTAATTTATGTTTTTAATTTTTAATTTTTTACTTTCTTTGTTTTTTTTTGAAAAACGTTTTTTCAGATCCTTTATTTAAAATAATGTGAAAAATCATATATTGCCGTGACACATGACAAAAAATGATGTCTGTTTTGGCTTTTTGTTGTTTTAAACAGGTCTTTTTATGTTTTTAATTGACGTTGCAGATGATAATTTTTTAATTTGTGTTTTTTTCTAAGTTTCTTATTTGTTTGACCTTGTTTTTTTTTTCGAAAAGGTTTTTTTCTATAGTTTTTTATTTTTCAAAGTTAGGCACGTCACGAACTGAAAGGGATTATATTCTCGTGTAAACACATACATATTGGACATGATAATATAGGTGAATACAGTCTGGTCCACGTGTGTTACCAATGTTAGAACCCTACGAATATTAGGTGGACTATTATATATTTCCTAACGTTCCGTTATTACGCAAGTACACTAACTTGTCGCGTATGCGGAGTCGCACCAATGCCATATGTGGATCCTCATCCCCAACCATTAAACCATCCTCATCATGTTCAACTTTTGGTATGGTATTTACTATTGTCATAGCCTCTTCCTCGTCGCATATTGGGTGAACAGTTGTTGGATTACCTGTATTTCGCCGTATATAATTATGTAATGTCATTGACGCACCTATTAGCTGAACTTGTACATTTGCAAAGTCATATCGAGGCATGCCTCTAATAAACCCCCATCGATTTTTTCAGGTACCGAAAGTGCGTTCCAGCACACTGCGTAATGATGAGTGCACTTTGTTAAATAATTCCCTTGGGGTATTTGCCGTCCTGTTCTATTGACTACTTCGGAATTGTTGTTGGTGGTAACGGCTGCCTCTGAAAGGTGCTAGGTAACCTACCCGGTTTGGATAGCTTGAATCGACAAGATAATATTTGCCTGCATACGCAACAAGAATTTATGACACGAAAATCGACATTGTGCTTCATTTTCAAGTAACGATGTTTGCCGAAAAATTATAACAGTGGTTGAATTTTCAATGCAATGTGTTACCTTCTTCAGGATGTGGAAATGAGACATTGTCATTTGTTAGTATCTCGTTGAAGATGTGACTAACGTGCATACTTCCTTCCCATCCGCACGAAATGAAGATGAAACACATGTCAAAATCGCACGCGGCCATGATATTTTGCGTGTGACAGTATTTCCTACCGAAATATATTGCCGCATCTGGCCCCTTAACCCATGCACTTACATGTGTTCCGTCTATGGCTCCAATACAGTCCTGCCAACAACCCAATTGTATTATTACTCCTACGGGTATATGTACATTTCGTCACGTCCACTTAAAATTAAAAACAACATAACTGGACTTGGCACAAATAACTGTTGAAGGTTTAGTCAATAGTATCTTGAAAGGTAGGTATTTCCGTTTAGACCGCACGTATAGATGTATACGCTGCTGACTATATGTGGGCCGACAATGAACAACAGTGAACTCTTTCATGGAAGTTAATACGTTATGCACGTGCCGAGACACAGTCTCCCCCAAATGTTGGAACCGTTCTTGGATTTCCCGATTTTGCTTTCCTTTCAACACGCAGATAAACATTGCAACGCTTTCTTCAACAGCTAAGCCATGTGAACATTGCGGTGCTTGTAACCCAAAATCATTTACTAATGTTTCACACAACGCGGCAAAAACTTCCTTTGGCATGCACAAATTTTCCTCAAATCGACCTATATGGCCTGTATACAGTTTGAATATCCATGCATGCCCAGTCAATATAGAAGTGCGACATGGCGTTTTAGCCATGTGTTTTTCATACCACTCTGCGACATACTGGAATGCTTGTAGAAATGTCCAGTTGTGTTCTTGTTGCAACTGTACGGCCATTTCATTAAGCATTTCCCTTAATGCGTCATTGTTGCTCCCATCCCAGGAATTCATCACGTCTTCGTTGTTGCGAAACCTACAAGAGTGGCAACGTTTCAATCAGTTTGCACGTGATGCGTTGACTCAAATGTAATAACAGTTTCCAATTACAGAATGCCGATATGTACTTAATGTAAAAAAATGCCATCACCAATGTCATTACTTGCGCATAATGGTATGAATTAAAAAAATAGTGAACCTGGTCATTATTGTTTGCAGGGGGACCATTAACACAACAATGGCATTACTAACATAACAGTTTCCCGAACAAAATTAATAAATTCAAAAGCATCGCACGTAGGCTGTCGTTGCTCATTTCATGCCCATTACATTTAATACAAACCCAACCATCCTATTCCATTCAAAAATAACACACAACCATTCTTCCATTTCGTCTACGACAAACACGCAAACCTTTTGTTTACCATAGCTAGCAAGCAAAAAGAAAAAACAAAAAAAAGTTTAAAACATGCACACACAACCATCCTGTTTTAGTACAGTTCCAACAATAACATAACTAACAGTTTTCCAAAGTAAGAGAAGGGCAGACATCTTCAGCATTACTGACACCGTTATATCACATCCGGCGAGCCCCAAACAGGTTTGCAAACGGCGCTAACGCAGTACACTAGAGCTGCTTTTGTGTAAGCCACCCTATAATGTGGTCGTCATCAGGCTGGCCCATTATGAGCTCCCGGTAATTTGCGCTATCCATAAGTGTCGAGGCGAAATGAAATAGTGGCGTACCAAGTAGGGATGGAATAGTCGTCAGTCGATGCATGAACTCCAAAATAGTGTACGGCGATTCGTTACCTGTGAGGTGCCTCACCGTAACCTGCTGATTCTTGTTACGCACCACTTCTGTTAGGTTGTTCATGCTTTCCACAATAACTGACGCTCCACTTGTTGCCTTTTTCGACTTTGAAACACTTGTTGACGGCGTCTTTCTCCTTTTTCCCTTTTCAATCAGAACAGGTTCAAGTGAAGAATTTGAGTCCACGTCCTGTACTCCTGCGGGTATCGGATCAGCAAATGGCTGCGCTCCCAAACTGTGCACAGAGTCAAATGAGTCATCGGCATCTTCAGGAACTTTCTCTCCCGGTGTCCAATGGTGCTTACCAGTAGCTGATGCCCCGATGAAGACCATCTCCATCAAGTCACGATGTTCCAAAGTGTTTTTCCTGAACTTGGCACACACCTTGTTTACCTGCACAATTGGAGATTTATGAAAGAGGAACATGCTACATTTCATATAACAAGTGATGCAGTTAACTAAAAAGGTTAAATGTACTGGTAACAGACAAATATGAAATGCAAGAAACATGTACTTACCGATTCCATCTTGTCCCACCACTCCTCAGGTGCCTGAAACATACCGGTGTCACTGTCAAACCTTATCCCTGACACTCCTTTGCTTGGATCCATCAACTTTGTCCGCGCTTGCCACTCTTTTTTCAAACTCATGTATTTATTCTTCAACTGTTTGAAGCCATGTTTTCTTTCTATTTTTTTCTCAAATTTCCTTGCCAACTACTTGTACCTTACTTGGCTGAGGACTAGGAATGGCCGATTTCCTTTTGTAATCTCATTTGCAATCGACTGCAGGAAAATTCGGATTGAGTCACTGTCCCATGACGTCTTGTGGTTGAACAGAGTCTGTGTCTCTTCAAGACTGCTTGACTTCTCTGTCACAATGCATTTACTTTTGGATTGGGTACGCGGAGAAGAATGTATGGAAGCCCTTACCAACAACGACGTAGCTAACTAATGTACGGTTACAAAATATCACCATCACCTATTTTTTTGTTTAATTCAAACGTATATGCTAATAGCAGAGTAATATAAATTAGTTGCACAATGCACAATCTATGCCCATGAACAATAAACAGACAAATAGGTGGTAAATTTGATAGCATATAACTAGTGCACAATAATAAAATACATAAATAAACATGCAACTGAGCGGTGGACACAGTTGTCATAGTGATTAATACGTTTACCCTTTCGTAGTGGAGGAACTAACATACAAACTTGTAGCCATACTATAGCATACAAACAACATACTAACATTCGAAAGACGTTTCAAACATGCTAACAACATCCTGATGTTTCTTACATACACAACAACAAAATGACAACGACAATGCATAGCACAGACACTATGGTCTTAAGGAGACGCAAGGATTGTTGAATGTGTATGACATCATCCCGCAATTACATTACAATGTCGTTTGTGGATTACGCATAGTCCGTGCTCTCTTGCCTTCGTTCTGCGCACCAACCAATCCACAGGGCTGATGAGTGCAAATGATGAAACTATTAGTCAATGGGTTCTTAATGTTCATGCAGTTATGACCGGTAATGAATTGGGCACTTACCATAGGGCAGGGACATGCAAAGTAGGGACGTCCTGGATTTTTGGTGGACCTTGAAATCTTAACAATACAGAGGCCATGTCCACAGGCACACATTCGACGTGGCCATGTACTGGAAGTCGCACTAGAGGTAAACGAAGCCATGCTATGTTTGACAAAAATTCGAAAGTAACAATGAATCATAGGAGTTATTAGTTTATGATATCCATATTTGAGGTTAAAGATGAACTGAATACGCTGATGCACAAATGTCATATGGGTTGGCTATACAAACAAATTATTTTGTTCATTTTATATTAAAGAAAAGCAGCCTACCAATTACTCTTTCATTGTCAACGTGTTGTTAAAATGAAAATTTTAAACTAAACTTATGACAAATCCCCTCATTATATATATAACCTGGATAGTTTCTTTTCTCACATTCCCACCTTCAATTAAAATTATGACAAATCTCACGGCGTACCAAAGTTTTTTCACATTTCATTGATAAATATGTCAATGAAAACAGAAATCAATTACTTTTTGGCATATGCACTGTCATGCCCAATTGCAGGTTTACATTCATGAACACAAAAAGCAGATATATGAATAACCACAAAAAAAATGAAGTTGAATAACCACAAAAAAAAAAAAAATCAAGTTAACAGTTTATAATAACAGTGTTTGAAGAAGTGAAGTTGAATAACCATAACCCAAAAATTTGAGATATATGAATGAAGACAGATATGAGGACAGTTTTTGGAAGAGACATGGAGACATTCACAGATTTATTAATACAACAGCAGAGGGTTTTATTCAGATTTCAGAATATTAGCAATACATACATTTACATTTCTTTCTTCATTCAGCATTCAAGTTACCAATGTTACAAAACTGAAATTTGTAACATAATCAAATTTGATTCACAGATTTCATTCACAGAATTCATTCAGATTTTAGATTTCATTCACAGACTCAGATTTCAGCAATGGCATTGACAAATCAATATGTATTTCACATTTTCATTCAGCATTGTCATTTTTTCTTTTTTGATGACAATGATAAGAAATCAAGTTACCAATGTTACAAAAATCAATTTTGTAACAAAATAAGATTTCATTCACAGATTTAATTCTGGTTTCAGGTTTCAGATTTCAGATTTCAGATTTCATTCACAGAATCAGATTTCATTCAGCATTGACAAATCAATTTGAACTTCTGATAGGAAATTTTTCTTTTTTAATGAGAATTATAAGAAATCAAGTTACCAGTGGTTAACAAAATGAGAATTATAAGAAATTAATTTGAAAATATGATATGAAATTTTTCATAGAATAGAATCAAATTTCATTCGCAGATTTACACAACTTTCCATTTGTTTAACAGACATGGAGACATTATTTTTTTTTTTATGAAGAGAACACTGGTTCTGTTGTTTATAGAAATACATGGAGACATTTGTTTGTAAATTCAGAATGTTTCACATGGAGGCATTCGCAGAGTTATGAACACAGAAAGTTAGATTTCAGAGTTAAGCAAAAAAATTGATTACAAATTCCAGAATTGAAGGGAAAAAATGAGAAAACATCACAAATGCAGATTTCATATTTGAGAAAAATATATAATTTTAGCATTCAGATTTTAGGTTAGGCACAACAATGAGATTTATGAAGAAAATAATTTAGATTTCAGATTTTAGAACAAATCAGGATGTAGAAATTCCAAATTTCACAAAAAAATTGGCAAAAAAAAAAAAAGAAAATCAAAATTTCAGAGAAATCATATTTCGTAGATTCAGACATCGTAATGTGAAGAACACCTCAAATAATCGTTAAGAAAAATGTGTTTTCCACCACTAATTGGCCGTGATGACCAGTTTCCATCACAGATTGAAAATCGGAGTGAGGTTTTGCAGTGAGTGCTACAGATATAACAGTGGCTTTCCCATTGTGCAAATCGAAATGAAAAAAGTGTAACCCAAATGAGGAAAATTTTTGAAGCAGCAACAACAATGGGTTCCAAAGATCAATCGAGCAGATCGGGGCTATAACGCAAACAAACCTAAAAAAAATAAAAGAAAAAAAAAGAAAAGAAAAAAAGAGGGGAAAGCAACCATTACCTTCAAATTCCAGATCTTTGAGAGACTCAGTTGCAGGGTCGCCGCCGATATGAACTCCGGTGGCGTACCAATGTCAGAAGTATCGTTATTCTTCTTCCCCGAGTAGCGCCGTTTAGATCGCCTCGTTCGTTTCAACTGTAAAGTAGATGACCTAACTGGTGCGAATGTGTGGGTTGGAGGGTGCAATGGTGTGAACACAGTGCCAGGGGTAATTTGGTACTTTCACCTCGCCTTGTAGGTAAGTTACGCCCCTGAACTCATTTTTGTCGGTTTGTGGCTAATTTAGCCTATTATGGACTATAGTGGCTAAATTAGTCCAAAACTCTCTTGCCAAAAGGCACCTTAGGATGCTAACGTTTTAGAAAATTAGTTAAAAGTTGATTTTTTAGCTTTTTTTAAAAAATTTTTTGAAAAAATATATGAAAAATTAGAGAGATGATGTGCTTTAAAATAGGTTATAAGTTAAAAAGTGACTTTTTACTATCTAATTTGGGAACTTGATTTTAACATATTTTGGGTCATATTACCTCTTAACTTTTTTACACGATTTTTCAAAAAAAGTTAAAAAAGTCAAAAAATCAGTATTCAACCAACTTTCCAAATCAATCCAGCAGCACTCGTTTCTCGTTTGACATCCACAGTTGGGAGGTTACCAGGTTAAAATAGCCACAAAAAGGCGAAATAGATTAAAAAATCAATAAGATAAAATGTCACATCCAAATTATAATCATTTTATTTTTTCTCTTACAAAAGTTAAAAAAGTTTAAAAGTCCATCCAAAATGAGACCTTTTAACCCCAACCTAAAATAACTAAAAAAATTAAAAAGTCAATCCACATTTCAAACGAAACCAAAAGAAGGGTAGTTTCATCATTTGGCCACGTTGAAGTCATAGCTTTTTTGTTTGTTTGTTTGTTTGTTTTTTTTTTTTGGGTACTTATTAATAAGTCTTATTAATTAGATTTATTTATTTTATTTATAAATTTTAATTGATAAATTTATTCCTACAAACATGAGAGATTGATAAATTTATCATTCAATAAATTTATTAATAGAACTTAATGTGTAATAAATTCTAAAAGTAAGATCAATTGATAATTTATTTCTTTTTTATGGTAGTCGCTACTTGCTAGTCCAAAATGTTGTTGGACTTTTGTGGGCTCATCACGGAGCCTACATCGATGATTTGCATCGTTCAATGCATAGAACTCTATAAATACTTCATTATTCTAAAAAATCATATTGATCGAATATCGATAATCACTTCATTAGATTAAATTTGTATAAACAGTAAGGATGATTTTAAAAATAAATTGTTGACACAAATGTGATATGATTAAGTGGTAATTGATATCTGATCAATATGATTTTGAACAGAGATGAAATACTCGACGAACCCTACGTATTGAACGATTTATATCATCGAGATGAGCTCAAAATAGACCAGACTAAACCATTCAATTGAAATACACAACTAAAGACAGGGCAAACATTTTATGTTCTTTCCAAACGATTTTGTGTGCAAATTTTTTGGCTTTTAACATTTTAACTTTTACAAACACCCATTCAAAGGAGGTAAAAATCAAGTGAAAATGTCATACTCTTGTATTTATTTAATTATATTTGAGAAAAAAAACATTTATATTATAAAATAATACACAGAAACAAAATCTTAACTGGCTATACAAGCCAAACTAAAACCAAAAAAAAAAAAAAAACAAAAAAAACAAAAACAAAAAACAACAAATAGGCCAAAAAAATTAGTTATGATCTAGGGAAAATTATCAATCTTTTCAAAGATGTAGTCTACAAGGCAAGATCTGCATCAAACCAAGTAAAATCTACTTGAAAGCCTGTTGTTCCTGTCGACGTTATCCTCGTTTCCGTTGTCCCACTCCGCCTCCGCCATCGCCATTGCCATCGCTACACTTCAGAGACCTTAGAAGTTAGAGTTGATAAAGAAGTACACCTACAATGATATGAGATAAGACTTGAGAGAGGTGAGAATCATTATATTGTTGAAAATCTAAAAATCTATATCGAAATTGGGAGAAGAAACTCTCAAGACTCCTATTTCAGATATAAAACTTCAAATTTACACTCTAAAACTACATATATATATTCTAAGAGTATAAGTCTACACTTTAAAAATGTAAATGAATCGCCAGAATATTGTTGAAATACCGCCGAAAATCTCCTAGAAAGATAATTTATTATTTTTTGTAGTTTACATTTCGTGGCTCGAATAAGTCCCCTACAATAAAACTCTCAGTCCTACAATACAAATAAAACAAAAAGGATGTTGGACTTGTTAAATTTAAGGTTTCAGCTTCAACAGTTATGCTCTATTTAAATATCTAAGTGGTTGTTTGGGATATATTATATAAGTGTACTTTTTAATTTTTTAGTTAAAAAAGTAGAGGAAAAAAAAATATATTCGGGATAATTTTTTGACATTTTACGAAAAGATATGTAATAAAATATTGTAGTAAAATCTAATGATAATTTTATCTTTTTGACTTTTTGACTTTTTGGATAATTGAATTTAAAAGATAAAATAATAGTTTTGCCTTAGTGGCTTCCCCCACAAGTTAACTGTCAATTATTTTTTATTTATTTTTTATTTTTTTCGGGTAAATTACACACACACCCACTAAGATTTACTTAAATTATAAATTACCCATTTGATTTTAGAAATTACATTATACCCTCTAGGATTTCTAATTTTATAACAAATAGGTCATTTTATTAATAAATCATCAAGTTAATTAACAGGTTGTAATAATGTTAAGATTTTATTTCAATTAATAATTCCGATAATTTAATTATTGTATATGTGAACAGTTAAAAATTTCACTTTTTCAATTAATTCTTTTAAATAAAAAATTCTAATAAGGAGGTATTTATAATTTTTCAAACCATATGAGTAATTCGTATTTTAAACAAATCTCAGGATGTATTTTTAATTTACCCTTTTTTTCCTGAACAATGTTTGTAAATTATTGACTGATCTTTTTGTTTGGTTTGTCCCTCACAACTAGCATTCACACCACCCCCAACCCATTCTCCAAATCTGCAACCCCTTCGACACCCATCACGCAAACCACAAGATCATTGCAATGGTGGACTATAGTCATCTCTGAATCATTGTCGAACTGTTGTTTGCGGCAATGGTGAATTGGCCGGATCGGTGGATGATGGGTGTAGTGGTGGGCAGGGTCAAAAAATGTGTAAGTATACCCCAAAATACATAATATTATCATAAAAAAGTTTAATTTTATTTTTCAATCATAAATTTTCATAACTCATACTAAAAAAATATGTAATATTTATCACGAAATTACGTAACACACTATAAAAATATATAATAAGGTGCATATAGTACATATTTTTAAAAAATGTGTACTATAGAATTTCCCGCATAGCGTGAGTACAATTTCTTCAACAAAACCTCAAAGAGTTGGCCTAGTATTCAAGACCTAAAATCTGAGCCCCCTTCAAAATCTCAAAAATAATTTATTCACACTAGCCTATATGGGGATTTGTCCTAACTTTTATTAGGACTCTCATAAACATACAATAGTAAGATTAATCCCTCAAATTAATTTGTCCAATAAACCAAATACCGAGTTATTAAAAAAATACAATTCCTTCAACAAGTCAATAAAGCAAATTAGAACCTAAAAGCATAAACACAAAAACAATAAAAAAAAAAACTTTGATTGGATGGCGAAAATAGAGAGGACAAATACGAGTCTAAGTCTTCTTTATTCCTTTGTTTGAATGCATCTTAGAATATAATGTAATCGGCAGTTATTTCCACGAGATTAACCGCACTAAGTTACCTTTATTCCTTTATTCTCTGGAAATTTCACATATCTACACTATTATAAAAACAAAAAAATATTCCAACTTTATTTTTATAGTTTTTTTGAAGAGTATTTGCTCTATAAATCTAAATTTAAAATTTGCTTGGTCAAAAATCCAAACGCTAAGATATTTTGTTTAAAAGGATATAATGGTGCAAAATATCCAAACTATCCCTAAATATATATCATATACACACGGTTGAACCCCTCCATTCTCTCTCTCTCTCTTCAAACTCTAACCCTTTCTCTCTCTAAGCTCCTAGACTTGGCCTTCGCCACCCAACACCGCCGTGGTAGAAGACTTGAGGGTGTGAAGGTCTCTCAAATAGATTACGGATTTGAAGGGCTATAGACATGAGGACGATGCTGATCTCTTTCATCTATCGCTTCGCTCTCTCTCTCTCTCTTTCTTAAACATTGTTGGAATTTTTGATTTTATAGGATTATTTTGGGCTATCTTTGAGCCCAAATTTAAGTGAGGCTCACACGTCTTTTGAGGTGAGTCCAATTGATGACGTGTTTCTTGCTTCATAGCAAGTTACATGATGAAGACAGATTGTTAAAATCATTTATGAGTGAATGAAAAGTTAACGTTATTTTCGGTTTCGTGAAATGGGAAGTTGAAGAGTCAAATGTGAATTACCTTATTTTGGGTGTCTCACATAGAAACTGTAACGCCCTCAAAAAAAAAAAAAAAAAATACATAATATCCATCATTCAGACATGCAGTAATATAAGAAAAGCAACACTTTTCCATTCATCAGAGTAGTTCTTACAATAGTATTACATATTAACAATAAAAGGAAATGCCCTATGGGCTTACAGCTTTCCAAGTCAACACTTGGTTACACAAAGGAAGAGTACTAACTCTATACAAAATAAGTCATTGGCTTGATATACATGTGATACAGACAAAATAATAAAAAAAAAGTCTTTAACTCCCATAACCATCCAAGTTATGTCCTTGGAGGTGGCACGCTACCTGTACCTGAAAAATAATGCCCCATATAGGGTGAGCTAATGCCCAGTAGAGATATGCTAAACACAATATGAGTAGTAACTAAGACATTAGCAATTGATAAACGTTTAACTCCCATAAATCAATTCATAAAAACCATTTCCATTACATGACCACTGTGTCTATGTTTCATTTCATTTTCCATTTCTTATCCAATTCCCAAATTCATACCCATGGCTCAGAACCTGGCCACACACTCTGAATGAAATAATAATTCATATTAAACATCTCCCAGTTCGCAATAGATAAGCATACAAGCTGTATCAACACCTCCACAGATAAGCATATGAGCTATATCAACACTTCCGTAGATAAACGTATGAGCTATATCAACACACTAACTGACAAGCATATGAGCTGTATCAGTGGAGTCCATCCCCTATCTCCTCCCAAACAACATCCGGTTTAGAGGTCCATCCCATATCTTCCCCTAAACCGTGGAGTACATCCCCTATCTCCTCCCATATACACAACGTATACACACAAAGGCCATATACACAATCAATCAATACATAACGTTAATGTATTCTATCAATCGTCATACTCTATGACACATCCACTTGATTAGTTTTAGTTTCCCTAATCACCATGCATTGTCTACAACAATCAAAACTACCCTCCACCGGCAGTCCAAAGCAATTATTTCTAAACAGATAATAAAAGCTCCAACAGATAAAATATCAGTATTTTCAAGAGTGAGTGATTAATAAATCCAACTCTACCATTCTACAATATAATGAGCCAATTTCATTATTTCCAACTCAATTCCAAATAACAACAATTTTTTCAAATTAATTATACCAATTAATTTATGCAACAGGTTAGGGTTTTCTAGCCCATTTCCCAATATAGACCCAAGAGTCCAAATATCAACAACTAACAACAATATCATTATTTTTAAACTCCAAAATACACATTTTAGAATCAAAATAACAAACCCTCTTTATATATTTTGAAACCCTAGATCTTAAAACCAAACCATTTAACAAAGTGCCCAAAAATTTAGGCCAAAACCCATAAGAGTGAGTAGGAATCCCTACCTCAAAAGATGAAACCCAACGAAGGAGATGACGAAAATGTAGATGCTCCAAATCACAAATTTCTCAGATCAAAAGATAGCCCTCGACGATCAACAACCTTTTTGTAATGGCCAAAGGTGAGGAAACAACTCCTACTAGTTCAATACTTAGAGAGAAGTTGAGGTTTTAGAGAGAAGAGCTCTCAAATGACGTTTTTGAAAAGTAAGAGAGAGAGTGAGGATGTAAAAAGTGATTCGAAAATGCCCAACTGCCTTCTGATATACGACAGGTCCGCTCGAGCGGAAAACACAACGCTCGAGCGTCAAAAACAAAGTACTGAGTTCGCTCGAGCGCAAGAAGTCCCGCTCGAGCTCCAAGACACAAGAATAAAGTACATCCGCTTGAGCGTGAAAACCAGTCCGCTCGAGCGTAGATTTTTTCCTCCCAGAACTTACACCAAAAAAGCACTATCCGCTCGAGCGTCAACAAGACCGCTCGAGCGCGACCCGCTCGAGCGTAGAAATCACACCTGTAGAAGTTTTGCAGAGCACGAAAATACTGGGAGTGTGCAATCTCCGTTCGAGCGCTAGACGACCCGCTCGAGCGGAACGACCAAAAACCTGACAACAATAAATTAGACCAAGGCTCAACCCACCTGCTCGAAACATGCCCAACACATCCTAAATCTCAATCAAATGGAATTAAAGGACGACAACAAGGTAGACACAACTACCAACTCCACGGAACCGAGTCCGGAATACAACTGAACAGTAAAGGGAATACCAGAATCGCTATAGAAACAATAAGAGAGCTTATATGAGTATATAAGTTTTACGTTGATATACTTGGGATGCGTCCCAACGGGCACCCCAAGTTTTGAAAGGAGGGCAGTTATGGACAAAGTGGGTTTGACCCAAATCCACCACACACGCGCGCTGTCGCCATCGTCTGTCCGTTCGTTTGGCTAGGTGCGAGTGTAGGTTGGGTTGAGTCTTAGCTTTAATTTTTGGACAAAATTCGTTTGATTTTTTTCAAACTCTTACGGGAAAATTTGAAATCCTAACGGATTAATTCAAACTTTTGCACCAAAATTCGAATTCGAATTTTTGCTTCACGGAACGATACCTTTCTGGTTGCATTTCTTCATTTTCTAGTGGTTTTAGGTTTCACACCTGTTTGAAGGGTTTTCTGCCCTTCTGAACAGACACCTCTTGGCCTATAAATACAGGATCCTCCAGTAGATTCAATTCATTCCCTTTTTCTTTTCTCGTTTTCCTTTTGTGCCGCATTTATTCTTCATACAAGGTCTTAGAGTTTTAAGAGAGTTTCAGAACTTATGTTTTGGTTCGTCAGAACAGATAGTTTGTATTGCTACTACAATCTATGTGAGTGATCATTGTATCCTAAGAGATAGACGCAGATAATCCGGGAGCACCTGTGCGGCAGCGAATTTGTCTTAAGGACAGAGTGTTACACACTCGACTTGATTGTGATTTTGCTGTTCTAACTTCTCGGTGATTTTGTTGTTCTAACTTTTCGATACAAGAACTTCCTGTAAGTAATTTATTTACTTTGTTTTAGTTTTATTTTTTAAACAGAAAATTGTTCCAACAATCTTAAGACAGATTCGAATTATTCTGTTTATATATAATTTTTCATTTGTTTCCTTTTAGAAAAAATTCTTTTAGTTTTTTTTTTTTTTTTTTTTTTTTTTTTTTTTTTTTTTTTTTACAAAAATTATTTTATGTATGAAGTTTGTCAAAAATTAATTCTAAATTTTTAGAAATAATATTATGGGTTTTCATTAATTAAAATTTTGATTTTCAGTATTTTAATTTTTGAAATTTATAGAAATAATATTATGCGTGGAATTAATTTGATTAAATAAAAGTTTATTTTCAAATTACTTTGAAATAAAAGTTACAACTTTGTTTCTTTTTTTTTTTATAGAATTATATTATGTGTTTTTTGGTTTAATTTTCTGTGTAGTATAAAATTCTAATTATAATTCTGTTTTATAATCTAGAATTCAATGGCTACTAAAACTGCTCAAACCTCTAATTCGATCGGTGTTACGACTGCCCTAATCTCTCCTACTGTTGTGATAGTCCCGGTGAATCACGTGGAAAAGCCAGAAAAGTTCATAGGAACTGACTTTAAAAGATGGTAGAAAAAAATGCTATTATATCTTACTACATTAAATCTGGCACGTTTCCTTCGTGAAGATGCTCCTGTTTTGAAAGAGAATGACACCGATTGACAAGTGGTTACTGTGGTCGATGCTTGGAAGCATACAGATTTCCTTTGTCGCAACTATATATTGAATGGGCTAGATAATACATTGTACAATGTTTATAGCCCTATTAAGATGGCAAAGGAATTATAGGAGTCGTTGGAGAAAAAATACAAAACAGAAGATGCTGTCTTGAAGAAATTCGTGGTAGGCAAATTTCTATATTTTGTAGTGGTTGATTCAAAAATCGTGATCAGCCAAGTTGTAACAAACCCGACCTGAGATTAGCTTATAAGCCTTGATTAAGAATGCCTAATAAGTAATTAAGAGGAAATTCAGAGCTAATTGCATGTGTATTGTGTTATTTGTGTTTATATCTGTCTGACGTAGAAATATCTGTTGGTCATTCTGCTTTGTTCTGTTAATTGAAGGCCTTATCGGCATCTGAACATGAAATGGCCTAGGTTATTGTGTTATTTAGAATTTTATAGTAAGTTTAATTTTATAGTAGGTTTAATTAAATTCTAATTCAGATTCAAATAATTAGAATAAAATAATACCAATTGAGTAGCCTTAAGCCAAGCTTAATTAAACCCCACTAATCAAGCCTATATAAGGCTCAAGTTGATTCTAGAATATCACACACACTCTCATTTGATCATCTTTGAGACACCAACGTGAGAAAGAAGAGAGAGTAAAGAGAAGGCTGTAATCAAGAGAGAAAAGGAAGAATTTGGAAGGAAATTGGAAATTGGCCTCCTAGCTCAAAGAATTGGACATTTAGAGCACATTGAGCCTTGAAGGTAAGAATCCAACATAGGAACTAAGTGTTTGAGTTATCAAGAGCATGAATTCAAGAGAATCAAGTTGACTAAAGCAAGAATTAAGTTAATGAAGAAGGAAAGAAGACCATATCATGCATGTATGCATTTTAATTCCATTTTGAGTTTGAATTTCAAACAATTCTCACATGCATGAGACTTTGTTGAAGGACTTGAAAATTTTTTCAGGTGTTCACACTTTTCACTCCATGAATTTATGTTTTGAGAAGAAAAGATTTCAATTCCATGCATGCATGCTATCTATATGTATAGATATGAGTTTCAAGTTTACTTTTGGAATAATTGACATGCATTTGGGCTTTGATTTTGTGAAATGATTTGTAATTCATGAAGCCCCATGAATTTCTACATGTTTTCTCAAGTTTTGGCTCAAAAGAATATGATTTTGTGCATTGGAAATGAATTTTGAACTTGGAACAGTAATTTGGAAATTTCAGATTCTGCATCTTTACTCGAGCAACCAAAGCTGCGCTCGAGCAACCACCCTTTGTTTTGACCCTCGGCTCAAGCGACCAGAAGTTGAGCTCGAGTGTAAAATTCAAGCTCCTGGTACTTTTGCAGACATGAGCCTTGGCTCGAGTGTCAAGACCTGCGCTTGAGCAACCACTTTTATTTTTGAACCTTGGCTTGAGCGGCCAGAAGTTGTGCTCAACCGTAAAATGAGAGCACTCAGAAGTTTTGCAAACCAAGGGATCCGCTCGAACGACCAAAGTTGCACTTATGTGAACTGCCCTATTTTTAAAATTTTGACCAAGTGTTTCAAGTGCATTTTGACATCCTCAATGCATCTTAGGCATTTCTAAGCCTTAATTAAAACATAATAATGAGGATAAGAATTAGAAACACACCTAAATAGAAAAGAAATGAGTTAAGTGTTTTTTGAGCGTATGTTTCAATGTGTATCCACTATATGTTTGTGTAGGTCATGCGCCATAGACTGTTTGATCCGCTTGTTCTGCTACTGGAGCTATCTGTGAGTAATAACTCTGTAAAGCTATGTTTGACTTTAATTATTTTCTGATGATATAAAATGATCTATTTTCCAAACAGCTATTTTCTAAATCGGTGAATGATTGTTTAGATTTTTGAAATGTATTTGTGGCATCCTTAGCATCATGTGATATCGATTACCTGTTCTGTGTAAGTCTCATGTAATTATGAGTCAACTGAACGTCTCATGTAATCATGAGTCAACTACACGTCCCATGTGATCATGGATCAACTGCTATGGATCCTTATGAACGTCTCTGTGCACATGAGTCAACTGCTTACGTCCTATATAAATGGGTCAACTGTTCTGGTAGAGCTAATGGATGTACCACGTATGAATATCTATGAACTCTGAATATAAATATGAATATGAATCTGTTTCTAACTCTGAACCCTAATTTCTGAATCTACTATGTATATCATTCATTAAAACCTTTACTTTGTTATTATTTACTGAGCTCCAACTCACTGTATTATTTATGTATGTAGGTGATCAAGCGCATAATCAGGGCTAAGCTGTTGCCTGCATCCATTTTGTGTCGGCCAACCACTGTGTCTCTCGAGGAGGTTCCCGAAATGCTTCTAATGGTCGAGTTTTGTAAACAAAGTTTAAGTCTTTCATTTTTCTTCTATTTAAGTCTGAACAAGTCTTTTTGTTTATCCGTATACTGAGCTAAGTCCCGTTTTGTTTCATCCAAAAAGATAGTGACATAAGACTGATGAAAAAAATGACGTTATGTATATACATATAAAAAGAAGTTTTACATTTATTGTCTCATGTATGTCTGCACAATTATGAACATTATAATATGATATTTGCTTCTGCTAACCCCTTAATTTTGTTAATCCGTTCAGAGGCATTCGGTAATCCCATGATTATTAGCCGGTTACGATCCTAAACCTATAGGGGTGGGTTTGGGTCATTACACAAGTTTAGGATCTCCAACTCATTCTGCATGACATCCATGCTGAAGACATGTCACTAAGAAAGTTCTTCCGAGTTGCTGCCCCAATTGAAAAGTTACTACAAGGTTGGCAGGAATTCAAGAACTATCTCAAACACAAGCACAAAGAAATGACTTTAAAGGAATTGATTGTGCATTTGAGGATTGAAGAAGACAACTGAACTTGGGAAGAAGAGAGTTGGGAAAACATTTTATGGAGTCAAAGAAACGAAAAGTTAGTAGAGAAGCGAAATGTGGTGGAACATGCACCAAAAGCAAAGAAACGAAAAGTTAGTAGAGAAAGTTCCTCACAAGGCTCTAATGGAAGGGAAATCAAGAAATTCAAGTTTAATGGCAAATGCTACATCTGTGACAAAGAAGGACACTGGGCCAAGGATTGTTGTAGTAAGCACAAAGATAAAAGAAGTTCAAGTAAAAAACCTGCTCAAGCCAATGTCATTGAAATGGATCGAACCTTTTATCTATTGTGTTTGAGATCAACCTTATTGGAAATCTCAAATAATGGTGGGTGGACACTGGTGCTACTCGTCACATTTGTGCTAACAAAAAGATGTTTTCCTTCTATTTTGTGGTGGACAATGGAGAACAACTGTTCATGGGCAACTCCTCGATTTCTAAAGTTGAAGGAAAAGGAAAGACAAATTTGTACTTTCTAAAAATGGGATGTATGTAGAAAAAAGGTTACATGGATGATGGCATTTTCAAAATGAATGTAATGACTATTGTATCTTTTATGATTAATAAAAATACATCTTCTTCTTACTTGCTTGTGTAGTGATTTTGGTTTAGACTCGACCCGTTGATATTTTAGATTCGGGTTTCATTGTCTTATATGGTTATTCATGTTTTGTTTCTCCTTATTCCTCATCGAGTTTGGTTATTGAAGTGTCTCGGTTGCATTTGGAAGTGGTGGGTAGCTTGTTTTTTAAAACTGTTGTTGCTTAGAATTTTGCCTCTTCACTCGAACAGTTATTCCTGTGCTCGAGCGGTGATTCTTGCGCTCGAACAGTCTTTGTGAACCTCTAGTACTTTTGCAGGTCTGCAGAGATACTAGGAGATGGCATTCTTCGCTCGAGGGGTGTTGGCTCAAGCAGTCTTTCTTAGGCTCAAGCGATGGTCCTCTGTCTGTAAAACTTCTGAGAGTTGGTATTCTTCGCTCGAGCGGTCACTTTGCGCGTTCGAGCAGTCCCACTTATTGTGTCTAGTCGTATGAGTGACACTTCTTGTGCTCAAGCGGTCTATGCGTCTATCAGTCTGTAAAGTCACATTTTTGGCTTACTTTTTCATCTATCCCTCTCTCTAAACATTTCAAAATCCCCTTTTCTCTCTAGAGCTCGTCTTCTCTCTACAAATACAGTTAGATCCGTTGATTTCTTCACCATAATCCCTTTGATAAAAAGGTAAAGCCCACCTAGAGCTTCGTTTTAATTGGAACAAAGTTGGATTTCGGCCTCGTTGTGGTTTCTCATTTCTCTCTCTTGTCTTTTAAGCTTGAGGTAGGGATATCTTTGCACTTTCGTATGATTTTTAATTTAGTTATTTGTGTTTTTGAAACAACATTGTGATTTAGGAATTTTTAAACAAATCTAGGATTTTGGCTTGAAATTACAAAGAGGGGTTTTCAAATAGGTTGTTGGAAATGATTGAGGAAATGTATTTATTGTTAAGTTATGATGAAATGATAAATTTTTATCTTTGAAATTGATTTATAAAGGAAAGGAGATTTTGCCCTAAGAATATCAAATGTTGATTCTGTAATGATAAATGGAATTGATGTTGGAAATGTGGAATTGGATTGATGTTGATGAGGATGGTGGAGTTGGATATGTATTATCATTCCCATCTTGAGATTTTTGGAAAGTTTATCATTATGGAATTTATTTTTCTGTTTAGACATATTTGTTTTGGGCTATCGGTGGAGGATAACTATAATTGTTGTAGAAATTGCAGGAGAACTAAGAGAATTGAAACTATTTTCTCATCCATTTGCATTGAGCATTGTTGCATATTTAACACATTGAAAATGTTTATTGTTTTGAGTGAAATGGGTGAATACCTTGGTGAATCTTGGTGAAAGTCTAAAAACTCACGCGGTTAGGTGTCGACCCTTTTGGTTAATGTTGGTAAAAATGACTATTGGTAGTGCTTGTATAGCCTGCTTGAAGACACGTACCTATGGATTCCAAGAGTTGTATTCACAATCCTGTTTTCTATTATAAAGGAATTGATTTTTTGAATTGTTATATAGACTTGACATTGCATGGTTTTCAAAGGAGATATAAAATGTTTTCGGCATGAACATTGCATATGCATTCACCTTATATCTTTGTTAAGATTCATAAACTGTGTTAGAGTGCTTCTACTGGGCTTTGGCTCATCCTATGTGGGAAAATCATTTTCAGGTGCTGCTGATATGCCTCCGCCATGGTAATAGCTTGGAAGGAACTTGGAGCTAAAGGCTTCTTTTTGTGCTAATTGTTGTATTTGATTTGTATAAGCCTAGGGCTTTAATTTTATTGGATTTAAATTCATTTTGTTGTAACCAAGTAATGTTTTGGAAAATTGTAGCCATTAGGGCGTTATCTTATTTGTTTACTTTTCAATCCATTTCTCTATTAAGTGGCATATGTTATAGATTCAGGATTAGGCTTGTGAATGGATATTTGCATATGTTACTCTTTTGGGCAAGTTATTGGAATTAATGGAAGAATCACATATATGCATTGTCATTATTTATTAATATTGTGAATGGTTTATTGTAATTATTTTGGGGCGTTACAACTTGGTATTAGAGTTACTGGATTTGAATACTTTGGGATCGTGGGATGTGATTTTTACCACAATGGGTTATCTTACCAATTAGTATTAGGAATAACCTAGTATGCTATGTGATAACATGCTTATGTGACTAAGTGGGTATGGAGTTTAATTTCTAAGATATTGATTGGGTCTATGGATTTCTAGAAGTTATGTTAGAAAAGCACTTGATCACTGTTATTTTTAACTGGAACTCTGGCAGCGCCGCGGGACGATCATTATCTAAGAAAGAAATTTGTATGTGTTTATGTGATTATGTGTTTATGTGGAACGAATTACCTATTGTCCATCGCATTAGGATACGAGTGAGTTAGCTTCGACACATTGTAAATGTGATGATCTCTTGTGTTACCTTCATTAGAGTGTCAGGACATGGACATGGTGGTGGTAGGCGTAGCATGCCTAGACGATAGGAAGTGCCGTTACCAGATGAAATTCCGGCGCAGGCAGAAGAAGTTGGTCAGGTCAATGTGGTTGAACCAGTTGGTCAGCAGGCCATGGGCGCTTTGGCCCGTGAGATAGCCGGAGCTTTGCAGGAATCCATGGACATTCTCAAGGCTGAGAATCAAGTCTAGGCCTATGTTGCTGAGACAGGACCGTCGTTCTTGAAGAGGGAGTTCTTTCGGTCCAATTCGGATGAGTTTTTGGGGGATTTGAAAGAGCCTTTGAAATTGGATGAATGGCTCGAGCAGATGGTGAAGACGTTTGAGATGCTTGGCCTCGAGGACAACGGACTGAGAGTGACCTTGGCATCCTTCTAGCTGAAGGGAGATGTGGGTTAGAGGTAGAAGTATACGCGTGGGTGCATTGGAGTGACTTGGGAGGCCTTTGTCAGCGCCTTCCAGGACAAGTTCTTACCTTCTAATATTAGGGAGAAGTTGCAATTTTTGAAGCTCAAACAGGTGAACACATCAGTAACTGAATTTGAGGCAGCTTTTACCAGCCTCTCTAGATTTGCACCGAAACTTGTGGTGATGGCGGAACGCCGTTGCATTGAGTCTGAGAAGAGGTTGAGGATCGGGCTTCTTTTCAAAGTGGTTGGGTCTATGATTAGGGACTATAAACACCTTGTAGAGGCGGTGACTCATCTTGAGACCGTAGTTCAGATGGAGGAGGAGCAGATAAGGGGCTCCAGACAGAAGAATCAAGAGGTTTAGGGGAAGAATCGGGACGGTAAGAGGCAGAGGGGTTCCACCCCACAGCAGTCCTAGGGAGCACAGTCTAGGTCAACTTTTCCTATACCAAGTTCTGGGGTAGGAAGAGGTGGTCAGAGAGGGGTCACTTGTTTCAAGTGTGCCCAGTTGGGTCACAAGTCTATAGTTTGCCCGCAGGAGGGAGGAGTGCAATAGTCTACGTTGCGTGCGGCTCGTTTCCAAAGCCAGAGTTAAGGAAGAAGACAGCTGCCTACCGGTTAGTGTGGGCAGTCGGGGCATGTGAGGAAGTTTTGTCCTTAGTCGGGTGGCACATTTGGGATTTTTGGTCAGAGATAAACACAGAGCCATCAGCCTATAGCATTAGCACAAGCCTTAAGGGCCAATTAAGGAGCCTCTTCGACTTAGTCAGTGTGTCACACTTATGCTCTGAGGAGTGAGCAGGTAAAGCAAAGACCTACGGGGCGTATGTATGATGTTACCATGCCAGATTTAGTATCAGTACCTTTGGTAGTGAGAGGTAACCTGTTGTTGTGTAATTCTATTGCCAATGTGTTAATTGATACGGGTGCATCCCATTCTTTTATCTCGTCAGCATTTGCATCGGCTTTGGGGTTAGAAGTTGCACGGTTAGTATCTCCACCTAGGGTAGAGTCACCTGTTGGTGGTGGGGTTGTATTGGATTGGGGATGTCGGGGTTGTGAGATAGAGGTTGCTAGTCGTCGATTTCCTTTTGCATTCGTGTTGATTGATATGTTGAGTTTTGATGTCATTTTGGGCATGAATTGGTTGTCATCCTATCTGGTTGTTATAGACTGTTATCGTCAGAGGGTTATTGTATGTACCTTGAGGGGTGATTGTTTTTACTTCTTAGAGGACCGGGTTAATAAAGCCTTATTGCCAGTGTGTGATATGCGTGGTCAGGGCGAGTTTAGTCTCCTTCTTGTTACATTCTTAGGTGCTGAGAGTGATGTGGTCTGAGTTGAGTTGCCAAAGGTAGTTTGTGAATACCCAGATGTCTTTCTCGAGGATCTCACTAATTTACCACCTCACTATGAGATTGAGTTTTCTATTGATTTAGTGTCTGGCACGGTGCAGACACCCCATTTTTGACCACCTTTAAGACTTAGGCGCCTCAGGTTGATTACTCGATGATAAAAAAATATACTGTACAAACATTCGATTTCTTCAGCAAGAAGAGCTTCTAAATCCCAACCTTACACCCCATTTTTGTCCAAAACTTTTTTTAGACCTTAAAACCCTATTTTTCAAAATATTTTTTCAAATGTTTTGACGATGTTCCGAGGCTCGCATTTCGCTCAAAATATTGCACTTTTCGGTAAACCGAGTAAGGACAAAGTGGAAATAAATGAAAGGGAGGTAAACTCTTTGAAAAAATCTTTAAAACATCTTATTTATAGGTTTGGAGTTGAAGAAAATTGGAGGGGATGGAAGAAAACTAGTTGGGGAAATGGTTGAGCATGAAACTGTTAAGAGAGAACTGGGCAGCCATCACTAAATTAAGCATATCTTTTGTACACTTAGACTTTAGTTATGAGGCCACCACCATTGGAAATTGGACTTCCGGAGCTTTAATTTAGACTCAGGAATCTCCTAAAGCCCAGTCCGGGTGAGGAAGATATGACCGTTTGAAGTTATGCATCAATCCAGTTAAGATAGAAATAAGAAATCTTCACTAAAATACGCATATGTCTTTGCACACTTAGAATTTAGATGTGAGGCCACCACCATTGGAAAGTAGACTTCTGGGGCTTCAATTTAGACTTAAGAATGGCCTAAACCCGAGTCTAGATGAAAGAGATATACCCGTTTGAAGTTGGGCCTAGAAGCAGATTTTTGTGGCTGGCAGCCTACTATTTGTGGGCAGCCGCCCACTATTAGTGGTCGGCCGCCCACTACTTCTGGCCTACCGACCACTTGTGTAAAACCCAAATATTTTTGCCAGCTGTCCTCTAAAAGCTCGAGTTGTTCCTATATAGATATTTTCGACCTGAGAGGCTGTTTTTCTACATATACTTGACCCCTCCTCATGTTTTTAGGTTACAAAAAATTCCAAAAGCCCTAAAACTTGAAATTCTCTCTCTCTCTCTCTCTCTCTCTCTCTCTCTCTCTCTCTCTATCTTGCAACACGCACATCTTACCAAAACACTTTCTAAACCAATATTGGAGCTCTCCTTGCTGAGATTATTCAGTCTAAATTTCAACCATTGAGAGTGAAAACTTGTGGGTTTGTTAACAAAAGGGTTGCCTTGTTTCAAGAGGTATAATTTTGAGAATCTTTACACTACTTGTTTTCTATCTTTTCTTGTTGATTTTGAACTATTTTTACACTGTTTTTATGGGTTGAAACTTGTGGTTTAAGGCCATTAATGGTAGAGGGGTTGACCACCATTCTTTGAACCTTGCTTCTTAGGCCTTTGCCCTTGTGTTTCCCATTCTTTTCTCAACTTTTTTTGAGCTTTTTACCACTGGTTTTCAGAGGTTTTCAGAGGCTAAAAAAGTGATTTTGAAGTCCCAAGAATGGAGGGGTTAGCTACCCCTCATTTGGCTTGTTTACTAGCTTAATTTCTCCATTATTTTAGTTTACTCTTCTAGTTATTTTTATTTCAATTCCAGCACTATATTAGTGTAATTTAGGACTGTTTTTATATGTGTACTTCATTTATGCTTTGTATAGTATGCTTGTAGTGTAATGGTCCTCATAAGTTTGGTGGTTTAGGCCTTAGCCACCAACCTATTTGAGTTGATAGGATTTATTTCATTCTTTCAATACTTGTGATCACCTCTAATCATCTCTGCAACCTCCCTCATTTTTTGCCTTTTTATTTGTTTTGAGAGTTGTTTCAACCGATTGCTTGTTTAAGCTTAAGTTTGAGGTCGTTGTGCTTAATGGTTTAATCTCTTCGGAGGTTTATTACCAACGACATGACATCTCTCTCATGCTTAAAACAACCCTTTGTTTGACACTTCTTTCCATTAGAGAACTTAATGCTCATTATTAGACTTAATTGACTAATGAATGGAAGGTAATTTAAAAAGGGGTAATCAATGGTTTAAAAATGGAACAGTGGACCTTTCAGGTGGAAATCTGTGCATGCATAAGCATTTCTCTTACTTATTGAGGCTCGTTCGCTTATGCACTTGTAATAACTAGCTAGCTAGTTCATTTGGTGTTGTAAATTAATTCACTTTGTGTTGTAATTATTAATTAGTTAGAATAACTAGTTAATTTGTGTTGTAATTAATTAATTAAAGTAGCTAGTTAATTTGTTGTAATTAATTAATTAGTTAGATTGATTAATTTTGCGTTGTAATTCTTTAATTAGCAAATATAGTTAGTTAAACTTGTTGTTGTAATAGGTAGTTAATTCGTAGTAATTAACTTAGCTAGTTAGTTTGTTCAGACCCTCCCGCGAGAGGGTAAATATGTAATAATGTGTATGTCTTCCAACCCCACGTCATTCTCCATTTTATTTACTTACTTATGATGGGTAGTTTAGAACATCATGTTTCATTTAGCATACTCCATGATTTGCATCCACTTGTCTTGCATGCATCAAGGCTCAGTTCATCATTCTAACAATGCATTGTCGTTTAAATACTTCTTTGAAAAGGTGCTTAAACTGCATGCTATCAAATTGATTCACATGTCATAAATTAGTAGCCGAGCCTATTAGTTACATATTGCATGTGTTGCATTAGTCATGTTGCATTAGTTAGGAGCATGCATATTTTCTAACTTTTTTGTTTATTTTGGCTCGCCTCAAAGTACTAGGTGAGTTTTTATTTGCTTTAGCATATCGCATGCATGTGATTGTTGCCATGTCTAGCATGCTTGCCATGAGACTAATTGCTTAAGTGATAAACTGCTTGAATGTCTGTGGATGAATGATAATTGCCTGAATTGAAATAAATTGAGTAATGTTCCTATGTGATCACTTTTTCAAGTGGTACATATTCGAAACAATTTTTAAAACAAACATGAATCAAAGTGTTTCAATTTTTATAAATTAGTCTATACTTGTGTGCGCATCACATAGTAATGTTAGCCTAATAATCGGAACAAGAGCATATAATGTAAATAAGATTCACATCATGATTAGTAAATGCCGATCTTTAATCGGGTGAGCAGGGGTGCTCAATTGATGACCTTCCCTTCTCGTACCTAAGTTTCCGAGTTGAGACAATCTTTGTAATAACGGACACGTGGCCCTTGGCATAAGTCATGGGTTTCCTAAATTTCTCAAAAATATTTAGGTGGCGACTCTATATCTGGCAAAATAGTCCATTTTTGGAATTTTGATTCAAAATCAATTTTTTAAAAGATTTTTCGGATTTGGACTTTTTGGTGTTTATCTATTTCACATTACGCTTGTGAGATCAGATTTAGAACCGTGAAAGTTAGAACTGTAAGGCTATCGTCTTTCGAAAGAGCATGAAAAGTTGAGCTACACACGACATCGATTTCTATGGCACCGTACAGATTTGCACCCGCCGAGTTGAGTGAGTTGAAGATTCAACTCCAAGAGTTGTTAGATAAGGGTTTTATTTGCCCTAGTACTTTACCTTAGGAAGCACCAGCTCTCTTTGCCAAGAAGAAAGATGGCACTTTGCGACTTTGTATTGATTACCGAAAGTTAAACCGGGTAACTATTAAGAACAAGTACCCATGGCCTCTTATAGATGATTTGTTTGACTAGTTGAAGGAGGGCTTTTCTAAGATAAACTTAAGATCGGGTTATCACCAGTTGAGAGTGAAGGAGGAGGATAACCAGAAAACGACATTCTGTACGCGATATGGCCATTGTGAGTTTCTAGTGATGCCTTTTGGGTTAACAAATACACCTGCCTTGTTATGGATTTGATGAATCGGATCTTTCGTGAGTTCTTAGACCATTTTGTGGTTGTTTTTGTTGATGACATCTTGATTTACTCACCCTCTGAGGAGGAGCACGAGGAACACTTGTGAGTTATACTTGAGTTGCTTAGAGCCCACAAATTGTATGCTAAGTTTGGAAAGTGTGAGTTCTGGTTGAAGGATGTAGAATTCTTAGGCCATGTGACATCTGGAGAAGGGGTAACTGTAGATTCTTCCAAAATAAAAGCAATACAAGATTGAGAACAACCTTAGAATGCCTTTGAGATTTGTAGTTTCTTGGGGTTAACCGGGTATTATCGTCGTTTTGTAAAGGAATTTTCTAGATTGGCCTCACCTTTGACTAGACTAACAAGGAAGAGAATTAAGTTTGTGTGGAGTGAGACTTGTGGAAAATCGTTCCAAGAGCTTAAGGTTAAACTTACCACTGTTCCAGTGTTGATTATTTCGAAGAGGGGTTTTGGTTATTCTGTGTATTGTGATGCATCTTGGGAAAGTTTGAGTTGTGTCTTGATGCAAGAGGGGAAGGTAGTAGCATATGGTTCACGTTAGTTGAAAACACACGAGAGAAACCATCCTACTCGTGACCTAGAGCTAGCAGTGGTGATCTTTACCTTGAAGATTTGAAGGCATTATGTTTATGGTGAGAGGTTTGAGGTGTTCTCTAATCGCATGAGTCTGAAGTATCTGTTTTCACAGAAAGATAAAAAGATTTGAATCTAAGGCAAAGATGGTGGATGGAGTTTGTGGAGGATTACGACTTCGAGTTACATTATCATTCGAGAAAGGCCAATGTAGTGGCCGATGCCTTGAGTAGGAAATCCATTAGTAGTGTAGCTAGTATTTCCATTCGAAAATGGGGGATGTTGGGTGCTATTAGCGAGTTTGACTTGCATCTTGGCGAGTCTGTTGAGTCAGTTGCCATGTTTACCATGATCACACAATCTACACTTGTGAGTTGAGTTACAGAAGCACAACGGGGTGATATTGAAGTAAAAACCTTTTGTGAGAAAATATCTAGTGGGAAAGTAGAGAAGGGCTTGAATGTGTATTCTGACTCGAGTGTTAGATATTTGGACCGTCTTTTCATACCAGAGTCTTATAAAGATGAGGTACTCCAGAAGTTTCACTATTCACGCTTTGTGGTACACCCGGGAGGCACAAAGATGTACGGTGACCTTAGTCACCAATTTTGGTGGAAGGGGATAAAAAATGACGTAGCTTTGTTTGTATTAAGGTGCCTTACTTGTCAACATATGAAGGCCGAACATCAGAAGCCAGCGGGTTTATTGCAACCCTTGCCTATAGTCGAGTGGAAGTGGGAGCATGTCACGATGGATTTTGTTGTGGGTTTTCTGAGGACTCAATGGGGTTAATGATGACATATGGGTGATAGTTGATCGATTAACTAAGTTAACACACTTTCTACCTATGCGCATAAATGACTCGGTAGATTTCCTTGCCGACCTTTAAGTTAGGGACATAGTGCGGCTTCACGGGGTCTTTGTTACTATTATTTTGGATAGAGATCCATGTTTTACAGCTCGATTGTGGCAGAGCCTACAGAATGCTTTGGGCACTAGATTGACTTTTAGTACCGCCTATCATCCTTAGATTGATGGGCAGTCGGAGCGTATCATTCAGATCCTAGAGGATATGCTTCAGGCAGTTAAGGTTCTTGACTTTAAGGGGTTGTGGGAGAGACACTTGTCTTTAGCAGAGTTTACCTATAATAACAGCTTTCAACCGAGTATAGGTGTGGCATCGTTTGAGGCCTTGTATGGCCAACCGTGTAGATCTCCTATGTATTGGGCCGAGGTGAGTGATGCACCTATGCTAGGTCCTGGGTTAGTTTGGAAAACAATAGAGAATGTTGCACTTATCCGTAAGAGGTTGGTTTTGGCTCAGGGTCGCCAAAAGAGTTATGCCGACCATAGAAGGAGACCGTTATTATTTGAGGTAGGAGATCATGTCTTTTTGAAGATATCACATAGGCTGGATTTGATGAGATTTGGGAAGAGTAGAAAGTTGTCTACTAGATTTATTAAACCTTTTGAAATCTTAAAGCAGATTAGGGAGGTAGCTTATCGTTTGGCCTTGTCGCTACAACTTTTCGGGAATCATGACGTGTTTCATGTTTGTATGCTTCGGAAGTATGAGCCAAATCCATCACATGTGTTGGATTGGACCAAGTTAGAGGTAGATAAAGATGCCTCGTATGAGAAGAGACCGATTAGAGTTTCAGATACTTGAGACCAAGTCTTATGTGACAAGACAATTCCTTTGGTAAATGTGTTATGGAGACATCACGAGGTTGAGGAAGCAACTTGGGAGCTTGAGTTGGAAGTCCATCAAAAGTATCTGGACCTATTTGTTGATGTTTGAACATGTATTGAAAATTTTGTTATGTTAATGTAAGATAAACATTGTATATGTTTTGGAAATGTAAATTGTATTTTTAGTATTGAGAACTTGTTTATCATTGTTATGAGAATGAATAACCGGTAGATGGGTCATGGTGATGAATTTGATTTACTATCATTGTTGTAATTGGTTTAAACATGGTTTTGTTATTTGATTTAAAATTTTGGGGACAAAATTCCTTAAGGGGGGAGGTTATAGCGATTATGGTTTAGACTTGATCCGTTGATGTTTTGGATTTGGGTTTCATTATCTTATATGGTTGTTCATGCCTTGTTTCTCCTTATTCTTATTGAGTTTGGTTATTGGAGTGTCTCAGTTGCATTTGGAACAGGTTGGTAGCTTGTTTTTCAAAACTATTGCTGCCTAATATTTTGTCTCATTCTGGCGCTCAAGCGGTCTTTGTAAACTTCGAATACTTTTGTAGGTCTGCAGAGATATTGGGAGATGGCATTTTTCGCTTGAGCGGTGTTAGCTCGAGCGGTCTTTCTTGCGTTTAAGCGATGGTCCTCTGTTTGTAAAACTTATGAGAGTTAGTATTCTTCACTCAAGGGGTCACTTTGTGCACTCGAGCGGTCCCACTTATTGTGTTTGGTCGCTTAAGCGACATTTCTTGCGCTCAAGCGGTTTACGCGTATATCAGTCCATAAAGTCACATTTTTGGCTCACTTTTCATCACTCTCTCTCTCTAAACATTTCAAAACCCTAAGTTGAGACCCTCTCTCTCTAGAGCTCACCTAGAGCTTCATTCTAATCGGAGCAAAGTTGGATTTCGGTCTCATTGTGGCTTCTTCTTTCTCTCTCGTCTTCTAAGCTTGAGGTAGGGATTTCTTTGCACTTTCTTATAATTTTTAACTTAGTTATTTGTATTTTTGAAACAATATTGTGATTTGGGAAATTTTGGACAAATCTAAGGTTTTGGCTTGAAATAAAAAAGAGGAGTTTTCAAATGGGTTGTAAAAAATGATTGAGGAAATGTATTTATTATTGAGTTATGATGAAATGATGGATTTTTATCTTTGAAATTGATTTATAAAGGAAATGGGATTATGCCCTAAGAATATCAAATGTTGATTTTGTAATGATAAATGGAATTGATGTTGAAATGTGGAACAATATTATCACTCCTATCTTGACATTTTTGGAAAGTTTATCTTTATGGAATTTATTTATCTGTTTAGAGAAATCTGTTTTGGGCTATCGGTGGAGGAGATCTATGATTATTGTAGAAATTACATAAGAACTAGGAGAATTGAAACTATTTTCTCATCCATTTGCATTGAGCATTGTTACATATTTAACACATTGAAAATGTCTATTATTTTGAGAAAAATGGGTGAATACCTTAGTGAATCTGGGTAGGGGGTGTGGTGTGTGTACTTGGTGAAAGCCTAGAAACCCTTGCGGTTAGGTGTCGAGTCTTGTGGTTAATGCCGGTAAAAATGACAATTGGTAGTGCTTGTGTAGCCTGTTTACAGACACATACTTAGAGATTCCAAGAATTGTATTCACAATCCTGTTTTCTATTTTAAATGAAATGATTTCTTTAATTGTGATATAGACTTGGCATTGCATGGTTTTGAAATGAGATAGAAAATGTTTTTGGCACGAGCATTGCATGTGCATTCACCTTATATCTTTGTTAAGATCATAAACTGTGTTAGAGTGTTTCTACTGGGCTTTGGCTTACCCTATACGAGAAAACTATTTTCAGGTGCTGATGATATGCTTTTGCCAAGGCAATAGCTTAGGAGGTACTTGGAGCTAAAGGATTCTTTTTGTGTCAATTGTTGTATTTGATTTGTACAAGCCTAGGGCTTTAACTGTATTAGATTTAAATTTATTTTGTCGTAACTAAGTATTGTCTTGGAAAATTGTAGCCATTAGGGCATTATCTTATTTGTTTACTTTTCAGTCCATTTCTCTATTAAGTGACATATGTTATAGATTCATGGTTAGGCTTGTGACCAGTGGCAAAGCCAGGAATTCAGTGAAGAGGGGGCACAAATTAATGACAATATTAATTTTATTTTTTCCTCATAATAAACAATAATGAGATATTATTAAACATAAATATTAAGAGTTTATTTGGATGGATGTGAATTTTAAATTAAAGGATTTGAGATTAAATTTTACACAAATATTGTGGAGTAACTATTTTAGGTGGATTGAAAAATTAAAAAAGAAAATAAGTTGAGATAGAAATGATATATTTTAGTAGAGAAATTCTATAAAACACACAGCAAAAAAATGTCTATCATATGTTGCAGTTATGATCTTTGTGGTCTTTAGTTATGACACATTATAACTTCTTGTGGATTGAAGAGGTCTTTGATTATATATTAACTAATGATTTGTAATGACTCATTCTGATATTAGTTATGACTTATTGTAATTTTTTTTTTTTGGTTATAACTGAAGATGTGTTGTTTGGTTATAATTTATATAATAGTCATTTTAGTTATGAATGAAAATAATTTGGTTATGAAAATTTATAATATCAATACCATAAAGTAATAACTAGTATATGGTACACCCTTTTTGGAGTTGTATAATAGGACTTATTTTAGTAGGTTCATTGTAATTAGAAAGAAAATTTATAATAGAGGGACTATTATAATTTGAAGAAGAGATATTATTATAATTTTATAGAAGATATATATATATATATATATATATATATATATATAATATAATATAATCTATATATAGGGGTACCAATCTAATTATCAAAACTTGAGGGGGGCACGTGCCCCCCAGGCATAGACTGCCTTTGCCTCTACTTGTGAATGTATATTTGCATATGTTACTCTTTTGGGCAAGTTAGTGGAATTAATGGAAGAATCACATATATATATATATATTGTCGTTATTTGTTAATATTGTGGATGGTTTATTGTAATTATTTTGGGCGTTACATAACTCATACATTTCATCAATACAACATTTCCCTAAACTTTCTCAAGTCTAGGGCTTTTTCCAAAAATATGGGTTTCTCATTTATTTTAAAAAAATTTGCTTATGAAACTTCCAACACATTCTCATAGTTCATCAATTGAAAGATTTGGAGAAAATTAGAAAGAAACCCCCCCTTTAAATCATATGG
Organism: Camellia sinensis; assembly: GCF_055761805.1. NCBI lineage: Eukaryota > Viridiplantae > Streptophyta > Magnoliopsida > Ericales > Theaceae > Camellia > Camellia sinensis. Next base: position 152,491,081 of record NC_138970.1, read on the forward strand.
AAAACTGATAAATCAAACCCCAACTCAATAAATACAAAACATCTTCAAAACAACCTTAGATATACTTATATACTAGCATATCACCCGTGCTATGTACGGATTGTATTTACAATTATCTATATATGTGAATTGTGATTTTTAAAAGTCTTTTTTTTTTCTTCCTTTTTTATATTATATTAAAGTTTAATATTTTGATAATAATTATATGTGTTAGACTTTTCATGGAATTGACTGCCTTTTTTTTTATTATATTATATTAAAGTTTAATATTTTGATAATAATCATATGTGTTGGACTTTTCAAGAAAGTTTTTTTTATGCTTGTTCTTAATATATTAAAGTGTTATTATGAGGGATAATAATCATATGTGTTGGGACTTTTAAAGGAATTCATATGTATTGGATTTCAAAGAACTTTTTTTATGCTTGTTCTTAATGCATTAAAGTGTTATTATGAGGGTAAGACTTGGGGGTTGGGAGAAGTTAATAAATGCTAAGGTTTTTTTTTTTTAAATCAAAAAATTAGGAGATTTAGATTGGGAGATTGATACTCCCACAAGGCTTGGGCTTAAAAACCCCCTTTTGCTTAATATATAGTATAGATATATACATGTATAACTCAAAGAAAATTCCTACTTCAAGCAATGAAGAAGAGAAGAGAGAAATAGCCTTAAAATCCAACATTGATGAAAACGCGATTCAATCGGTGGAAAATGTAGCCCTCGTCGCCGTCTTTAATTTGGTATAAGGAACCCCTATCAAAACCTTGATGAATCTTACTAGATCTTAGAGAGAAGTCTGGAGTTGGATGAGTTTGAAGAGAGATGAAGGAATAAAAAGAATAGAAAGAGATAGAGAAATGAAAAAGTGACAAGAAAATGGGTAGGAATTCAACTTAAAAGAGAGGAAAAATAAATTTTCGGACTGAATTAAACTCCGCTGCATCTGCAGCAATCCTTCTGAACGTGCCCTTTGCATGTTTTTTTTTTTTTTTTTTTTTTTTTTTTTTTTTTTTTTTTTTCAGAAGCGAACTCCAACCTTAGCCCACATTTTTGCACGTGTGGCTTCCACTTCTGCACGTGCGGCCTTTTTTCCGCACGTGTGGCTCTACCCCCACACGTGTAGTTTTGTTTTATCGTTTTTTGTTTTAAGGCAAAAGCACTCTCTGGTTCTACTCCTACGCCCAATACTCGAAGGTTCCAACTTAGGAAAGATTTCAAAGAACTAAAATATGGAAGATTACAAAGTGTAGTGACATTACACGGTCCACAAGGTCTCGGAATTAAATCTAAAGGTCTTGAAAGAAAGGTGTTTAGGTAGAATCAAATAAGAGGTTGATTGGGTTACATACCCGGGACACACATGTTTTTTTGGGTCTTGTATTAAATATCTAATTTCGTTTATTATTTGTAATTGATTATTTCTAAAATTTTCGCTAATTTCTTTTGATAGCCTAATTAAATTATTATTTTGCACTATTATTATTTGTAAAGAAGTACTATTATTTATCAGATTCTACTTCTTCACTATATTTAAAACTTATGTAAATGTTATTGGCAAGGCTGAGAAACTGAGCTCTGATACCAATTTCACTAGCAGATTTTATTTAATATTAAGTCTTGTAAAAATTTTCGTTAATAATCTACACTTGCCTTCTCTAAGGATATTTTTTTCTTTAATACTAGCAATTCTCTAGTTATATTATAGATTGTCCAGACGCAATAGCCAAAAGATAATTTATCTATTTAACTCACTTTCTAATTTAGAAATTTAATCTAAACTATTTTTTATTTTATTTTAGCTCTAAATGCCATAATTAAGTGCATATAATTATTACCTATAAGATTCTACAAAAATATAATTTTTCCTAATATTTTTTTGTATTTTTTCATTTTTATAAGGGTCTATTTATAATTATTGAAACTTGATGATGATTGAACTTGATAAGATGGTGTGAGGTGTGTGTTCCATCTAGGATTCGGGTAATTCGGTCTTTGCCGAATTCAGTGGGTTAGGACTTACTGAAAAACAAAAAAGAAAAATGCTTGAGAGCTCTAAGAAATGAGCTCTAAATCATGCACTAATGACATGAAAGTGTGTGGGGTCCAGTTTAATGTAATGCTTTAGCTTGAAATTTTTTTTTTTTTTTTTTTTGGGACTGCCAGCTCAGTAGAGCTTTTTTTAGAGCTCTACTTTTAGAGCTCTATAGTATTGTTGAACAAAAAATATGAATTTTGGATTTCGTGAAATTTAAGGTTTCAACTTCAACAGTTGGGTAAGAGAAATCTCAATTGTATATTTAAAATTGAAGAATTTTATTCATGTCAATTTAGAAAACAACTACTCGTCCTTTATTTTTATTTAATTTTTTTTTTAAAAATGAGAAAATGAACCACTTCCCTTCTCTTTTTAATTTATGCCTTTCATTTTTCGTAAAATAGTTAGGATTTCTCCATCTTTACTTGTTGAAACTGAAATTCTAACTTCACATCAATAAATTTTCTTTGAGATTTCTTAAAAAGTTTATTTGTTTGGTACAATATTAAAATTGAAAAACGTTTGGTGGCTCAAAATTTTGTGATTTAAATGGTTCAAATCTGTTAAAACGACGTCGTTTTACACTCAAAACGATGTAAAACGACGTCGTTTTGAGTGATTTGAGCCATTTGAATCACAAAATTTTGAGCTACCTAGCATTGTTGATTAAAATTTTGGCCTTTTTTTAATGATATTTTTAGAGTAATTAAAATTGAGTTTGCTAAATTAACTAATTTTGTTTAGTAAAATGAGATTTTTTAGCTTTGTGTGTCTGAAGGGGTTCCTCCGTGAGAAATTTGTGCTGTGATGAATGATATTCGGTCCATGGCTAGTAGCGGGGGTTTAGCCTTCAAATGGTGCCCCCGAATCCAGAACAGAACTGCTCATTGGGTGGCTTCAACTTGTTTGCGAGATGCTTTGCCTGTTGATTGGGTGTCCAAGCCCCCCGTGGCTTTTGTTGGATGCCTTTAGCTTAATTCTTTGTAGTTGCAGCTTTTCTTGGTACAAAAAAAAAAAAAAAAAACCCCAATAAATGGTCTTTTACGCTCCACCCGAGAGGCTTATCGATAGTAATGGGCTTTCCAATGACAAACCTCTCTGTGCACGGGCTGGGCTGCCTCTCTTTTCTCAAATCCAGTCCAATGGCATTCCTATTACGTGAAAAAACCTTGCTTATTATGGCACGTGAAACACCTTGTTTACAAAATGGGATTGTTAATTTATTTTTAAAAAGAAATTAAATATGATTTAATTATATAATTATTATTTTGTATAATTTGAGAATAAAATTATAAATCAAACCGTGAATAACTTATTGGCAGATAAATAAATTGTGATTTGAGCTGTTTTAATTTACTGGTTGATTGAAGAATATTTTTAAGTAATTATCAAACATTTATAAAATATATAATACTAATTTGTATAATATTATTCATATATATAACACAAACTAATTTTACATAATATTTTTTATATATATAACTGTTAATTTATAATAAATTTCACATCTTAAATCTTTTTCACATTTATTTTTACTTTGATATTTTATTAGAGATTAAAAATACACACACACATATATTATGACGGAGCGAAAGTAGGGTTGGGCATAGAGTTATCCAACCCACGAAAACTGTCCTACTTGGTCTGATCTGCACACAATTGAGCGGTTTCAAGTGTATAGTAAAATTGGATGTGGTTTAGAATATGGCTATGTTGCAAGTTGTGGGTGGGTCTCAGGTTTTACCCGCATCTGCAAGTATCTGCCCGCATTTATATAATTTTTTTTAAAAAAAAAAATTGGACCGTCAATCTCCTTATTGACAGATTCATATTACATATTTTTTTTTTTTTTGTCTAAATCCTAATCTCTCAGCAACAGCCTCTGTTTTCTCACTCTCTCATTCACTCCCGTACTCGTTCTTTCATTTCTCTCTCTATGGCAACCGATGATCGGTTGGCATGAAAACAGGTGATCGAATTAGTTTGCCTTCGCAACACCTTCTTCGGCAACTTCTGTGAGCTGTAGCTGCAACACCTTCCACTTTCGTTACGGTCAATCAAATCTATTTCTGTTTTGGATTTTTTTTTTGTTTTCAAGAATTGTTCCTCACATAAACTTATTTGTATTATAAAAATAAAATAAAATAAAATAAAAAATTAGAAGGTAAATGAACATTCATTTTCAAACTTGTTCACTAGAACCAACCTATTGATGAGTTCAATATTAGAACAAAAAGAGTTGAATTTTTTGATTATTTCTTTATATTATAATTATCATTTAGGAGCTTTTTAAGGATCTGTTTCTCATTGTAAATTAATGATTTTAAGAAATATGAGCCTTTTATGACCCAAAATAATGTTTAGAAAATGGGGAAAAAGGCCAAAAAGAATATTTACAAAATGGGGTGGAAAAACAAAACAAAACAAAAAAAAGGTACAAAAATAATTTTTAAAGGAAAAAGTCTAATCTGCAAACTGCTAGCACATTCGAGAATCCTATCTGTACAAATCACAACCCGCAGTACGGGTGGTTGCGGGTTCACTTTTCTCCAAACCTGCACATATTCGGACAGGTTCAAATCGCAAACCGAACCGTCAAAAACCAATCCGTGAACACCCAAAAGTGGAACTGTTTCGAAAACGGATTATAAATTTTAAAATTTAATCTGCCATTATCGGATAATTGGTGCGGACTAGACAATTTTAACAAATTTGACAATATTTTGCATAATTCTAATTATTAATATTTAATTTAGTTAATAATTTTTTTTGTACAACATAAAATGAATAGTTTGAAATTACATTGACCTCCCTATCAGAGTTATTAAGTAACAGCCTGGATAGAATATATAATTATGCATTTTTACCTTTTAACTGCCATATCTTTTACCCGTTTTCTTATTTTTGTAACCAGACAATTCTAATTCAAAATTTCACCCACATGATTGGTGTTTGACAACACAAGGTGCTATTGGGTTGCATGAGAGGCCATGCGGTAACAATTGAGAGATTGTCACTGACAAGGACAGATTCAAAATTATCACCGTAACCCACGACATCTCCTCCTACTCTTCTTCTTCAGTCTATAACTTCTTCCCCACTTATGGCAACAAGTGGCGTAGCCAAGATTTCCTTTCAGTGGTGTCATTCAGAGGGAGAGAGACAGAAAGAACAAATGAAGGAATGCATCAATGGCAATATGTCAATAGTTGTTAGAGAATGAAGCGTTGATGGAGCAAAGGAATGAACGAACACTGAGCTAAAATTGACACCACTAAACAATAAATAGTTCCAAATATATGTGATATATGTGATATTTATCTAGATTCATTGCGGTCATTTTGTTAAAATTGACACCACTAAATAATGAATAGTTTCAAACACTGGGGTCATTTTGTTAAAATCCAAAACTATTAAACAAAATTTCATATATATTTAAACAAAATTTAAAAGTTCAATGGTGTCAATTGACACCACTGAATTACACTTAACCCCGCACTGGATGGCAACTAGTCATAATTCCTCAGAACTCATCATATATAACCTAACATACACACACACACACATATATATACACACCCCACCACGATTTTGTTGATTTTTTGTATATTTAGTTTCACCATAAACACACACACACATATATATATATTAGCAGCTGGCACACGATGCGTGTGCAATTCAAATAAATAAAAATAAAATAAAAAATTCATTACATATTGCGTGCTTCCTCTAAGTTCTTAAGTTCAAAACCTTTTAGGTACAAACAATTTCTTGACGCCAGTCTGTATAAGACTTTGTCTTAATTTTAGTTAGAATTCCTGCAAGTAACGATAGTGAGATTAATCCTTTGAATTAATTGGTCCAATATAGCGAATACTGAGTTATTAGAAAAAATAATTCTTTCAACAAATTAACAAAGCAAATTAGAACCTAAAAGCATCCACACACACCTGTGCTAGGATGGAAAAAATAGAGAGAACAAATTTAATACGACTCTCATTCCATTCTAAGTCTTCTTTATTCCTTTGTTTGAATGCATAATGCATCTTTGAATATAACGTAATCGACAGGTAGCTTCCATTCTAAAGTCAAATTTTTTGATACAGCAATTTTTGTACGAGTCTCATTCCATTCTAAGGTCAAGTTTGGCTATCTTAAATAAGTACACATTTTTTATCTTTTTATCTTTTTTCCATCACATCATCTCTCTATTTTTCTGCACATCTTTTCGTAAAAAGACAAAAAGTATACTTATTTAGGTCATTTCAAACAACTCCTAAGTCTCTTTTGTTCCTTTATTCTATGGAAATTTCACATATTGTACAAAAAATAAATAAATAATTAGGACCAATAAATGGTGGATCTTGGGACGGTTTGTTGCAGCTAAAATGAACTGATTATGACTTTTTTAATTTAAAATTTTATAATGTCAGATTGTTTGATACAATAATTTTTGTTTATAACTTATTAGACATAAATAATTTGAATAAGTTAAAAAAAAAAAAATGATTATCTACAAGTTGCAAGATACATATTTTTAATTTATATTTTCTAATTATCATCTTTTAACTTATTGTAAATTGCATCAAACAAATCCATTGAATGAGATGAGTAGATGGTGTCAAACTTATGAAATTGGGGGCATAAGAGCCACTGTTTTATTTTTTAGATTACATCAAGTCAAACATACTTGTAAAAAATTAACTTGATTAGATATCGATAACTATTTCATCGAATTATATTTATATTCAGTTTTATATTTCAAATCATATTTACCATTCATTTTTTGAAAACAATTCAATAAAAAAGTTATCGATATCCGATTAAGTTGATTTTTTGTAAATATGTTTTACTCAATATAATATAAAATATGAACTGTTTAGATTATCAAAATAGATCATGAAATGAACCCTATTGACCGCACAACAACCACCCCAATTCCAAAACCTACATTGCAAAATAACATATGAAATATTTTTTCAAGTTTGGTCAAACCTAGAATTGGGTTTACCCTTATATTCTTAAACTAGTCTAAAAAAAAGTCTCAATTCTACTCGTATGACCAGAATATTATTTAATGAAAATATTTTTACATATTTTAAGATTAAAAATATTTTTACATATTTTAATGGTTAATTTAATGATTTAGGTGACTCTTTAATATAACAAAGTATTATTTAATTTTTAACACAAAAAAATGAATATTATTAATAAGTTTGTTAGCTTGTTAATTTTTTTCAGAAGAAAGTAAGATATAATTTATACAAAATAAATCTAAGCAATATAAAACATAAATACATAAGTATGTTATATATAATGATTTGTGAGTGGACTAGACAGGCTTTGAAACACCCACTACAAGCAGATGCACATTTGGCGATTAAAATTGGTGACTAAAAAAAATTTAGTTACTAAAAATTATGAAATAGGCAACACAAATTTTTTTTAGTCAGCAAAAGTATAATATTTAGCTATTAATTTTTTTTAGTCGGGATATGTTGATTATTGGCGATTAAAAAAAAATTTAGTAGCTAAAAATACTAGAATTGGAGATAAAAAAATTATTTTAGTCGCCGTATGTTAAGTTTTGGTTACTAAAATCATTTAGTAGCCGAATGGAAAATAAAAAAATATTTTTTATCTTTGGCGACCAAAAGTTTGGTCGTTAAAAACTTATTTTTAGAGACAAAAAAAATTTTTAGTCGCCGTATATCGAGTTTTGGCTACTAAAATCATTTAGTCGCCAAATAGAAATAAAAAAATATTTTTTTTATCTTTGGCGACCAAAAATTTAGTTGCCAAAAATTTATTTTCAGCGACAAAAGTAAATTTTAGTCGCCAAAAAACTAAAATATTTGGAGGGATTTTTCAAATTTTGGAGGGCTTTATAAATTAATTGGCGACTAAAAAAATTTAGTCACTAATGGTGTAATATATATATATACTTGGTTTCCAAAGCAAAAACCAGCGCTTGTGTCTCTCTCTCTCTCTCTCTCTGCCTCTCCCTCTCCGCTACTCTTCTCCCCTCCCTCTCTCTCCGCCTTCTCCTCCACCTCCCAACACTACTCAAACCTTGACCCCATTTCCATTTCACTATCTCCTTCGCTTGTTGATTCTCCGTCGTGTTGGTCAGCAAATCCCAAGTTTTGGGTGAGGACAAGCCAGCCTTGATTTAATAACGATTTTCGGAGATTTTGGGTTCTCAGAGTCGGGGAAGTCAGTTCAACGACCCCAATTCGAGCGATGTGAAACTCATGTTGAGTTCAAAGGACGGACTCACTGTTTCCTTGAATGTTCATCGGCAGATCTTGGTTGCTCACATCCGATTCTTTGCGGTTATGCTTTCTGATCGGTGGTCGAAGTAGCAGTGAACTTCTAACCCCTACATTGTCGAGATTGTTGACTGTGATGATGTTGAAGTTTACATTGAGGCTCTAAGTTTGATTGTGGGAGCCGAATAATTAGAATAATCAGAAGCATACTCTAGAAGACATATATTACACGGCTCTACTCTGCACGATAAGGATGCCGAATATAATAGATGGGCCGAACAGATACTGAACCATGGAGCTGAGTAAATAAGAGGACGATGAGCGACAAGTGGGCCCGGCCATGAGGCCCAGGAAACAAGTATAAATAAAGGAACAACAGACTAAGAAAAGTATGTGAGAATTGCAGTGCTTAACTTAGAATATAAGTATTCTTGAGTGCGGTTACTGACTTGTCCGTCGGAGTGCTAATTCTGGCACCTCCGCCGGAGTGTATATTCATTTTCAAGTGACCGGAAGAGGATCTCGAGCGTTCCCCAAGATCAGAAGAGTATTTCCAAACCACCTCTCCACAATTAGCTCTGTCTGTGAGAATACTCAAGTACATCCATGGTGAGCGTGACGGAAGATCCTCCGACAATCACCGTTGACCCTATACCCCAAGAGGAAACCACTCCAACAAACTTGCTTGGAACAGAGACTATCGCCGCAAGACGTGCCTTGAATTTCGCCTCACCCTCGCCTTCGAAGCACGAGACAATGCAGGCGATCATGGAACAAGCAAAGCAAAATGAACAGAGGTTAGAAAACATGATCGCTGAGAACGAACATCTTCATGAAGATTTGGCCCTACAAATGGCGAAGTCTAAGCAAGCTGCGCGCCCAAATCCAGAACAACCTCCGAAGGCCGGTGGTCGACAACCTCGAGCACGACAAGACATTGATAGTGACTCCGACTTATTATCCCCAGAGCTCAGGAAGAAGGGACAACACGAAACCACCAGTTCTTCCGAAGAGAGTCCCCGTGCAATGCACAAGTGAAGAAGGAACAGTTCAGACGAAGACCAACATGATCCCTTCGTACGACGGATTGCAAAGGTTACGCTACCCAAGAAATTCAAAGCACCATCGTTCACCTTGTACGACGGAAAATCAGACCCCACCGACCACATCCACCACTACAAGCAGGCCATGACATTGCATGTAGACGACGAGGCCCTCATGTGCCGAATATTTCCCAGTAGTTTGGGACCATTGGCGGTCAGGTGGTATTATAAACTGGAGCCGGCTTCGATCAAAACGTTCCACCAACTACAAAAATCCTTCAGGGCCAGATTTATCACCAACGAAGTCCAGCCGAAGCAAGCCGACTCTCTCTGGGCAATGCAAATCTTGCCAGGAGAAAAACTAAGAGCATATTCGACGCGATATTGGGAATGCTTTAATCTTGTTGACGACGCTTGTAATGACTCCATGGACATCACCGCCTTCAAAATGGGATTACACCCAGATAGTACCCTTCGCAGTTCCTTGACTAGAAGACCCCCCAAAATAGTCTGGGGGTTGATGAAGAAAGTAGAGGAATACTGCAAAGTGGAAGATGACGCCTTGCGGGTTAAAGCCGGACACTTGGCTAACAAAACGGCCTCTCCCGAGATTGCTCAGCCAATAAGTTCCGTACCACCTTAGAGCCCTGAACCACAACAGCGGGCTAAATGAGACAGGAGACGGGACTCCTGCTGATCTAGCGATCAGTGCTCGCACCAGGCAAATGAGCAACTACAGGTCGATAGTAGGTGCACAAAGCGCGCCGACAAGAAATATACGGAGATTTCATAGCCAATCAGCTCGATTATGACCAAAATCCAACATCTTCCATTCTTCAAATGGCCGTCCAAGATGGTGGGACCTCTTGACACGAGAAGGCGGGACAGGTGTTGTGAATATCACAAAGATCATGGTCATGATACAGACAATTGCTATGCCTTAAAAGACCATCTCGAGGAATTGGTGCAAGATGGTCAGCTCCAGCAACACGTCCGGAAGAGCACAATCAAAACTGTTGCCCTTCGGCAGGAGTCACCTCCCCTCGGCGTAATACATATGATATACGGCCTTCCGATGCCATGTACCATACACTCAATTCATTCAGCCCCCCAGAAGCAACGTACACAAGCGAAATAGCCCCACGAAGCTCCGAGTATCATCTTCGACGATTTCGATCTTATCAACATAACGCTCCCCCATATTGATCCATTGATCATTAAACTACACGTGAATCGATTTACCGTCGAACACGTCCTCATAGACCAGGGAAGCACTTTGGAGGTCATGTACTACGAGACCTTCCTCAAACTCGGCTTCAACGAATCAGACTTGTCTCTAGCTCCTCATCCATTATTCGGCTTCAACGCAAACCCAGAGTACTCGTTGGGGAAAATCACGTTACTTGTTCGGGCGGGCTCCCAAACAGTGGATGTGGAATTCATGGTCGTCAAGCTATTTTCGCCGTATAACCTCATCATGGGGCGAACTTGGCTGCATACTATTCGGGCCATGCCAAGCACCTATCATCAGCTGCTACGCTTCCCGACTGAACACGGCGTTGAGCAAATCCGTGGTTCCCGACAATCCGCACAAGCATGCTATCTCCTTTCTGGAAAGACACCAACGGAGACACAGGTCAACTCCACTAAAGTTTTGAATTGAGATAGTCTCGTTGACGTTGGACGGCTCCTTGATGATAAGCCACGGAAGCTCTAGGCGATACCAGATGATAGGGGGCCGGTTGATGGAACGTTTGGCCTGCGGCCTTGCTCCTAACGCATTTGCGCAAATTCTATCATTAAACCCGACCTGTGGGGAATGATATTGGTTTTGAATGGCTCACCATGTACACTTTCCACTTTTGTAAGTGATGCAAAGATTCGTGTTTACTCACCGTGAAATCCAGCTCAAAAATATTCCAAATAAAGTCTCTGGATTCGGAGTGCCCTTCGTGGATGGTACGATTAGCCCAATAAAGTTTTCGAATTCGGAGTGCCCTTCGTGGATATCACGATTGGCCGAAAAATTCTCCGGATTCGGAGCGCCCTTCGTGGATGTCACGATTGGCCTAATAAAGTCTCCGGATTCGGAGCGCCCTTCGTGGATATCACGATTGCCCGACAAAGTCTCCGGATTCGGAGTGCCCTTCGTGGATGTCACGATTGGCCCAATAAAGTTTCCAGATTCGGAGCGCCCTTCATGGATATCACGATTGGCCCAATAAAGTCTCCGGATTCGGAGCACCCTTCGTGGATATCACGATTGGCCGACAAAGTCTCCGGATTCGAAGTGCCCTTCTTGGATATCACGATTGGCCGACAAAGCCTCCGGATTCAGAGCGCCCTTCGTGGATATCACGATTGGCCGACAAAGTCTCCGGATTCGGAGCGCCCTTCGTGGATATCACGATTGGCCCAATAAAGTCTCCGGATTTGGAGCGCCCTTCTTGGATATCACGATTGGTCGACAAAGCCTCCGGTTTCGGAGCGCTCTTCGTGGATATCACGATTGGCCGACAAAGTCTCCGGATTTGGAGCGCCCTTCGTGGATGTCACGATTGGCCCAATAAAGTCTCCAGATTCGGAGCGCCCTTCGTGGATATCACGATTGGCTGACAAAGCCTTCGGATTCGGAGCGCTCCTCCAGCCTCCGGATTCGGTGCCCCATTGGAGCATGACGTCCTTGGATAGACAAATCTCCGGATTCGGAGCGCTCTTCGTGGATATCACGATTGCCCGATTAAAGCCTTCAGATTCGGAGCGCCCCTACAGCCTTTGGATTCGGTGCCTCATCGGCGCATGACGTCTTAGGGCTGATAAAGCCTCCAAATTCGGTTAACCAGTGTCATTGAGCGGCGCTCAAGGACCCCGTAATATTCCGAATTCAAAGCGCCCTCCAGAATAAAAATATTTACACTTCGAAGCAGGGATATGTAGGTTGAGCCAGCACAACCGTGTGAATAAGACAAAACGTTCCAGCATTCAAAATAAGATGCTTAATTAAGCATATAAAAATTCAGAATGAAGTAACCTTCTAGAATGAAACATTTTATTTGATTAAACAGTAATTACAAAAAATGCAATCCGCGTTCGAAGCATTATAATATCTGTTCTTATATGGCGTCGCGTTGGGACGAGCGGCAGTGCCAAGTCAACGCCCGCTGGTTAGAGCACCCGCAACATGAAATGCCTTGATCTGGCTGTGCTAGAATCCACTATTCACACTAACAAGATAATCACCCTTGAGGCTGGGACCTTCGACACCGTAGACAACGTCAAGGCCAAGATCCAAGACAAGGAAGGAATTCCCCATGAAAATAATACTACCCAACGGTCGCGGCGCTACGTCAGCCTCATTTCTCGGTCGCGATTACGGAAAACTTCGCCATTGCTGTTTGTCCCTTCGAGGTGATCTGCTTTGACGACTTAGAGCTGACGTTTTTCTCGTCTTTTGAACGCCCTACCTCCCGTGCGAGTGGGTTCTTTGCTGCGATTCATTACAATGTCAAGCTTAGCCAGAGTCCGAGCTTCTCCTCTGCTGCTGAAGAAAAACTCCATTCGACATACACACTTATCTAACCCCACGCAACAAAATCATTTTAAATCGAGTCTGAGCACAGTAAGCGAAGCCTTTAGAGCGAAAAATTCGTGGCGATTTATTTTGAAACACTTTGTGTTAGCCCCGAGGCAATTTTATTAACACTGAACTCCAAAAGACGGACACCGAGGGATATTAGCCACAGCCACTCCATGTGCCAACTGTCTCCGAATTCGGAGCCCCTGGCGCATGACACCTTTGGGCCGGTTGAGCCTCCGAATTCGGAGCCTCCTCGGCACGATTGACCGCGCGTAACACATGCAAAATATAGATTTAATGAAGAGTGCTCATGACAAGCTGACATATAACCGTTCAGAATTAAAATGACTAGCTGACTCGGGCCGGTCAATGTTTATGAATGAAACACATGCAAACACATGTGTGCCGAATCCAAATTACAATGAAACTTTTAAAATAGGACATTTTATTCAATTAGGCAATAATTACATAGTTATGAACGCGATCCGCGTTCGAATGTTACATTGAGAGTTTTTACACAACGTCTCCCTCATCTTCACTCTGCTCGACTTCAAAGGCGGCAAACGGAAGATGGTTACGTTGGTACAGTGGCAATGCCGAGTCGACGCCCATTGCTCGGAGAGCTTCTTCGGCCTAAGCGCCTTGATCCAACTGTGCTTAAATACACAATTTTTGCATCGACAAACTTTCTCGGCGAGTTTTTCCTTGGTCTTCTGTATCCCGAATTTCCGGCCATTATGGAAAGCCTTTTTCATAGGCCCTCCCCTTCGCGGATTCCATCGCGAACATGCTCGCTGTATCTCGATCGACGAGCGCGGTACTAATAAGCCGTTGGGTGACCCTTTCTTCAACGATTGGGTTAGCCTGTCCGACGGGTTGCCCGTGAACGGCCTTGACCTTCCTTAGCTCACGTTTAGCCTTTTCCACGCGAGCCTTCAAGTTTCGGATGAGTTCATCCCTCTTCTCTATTTCTCGGCGGGCAGCACGGAGACGCATATCGATTTCGTAGGCGGTGTAGAGCCCCTTCACCGCACCATGAATGCCTTCATGAAACACTTCGAAGTCCTGCCGACCTACCATTGACTGCTGGACCTCGGGAGGAAATATCTGTCGAGCAAATTCGACCGCCACACTTGAATCTCGAACGATCGAGTCCGCATCTATCATGGGTCTATTCCTCACGAAGACTGCGAAGCTCAATGGGCGTAGGTTCGCACCGGGCTCCCTTCCAGAACGAGGTTGCGGGGATTTGCCCTGTGGCTCCTTGTCCCTCTTAGGCGACCTACTTCGACGACGAGGAGATCTACGTCTCTCTCGATCCCATGAAGTCCTGCCTCCCGCCCGCGAAGGTTCGCCACTTCGATTCATGTTTCCTCCCAGCTCCACTAGCGTCCTCACTTCCCCTTTGCTGTTGAAAAAGAGTCTATTCGGCATTCGTGCTCGTTTATTCTTCATCAAACACCTGAACTGAGTTGCTCACTGAGCACGCAAATAGGACCTTCATTCATTTATTCCCTACGAGGGCAGCACCACCGAGGCAATCTCATTAATATCGAAACCTCAACAGTCCGACGTCGACCCAGTCGTGCCCCCATCACACTGTTATTCGGCGTTTAACGTTCGCGAACCAGTTGGGGCAATGGCAAATTCCTCAATCTATCCGGCTTTAGTGCCGCAGCCGCTTTACGAATCGATTAATCAATATTGTATGATTTGCCGTTTAATGTTCGCGAACCAGCTGGGGCAAGGGCAGATTCATCAATCTATCCGGCTTTAGTGCCGCGACTACTTCACGAATCGATTAATCAATACCGTATGATTCGGCGTTTAATGTTCGCGAACTAGCTTGGGCAAGGGTAGATTCATCAATCTATCCGGCTTGAGTGCCGCAGTCGCTTCACGAATCGACTAATCAATATTGTATGATTCGCCGTTTAATGATTCGCGAACCAGCTGGAGCAAGGGCAGATTCATCTATCTAATCCGGCTTGAATGCCGCAGCCGTTTCACGAATCGACAAATCAATATCGTATGATTCGGTGTTCAAGGTTTGCGAACCAGCTGGGGCAAGGGTAGATTCATCAATCTATCCGGCTTGAGTACTGCAGCCGCTTGACGAATCGACTAATCAATATCGTATGATTCGGCGTTTAAGGTTTGCGAACCAGCTGGGGCAAGGGCAGATTCATCAATCTATCCGGCTTGAGCATTGCAGCCGCTTCACGAATCGACTAATCAATATCGTATGATTCGGCATTTAATGTTCGCGAACCAGCTGGGGCAAGGACAGATTCATCAATCTATCCGACTTAAGTGCCGCAGCCGCTTCACGAATCGACTAATCAATATTGTATGATTCGCCGTTTAATGTTCGTGAACCAGCCGGGGCAAGGGCAGAGTCATCAATCTAGCCGGCTTGAGTGCCGCAGCCGCTTCTCGAATCGATTTACTAGTCCTATTCGGCACCAAAAGTCTGTTTACTTGTTCGGATAAATTAAAGTTTAACTACTATAATTACCAAGATTACACTGATTCCAATCGCCGGTTAGAAAGCACAACAGACAGTAATCATTTTATCCAAAGTAGTGGAAGGCAAAACTCTTCATTAATATCAGAAACTTCGTATAAATAATAGTGACATGGGGAGGAAATTTTCATTAATAAATTGAGCACAAATAGTAACTAATTTATACATGAAAATTACCTTCAACTAACAAGGATCCACTAAACAAAAAACGTACATCGGAATTAAAGATGCCTAATAAAACTAGAATGTGTCCCAGGTCAATCCTCGGGATCAGACTCAAGTGGCTCGACGTCCAATTGCTCGTATGGAATTGGCAAGGCCAATGTAACTCTAGCGGAAGCAAGGGCTTTGAGCCACCCATGTTTGAATCCCTGATTCTCGAATTTGGGGACCTCATCTACATATTCCTTCAAGGCGGCGCTCTTCCTAGCTTCTAGCGCCGTAGAAGCTTTAGATTCGACTTTTTTCTTGGCCGCCTTCAATTCTTCTAACTCGGCCTCTGCCTTGGAAAGCGCCTCCTGGGTTAACTTGCGCGAGTCTTCGCTCGTGTTCGCCCTATCCTCAGCTTCGGATCTAACCTGGTCAATAGTCTGAGCCCTCTCCTTTTTAGCTTCGGCTCGAGCACTTTCCATTGCGGCTCTCATCGCCTCAAACTCGGCCCTACTTCTTTCACCCTCAGCTTCAACCTTTAAGCGGCCAATTCTTTCAATGGCATCATGCTGCCGGCAACCTAGTTCGGCTATCCTTCCAACCGTCTGCAAAACAAGTTTGGATCGCTACATCAAGCAACGTCGTACGCAAACCAAACCAAACGAGCAAAAACGAAAGTATCGTATACATACCAGAAGGGCCGACTGGGCAGCGAACGCTATAGCTACCAAATTCGGCTCTTCTCGAAAAGTGGCCTTGTCAGCCGGTAGCGAAACTGAAGTGGACAAGCTCAACGCCACGGCTGGATCCTTCATGGCAGATGCATCAGCAGAGATTGGCATGTCTTTGATCTTCAGTTGAACAACAAAGGGGACAACCACATCGGACTCCTTTAAGCGAGGCTGTTTGTCAACAGGGCTATCCTCTGAGCCAGCCTCTCCCTCGGCAGAACGTTTTTTGCCCCGCTCTTTTGAAACCAGCCGTTCTTACGTAACCTGTTGTTTAGATCCCTCCGTCTCGGCCACAACAACTTGAGCCGTTTCTTCTCCAGTAACCGGTTGTATAGATTCAACCGGGGCAGGCTCAGAACAAGCGGCCTCAGCTTTTTTTCTGGCGGCCATTCTCTCGGCATTTTTCTTTCTCGCCATCTGTGTGAGATTTTCCCCAGCCACGCCTTCAGAAAAAGCTCCACGAAGATCTCCCAAATTTATAAAAATGTCTCTGAAGGAAAACTCCGCCCGACCCCAAGTGGACGGAGAGTTAGGCTCGTTAAGATCGGCTATCGCAAATGCTGATTTGAGGGCTTCGTCGACTTCTTCGGTCTCCGTAGCGAACACCTTCGTTGATTCAGCAACTACTTCGACCACCAGCTTTGTGATACCCCTGTTCCGTAATATGCTAATCGGTTCTTAATTTAAATATGATTATGTGTTTGATATAATTTTGTGTGCCAATTATGTGAATATATGTGATTTTGAAGTTCTATCTGTTCACCGTAGGAATATTTGTTTGAATAATCTTTTTTGGAAATTAATTGGAGGGCCTTACCGGCCACAGAACCCAAAATTGATTTCGCCATTGTGATTGGCATAATTTTTAGAGCCTACGGTGAAATTTAATTGAAAAATTGATTCGGACTAGATTAAGCTGAGTCAAGTGATGAATTGGTGCCCAATTATTTTATTCTTATTATATTGGCTTAGTGGGATTTGTTGTGTTTTAGCATTACACCTCATTTCTCTCCCTTAGATGATTTAGCCTGATCAAACTCTAAGAAAAGAAAAGAGAGGGCCGGCTGTTAGAGAGAGAGGGAGAGAATTTGGGTGATTTTGGCTCGAGATTTGGGGAACTTCAAGATTAAGCCCAAGATTTTGTTATGGTTTGGGAGATTGAACTCTTGGGTAAGTGAACTCATGGATTTTAGTTTGTAAATTATAAATTCAAGATTTATTAATGGCCAAGAACATGAGTTAGCTGATTATAAGAAAATTGAATTGGTTTTGTTGAATTGGAGGCCATTATGTGCATACATGTAAGAAAGTACCTTGAATTTGCATGTTTGAGCATGAAAATGTATAATCCACGTACAATTTTAATTGAAGCTCATGTTATAATCATCATTTGTGCTATCTAAGTTGAGAATGTGGCTAATTCATCTCATCCATGTACAATTTGAGAAGATATGAGCTTGAATGCATGAATTTGTTGTGTTAGTGTTGAGTTGGACACATTTTGGGGCATGCATGTAGATGAATTAAGAAATTAAGCTTCATAGTGTTATAATCTTGCATTGGTGCCATGTTAGTATGATTATATGTGAACTTTGAGCCTTAGAGTGCATGAAAAATTGGTTGGAAAATCGTGTTGGAGCTCAAGAACTTAATCTGGAAATCCTAGATTTTTGACGTCCGCTCGAGCGGGGAAGTGCTGCTCGAGCGGGAAAATTGTGCTCCCAGCACTTTTGGTAGACATGGTTCCCGCTCGAGCGAGGGAATTGACGCTTGAGTGGGGAGCTATGTAGACAGGAAGTCTGCTCGAGCGGCCAAGTTCACGCTCGAGCTGGAATTTGAGGTAACCAGCACTTTTGCAGGCTTAAGGGTCCGCTCGAGCGGGGAAGTCCACGCTCGAGCGGGGACCCTGTTTTCTGAAACTCTGAAAATGCATTATGTGTTATATTTTTCCGTTCTCTTTAACTTGTAAGCACTCTTAGGCATGCATTGAGCATTGTAAATGAGTTAACGAGTTAAGAAGAAAGCCTAAAGTGGAATATGTGAATTAAAGAACGGATTGAACTGTTAGTGACCCTTTTGTGTTCATGAAATATGTAGGGTCAAGCTCCAGGGAAAATCCACAAGCCGATCACTGTGAGTAATATCGATATTTGAATGATTGTGAATGTCCAATTATTATTCCCTTATAAGCTTTATGAGTTGCTAATTGGGATTGTGGACAAAAGTCTGACAGGAATAAACATAAATGGACCAAAGGTCGTTTCGATAAACATAAATGGACCGAAGGTCGTTTTGATAACAAAAGAACGGAACGAAGGTCGTTTTGACCTATATGAATGGACCGAACGTCGTTTTGACATATATGAATGAACCGAAGGTCGTTTTGACCTATACGAATGGACCAAAGGTCGTTTTGACATATATGAATGGGCCGAAGGCCGTTTTGACACGAATGAATGGGCCGAAGGCCGTTTTGATATAAATGAATGGGCCGAAGGCCGTTTTGAGAAGAATGAATGGGCCGAAGGCCATTTTGATATAAATGAATGGGTCGAAGGCCGTTTTGACAAGAATGAATGGGCCGAAGGGCGTTTTGACATAAATGAATGGGCCGAAGGCCGTTTTGACGTAAATGGAAATCGGAATGGGCCGAAGGCCAATATGTTTAGAACTACAGTCACTTGATCTAAACTTTGTATAAATGTACATATGTTAAGTAGGAATATGAATTGGGCCCAAGGCCATTTGGAGTATGTTGTTCGACATATTGTTTATATGACTGCTGTATTTGATATTATTCACTGGGCTATTGCTCACGCTCATTCATGTGTTTGTAGGCGAGCCAAGGGAAGTCCAAACCCAGCCCCAGTGAAGTCTGCTAGGAAAAATACAAGTTTTGAGGAAGTTAGCCTTGTGTCTCACTCTTGAGACCTATCCTTGCCTTTTTATTATGTAATTATATTTTGTCTTGCCGGCAAGGACTTTATGTATATTTGTAAATAGTCTGTCATGGGTTGACTTAATTCGATGATCCTGTCTGTAAAGAATTTTATAGTACTGTACTTTTGACGTGGGTTATTAACGTATATGAGTTTGGTTTGTTTTGAAGTGCATATAAGCACGGCTCTATGGACAAAGTTTTTGATTATTGCTTCCGTTTGGCCCCTCTACTCTGTTGACTTATGTCTATTTTGGTTTGAGGCCGTAGGTAATCTCAGGATTACTGGCCGGTTATGTCCTTAACCCATGGGGGCGGGTTCGGGTCGTGACAGAGTGGTGTCAGAGCACGAGTTAATAACTCACGCACTTGTCCAAAAGAGCAATGAGCGTCTAGAAAAGATCTAGGATGCATTCGTGTGATAAGT
Source organism: Camellia sinensis (assembly GCF_055761805.1). Classification (NCBI taxonomy): domain Eukaryota; kingdom Viridiplantae; phylum Streptophyta; class Magnoliopsida; order Ericales; family Theaceae; genus Camellia; species Camellia sinensis. The sequence continues at coordinate 152,510,782 of NC_138970.1, forward strand.
ATGAATTCGAAAGCATCGAGAATATGCTTAAGTGTTTTGATTTGGGCAATTATGTGCTATAAGTTGTGTTGTACTTGCATTGCAAATTGTTTGACTACATATGCTCTCTAGTATATGCATATTTGTAGAATCTTTTGTATATTGTATAATGCAAGTTTAATCAGATGGTGAGAGAGAACTCCGTAAAGTTATGTTTAACTTTAAATATTTGTTGATGATATGAAATGACAAAGACCCTGGAATGCTATGTTTTGTATGAATGATTGTCCAAATTTTCCTGGAACGAAATTGTGGTATCCTTAGCAGAGGCCCTCACCCAGGGGAAATAATACTGTGGCTTATGGTCATGAGGCCCTCGCCTGGGGGAAACAATACCGTGGCCTATGTATGAGATTTGTTACTCAGTACCGGAGGTTCCATTATGGAACTTGATATGCTCGACCAACTTGATATGCTATGCTAAAGGAAGTACCACACATGATTTGAATATGAGATATGAATTGTTACACTAATGTGTACAACAAGTTTGTTTTGTTATAATGTACATACATGAATATATGAATCATGAAAAGTTGTTTATGTGCATTCAATTCTGCCTACGGGTGTCTATGTGAAATATGAATATGATTTGAGTATATAATTACTTAGTAAATGTTCAGCATGCGATATCTGATAAGTATGTAATTATCTGTTACGTATGTGATTAATTACGTACGATATGTGAAATGAGAATATAAAGACGTGCTTATGTGTGACTATGTGTTTATTTTTGTATTGGACATCCCCGTATTTGGCATGATTTAATAAGAGTTCGTGTAGAACGTGCTTAAAGTAAGGGCATACGAGTTGGCAGACTCTTTTACAGCCCGACCTGATAGACTGGAAAGAATGGTATAAGAAATGGCAGAGATCTTAAGACAACAACGTCAGTTGCTGTTATGGTAAGAACTTTTGCCACCACCAGTGTAAGAAACGCCGAGGAGTCGTTGTTGGATTTCAGGGGCTTGTTATAGGAGTGGTAAATGGACCATATGGTAAGCAATTGTCCTTGAACTGAACAAATGCGAGTAAATCTTTTGCCCCAGTTGAATTCATACCAATGGTGGGAATTGTTAATCAAGATAGAGTAATTGTACTCGTCCCAGAAAGCACTCAGAATACTACAACTGTTATCCCAGGTATCTATACTGTTTATAAACAAATGCCTATGTGTTGATTGATTCTGAATTAGTACGTTTGTACATCTTTGCTTGGGATATTATTTGATTCGGATCGGCATATTTTTCCATATCTGCTGCATGTGCATCTGGATTGGTTAGACCTACATGATCGAGACCGTGTTCATTGGAGATATATGCCTCGTTTGGGAAATTTATGAAATACGTTTTGGGATATTGATTGACTCTGCACATGCACATGTATATCTAAACCACTGGAGTTGTGACTTTGTGATTGTATAATTGAGTTGAGCACCCCAAATAATAAACTCTGCAAGTTACGAGACCATGCATTTTGATTGGTAGAAAATTAACTGGATTATGTGACTATACTGGGCTCGACTCATAAACCTACATTTTGTGACTAATTTGGAACTTTTACGTAACAGACCCTATCTTATGTGCAACCGAGGAACTCTGTTTAATGTGTTACTGTGCACCATGTGCTTGTATATAAGACTTGTTTGGGAATTGCTGTATTGATTGTGGTACACACCTCCTGATTTGAATAACTGCACGTTTATGCAACTACCCCCGAATTTATGTAGTCGATGCCATATTGTACATGACTTGAAATGCTTTGATATGAACAGTTGTGATGAATAATTCTGATATGACTTTGAGAACTGATGAACTTAGGGCAGTTGAGAGACTATCAACCATGTACCTAAGCAAACGAAGTATGCCTTACAGAACCGAATGTGCCCTATTTGAGAAAATTTTTATCTGATTCGACCTGAGAGAACCTTTGCCTGATATTGTCTTGATGGAACCCTCATTTGATATAATCTGATAGAACCTTTGTTTGATTTAATTTGGTAAGACCTGTGTCGAGATTGGTTTGATAAGACCCTCTACCTAATTCGATTTTGTTAAACAGGGGATTAAGAATTGTTTATGAATAAATAGCCAGATTATTCTTGGCAGAAAAACTGATAGACCCAAAACTTGAATTCGTTTGGAATACTTAACTTATTTGAAAGACCTTTTGTGGGCTGTCAACAGATCGATCTAACTATGAACACCGTTGAGAACCAATCCCCAACTATTGAGGACATATGTGTTAAAAATGAACCGAATTGTACAAACCCCGTGATTGGGTGTCGTAAGGAGTGTTGTTCCATTTTGTTTGTTTGACGCTATGGGAACCGATGACGGTAGATTGATTTGATTTTGAGCAGTACTGAACATTTGTCTTTGACTGATCAGAACATGTTTTGTAAGGGAGAGTGGTTGCTTCAGTGTTATCAGATTTTGGGGAAATCAGGTTATAGGAAATGGTGTTGTGTTGCTTTGATGACATTCTTAGAGTGTCCTTTTGTGCTAGGGGACGTTAAGCCTATGTAGCACCTTTGATTGAGATACCTTTTGCCACTGACAGTTTCGTATGGGTGGGCTTGACTAATCGATCTGGAATTGGCCACCGACGGTCGCGAACGGGTGTGCTTCGATTCCGAGATGATTATTCCTTTGTTTTGTTCGGAATGTCATCCTTTGGTATTATGTAAATGTTTTAACATCCAAGAAACTTTGAAAAACCCTGATTGTCCGAAAAGTGCATGAATTCAGTACGCTTTGTATATAACCACCCAGTGTCATTATATTCTGTGATTGGAACCTTGAGAATGTGTGAATTGTGTTTGACATGCGATTGACTCCTTTGATACTGCCTTTGACATCATGGGGATTTACGTATATGAATTGCCTTATGCTTTTAATGACTATCAGATAAAGTAGAAAGACTCGATGGAACAGAGAATTGAATACTGAACTGAATTGTGAATTGCAAACTGTAAACTGTTGAATTGAACTTTTGTGACAAGGGAATAGACCTAACTTCTGTGACAAATTAGCTGACATTTGAAATAAATATGTTAATGACCTGCTTTGAAGAGGGTAATTGGTGAATGTGTGTCTAAGTATTTTTCGGGGCCAACAGGTCGAAGCCGAATATCAGATAGTGGCGGAACTACTTCAATCTCTCTATTTTGGAATGGAAATAGGAATATGTGACTACGAATTTTGTCGTGGGGCTACATTGAACACCCAAGGTATAAGTCCCGTTTGGGTTATTGTATATAGAATTAATAAATTTGCTCATTTCCTCTCTGTGAAGTTTCGCATAATGCTTATAGACTAACCACGGTTACATCGGTAAGATTGGTCGTTGTATGGAATCCTAGTATCTATTGTTTTAGGCAGGAATCCTAAGAGGTGTTTGAATTTTGACAAGCCTTCAAGAGGCAATGAGGACTGAATTGTGGTACGGCGCTGCTTTCCGTCCGCAAATTGACGCATAATCAGAAAGAACTTTTTGGATTTTGGGAGAAATACTCCAAATTTATGCAGTAGATTTTTTAGGGAATTTGAAAGATCTATCCATTGTTGGCAGACTTTGCTTACAACTACAACTTACACTCTAGATTGGTATGACACCATACAAGCCTTGTATGGAGAAAAAGTTGAGTCGTTGACTGATTGAAAACAAAGTGTTGCTTGATTTTGAGACCGAGTAGATAACTATCAAAAGGAACAGAACCGTTGAATAAGAAAGTATTCCGAATTGTTTTCGGCTACAGGTAAATTAAGTTTGGAGGACCAAACTTCCTAAAGGGGGGAAGACTGTGATACCCTTGTTCCGTAATATGCTAATCGGTCCTTAATTTAAATATGATTATGTGTTTGATATAATTTTGTGTGCCAATTATGTGAATATATGTGATTTTGAAGTTCTATCTGTTCACCGTAGGAATATTTGTTTGAATAATCTTTTTTGGAAATTAAATTGAGGGCCTTACCGGCCACAGAACCCGGAATTGATTTCGCCATTGTGATTGGCATTATTTTTAGAGCATACGGTGAAATTTAATTGAAAAATTGATTCGGACCAGATTAAGCTGAGTCAAGTGATGAATTGGTGCCCAATTATTTTATTCTTATTATATTGGCTTAGTGGGATTTGTTGTGTTTTAGCATTACACCTCATTTCTCTCCCTTAGATGATTTAGCCTGATCAAACTCTAAGAAAAGAAAAGAGAGGGCCGACTGTTAGAGAGAGAGGGAGAGAATTTGGGTGATTTTGGCTCGAGATTTGGGGAACCTCAAGATTAAGCCCAAAATTTTGTTATGGTTTGGGAGATTGAACTCTTGGGTAAGTGAACTCATGGATTTTAGTTTGTAAATTATAAATTCAAGATTTATTAATGGCCAAGAACATGAGTTAGCTGATTACAAGAAAATTGAATTGGTTTTGTTGAATTGGAGGCCATTATGTGCATACATGTAAGAAAGTACCTTGAATTTGCATGTTTGAGCATGAAAATGTATAATCCATGTACAATTTTAATTGAAGCTCATGTTATAATCATCATTTGTGCTATCTAAGTTGAGAATGTGGCTAATTCATCTCATGCATGTACAATTTGAGAAGATATGAGCTTGAATGCATGAATTTGTTGTGTTAGTGTTGAGTTGGACACATTTTGGGGCATGCATGTAGATGAATCAAGAAATTGAGCTTCATAGTGTTATAATCTTGCATTGGTGCCATGTTAGTATGATTATATGTGAACTTTGAGCCTTAGAGTGCATGAAAAATTGGTTGGAAAATCGTGTTGGAGCTCAAGAACTTAATCTGGAAATCCTAGATTTTTGACGTCCGCTCGAGCGGGGGAAGTGCTGCTCGAGCGGGAAAATCGTGCTCCCAGCACTTTTGCCAGACATGGTTTCCGCTCGAGCGGGGGAATTGACGCTTTAGCGGGGAGCTATGTAGACAGGAAGTCCGCTCAAGCGGCCAAGTTCACACTCGAGCTGGAATTTGAGGTAACCAGCACTTTTGCAGGCTTAAGGGTCCGCTCGAGCGGGGACCCTGTTTTCTGAAATTCTGAAAATGCATTCTGTGTTATATTTTTCCGTTCTCTTTCACTTGTAAGCACTCTTAGGCATGCATTGAGCATTGTAAATGAGTTAACGAGTTAAGAATAAAGCCTAAAGAGGAATATGTGAATTAAAGAACGGATTGAACTGTTAGTGACCCTTTTGTGTTCATGAAATATGTAGGGTCAAGCTTCAGGGCAAATCCACAAGCCGATCACTGTGAGTAATATCGATATTTGAATGATTGTGAATGTCCAATTATTATTCCCTTATAAGCTTTATGAGTTGCTAATTGGGATTGCGGACAAAAGTCTGACAGGAATAAACATAAATGGACCAAAGGTCGTCTCGATAAACATAAATGGACCGAAGGTCGTTTTGATAACAAAAGAACGGAACGAAGGTCGTTTTGATCTATATGAATGGACCGAACGTCGTTTTGACATATATGAATGAACTGAAGGTCGTTTTGACCTATACAAATGGACCAAAGGTCGTTTTGACATATATGAATGGGCCGAAGGCCGTTTTGACACGAATAAATGGGCCGAAGGCCGTTTTGATATAAATGAATGGGCCGAAGGCCGTTTTGAGAAGAATGAATGGGCCGAAGGCCGTTTTGATATAAATGAATGGGCCGAAGGCCGTTTTGACAAGAATGAATGGGCCGAAGGGCGTTTTGACATAAATGAATGAGCTGAAGGTCATTTTGACGTAAATGGAAATCAGAATGGGCCGAAGGCCAATATGTTTAGAACTACAGTCACTTGATCTAAACTTTGTATAAATGTACATATGTTAAGTAGGAATATGAATTGGGCCCAAGGCCGTTTGGAGTATGTTGTTTTACATATTGTTTATATGGCTTCTGTATTTGATATTATTCACTGGGCTATCGCTCACGCTCATTCATGTGTTTGTAGGCGAGCCAAGGGAAGTCCAAACCTAGCCCCAGTGAAGTCTGCTAGGAAAAATACGAGTTTTGAGGAAGTTAGCCTTGCGTCTCACTCTTGAGACCTATCCTTGCCTTTTTGTTATATAATTATATTTTGTCTTGCCGGCAAGGACTTTATGTATATTTGTAAATAGTCTGTCATTGTTTGACTTAATTAGATGATCCTGTCTGTAAAGAATTTTATAGTACTGCACTTTTGACGTGGGTTATTAACACATATGAGTTTGGTTTGTTTTGAAGTGCATATAAGCACGGCTCTATGGACAAAGTTTTTGATTATTGCTTCCGTTTGGCCTCTCTACTCTGTTGACTTATGTCTATTTTGGTTTGAGGCCGTAGGTAATCTCAGGATTACTGGCCGGTTACGTCCTTAACCCATGGGGGCGGGTTCGGGTCGTGACAGGCTCTAAGTCTTGCTCCGAATCAGAAGCTTCAAGACCAATTTGCCTGAGGGTCTTGAAGCTAGGGAAGACAAGAGCCGTAAGGTGCTGTTCACCGGTTGGGATCGGAATATTGTCCGCAGCCAAGAATGTAGTATAAGTAGGCTCGTACCACAGGAGAATATGGGCGGCTCTCCCTTGCTTCTGTACGTTCGGACGGCCAAAGTATTTTAGTGCTGTCTTAATTTCCACAAGGACTGCGTCGTCAGCGGAGGTCAAAATCCTCTTCAACTTATTGCCTGTAAGAATAAAGGGTAAGGCTTGGAGAAAACACCGTATGAAATAAATATCAACAAATAAGGAGTTATATGGCAACCTGGTTCACCCCTCCGTCTGGGAATAGGGTCCAGGCGATCTTTGCCCTCACCGAATTCCCAGTTACCTCGGACATTGACCATTACATCGTCAACTCGTTTGCCAGAGCTGGCAAGCATCGTCACCAAGTGATGGTCGGTATCCTTGGCCATGAGAAAGTAGCACCCGAGCCGACCGGAGGATTTGGCTAAAGCATAGCAGTACCGAATCGCCGGAATGTCGATGTTGATCCTGAGACGTCGGTTCAACTCTACGATTCCCATTACGATTCAAAAAAATTTTACATTGGGTTGCGAAGGAATCAGACTCCAATAGCGGAGGACGACCCTAAGAAATGGGTGTAGGGGAAAGCAAACTCCGCTCTTCGCAATAGATAGGAGAGGGAAGATGATTGTATTTTGGTCATCCCTCTCCATATCAAGGGTATTGTCCGTTACCAGAGCAAGATGGACATCCTCAGGAATAGAAAAATGTTTTCGGAACCCAGAAATTCGACCCTCGGAAAGGAGGTGTTAAACACGCCGACTAACTGATGCTAGCGAGGTGTTTGGGGGGCAATTGTGGGAGCCGAATAATTGAAATAATTAGAAGCATACTCTAGAAGACATATATTACACGGCTCTACTCTGCACGATAAGGATGCCGAATATAATAGATGGGCCAAACAGATACTGAACCATGGAGCCGAGTAAATAAGAAGATGATGAGCGACAAGTGGTCCTGGCCATGAGGCCCAGGAAACAAGTATAAATAAAGGAACAACAGACTAAGAATGGTATGTGAGAATTGTAGTGCTTAACTTAGAATATAAGTATTCTTGAGTGCGGTTACTGACTTGTCCGTCGGAGTGTTAATTCTGGCACCCCCGCCGGAGTGTATATTCCTTTTCAGGTGACCGGAAGAGGATCTCGAGCGTTCCCCAGGATCAGAAGAGTATTTCCAAACCACCTCTCCACATTGATGTATTGTAAGGATTTGAGGAAGAAGCTCATGAAGGAAGATGCCACCAGAGTACTTGGAATCTTAAAGGTACTAATAATCATTTGCACATTGTAGAGGAAACTATGAACTTTTGTTGAATTTGTAGATTTATATGTTTGTACCAATTTGCCTATATATATGTCTGTTTTGTGATAGACTATTAAAAAATAGCAAAAGTTCAAATTTTTCCTCTTCAATAGCTTGCTAAATAGCTCAACAAAGTTGGTCAGAATCATTATTTTTTTCTTGCCTTCAAACTATTTAATAAAATGTCTCTTAGGAACTACTTAGTGTAAAACACCCTTTTGGACCCATCTCCTATTTGGGATGGAGGACAAAGTCAAAGTTAAATAATTCTAATAATACATTTGATCATTAAGCAAAGCATGGAAAAGTGTAGAATTTTATCTAACAGTTTTGTCAGTGAAAATTGCTCTAAAACTTTTTTCCTTGCATCATTGACTTGGCTAGTGGACTAGATGTCTATTATCTTTGTACTGTCATCAAATCAAATTTGTATGTCTTTATCTTGATGCAGTTGTGAAATTCTAACTATATTTTTGATATTTTTCCCTGTTGGTGCATCTTTCCTTTTGAATTTATCTGATTGAAAGGAAGACATTTATGTGACATTCCCTAAAAGTTGCAGGACGTCAAATCTACCTTTGAACTATTCTGAAACAGAAAAGCGAATAAAGGAGATGAAATGGAAAAAAGAAAGAATACTGGAAGATATGTAGAGAGAACAAGCATTATTGGACCATGAAAAGTTAATTTTTGATTTAGAAAAACAGGAGTATGTCAAGTTCCTGGCAGAAAGCTCATCATATGCGACTCAGGTAATGCCTTGAGCATATTTTGACTGGTAATGTGTAATAGTTTATCTGAAACTAGTAATTATTTTATGAGGAGTAAATTTATTAGCTGTAAGTTGACATAGACTGATTTTACATGCTATGTACAAATTTGCTCATAGTGTTCTTGTTTAGTTGAGTTACTTGGGGGAACACATCATTATTTGACTGAACACATCATTATAATCCATATCCAGTTGTGATGACAAATTATTATCCATGATAATTTGATGGGATTGTGCTTTCAAATGTTATATTTACTGATAGCCTTTGTGATTATATGTTTACTTAGACTATGTTTGGGCTTCGTGGGTCAGTGCAATAAGTGTAATTTTTTGTATGCATCTCTTCCAATTGGTCTATTTTTAGAATTTACTTTAATTTGATTCATCCAATCCTTATGTTTTCCAATGTAAGTGGTGTTATAGAACCAAAGAACTGTAAAGAAGATGAGGTATAGAAGAGGAAGAAGGGAAAGAACTAATAGAAAGAAGAAAAACAGGGATAATCCTAATCAATATTCAAATTCTTCAAAATCCAAGCCAAGTCGGATAAGTTCATTACATAAAGGCCTATTTATAGGCATCCTTGGAAAACCCAAATAAATTCTAATTCTAATCTTCAATTTATCTTCATCCAATGCCTTTGTGCACTTTATCTTATCCAATTTATCTTCATTAGCTCTTTGTGCAATTTATCACAAAGGGGCAGATATCGATTGGTTAATTCACTCTCTATCAAGGTATTTCTCAATCCTTCAAGTAGTATTGAGTTTTGAATACAGATTGTAGCCAAAAATTAGTTTTAATGTTAAATTAATAAAATTAATTTAACTTATTTTGTTTAATTTTTGTTTACTTCATCATTTTGATGTGAATTTTAATTATATGTTGTTCTATTTCCAGAACAAACAACCTTGAAACATATATATATATATATATATATATATATAATTGCATCACTATTCAGTACTATGTAGTTGTTATACATAGAGTTCTATAATTACCAATAGAATTAAGCCAAACAGAAGTTGCTAGAAAATCAATTATCTTTCTTTATGAACTTCATAAATTGATATGGAGTATTCATTCTGATGTATTCCATGTAGATGCTGAGTAACAAGTTAAACATGAAGATTTTTCTTTTGCAGGTAAATTAAATTGTCTCTTATCTAAATCTTATTCCTCAAATTTTATTTCAATGTTTCTTCCTAGTATTTTCCTTTTGTTTACCTATAACCAAACAGGGGGCAATGTGACTCACATTTGGTTTGCAGTAATTTTGGTGTTTGAAGCTGACAGGCACACAGATTAATCTGATTTGGTTTTCCCTTGATCATGGCACATGTAATTGTTATTTCTTTTTTTAATGAACAAATTATCAATAGTTCCTAGAAAGATACAGTACTTGCTGAGAAAGAGACAATGTAGAGTTGTACTGGACATATTTTGTTATTTTAATACATCAAATCCAGAAAATGAAGAAATTGATTCAAACTCAAGAAAATGTTTTTGGCTAATGTAATGGTATCGGAAGAACAATTGTCATTGAGACAAATTATCATGGTCAGTGGTGGAGCCATGATTTTTATGTTAAGGGGCCAGATTAATACTATGTTATTAGGAGATTAAAAAATGAATGACATACATTTTAGGGTAAATTACATTGACCTCCATATGGTTTGGAGAAGATATCGTAAGCCCTATAGTTTTGTTAGAAAGTTAGAGTTATTAATTTTATAATTGTTATAATTTGAAATGCCAATTTTATTGAATAAGTGCTAATGATTATTTTATTTATTTATTTATTTATTTTTTACAGATTGCTTTTGTGTGGGCTATTGCTTTTTACAGATTATTTTTTTGTACGAAGAGCATTTGTTCAGTATATGGACGACATTTATTTTTGTACAATCCTCTGTTTTGGAAATCCAGTGTTTTTGGACGTAATATTTAATTTAGATGGATTATACTTTGTTGGTATGGATTTATACGATATTTGGAATATGATACAAGTTAAAGTTTTTGGATAGTTGATAATGAAATAGGTGTTATTGATAATAGATGTAGATTATAATTGATAGATGCATGTTTTTTGTATATGTAAAAGTTACATGTTGCATTGATAATTGATAATGGAATGCATGTAATTTAAAAATTAATGAAAATTATTCAATTTGTGCATTTTAAAAAAATTAATAAATAGAGCTTTTGGCGACTAAACATTAGTCAAAAAATAAAAGGGGAACTTACTGGTGACTAAACAGTTAGTAGCCAAAAAAAAAAAAAATGAAAGTTTTTGGCGACTAAAAAATTAGTAGCTAAAAAGGAGCACCATAATTTTAGCGACTAAAAAATTGGTAACCAAAAAGGAGTGCCACGTTTTTAGCAACTAAAAAATTGGTAGCTAAAAAGTTGAAGATGAAAAGTATTTTCTTTTTGGCGACTAAATATTTTTTTTTGGACGACTAAATTTTTAGTCACCAATTGGCAACTTTCGGCGACTAAAAAAAAATTAGTTGCCAATTCTTTTGCTGACAATTTGTCAATGACCAAACGAGCGACCAAAAATTTTAGTCGGCAAAAATCTTTGGTGACTAAAAAATGAATTTTGGCGACTAAAAATTTAGTCGCCAAAAGTGTAATTTGTTGTAGTGACCCTTTCCAATTTAACTCAAATTATAATTGGACTTAATATAATTCATCTAAAATATTTCTCCAACTCAATTATACAATTTTAAACTATTATATTGTTAGGTCGGTGGACCCTGATAAGTACTGTTCACTCATTCCTATTATTCACTCAAACATTAGGTCCAATGGGGGGTTTGGGGGGGGGGAGGGGGGCATCCTCCAAGGGGGAGGGCGGTCCAGGGGGGCACCTCTTTTAGGTTAAGAGAGTTGTTTTTTTTGGGTACTTTCGTAATTCTCATATTACTTCTGTGTAACCCTAATTCTATACTTATAAATAGATGAGGAGGGGGGGGGGCGTCTCTTTTAGGTTAAGAGAGTTGCATTTTTTCTGATCATATTGAAAACTGCAGCAACCTTGGACGTAGCCTTATTCTGGGATAAACCACATAAATCCTTGTGTCCTTATGTGTGTGATTTGTTTGATTCGTTTTTTTGTTTTTGTTTTGTTTTTTCTTCCTTTATTTTTTATTTCGTGTCTCACCGATCCTAGTAAGGAAGGGTCAATTCCTAGCAACTGATATCAAAGCATTGGTTCGAGTGGGAGCGATGGCTACAGACGAAAATGTTAGAATTGATAAATTCAATGGCACAGATTTTGAATTTTAGAAGATGCAGATTGAAGACTATCTGTATCAGGAAAAACTATATGAGCCCCTTTCAGGGACGAAACCAGAAAAGATGAAGGACGATGATGAGTGGACTCTTCTTGATTGCCAAGTGCTAAGTGTTATTCCGCTAACATTGCCTCGTAACGTTGCGTTTAACATAGCGAAGGAGAAAACTGCAACAGGTCTTATGGCGGCACTCTTAAACATGTATGAACAACCCTTTGCCTCAAATAAAGTTTATTTGATGCGTAAATTGTTTTATCTGAGGATGACAGAAGGTGCTTCGGTGGCTGAGCATCGGAACGAATTCAATATTGTGGTAACACAATTGAGTTTTGTATCTATCGAATTTGATGATAAGGTTAGAGCTTTGATTCTTTTATCTAGTTTGCCAGAAAGTTAGAATGGTATTGTAACGGCAGTGAGTAATTCTTCGAGAAAAGAAAAGTTGAATTACAATGTATAGATATCCTATTTTGACCGCCCACAAGACTTAGGCGCTTGGTTTGATACACTCGATGATGAAAGTTGAATTATGTGCTTTGAATTCACAGTGATTTGGATTCAGTCAAGCTCTCGAAATAATCTCAAATCTTCAACATTTACCTTGTTTGAACCTCTGAGTCCCATTTTTGGACCTTTTTCCACCCTGAGCTGAGTTTGAACCAAAAAACAGGGGAGGGCATCAAGGCCCAGCCATGCATCAGTGATGGCCGGCCGTGGCTATGAATGGCCGGCCGAGCCTTGGTGATGAGAAACATTGTTTTGGGCGGGAGGCCGCCAGCTGTCCATTTTGAAGATATTTATGATATTTCTGGCTCAAATTCTATAAAAACGAAGTTGTGTTATTGTTTTGGAGGTGGAACAAAATTTAGAAAGCCTATATACACCTTGAGAGCTCCTCCCTCTTCCTTCTTCCATGGCAAGCAACCTTTGAGCTAACCTAGCTCCCTTGTGTCATCTCCATACACCATACACAACCTTGCCTCACCGTCTTTGAGCCTTGGTTGATCTTTGAGAAGCATAATTCAAGCTTGAGAGTAGGTTGAGACTAAGCTTGGATTATAATCAAAAGCTAACTTATTTGCAAGGTATAAGCTTTTTATCTTCCTTCTTGCTTTCATATCTTTCATTTCCTACCTAATTCTTATTGTTTTGTGTTGCTTTGAGTCTATTCTAAGTGTTTAAGATTGGGTTTGAAGAGCTACCAAAAGAGTAGAGAGTGTTTACACTCTTTCTATATCTTTACCTATAGCTCAAACCTTTCTTTTACACTCATTTTCTTTGCTCCTAGTACTGATTTTCAGAGTTAAGAAAAGGGCTAAAAATCATGTTTTGAGGTTTCAAAAGTGGAGGGGTTAGCCACCCCTCCTTGTTCTTGCTTACTAACCTTGTTCCCCCGCTTCGTTGTTTGGTTTTTGTAGGCTTTTTCCATTAACATTGAGCCACTGATTTTCATCTGTTTAGGGCTATTTGAGGGCTGTCCTAAGTTGTTTAATTGGTTCAAGCTTTGGTTAATTCATTTGTTGTCTCATAAGTTTGCATACATAACATTTTATGTTGTTCTAAACTTTTCTTCAATTTATTTCCATGTCTAAAAGTTTAATTTTAACAATCAATCCACCATCTATCTCTTTCATTCTTGAGAATGATTTCAACCGATTGAGGTTGCTCAAAACATGTAAGAGAGGCTTCTACTTAATGGCTTAATCTTTTCGGAGATTCATTGTCAACGGTATAGTCTTTCTCTCATGTTTTTGAAGAACCTCTCGTTTGACGTTATTTTTTATTTAGAGGACTTTAACATCGCCATGGACAAATAGATTAAGGAATGGCAAGGCTTCATAAAATTGGCTTAAAACTTGGAACAACCCATATAAAGAAAATGGTTAGAATTGCTTGAACTTGGCCAAACATTGTGCCAAGTTCCTTGTGTCAAGAGTCGTCACATGCTAATTCATGGCATCTTGATGATTCTTGAAGCATTGCAACCACCATCTTTGAGTTTATTCCATGACAAGAGAGAGGGGTGGTCTTATTCATTGCATTCATTGATTTTTTGTCCAAAATTGTATCCGAGATCATCAAGCAATCAATTAGCTCATTGATGGATTTGGAATCAATTTCAACCTTCTCTTGAGGTTTTCCCATGACAAAGAAGGAAGATAGGGCAAATAGAGCTTGAGAAGACTTTGTCTACACTGGTTTACCTCAGAACACAAAAACAGAGTTTTGCATCAAATTGAGGCACGACCAGCCATTTGTAGACCTGGCCAGCCATCACTGATGCACAACTGACCCTCAGTGTGAGGCCAACAGTGCAGTTTGCAGAAAATAGAGGCAGTGGCTGAAGGTGAAACAGAGTTAGCTTGGACAGATAGAGTAGCTCTCAAGCGTTGTGCATGTAACCCTCATCCGTCTTCACTTATGCCTTTGTCGAACGCAATTAATTGTTTCATTAATGTTATAGTTGTAAGTTAATCTTATTGTAATTAGTATTGTTGTAGCCATCAGCCTAGATAAATGGTATAGCTAGTTAAATTGTTAATTAGCTTAGTTAAGTTAATTAGTATTCATTCGCCCAATTTTGTAATAGTTAGTTAATTCGGACTTTCGGATATTGATTCGCACCCTCCTGTGTGAGGGATCAAATGTTGTAATAATGTGTATGTCTTCCAACCTCACTTCTTCCAACCCTATGTTCATAGCCGAGCCTATAAAATACATAATGTGTGTGTTGCATTAGCCATAATTGCATAATTAGGAACATGCAAATTTTGCTAACTCGTTCACTTTTTTGGCTCGGAGTACTAGGTGAGCTTTTATGTCTTAGCATCTTCCATCAAGTGTTTGTGTTGCCATATCTACCATGCTTGCCATGAGGCTAAGTGCTTAAATGATATAATTATTTGAATGCCTGTGGATGAAGGCTAATTGCTTGAGTTGGGATAGTTTGATTAAATGTCCGTTTTTAAGCCCACTTTTTCAAGTGGCAAATTCACAAAACAATTTCAAAACAAAACATGAGATCAAATGTTCCAAATCGTACAAAACTAGTCTATACTTTGTATGAGCATCACGTAGTAAAGAATAGCTTAATAATCAGAATAAGAGCATATAATGTAAATAAAAAATATATCATGATTAGTAGAGGCCGATCTTTGATCGGGCGAGGGGGTGCTCAATTCATGACATTCCCCTCTTGTACCTAAGTTCTCGAGTTGAGACACTTCGGTGATGATGGACTAATGGCCTTTGGCAAGAGTCTCGGGTTTCCTAAATTTATCAAACATATTTAGATGGCGACTCTGAAATTTGGCAAAGTAGTCCATTTTTGACATTTGATTCAAACATCGATTTTCCAAAAAGAATTGCCGAATTTGGACTCTTTTTGTGTTTTCACTGTTTCACATTGCACTTGTGAAATCAGATTTAAAACCATGAGTGGAGTCCGAATTGTAGGGTTATTCTCATTCCGAAAGGTGGGTGGAAAGTTGAGCTACACAATGATATTCAAGATTTAATTCTGAGTGAAGAAATTCTTTTGAGGGAATTAGGAGAAACATCAGGTTATGCCCTGAATACAGAAGGCAAAGGAAGATTAGTAGGAAGAAACCCCAATCGCAACAGATCAAAATCCAAACACAGAAGCAAGTCAAGAACTAGAGAGGGATGGTGTTGCTGGAACTGCGGAAAGAAGGGACATCTAAAAGGAGATTGTCCGACATTGAATAAGAACAAAGGTGATCAAAATCAGAAGTTTGCTAATGCTGCAACGGAGGAGATTTATAATGCTTTGATCTTAAGTGTTGACAGCCCTCTTGAATCTTGGATTTTAGATTCTGGGGCATCATTTCATTCTACTTCTCAAAGGGAAATCACGGACAATTACATTGGTGGTGATTTTGGGAATGTTTATCTGGTTGATGATGAACCTTTGAAGATTGTGGGTAAAAGGGATGTAATAATTAGGCTACCAAACAGATTTGTTTAGAAGATACAGAATGTCAGACACGTGTCTGGTTTGAAAAGAAACTTGATTTCTGTTGGATAACTTGATGATGAAGGTAATGTTGTAACCTTCATGAGTGGTTTGTGGAAAATCACCAAAGGAGCCATGGTTGTTGCTTGTGGTAAAAAAGAAGACACCTTTTACATGACTACGAACAATAAGGATACAGTAATAGTTACTGGTGAAAAGAAACACTCAAATTTGTGGCACCAAAAGCTTGGGCATATGACTCAAAAAGGGATGAAGGTACTTGTGTCTAAAGAGAAACTGTTAGATTTGAAATCGGTGGACATTGACTTTTGTGAGGATTGCATCTTTGGCCAACAAAAGCGGGTCAGTTTTTCAAAGAATGGTAGGAAACTAAAGTCAGAAAAGTTAGAGTTGGTTCATATCGATGTGTGAGGACCTGCACCAGTTTCATCTCTTGGAGGATCATCATACTATGTTACATTTATTGACGACTCAACGAGAAAGGTATGGGTTTATTTTCTAAAACATAAATATGAAGTTTCTACTACATTTAAGAAGTGGAAAACCTTGGTGGAGACTGAAACAGATCTAAAAATAAAGTGTTTGAGATCAGATAATGGAGGAGAGTATGAGGACAATGAGTTTAAGAAATATTGTGTAGAAAGTGGAATTAGAAAGGAAAAGATTGTTCGAAAAACACCTCAATAGAATGACGTTGCAGAACGTATGAATAGAACTCTAAATGAACGTGCTAGAAGTATGAGGATACATGCCGGATTACCAAAGATGTTTTGGGCAGATGAAGTTAACACTGCAGCATATCTGATTAATCGTGGTCCATCTGTTCCATCGGATGGAGAGTTACCAGAAGAAAGCGGTAAAGAGGTAAATCTTTCTTTTTTAATGTTATTTGGTTGTGTTTCATATGTGCATATAGATTCTTCCGATAGAAGTGAACTTGATCCGAGATCTGTTAAATGTACTTTTATTGGGTATGGCATTGATCAATTTGGTTATCGGTTTTGGGATAATAAAAATAAGAAAATAATCAAAAGTAGAGATATCATATTTGATGAGAAAGTAATGTATAAAGATAGGGATAAGTTTGTATTTGAATTGAATTTGTTACTTGTCATGAGCATGTTGAGTTAGAAGAGATTAATGAGAGTGATTTGAATATTAAGATTCAGAATAATCCTAAAAATCTTATTCCACAAACTAAGCCACATACTTCTACTCCTAAGTTGAGACGGTTAGAAAGAGAGTCTAAACCTACACAGCATTGGTCTGTATCTTTACATTATTTGTTGTTTTCTAATGGGGGTGAACCTGAAGGTTATGATGAGGCTTTGCAGGTTGATGATTCAATTAAGTAGGAGTTAGCTATGTAGGATGAAATGGATTTACTCATGGCAAACTAGACATAAGAGTTGACTGAATTACCAGTGGGTAAGAAAGCTTTTCACAACCAGTAGGTTTACAAGGTCAAACAGGAACATGATGGGAATAAACACTATAAGGCCAGATTGGTTGCAAATGAATTTCAACAAAAGGAAAGGGTTGATTACATTGAAATTTTCTCTCCAATTGTGAAGTTGACCACTATCAGAGTGGTTCTGGGAATTATGGTTCTTGAAGATTTGCATCTGGAGCAAATGGATGTGAAGACGACTTTTCTCTATGGTGATTTGGAGGAGGAAATTTACATGAAGCAATCACAAGGTTTCTTGGCATGTGGCAAAGAGGAGTTTGTATGCAAATTTTGAAAAAGCTTGTATGGTTTGAAACAGGCCCTAAGGCACTTGTATAAGAAGTTTGATGGGTTTATGTGTAGCAGTAGTTTTACAAGATGTCAAGCAAATCATTACTGTTATTTCAAGAGATTTGACAAAAGTTATATTAGTTTGCTCTTATATACTAATGATATGCTTATCGCAGAATCTAGCATTGAGGAGACAAAAAGATTGAAGAAACTTTTGTCCAACCAATTTGAGATGAAGGATCTTGGAGTTATAAAAAAAAAATCCTTGGTGTGAGGATTCACAGGGATAAGGCTAATGGTACTTTAAAGTTGTCATAGGCTGAGTATGTCAATAAAGTTCTCAAGAGGTTTAGCATGGATGGTACAAAACCAGTGGGCACTCCATTGGCTAGCTACTTCAGACTTACCAAAGAACAGCCTCCAAAGATCGAAGAAAAGCAGGCTTACATGGAACGTGTTCCATGGCGCTCCCCTCGACGGGAAGGGGGGGTCCAGGGGACACTAACCTAATTCCCATGTTGCTTCTGTGTAACTCTAATTCAATACTTATAAATAGATAAGGGGGCGCCTCTTTTAGGTTAGGAGGGTTGTATTTTTTCTGATCATAGTGAAAACTGCAGCAACTGTAGACATAATCCTATTCTGGGGTGAACCAGGTAAATCTTTATTTTTTTGTGTGTGTGATTTGTTTGATGCATTTTTTCCCCTTATTTGTTATCTCATATCTCACCAATCTTGATTAAGAATAATCAATTCCTAATATATAGCTTAAAATCTTATATGTTATGGGAAAATGTGATCGTATTTAATAATTAATTAATTCAATGTTTTACATATATAATTTTCTTAATAAATTTTACAAACTGAGTAATTCAAGTAACAGAAGTGAGTCCATAGTTGAGTCTCTCTGATAAGGCAGCCCTCAAGCATGGAAGAAAAAAAAATGAATTTATTAAGTAAAAGAAAGTGATTTTCCCCCCGAATTTTTCTTCCCCGAATCCCCCCAACTGCCCAAAATGACGTCGTTTTGGGCAGTCTCTTCTTTTTTTTTTTTTTTTTTTTTTCTTATGTCTGAATAGAGGGAGAGAAGCAAAAAGAGGGAGAGAAGAAGAGGAAGAGGAAGATGGAGAGAAAGAGAAGAGAGGGGAAGAGGGAATGGAGTTGCGATCGCCGATCGCCTCTGCCTCCGCCTCCGATTTTTTTTTTCAGCCCGTTTTTTTTTTTTCAGATCGATTGATCGATCGATCGCAGCCCCCCCCTCCCTTTTTTTTTTTTTTTTCTGAAAATGAGTTGATGATGATGACGATGATGTTGATGAAGATGGTTGATGATGAAGATGTTCTGTTGATGAAGATGGTTGATGATGAAGATGGTTGATTATTTATTTATTTATTTTTTTCTAGATCTGAAGATGATTGTTGATGATGATGTTGATGAAGATCAGCTGATGATGATGATGATGTTGTTGATCAGATGATGAACAATAGAACATCTTCATCCTTTCTTCCTCCTTTCTCCTTCTTCCTTCTTCTTCTTCTTTTTTGATTTTTCTTCTTCCTCTTCTGCGTTATTGGGAAAAAAAAAAAAATTCAAAATGACGAAACGATGTCGTTTTGAATTCGAGGGAGGGGGGGTTGAGAAAGAAAGGTTTCGAGGTACGTAGCATTACTGTTAAGTAAAATACACTATCTAATTGGTCTAAAATAATGAAATCCATATCAAAAAAATATATATGATGTTGTTCTGAAACCTGTTCTTAATGGCAGGAGGAAGTAATGAAGGCAGATTGTATATATGCCACCATAATTTAGAATTATTTATAGAAATGCCTCCATCTGTTAGGACGAAGAGAATTGTCTAATCATTTCCTCTAATTTTTGGAAATATTTCTCTAAAAAATTAAAAAATTATTAAAAAAATCAAATCCCAAACACTGCTTGTACTTTGACAGTTGCATTTGTTGCCTACGTTAGTCTATAGCCCTAACTAATGGAATCATTATTTTGTCGTATTGAAATATTGTTCTAAAAATTAAAAAAAAAAAATTGGTCCGAATTATTTCTTTTTTACATTATTAAGTAGTCTTGAGACACTACTTGACAATGCCCCATCAATCACTAACCCTGTACTTGGTTGGAAGATTTAAAAAAAAATATGAAAAAAAAGAGAAAAAATATATGAAATTATATTTTACCTAACTTTTTTCTCTTTTTTTTTTTTCAAATTCCTTCGTAAATTTCCTAATCAAACACAATGTAAATGTTATATCCCTTATTATTTTTAATGACTCAATACAAAATTATAGACCATACTTTTACCACTAATCATAACACTTAAAACTTGGGTAAACTGAGGCTCCGTTTGGCAAGAGCTAAACGGGATTTTTTTAGTTATTTTAGTCACAAAAGATAAAATAGGCTATTTTAGTCACAAAAAATAAAATATCACATCCAACCCATAATCATTACATTCTTCTCTCACAAAAAAACTAAAAAATCCAAAAATTCAAAAAATCCTTTCCAAACCAAACTTTTTAGCCCAAACTAAAATAGTCAAAAAAATCAAAAAGTTAAAAAACCAACCCACTTTCCAAACGGAGGCTGATTAAGCTCATTTGAATATATTTATTACTTACACACAGCTTGGGTGGTGTGCCTTGATTGGTGTGGAGCATCACATGGCATTGATGACATTGTACTCTTAGGGTGTGTTTGATTGGGGGATTAGGAGGGGGGACTATTCACTATGGGTGTGTTTGATTGGACAGACTGGAAAATGGGGGATTAGAATCCATCGGACTTGAATCCTGGGACTGTGAATCCCCCGGACTATTTGGTCGGATTGGATATGTATCCTGTGTTTGTTTTTTCATGGGATTAGATGTCTGGATAGGACTATTTTCAGTGAATCCAACGTTTGGTTGGACGGACTGGATAAGATAAATGAACAAAAGACTATTTTACCCTTTTTCAATTGTTTACTATGTAATAGCAATATTAAACATATCTTTAATATTTTAATTATTTTTAGTAAACATTAAACATACTAATGGTTAAATTTTGTTTAAAGATATTTAAACATACTAATATTGATAAAAAAATTTGACTGGTATAGATTATTTTTATTTAAACAAATAAAAATTTATTGTTGAAATTAAACATACTAATGGTTAAATGTTTAAATTTTTATTTAAACAATTAACATTGAAATTATTTTGATGTACAGATTATGTTTAAACAATTAACAATTAACAATTAAATAAATGTTGATGTATAGATTATGTTTAAACAATTAACAAATGTTGATGTAATTAACAATTAACAAATGTAGATGTAATCAAATGTTGACGTATTAAAACATAATTTAATAGATGTTAAATAAATATACATTTTGATGTACAGATGTTGAAATAATTTAATAAACATGTTGATGTACAAATGTTTAAATGTTTAAATAAAACATAATTTAAATAAATGAAATTATTTATTGTTGAAATTAAACATTTAATTGTTTAAATAAAACATCTATTAAAACATCTATTAAATTTAAACAATGAAATTAAATAAAACATAAACAAAATTTTAAAATAAAACATCAATAAAATATCTATAAAAAATTATTTTAAAAAATTAAATAAATAAAACATTAATAAAAAGTTAAATAAAATTATTTTATTTTTAAATTGAGACATTTAAATTTTATTGAATTTTATTAAATATAATACATAATTAAATAGTAGAGGGTCAAAATGGTCATTTTCGCATATAATCCAAACAGTGATTAGTCCCCCACTTTCTGTCCCACCTCCCAGGACAGGATAGTCCCCCATATGGGGGACATGGAGTCCGGCCGGACATGGAGTCCGCCGGACTAAAAAAAAATCAAACGACGGATAAGGTGCACTATTTGGATTACAATCCAAATAGTGGATAGTCCCCCCTCCTAATCCCCCCAATTAAACACACCTAGTTTGGGAAGACTAAGGCCAAGTTTGGGGACTTTAAAAAAAGCCAAAAAGCCAAAAAGTTAAGTGTACTTTTTGACTTTTTATGAAATATGGATTGGGTTTGGGTTGGGTTTGAAGTGATGTGTTAGAGAGGTGATGTGACTTAAATAAGATGATGTGACTTAAATAGGATAGTGACTTTTTGACTTTTTATCTTCTTTAAATCATGTCAAACTTGACCTTATTATCAATTATATTTTATATTTTGTCCACACATCCTTTCAAAATAAGTGAATTTATTTTCAAAACAGTTCTTGGGAACGGTAAATTGTGAAAATTCACTTGCCAGCCATGTCAATACTCAGCACCCCATAATCTACCCACGTGGCCATTTCAGCCTTTTCAACGTACTCAAGTAAACCTATTGATGCTTGTCTAGATTTGGTTGTCCTTAAGTAATGTTTGGTGATAGTGTATTAGGAGATAAAAATAATTTCTTTAGTAGGAAAAATCAAATTATTTAATAATTATAATATTTTTATTTTTTTGTATTTGCCTTAAAAATGACATTTGATTGAATATGCTCTTAGACCTTTTTGGGATTAGTGCTCTCAAGTGAAATCTCAATGTGGTGATATCACAAAATAAATGGGTCTTAAAAAAAATAAAAAAAATAAAAATATTGGATAAATATTGTAGATTATAGCATGTAGATATTATATAATAGAAATACTAAAGACTCACAATTTAAGTCCTACAATTCACTCATATTGGAATGACAAATGAGTTAAGTCTTACATGATTGAATTTTTGACAAATAATCTTCATGTGATTGTGGCTAAAATTTTAATACTCAGGCCTTGTTCGAGATAGATTTTTTTGACTATTTTAGCTTGATTAAAAAAATTATATTTGATATACACACACACACATATATTTTGGTACTTGAATTGATGATTGTGAGGGGAAAAAAAAATGATTATGATTTGGATATGACATTTTATCTTATTGGTTATTTTAAACTTTTTTCTTTCTTTATTAGCTATTGTGGGTGTTAATTTCTGACTACACAACCAAATAGGGAACTTAGCTAGAGGGCACGTGGCAGAATAGATTAAGCCAACCACCGGCCAACAAAAAAAATGAGAATATCGCGGTAGCTCGTCCACCCGGGGGTACTCCAACAATTAAGTTAGTCAAGCAATCTCTCAAAGATACCAAATAAGTACTAAACTCATAGAATAAAGTGTACCTTAGACTTACGGGGGTGTCTCACTTTTATAGCCAGTAATGCCCTAGTCCTCTATAAGTCTCATTTCATAGGACTCAAGCACAATGCTTATCTCAGACTCTTAGTTAGATATGCATAAACTCCTCAAGAGCCTTATCCTTATCCAAACTAAATGTCTTCTCTTATCTAGGACTCTTGTCCTCTATCCAAATATTTCGGATTCTGGCATTACCGCACTGAACCTCGGCAACGCCGCAATTACTTCGGCAAACACGACCCACCCACGTGGCACCTCAGCCGACATCTCGAAGGCACCTTGGCCACGTGGCATCATTCTCAAAATACTTCACCACAACTATCCCTTAGGTTCTATTACCTCGGCAATTTGAGGTGATGAAACCTATATCATCTAATCTTCAATCATGCCGCCCAAATAACAAAAATGAAAGTGTTTTTTCGACCGAGATCATGACTTATCAGCTTTAAGTAACCAGGACTCAGATGCCCACTTTGTCAAGAATCAATAACCAAGAGTCAAGTACTTTCAACATCTCTACCAAGATCACTGCGCTAGCCGAGGTCTTTACTTCACTAGCTCAAGAATTTTAATAGCCCCTACTGCGCATGAGCTATCACGCACCATTATCCCAACCGTTTCTTCTACGTGTCACCTTTATATTGGTTTGTACTCGTCATGCGTCATCAAGTCATATCGAATTTTCCAAAGCCGCCTCTCAGGCACGTCATCCAAGGCAGTCAAGTTTTGCCGTCTTTTCAAATTTCAACAAAACTTTCCTCTCTCTCTTTCATCCTTTCACTTCTGCATTCATCTCTTTCCCTTTTTTTTTTTGCTTAAAGCTTCTCTCTCTAGATTCCATAGCCAAACCTTGAGACCCTTCGGTGGCCGATGCTGTTCATCATCTCCGGTGATTAGATCGACCATCCGTTCCAGCCAAATACATCTACTGACTCCGATGAACACACCTCCGGCGCTTGTTTCCTTGCTCATATTAAGTAAGTCTTTGATTTCCTTTTATTTCAGTTTTGGTTTCCTCCTTGTTCTTAAGTACATTCCCGTTTTTAATTGCTGCACATCACACACATTAAATTTGTAATCGCATTTGTGTTACCTGTATTTCACTTAACTCCTGTTTAATCTATATGCACTTATGTGTTCTGGTTTGTTTTTCATTTTCTTGCACAAATTTTTCACACATCTTTCCTCATTCTTGTACTTTGGCACTAAATCATCCTTTCTTGCTCTGCAATTTTGCTCTTCTCATGTTCTGCAACTTTCTTGCTTTTCAATTATGAATCCTTACTGTTCATACATTTTCTAGATTCTTGTCTATTTTTTCCAACGCTTCTTGGATTTAAGCTTGGGATTTGTTAGAATCGTGCACACTAAGAAAATTGTAATAGAATTTGCTTCCGATCTTCTTCGGGATCCCAAAATCCATAACCCAATACAACGCCGAGGTCCTTAAGCCCCCTCAGAGCCCCTTTTCCTCTCAGAAAAGTCAAAAAATACTTAAGTCGAGACTATGGGTATGCATAAATAGAGGGTAGATAGCCTTGTTAAGACAGAAGCCTTGTGTCGGGAATTCAACATCCCCTCTGATGTCCATATTAGACTAGGTGGAAAAGATGACTCCATAATGCTAGGAAAATACTACATGCCCTTTCTTGTGGTGTCCATCTTCAAAGGGGGAATTAGGTTTCCACTAGATATCCTATTCAGAGAAACACTCCACTTCTATAAGTTGAACCCAATACAGCTAGCCATCAATACATTCCGTGTAATCAATGGGACAGCAGAGCTTAACCGCTGACATAGAGCCCAACTTAACCTCCAAGACGTCCAGTACTGCTATACTATATGTGCCCTTGAGTCAAAAAATGGCATTACCTACTACTTCAAGTCGAGATCCACAAAATACAAGCTGATTGCCAACCTCCCTGATTCTAATAAAGGTGCTGGGGAGGACTACCTTATCGTCTTAGGCAACTAGGAGTTTGCTTAAGATGATGATCTCCACCTTTTCCCACTCCCTAGAAGCATTCTAGGAGATCACAAAAGTAAGTTGTTCTCCAGAACACACACTTTTAGCACATCATTCGCTTGGACTCTCTACTTTACTGTTTTGTTGACCATACATTACTTTCTTGTAGCTCTTCCTTAGCCTGACAAGAATTTTCTACTTTACTGTTTTGTTGACCATACATTACTTTCTTGTAGCTCTTCCTTAGCCTGACAAGAATTTTCGAAAAGTCTACATTCCCCGAGCCAATCTTAAGAGCCTCTTTGATTTGCCCATCAAGATCAAGAAGGCCTATTTTCTGTTGAACTATACAGCAACCTACAAGTTACCTCTTCTTAACGTCCCGCAAGAAGCAAGACTTCTCCTGCATCAACCCTAACTGTCTCTCCCAAGGTAGTCCAAGGCTCCAACTCCAAACTAGCCAACCAACCATCAACGTCAGCTCCATCACAACATGTTCCGTTGTCAGAACAAAAACGACGTCAACATCCCAACGACGCTCCTGCAAGCATAACCAAGAGTAGGAGACGCCTCGATCAACTAGTGTCCGATCTTGCTAACCCGCCAATTGCTCTGCCTGCATTCAAACTCAGCACCGATGTCACAATTGTCATCTCGTTAGAGAAAATGGGTTGTAAACCTACCGTCGTCGAAGATCTACTCTCTGGTCTGCCCAATGTGGTGACCGCACAATCAACCCCTTTTCTTTCCTCCGTTCAGAAGCCCAAAAGGGTGAAAAAGGCCAAGGTCACTTCTTCTGAAGAAAAGGATCCTAAGGATGTAGTTTCGATACCGAAACTTACTGCGGCCGAGAAGAGGCAAGCCTCTATTAACTCCGCTAATGTCCCGCCACCAAAAAAGTTGAGATCTTCTACTGTTGAAGATTCATCTAGTTCATTCGTCCTCGACATCTCCATTGATGGTTGTCTTATCAAGATGAGTGAGAGTGCGACTTGCTAACCTGAGGTCGCTGTTGCTTTGTCTTCCATCATGCTTCTTCCTACTGATATGCAGGCCATGGTGATTTCAACGAGTACGAGCATTTCGCCTTATATAATGTAGAACTCCATTGTGGTAAGTGTTTTTTTCTATTTTCAGTCCAGTATTTTCCATACTTGGAATTATTTATACTGCTTTACTAATATATTTTCTCTGTTTTCTTGTCCATGCAGCATGCTCATGCCTTTGCTTACAAGGCTGAGTTAACAAGAAAGATTTCTTTAAGAAGACCCGGTGTTATGATCCAAACCCGCACTTACAGGTTTAGCGTCGTAACCGGCCAGTAATACTAGGATTACCAAAGGCTTCTGAACAAATCATCACATAATAAGAGGCTGCAGAAGCAAATATAAAATATACATAGTCCATTGAGCTGTGCTAACATACATGGGACAAAAATTTAAAACTTATATACATATACCCACATATGACGCCATATACATATCCAACTTACATCATCAACCATATACCACAAAGAACGGTTCTTAAAACAAACAAACGAAAATAATTAAACTTGCATCATGTTCACAAAACTTGACCACTTGACTTTTTTGAAACCTTCTCGGGAGGCACAAAGGTTGGTCAACAAAACAGAATTCCAGGCGATCATCATTGAGCTTGGCCACGCGACTGGTCACCTACATACATAAATAATATAGTGAGTTGGAGCTCGGTGAATAATAACAGAGTAAAGGTTTAAATGAATGATGTCTATAACAGATTCAAAATTCAGATTCTTATTCAGAAGTAGATACATAATCGTATTTAGGTTCAAAGTTTATACATTTCACATGATCATACATGGTACATCCATTAGCGTTAACAAATCTGATGACCCATGAAGGAACAGTCATAAAAGCATTTCGATGACTCATGTGTACAGAGACGTTTCAGATGATCCATAAGGGGACCTGATGACCCATAAAGGGATCCAATGACCCATAAAGGGACAAGATGACCTATAAAGGCACGTATAACTGATATCACATGATGCTAAGGATGCAACGAATACATTTCACAAGCTTGGACGATCATTTATTCATACAAAACATAGTGTTTCAGAAAATTGATCATTTCATATTATCAGAAAATAATTAAAGTTAAACATAACTTTATAGAGTTATTACTCACAGATAGCTTTGATAACAGAATGAGTGGATCAAATAGCTCACAGTGCGTGACCTACACAAACATGGAATAGAGTCACATATTGAAACACACACTCCATAGTACTTAATTTATTTCGTTTCATTTTTAGTGTTTTTCTAGCCTTTATCCTCATTATTATGTCTTAATTAGGGGTTAGGAATGCCTAAGACGCAATGAGGATGCCAAAATGTAACCCTGAACACTTAGTCAAATTTTCAAAAACAGGGCAGTTTACTCGAGCGCAACTTCTGTCACTCGAGCAGTCTGGAAAGTCTGCAAAATTACTAGTTGCGTGATTTTTTCACTCGACGGATGATCGATGGTCACTCGAATGTAAGACTAAATAAACAAGGTTGCTCGAGCAGTCTGCAAAATTTTGGAAAACTTCTAGGAGCATGAATTTTACGTTGGAGCCACTTTCTTCTCACTCGAGCTGAGATGTAAAGCTAAGGGTGGTCACTCGAGCGCAGCTTCGGTTGCTTGAGCGGTGACGTAGAACTCTAGAATTTCCAAATTGATGTTCTAAGTCCAAAACTCAAATTCAAAGCTACAAAACACATCTTTTGGGCCCAAAACTTGGGAAAACATGTTCAAACTTGTAAATCATTGAGAATTAAAGATTATTTCACAAAATCAAAGCCCAAAAGCATGCCAATTGTGTAATAGCAAACTTGAAACTTAAAGAACAAAACATGAAGATAACATGTCTGTAATCAATTGAATTCAAAGCCTTCAAATCATAATCGAATGAGGTGTTTAGTTCAAAAGTACGTTGAATTCCTTAAACAAAACCAAGATGAGAACATGCATGTAGAATTTCTTTGAAAACTAACTCAAAATGCTATGATATATGCATGCTTGCATAATATAGCTCTTGATTCACTATTCTAAGCTTAATTTTGGTATTAATCTTAAACTTCCTTTGAATTCACATGTAAATGAGCTTGAAGTTACAAAATGTAACTTAAATTCTTGCCTTCAACTCTCGATTTCCTTGAACTCTAGCAAGCTTGAGTGATTCTCCAAATTATCTAGCAATTCTATCTTATTGTTTCCAATTCTCCAAAATTTGATTCTAATTCCTCTTGTCTCTTTGTCTCTCTCTCTCTCTCTCTCACACAATTTAGAACTAAAAAAGATGATAAATTGTAATGTGTTCAAGGGTTCTAGAAGCTATAATGGCATTATATATGTTTGATTAGTGGATTTAACTCATTCTTGATTAGGCTAATCAATTATATTTATTTTATTCTAATTATTTTGTCCGAATTAAATTTCAATCAAACCTACCATAAAATTCTAAAAACTCGAAATAACACATAACCCAAGTCAATTTCATGATTAGATGCCCGTAAGGCCTTCAATTCGCAGAACAAGACAAAAACACAAACATATATTTCTACAATAAACATATACAAACACAAATAATGCAACACACATGTAATTAATTTCGAATTTCTTCTTAATTACTTATTAGGCATCCTTAATCATGGTTTAACAGTTAATCACAAGTCGGGCTTGTTACAGTCTTCCCTTCTTAAAGAGTTTGGTCCTCTAAACTTGAATTACCTTCGTTTTAGAAGAACATCGGATCTAAAGGGAACAAATCAGGGTATCTCTTCATCATATCCTCTTCGGTTTCCCATGTTGCATAGGTTCCTTTATGATTTTGCCAATCTACCTTCACCAATGGAATTTATTTGTTTCTTAGTCTTTTGATTCGGCAATTAACAATTTGTATTGGCCGTTCTTCATAAGTAAAATCATCTTTCAGAGGCACATGAGTTGGTTCAATCACATGGAACAGATCTCTCAAATACTCTTGAAGCATTGAAATATGAAATACATTGTGCATTTGTTCCATGATCGGAGGTAAAACCACTTAATAGGTTACCAGATTGATTTTCTCAAGAATTTCATATGGTCCAATATACCTCGGTGCCAACTTGCCCTTTACGCCAAACTGTGTTTGGCTTTTCATCAGAGTTACTTTGATAAATACGTGCTCCCCGACTTTATATTCCGTATCTCTTCTTCGGACATTTGCATAACTCTTTTAATGGCTCTACGTAGTTTTCAATCACTGTTGAATTAGTTTCACCTTCTCAGTTGTTTCTTGCATAAGTTCTAGTCCTAATAACAGTCTATCGCTTACTTTGGCCCAACAAATCAGAGATTGGCATTTCCTACCATACAAATTGTATACAAATTCAGCTAGATGGAGGTAAGTCTCCCAATTCCCTTGGAAATCCAACACACACATCCGTAACATATCTTCCAAGGTTTGATTGGTTCGTTCAGATTGGTCGTCGGTTTGTGGGTGGTAGGCACTACTCAGCCGCAGTTCAGCTCCCAAAGCCTATTATAAACTCTACCAGAATCTTGTTGTGAGCTTAGAATCTCTGTCAAATACAATGGATACTGGCACATCTTGCAATCTCACAATCTCATTCATGTAAATGTTAGCTAACTTATTCGCATTATCAAAAGTTTTAACAGGTAGAAAATGGACAGACTTAGTTAAACGGTCAATATTGACCCAGATAGAGTCCATACCTTGAGAGGAGCGAGGCAATCCAGCAATGAAGTCCATCGTAATGTGCTCCTATTTCCATTCCGATATTGGAAGCAGCTGAAGTAATCCAGCGGGTCGTTGATGTTCAACTTTTACCTATTGGCAATGTAAACATCTCACCACAAAATTTGCAATACACTTCTTTATCCTAGGCCACCAGAAATTCTATTTCAAGTCATGGTACATCTTTGTATTCCCCTGATGCATGGAAAATTTAGAGTTGTGAGCTTCGGTCATGACATGTTTTCTTAAGTCAGAACAATTCGGTACACAAAGTCGATTATGAAACTTCAACATTGTCCTCCACCACAAATCCTAACCCTAGTTTCGAGTCAATCTCATCAAAAACTTTCTTCAAGAACTTATCTTCAAGTTGTTTCTCTCTAATTTCTTCAATGATTATAGGCTAGGCAAAAATGACAGCTAGGATCTCGCCCTGTTCACGCAACACAATTTCAATCTCATTCTTCTCCAAGTCACATAACAATTCTCTCTGACCGGTGAGCAAACATGACAAATTCCCAATAAACTTTCAGCTCAGAGCATCTGCAACTGTATTTGCCTTTCCAGGGTGATACAGAATCTGCAAATCATAATCTGTTATCAACTCAAGCCACTATCTCTATCTCATGTTCAATTCCTTTTGAGTGAAAAAATATTTGAGGCTTTTGTGATCAGTATACACTTCACAAGTTACTCCATATAGATAATGGTGCAAGATTTTCAAAGCAAAAACTACAGCTGCAAGTTCAAGGTCAGATAATTCCTTAAATGCAGCCGGAGTTGACGAGAAGCATAAGCAATTACTTTATCATTTTGCATTAACACACATCCAAGGCCTTTGTATGACGCATCACTGTAAATCTGAAATCCATCAGTTTCATTGGGCAATGTCAAAATATGCGCAGTTACCAATCTAGTCTTCAGTTCTTGGAAGGCTAACTCTCATTGATCATTTCAATTAAATGGTACATTTTTCTGTGTTAACTGTGTTAATGGTATAGCAAGTTTTGAGAAATCTTTCACAAATCTGCGATAGTAACTTGTAAGCCCTAGAAAGCTTCTGATTTTCGACACATTGGTAGGTCTTGGTCAATCTACAATAGCTTCAATCTTCTATGGATCAACTAATATGCCATCCCTATTAATTACATGCCCCAGAAATGTCACACTGTCTAGCCAGAATTCACATTTCAAAAACTTTGCATACAATTTTTTTTTCTTTCAAAGTCTGTAACACAATTCTCAGATGGTTCTCATGTTCTTTCCTGCTTTTGGAATAAATCAAAATGTTATCAATAAATATAACAACAAACTTATCAAGAAATTATTGGAACATCCTATTCATTAAGTCCATGAATGCTGCAGGTGCATTAGTTACCCTAAACGGCATTACTAAAAACTCATAGTGCCCATATCTAGTTCGAAATGCAATTTTCTCAATGTCTTCTGCTTTAACTTTCACTTGGTGGTATCTAGATCTAAGGTCAATTTTTGAAAAGACTTAGGCTTTCTGGAGTTGGTCAAACAAATCATCTACTCGGGGTAATGGATATTTGTTCTTAACAGTTACTTTATTCAATTTGCAGTAGTCAATTCATAGCCTCAAAAACCCATATTTCTTTTTGACAAATAGAACAGGAGCACCCCAAGGTGAAGTACTCAGTCAAATAAACTTCTTGTCTAATAATTCTTGAAGCTGGACTTTTAGTTCTTTTAATTTAGAGATTGACGTATGGGGTTTTGGAAATAGGTTGTGTTCCCGATACTACATCAATGGTGAATTCAATTTCTCTATTTATTAGATCTTCGGGCAAATCATTAGGGAACAAATCAGAAAATTCATTGACTACAAGAATGTTCTCGACATTAGTGTTATCTATGGGCTCGACTAGTACAGAACACAAATAACCCCAGCACCCTATTCTCAACATTTTAATAGCCTTCACAGAAGAAATCAAATATGGAGGAGGAACTATACCATTCCCGTTAAACATAAACTCAGACAAACCAGGAGGTCGAAATACAATAGATTTATTCACACAATCAATGGTAGCACAATATTTGGTCAACCAATCTATACCCAGAATATAATCAAAATGAGCAATGTCTAACGGCAGCAAATCAACATATAATAACACATCCCCAATCATGATGTCATACGTAGGATACATATAAGCACACATCATAGAACCTCCAGTAGGTGTAGATACGAATAACAAATAATTAATAGGTTCTAGTGGTCTAGTCAACTTTTGAGAAAAGCATACGACACGAATGAATGTGTAGAACTAGAGTCTACCAACACATATGCATTTTGAGCATAAATAGGGAGTATACCTGACACCACTGATTCGGTATTCTGCACATCACCAGGCACAAGTGCAAATACCCGACCTTACTTTAAGGTTTCCCTCCCAGTGTTAGTTCTCGTATTCGTTCTTGATGTAGAAACGAATCCAACTGAACTTGCTGCAGGACGGTTGGCACTTTTGGACCCGACAGGACAATCTCTCATCATGGGGCCAGTTTTACCACACCTGAAACAGACACCCGTTGCTCGATAACAAACACCCTTGTGTTTCCTATAACATTCTAGGCAAGTTTGTGTAGATCTACTACTTTGGCTTAAGCTACTGTAGGATCCCGTATTTTGCTTCTTTGAAAATAACCGACCCTTTTTGAAATTGAATCCAGATCTCTT
Source organism: Camellia sinensis (assembly GCF_055761805.1). Taxonomy (NCBI): domain Eukaryota; kingdom Viridiplantae; phylum Streptophyta; class Magnoliopsida; order Ericales; family Theaceae; genus Camellia; species Camellia sinensis. The sequence continues at coordinate 152,543,111 of NC_138970.1, forward strand.
ACCTCTCCATTCAGTTGTTGGGGCTTTAGTCTGTCTCTTTGCGGCTAAGTTTGCTTCAGCACGAGAGCTTTATCAAGTACATCCACATATGTGGGCAACTTTAAGACACTTACTCGATCAAACACGTCTAGGTCTGACCCTCCTTCAAATTTTTGAGCTTTCTTATAGTCTGAATCCACCATAAGAGGAGCAAATCAGGCTAATTCAATGAATTTAGCCTCATACTCGGCTACAGACATGTTGCCTTGCTTGAGTTCTTAGAATTCAGGAACTTTCCGTTCTTGAAAGCACTAAGGGAAGTACTTGTCGTAGAAGATCTTGTTGAATTGAACCCACGTCATGTTCCCATAGTTATTTCGAATTATCAACCATTATCTTCTGACTTCTTCTTTTAAGGTATAGGTGGCCAAAAGAACCTTCTGAGTCTTGGAGCAGGGAAATACTTCAAATAAATTCTCCATTTCAAGTAACCGTGTCTTTGCCTTTAATGGTTCAATACCACCCAAGAAAGTTGGTGATCTCATCTTCATGAACTTCTGAGTTAGGTTGATAATATCATTGTTATCTAGTTTAACTTGCACTGGCGGAGGTGGAGGGGGCAACGGTTGTTGCCTCAAAGATTTTGTTAAGGCTCCAAGCATTTGTTCCATACGGCTCATTCGGGCTTCGGACGATTCGGTTGTATCATTACTTCTTGCATTTTCCATGTTGCTATAGATAAACAGGTAAAAATAAACACAGGCAAATAATTCTTTTCATAGTGTTCAATTTCAGTTCATCTCATGTCAATCTCATGGGTTCATGTTCAAATTCAGTTTTCACATTTACAGAAATAAACACACGCTCACACATGTAGATGTAACATCCCTAATTCTTACTAGGACATCCTATAACTCATGTAGACTCATGTGTGCAGTATAACTCGTGCTCTGATACCACTTGTAAACATCTCATTTTTGACCGCCCTAAGACTTAGGCGCCACTGATTTGATCACCCAATGACGAATTTATACGCTTATCCAAATGCTCGATTTTCTGTGCGGGAAACCTCAATTTTCAACCTTAGAAACCTACAAACCTTGTGCCTTATTTTTAGACCAAAGTAGTAGTTTTTCAAGCCTGACCATCCAGGGGCCTGCAGACCCACTAGTGGCTTGCCGACCACTATTAGCGTACAGCCGCCCCCTTTTAATGGCCTGCCAGCCACTTGTGCCAAAAACCAGATCTTTTTGCCAACTGTGCTAGCTGTCTCCACAGATGCATGCACTGCACCAACTGTGTCTATATGGATATTTTTGAGATAGCCTCATATATTTCTATATATAGATGACTAAAAAATTAGGTTAGAAAAAATTTATGGAGCAAAGTCTTGGAAAATATTTCTCTCTCTACATTTCTCTCTCTCTCTCTCTCTCTTGCAACTTATATACCTTCTACCTAGAATCTCTAAACCAAACTTTGAGGGTCCTTTGCTGAGGTTATTGATCTTGCATTTTAGCTCTTAAGGGTGTGGAATTGGTGATTTATAATTGAAAAGGGTTATTCATCTTCAAGAAGTATAATTCCTATCTTCTTTCCTCTATTTGTTCGCTATCTTTTCTTACTAGTCTGAGGCCATTTTTCACCTGTGTTTATGGGGGGACAACCTGAGTTTGCTTCACTCCCACCGATTACCAGACAGAGGAGAGTTAGGCACAATTCACCAGTCCAAGAAACACCCTTCAGTTCACCTGCATCTAGTTAGGTTCAGTCTTCTACATCCAGCCCAGTACGAGATTACTCGCCCATCCCGATGGCACAATATCCCCCAGTTAGCATGGAGGACCTAATCCACCACCTTTAGCAAACAGTTGAAACCATGCAGTGAGACGCTGCTCGTTAGCGAGATGCTACTCATCAATAGGCTGTAACAATAACAAACACAGCCGGCAGCGGCTTCTGCATGGCATGCACCTCCTGCGTGTATCCCAGCACCCGAAATTACTACTAATGCCCAAGTTAAGAATCAGGGCAACCCGGTAGACTCCATCTCACCACAAGCCTCCAAGGCACCTATGTACCAAATTGAAGCTCCTTTTGAATTTGAAGTTGACCCGACTGTGCCTAAGCTCAACAAGCTGGAGAAGCTTTTAAAGCAGGCACAGGGTGTGAACTCTATCCCCAACATCGAAGATGGATATACTAACTCTGTAGTAACCTTTCCAGACCGGTTCAAAATGCCACACATAGATTGGTTTGATGGTTCCGGAGACCCCATGGTTCATCTTCGGCTATTCTCTACGGCTGATGGGCCTTTCCAGATTGCAAAAACTCTCACTCTTTGGTTGGACCCTGTCGGGTATAGCAGCGATCTGGTATGCGAAGCTCAAGGATTCTGTGAAACAGAGTTGGGAGTAAATGGCTGAGGCCTTCATTGCACAGTACTCCTACAATACCCAAATCAAGGTCACAACCCGTGATCTCCAGGCAATGCGCCAGGAGCCAAAGGAGGGCTTCTCAAAATTTGTGACAATGTGGAGGGCCAAGGCTTCAATGATGACTACATGATCTTCAGAGAAACACCAGATAAGGATGGTAGTCTGTAATCTGTATGGAAAGTTACTGCAGAAAATGATCGTCCTACCCTTGTTCACATTCACCGAGCTCCATGAGATGGGTGTTCAGATTAAAGATGCCATGAAACAGGGGTTGATAACTGTTGAGAAAGAGCAGGCCCAGAGGCCTTTCATGCGCAATTCCAATGCAATCACTAGTGGCAGCACAGCTGCGCGGCCATCAGATGTGAGTGTTGTCACCACCACAAACAAGACCGCCAACCCTTTTGCCAATACAACTCCACAAACTTCAAACAACCAGGCCCGATCCCAGAGGACATTTACCCCACTTTATATGTGTCACACCCCAAACCCGCCCCTAAAAGTTTGGGCATGACCAACTCGATAACGGTCTCAAAACTCAATAATTATACAATATGGGACTTGAACGGAAGCAATTATCAAGATAAAACAACATCCATAAATATGAGTCACAAGCCCAATTGGATCCTTACTCTTTCCAAATTCATAACCATACCCAATTTCTTCGAAATTCTAATAATATTTAGTTTTACAAATATACATATAATCTTCTAAACACATGATGGAGTTCACACACTCAAAATGAGATGATAACATGTAATTCCTTCCCATATAACTCAATATACTTCCAAATCAATCAAACACAAGAGATATCATTCCAATTACTCAATTAACACATAATTGAGCTATATAATAACCCTAACTTACATGATAGAGAGGGATTGTTACTCAAGTCAAAGAAAGGAATCATTTTAGGTGGAAGGAACATACCTTGAATTCAAATCACCAAAATCTTCCTCAATTAACCAATCTTCTACCTTGATGATGCCTACTCTCGTTTTTCTCCCTCTCTACACTCTCTCTTTCTCTTTGAAGAGCTATTTCTAAGTGATACACAAAAGACCAACTAATATATAATCGGGTTACTTAAGGGTTAGACCCAAATTAATCAGTTTAATCATTCCGAATCAGATTTTTACAGAAATTCATATTAAGAACTAAAAATTATGCTCATCATAATGATAAAGTCAATTTCGGATTATTAAGCCTCTAAGGCTTTCAATTTATGATCCAAACATCATAATTGTAACAGATTTTTCTCTTGATTAATAGATATAATTCCCTAACCATATCATTCACACAATTATATTTAATTTCACATGAAATTCCACATTAACCAGATAAATACACATAATAGGGGACAGAAAGTTTACCAAAAAGCATATAGAGGGTCGGGTTATTACACTCTCTCTCCCCTTAAACAAGTTTGATCCCTCAAACTTGTTTTACCTTATGACAGAAACAGTTCCGGATATTGGTGCTGCATTTCATCTTCTTTTTCCCAAGTAGCTTCGGTTCCGTAATGTTCTTGCCATTCAAATTTACCATTAGAATCACCCGGTTTCGTAATTGTTTCACTTGCCGATCCAGAATTTGAATTACTTTCTCTTCATAAGTTAATTTATTGTCTAACACAACTTGATGGTAATCTATGCCATGAGACGAATCCGAAAGGTAAGCTCGCAACATAGATATATGGAACACATTATGCAATTGGCTCATACTGGGTGGAAGGGCAATTTGATGAGCCACCGAACCCACTTTCTCCAGAACTTGGAATGGACCAACATATCAGGATGTTAACTTACCCCTTTTTTTGAATCTTGGGTGCCCCTTCATTGGCGTAACTTTTACGAAAACGTGACTACATACTTCAAACTCCAAATCCCTTCATCGATTATCCGTATAACTCTTTTGCCTACTTTGTGCAGTTTTCAACCTTTCTCGAATAGTCTTAATCTTTTTGGTAGTCAATTGCACAATTTCAGGCCCTAACAATGATCTATCCCCGACTTCGGCCCAACACACGGGGGAGCGACACGGTCTTCCATATAAAGCTTCATAAGGTGCCATCCCAATGCTCAAATGGTGACTATTATTATACGCAAATTCCACCAATGGTAGATGAGTTTCCCAACTCCCCTGAAAATCCAAAACACACATCCATAACATATCTTCTAAGGTTTGTATTGTTCTCTCAGATTGTCCATCTGTCTGAGGGTGAAAAGTTGTGCTAAACTTTAACTCTGTCCCCATAGCATTCTGCAAACTTTGCCAAAATCCCAACACAAATTTCGGGTCCCTGTCTGACACAATTGAGATTGGAACACCATAGAGTCTTACAATTTCATTCACATAAATCATAGCAAGTTTATTTGCATTGTATTGAGTTTTCACAGGTAGGAAGTGGGCAGATTTAGTTAACCGATCTACAATGACCCATATAGAGTTCATATCCCGAGAAGTCCGTGGCAACCCTACAACAAAATCTATAGTCAGATATTCCCACTTCCACTCCGGGATTGGCAGGGTTGAAGTAACCCTGCCGATCTCTGGTGTTCTGTCTTTACTTGCTGACATTGCAAACATTTAGAGACGAATTCCACTATTTCTTTCTTCATATTCGGCCACCAGAAATGTAGCTTTAAATCTCGATACATCTTGGTACTCCCGGGATGTACTGAAAATTTTGAGGCATGCGATTCTTTCATCAAATTCTTTTTAATTTCTGACACATTGGGAACACACACTCTGCCTTGAAACTTGAGCACTGAATTTGCAAGATCGAATCCAAGTCTTGGTTTGGTTTCTAACTCATCACGGATCTTTCTCAAAGATTCATCTTCCATCTGCCGCTTTTTAATTTCTTCAATCAATGTCGGTTGGACTATCATTACTGCTACCATAGCATTCTGTTCATGTGTCATAAGATCTACACTTATTATTTCCAATTCAAATAATAACTCCTTTTGCCCCGTAAACAAATTTGCCAAATTTCCCATACTTTTCTAACTAAGTGTGTCTGCAATCGTATTAGCTTTACCAGGATGGTAATAGATCTGCAAATCATAATCTTTAATAAGTTCTAACCACCGCCGCTAACGCATATTCAACTCTTTTTGGGTAAAGAGGTACTTAAGGCTTTTATGATCAGTAAAAACTTCACAGGTAGTGCCATATAGATAATGTCGCCATATCTTTAAAGCAAAAACCACTGCTGCTAGCTCAATATCATGTGTGGGGTAGTTCTTTTCATGGGGTTTAAGTTGTCGAGAAGCATAAGCGATGACTCTCCCATTCTGCATAAGTACACAGCCTAGCTCTTTATAAGATGCATCGCTGTAGATTACAAACCCTTCAGTGCCAGATGGTAAAAGGCAAGAACCAGAGCTGTTGTTAACTTCGTTTTCAATTCCTGGAAGGCAGATTCCCGCTGTTCTGACCATTCAAGCACAATTCCTTTCTGAGTCAGTTGTGTAAGTGGCACACCGATTTTGGAGAAATCTTGAACAAACCTCCGGTAGTACCCGGCTAAACCCAAGAAACTGCGCACCTCAGTCACATTGGTAAGAGTTGGCCAATTCACGATTGCCTCAATTTTATGTGGATCAACAGAAACTTCTTCCTTCGTTATCACATGCCCCAAAAATGCTACCTTATGTAGCCAGAACTCACATTTCTTCAGTTTACCATATAGCTTCTTGTCCCGAAGCATCTGAAGAATTAACCGAAGATGGTTCTCATGAGCTTCTGCATTCTTGGAATAGATAAGAATATCATCGATAAACACTACTACGAATTCATCCAGGTATGGCTCGAAAACATGATTCATCAAATCCATAAATGCCGCCGATGCGTTAGTAACTCCAAAGGGCATAACCAGAAATTCATAATGGCCATATCGAGTTCGGAAAACAGTTTTCTCTATATCATCAGCTTTAACCTTCAATTGGTGATATCTGGATCGTACGTCAATTTTTGAAAAGACTTGTGCTCCCCGTAACTGGTCAAATAAATCATCGATGCGTGGCAACGGGTACTTATTTTTGATTGTTACCTTATTAAGCTCCTCATAATCTATACATAATCGAAGTGTTCTATCTTTCTTTTTCACAAAAGGACTGGTGCACCCCAAAGAGAGACGCTCGGGCGAATGAACCCTTTATCAAGTAAATCTTGTAACTGAATCTTCAACTCTTTCATCTCAACCGGTGACATTCTATACGGAGTTTTAGAAATGGATTGAGTCCCTGGTACTACTTCAATTGTAAATTCAGTTTCACGGTCTACTAACTCCCCTGGTGATTCTTCCGGAAAAGCATCTGGAAGTTCATAGACAACTGGGATCATATCAGTACCCCCACTCGTTGATTGCCCCTCCAAAACACTACACAAATACCCCTGACACCATTCTTGTAACAATTTGCAGGCTTTCATTGCAGAAATTAAGTAAGGAGGAGAAATTACTTCATGCCCCTTAAAAGTAAATTCTGGCTGCCCCGGAGGGTGGAAACTGATCTTCTTGGTCATACAATTAATAGTTACTTGATACTCACTTAGCCAATCCATCCCCAAAATGAGGTCAAAATGAGTCATGTCAAGAGGCAACAAGTTGGCATATACCTGGGCATTCCCAATTAAGAGTTCACACGCAAGATAAACAGAAGTACAGACCATAGAATCCCCCAAGGGTGAAGTTACACACAACACATAAGGTGGAAATTCCACAGATCTATCTAAATTTTGAACAAACATTTTTGACACAAAAGAGTGGGTGTAGACGTCCCCGAACATCCCGGGAGGGAATCCCCGTTTTGTTCATTTGGGCTCACTACAGTTCAAACTCAAATTGTCATGGTTCTTAATCTGATCTCACAATGTGCGATGTGAGATTGATAAATCACCAAAGAGTCCAAATTCGGCAAATCGTTTTGAAAAACAGATTTTTAAAAAGAAGTGCCAAACATGGACTGCTTAGCCAGATACAGAGTCGCTACATAAATATTTTGTTTTGGGGAAATTTAGGAAACCCTGACTCGTTGCCTAAGGCCACGTGTCCATCATCACCAAAGTTACCTCGGCTCGGGAACTTGGGTACGATTGGAAAACGTCAGCTATGAGCACCCCCGCTCGCCCGATCTGAAGATCGGCCTGTACTAAGCATGATATTTTGTTTTGAAAACATATGTGTTCTTATTCCAGTTAATTAGCTAGAATTTACTATGTGATGCGCACAACACACAAGTATAGACTAGATCGCCTAATTTGGAAGAAAGCATCGCATATCCGTTTTGTTTGGAAAATGGTTTGAGGTTTGCTACTTGCAAGTAGGCTAAAACACGGGTTTCGACGAATTATTCCAATTTAAGTAATCCAACCTTCACCCACAGACATTCAGGCAGTTATATCATATAAGCACATAGTCTCATGGTAAGCATGCTGTCATGTTGACACTTACACACATGCAAGATGCTAAAGCATAAATACTCACAGTGTACTCCGAGCCAAAATAAGGAACATGTTAGTAATCAAATGTATGATCCAAGTCCATGTTAAGATGGCTAATGCATCGCATATGAAGTGCAACTAGAATAGGCTCAGCTAATCTAAGGATGGCATGTGAAATGCAACAACTCGATACACGTATTCAACTTGGAATTTGAAATACTATGTAGTTAGTATGATGTGCCGAGCCTGGTACATGCAATACAGATGAACTATGCAAACATGCATAGCATAAGGATGCTAATTGAAACGTGCCCTAGAACTAACTATCATAAGCGGTTAAGTAAAAGGGAGAAAGAAATGGTGGTTGGAAGACATGCATCACACACACGCATGCTTATTACACAATTACCCTCTCTCGAAGGGTACGAATGAATAATACAAATTAATTAACTAACAAGCTAATTAAATATAACAGACCCTTAATTAATTAAAAAAATTAATTAAATTACTAAAAGCAGTAAAACAGCCTCGGGAAGAGGGACGAATGCAAGCACGCTCGGCCTCGCTCGGAAATCCACCGCCATGTCACATGTTGCCTCTGTTTACACTGCTCTGCACCTCTGAGGACTGCACAAGTCTCAAGGTTACTTCTGGACTACTCCCTGAGCACTGTGGGAGGTCACCGACCAAGGGGAAACACCACCGGCCATAGAGAACTGGTTATCGACCAAAAATTATACCACCGGCTGGGTTTTGATAGTCGGCCGGCATTGAAAGTTGCCGGCCGGCCATTTCTTCTTGCAGGTGACTGGTTTGCTGTAATAGAGGACATGCAAGACATGGCAATGCATTTTCAAAGCAATTTATGCACCACCACCCTCCTCAGCATGTCTAAGACTTAGAGGAGCATGGTTCTCGACCCTCGGGCCACCAATCGCGCATTTCAATGCGTGATGGCCAAATGAGTCAAGTATGCAACTTCAATATTAAATGCACAAAACACAAAACATACCAAGGGACCCCCGACCTCAATCATGGTTGATCAAGAGGCAAGGGATGCATGCTCAATGCTATGCAATCCTAAACATGCAATCACACTAGTGCAACATGGGCATGCCAACAAGCAATGTATAATAAACATGCCAAATGTAATGCAACCTAAACTAATATGCAAACATGCAAGGCATGTGACAATATTCATGGTTAGGCGAGCATGTAACAACATGTGAGGGACAAACTCATGCAAATATGCAAAGCAATTTAATCATAAGATGCATGCCAAATGCAACACCACTTAAACATGCAACAACATGTTAATGGGCCAAGTATGCAACAACATACAAGGCAAGCATGCAACAACATGCGGGATTGGTCTTAAACCAATTTGGGCAGCTCTCAAATAAGCCCAAATCAGAGGCCAAAATGCTATGGAGATGAGGACAAAAGTACATACAAACATGCATGCCAATTGGCCTAACACTTAAACAACGAAGGGGCAACTTTTAAGCACACTTAAAACGGAAGATAAGCATGCAAATGTGACAACATTACATGCTCTGAAATGATGCTAAAGGTGATGCCAAATCACATGAATAAGCCAAGCATGCATGATTAAGGCTTAAGGCTTAAAACTAGGCAAGGGACTTGGACCAAAGCTACACAAAACAAAGAGCATATGGCAAGTATGACCCAAAACAGTCCTAAATCATGGCAAATTAAGCCTAAAACATGCAATGAACCAAGCCAAAACAAGCCAAAACAAAGAGGGCAAGGCATGAGGCATACAAGACCACAAAAGAGGCATTACTCTACACCTAATACAACCAAACATGGCATGATTTAGGCGATCAAAAATAGAGGTATGACATGTCAAAAGGAGTCCAAAAACCCACTTAGATGGTATCCCAAATACCCAAGCATGTTGGCACACACAATGTCACATCCATAAGGCATGCAACCCTAACTCTTTAAAGCATTAAAGGAGTTATAAATGCAAGCATGTGAGCATGAAACAAGGACTGAAATATCATAACTAATGGTGCCAAACCACTGAAATGATGCAAATAGAGCATGGTAGATGAGCCAACACTCAAAGTAGACAAGCTAGGTTACATGGTAGCTATACAAAGCAAGTCATGAATGACCAAAACAACCAAAATCAGACCTAAAGCATGCCAAAACATGCATAAAAACTTCATGGAGTCAAGCCAAAATCATGCTAGAAACAAAGCTCAAAGCACACAGCATATTAGGGCAATTTCGTGGAATTACAAGACAAGTATACAAAGCATGCATGGCATGTCTAAACCAACTTTGGACAGAGGTATACCATGGCAAAATAGCACCAAATACCCTTTGAAATAAAGCCAAATAAAGCTATGTACACATGCTACAACACAAGCCACTTATGCTAGCATTAAAGACAACATGGAGAGGGGATAACCCTCTCCCATTCAGGACCTCAAAACCACCTCTCCACCACTAAAAATCCTCTGGATTTCAGTGGTAGAGAGGTCATGCAAAGAACAAAACAATGGCCAAAAGGTATGGCCTAAAACAAGGCCTAACAAGGCCTTGACAACCCCAAACCTCAGAGTGACCTTAAACAAAGTTCAAAAGAAAGTAAAAACAAAACTTTTCTCAGTTATACACTAAGCTTAAAAATAGATGCAAGGTAGGTTAAAAACTTGTGCAAAAATGGGGAATAAAAAGGTAAGTTTCTCACCCTTGTAGACTTTCTTCAAGAACACCACTCCAGCACTTTTTCTGAGTTTAAATCAACCCAAGAACCCGAAGATCAGCCTTAAGGGACCTCAGCTCCAAAGCATGGTGTAACACTAGGTGTCTTAGTGCAAAACTAAGAACAAAAACACCTTTAGGACACTTTTACACACACACAAATGCAAAGAGAGAGAACTATAGAGATATATAGATACAAAATCTCTAACCCTAATTCTCTGAACCTCTGAAACCCTTGAAGAGGGAGGAAAAGCTCCCTCTTTATAGAATCCCAATCTTGCAAAGCTTCCAAAACAAGCTAAGCAAGAGACAAATCACTCCATACACGTGTATGGAGGAGGTGAATTGTGCGTGCCAGCTGGCACTAAAAATCTGCATAAAGTAGATGGACAGGGGTCAGCTGAAAAATATAGCCGATTGACCAACAAAAATGGCCGGCAAACCAAAAACAATGCCGACCGACCAAAATATTTGGCTGGTAGCAAGAAATCTAGGCCGGTGGCCTCAAGCCAAGGCCAGTGAGGTGTGGGGATGGCCAACAAGCCATTCCCTGCCCTTAGAAGCAAAAAAACAAGTGTTTGGTATACAACCAAGCACAAAACAAAAAAGTCAAGAGGTCTTGAGGCAAGGCGCGCGACCGAAACCTCCGAGAACTCAAGACAAATACGAACAAAGATGATCATCGAGTGTTCAAACGATGACGTCCAAGTCTTGAGGACAGTCAAAAATGGGGTGTCTATAGTGGGTAGAACCAGAGTCAAACAACACATAAGTACAATGACCTTGAACAGTAATTGTACCTGACACCACTATTGTAGCATTTTGCACGTCCCCCAGAACCAATGCAAATACTCTTCCATGTCTAACGGTGTCCTTATTATTGGCAGGCTTTGCAGCTGACTTTGCACTTGGAGCCGGTGTTGAACCTGCTGAACCTGTAGTAGTTCTATTCCCATTCTGCCGATTTCTCTGAGGACAGTCTTTTACCAGGTGACCTGTGTTACCACACCTGAAACATGCTCCAATCGCCCGATAGCAAGTTCCACGATGTTTCCTTGTACATTCTGAACAAATGGGGGCTCAGTCTTGAGTAAGGGTGGAAGCACTAGAGGTTCCTGAATTCTGCTTCTTGTTTGGTGGAGTGGTTGGCCCCTTTGATAATTGAGTGTTCTGTCTTTTCCCTTCCATTCAGAAATTTGATTTTGGGCAGCTATGTTTCCTTCTTCCATGACAGCTCTTTCTAACACATCCACACATGTGGGTAGCTTCAACACGTTGATTCGATCAAGAATAGCATTCCGCAATCCCCTCTCGAACTTCCTCGCCTTCTTATAATCTGTATCCACCATGTAAGGTACAAACCGGGCTAATTCTGCAAATTGAGCTTCATACTTCGTAACTGTCTTATTCCCTTATTTGAGAGTTTCAAACTCAGTCACCTTGTTATCCCGCATGCACTGTGGAAAATATTTGTCATAGAAGAGTTCCAGGAATCGAGTCCAAGTTAACCCTTGATGTTCGACTCTTGTAAGCATCCACCACTTACGTCCTTCATCTTCGAGGGTGAAAGCAGCCAATTGTACCTTCTGAGCTTCAGTACATGGGAACACCTCAAATAGTTTTTCCACACCCAATACCCATGCTTCAGCTTTCATCAGATCAATTCCCCCTTTAAATGTTGGTGGCTTCATCTTCTTGAATTCCTTTGTGAGAGTGATAGTTCGGTCCTCAGCATAATGGTCTTGCATCACAGGCGGAGGTACCGGGGGCGGTGGCAGTTGTGGTTGTGGCTGCTGTTGTTGTTGTTGCCGTAAGGTCTCTACCATCTCCATGATCATTCTTTCCATTCTGTCCAGCCGTGTGGAGGTAGAATCCTCTGGACTTTCCATCCTTGTTCTCACCGTGTTCTACATAACAATCACTTACAATATACACCAGAGATATAGTAATAAACATGAATAATAATCATTTCAAAATGCTTGCTAACAGATATTACAGAGACGTATCACGTTGTTATCAATCATTTCATACGCACCAAAAACATCATGCATGATGCCTAAGTCTTTTCTAGACATCCTAAGGCTCAATGGATCTGTGTGTGAGATAACAATTCGTGCTCTGATACCACTTGTCACACCCCAAACTCGCCCCTAAAAGTTTGGGCATGACCAACTCGATAATGGTATCAAAACTCAATAATTATATAATACGGGGCCTGAACGGAAGCAATCATCGAGATAAAACAACATCCATAAACATGAGTCACAAGCCCAATTGGGTCCTTACTCTTTCCAAATTCATAACCATACCCAATTTCTTCGAAATTCTAATAATATTTAGTTTTACAAATATACATATAATCTTCTAAACACATGATGGAGTTCACACACTTAAAATGAGATGATAACATGTAATTCCTTCCCATATAACTCAATATACTTCCAAATCAATCAAACACAAGAGATATCATTCCAATTACTCAATTAACACATAATTGAGCTGTATAATAACCCTAACCTACATGATGGAGAGGGATTCTTACTCAAGTCAAAGAAAGGAATCATTTTAGGTGGAAGAAACATACCTTGAATTCAAATCACCAAAATCTTCCTCAATTAACCAATCTTCTACCTTGATGAAGCCTTCTCTAATTTTTCTCCCTCTCTACACTCTCTCTTTCTCTTTGAAGAGCTATTTCTAAGTGATACACAAAAGACCAACTAATATATAATTGGGTTATTTAAGGGTTAGACCCAAATTAATCAGTTTAATCATTCCGAATCAGATTTTTACAAAAATTCGTATTAAGAACTAAAAATTATGCTCATCACAATGATAAAGTCAATTTCGGATTATTAAGCTTCTAACGCTTTCAATTTCTGATCCAAACGTCATAATTGTAACAGATTTTTCTCTTGATTAACAAATATAATTCCCTAACCATATCATTCACACAATTATATTTAATTTCACATGAAATTCCACATTAACCAGATAAATACGCATAATAAGGGACATAAAGTATACCAGAAAGCATATAGAGGGTCGGGTTATTACAATATGCCTTTATCCCAAGCCCTGAGGGTGCTGATTAAAAAGGGGCACCTCAAACCGTTAGAGCCTCGCCCACTACTTGGTCCTTTCCCATCGAAACACAACCCAGCCAAGTACTTTGCGTTTCACCAGCAGCATGGTCCCGAAACCGACCAATGTTTCAGGCTGCGTCATGAGATTCAAGATCTCATCGACAACAAGGTGGTCGCACCACCCCAAAAGCCAAATATAACTACTAACCCTCTCCCAGCCCACAATCAAGTTCCCCCACCTCACAATCTGAACCTAATCCATACACTAGCCCTCCCATACAACCCCAGCGTATATATTGCCCCTTCCCATCTACCAAGGCCGATTGTGTTCATTCCTGAAAGCACAGATTTGTGCATAATGGACACGTCCTCACTACAACCTGAACCCATGGTGGTGACAATGGCAGAAGAAGGGAGGCTGGCCTTAGAAGAGAGTATGAGTCCATTGCCTAAGTGCTCTGAGGGCTTGTCTGAGGGGGTGTACAATCCGTGTGGCTACATTGTGCCAGTTGATCAAGTCAAGCCAAAAGTGGCATTACCAATAGTAGAGGAGGTCAGTGTGATTAGAGAGGATGGCCCAAGCCAAGGTTTGGATGACCTGACAGAGCTAGAGGAGGACTTAGACAATCTGCAATTCTATGACGAACAAGATCAAGGGGATGTGCCGATTGATTGGTCTGATTTAAATGGGTCGACGGATAACTCAGGGTGGTTGAGTGATGAACCTGACTGGGAGGAAGGAACTGAAACAAAAGCAGAAGAAAAGGAAGCAAGAATAGCTGCAGTGGCCATAATGGCCGTTGAAAATGGGAAACTGTCGGAGAGCATCGATGTTGAGAATTTAGCTCAAGAATTGAGCACTGTGAGTACTGCGGACACCGAACAAGAAGCTGTGTTGAAGCAGTTTGAACAAGAGAGGACTCAAGACAAGTAGAAAGTAGTGTTGGCCTAGCACCCTGTCGAGGATGCCTGTAATGTCAGAGTAATTCAAACGAAGTCGGATAATTGTTTGTCGGTTGCAGGAGGTGTGTGGTGGGAAGATGATGATCCACACCTAGTTTACACTAATCAAGATTGGGATGAATCCTTTCCAGATAACACCTAGTACTCTGAAACGATAGACCACATGACGAGAAGTGGACGGTATTTCAAGCCACCACATTTAGACCAAGCCGAGGCCTCTGGGAAAGATAAGAAGGTTGAAAAAAATAAGAAAAGCAATTGGAGGAAGAGGAAGTTTTGAAGCAACTGAAAAAGATCCAAGCTAACATTTTAATATGGGGGCTACTCATGGCTTCTCGAGTGCATCAACAGACTGTATTATCAGCAATGGATAAAGCCAAACTATCCATTGACACCACCCTTGAACAACACGTGGAATTAGTTTTCCTAGATGGTGCTAGCCCATCCTTAACCTTCTCCAAGAAAGAACTCCCGCCAGAAGGCTCAATACACAACAAACCTCTATACATATCTGTTGAGTATAGAGAAAAATAGGTGCCAGTGGTGTTAGTTGATACTGGGTCAGCTACCAATGTTTGTCCGTCTCGTATGGCTTATGCCATTGGTCTGAAACTAGCAGATTTCATGCCTACAACCCAAGTGATTCGGACATATGATAACACAAGCAGAGAGGTGATGGGCATAGTACAAATCCGAGTTCAGGTCTGCCCAACTCAACAGAACATCGAATTTCGTGTCCTAGATGTCCCGACCACCTTCAACTTACTGCTAGGAAGACAATGGCTGCACCTTGTGAAAGTAGTCTCTTCTACCCTCCATCAAATGCTGAAATACCCGCACGAGAAGGGAGTGGCTATTGTGTTTGAGAATTCGTCCATACTTTCTCCACTAGAGGTAACTACACTAGTGCTAAAAATCGTTCATGGCGAGGAAGATGTATTCCTTTCAAGGTTTACCCTGGCCGAGGCCCGGGCAGTGTAGAACATCTTGGCAGCAGATGAGGGCATGTATGTCAGCGCCCAATTTGTGTATTTCATGAACAAACTCCAACATGTGTCAGGAATGGGACTGGGAAGAAGTGGCCAGAAGGCATCACAGCATTGGCCGATGTGCTGCATAATCCGTATGCCTTTAGTCTTGGCTATACACTCACCAAAGAGGATTGGGCTAGGAAAAGAAAAGAGATGACAGGTAGAGCTAGAGCTAAGAAGGCTGGGAAGCACTATGAGCTCGTTCACAGACCGATCCAGGGGACGCTAAATGGTCATTTTGTTCAGGGTGTGAAGGCTTCCCATTTTGCGACTTTCCCGAGCCCTGGATGAATTCTGCAAAGCAGCGCTGTAAACGTGCCCCAAGAACTCCCCGGGCTTCGTGCCTGCGAAGGCGCGAATTCCGTCTTGTTCTTTAGGCTACTATAGTTCAGACTCGTGTCACGGTTCTGAATCTAATCTCACAATGTGTGATGTGAGACCGATAAATCACCAAAGAGTCCAAATCCGACAAATCGTTTTGGAAAACTGATTTTAATAAAGAAGTGTCAAACATGGACTGCTTTACCAGATACAGAGTCACCACCTAAATATTTTATTTTGGGGGAATTTAGAAAACCCTGACTCGTGCCTAAGGCCACGTGTCCGTCATCACCAAAGTTGCCTCGGCTCGGAAACTTGGGTACGAGAAGGGAAGGTCATACAATGAGCATCCCCGCTCGCCCGATCAAAGATCGGCCTTTACTAAGCATGATATGTTGTTTTTGAAAACATATGTGCTCTTATTCCGGTTATTAACCTAGAATTACTATGTGATGCGCACAGCATACAAGTATAGACTAGATCGCCTAATTTGGAACAAAACATTGCATGTTCGTTTGTGAAAATGATTTGAAGTTTGCTACTCGCAAGTCGGCTAAATCGGGGATTTGAATGAATTGTTCCAATTCAAGCAATCCAACCTTCACCCACAGGCATTCAAGCAGTTAATCACTTAAGCAGTTAGCCTCATGGCAAGCATGCTAACATGGCAATCAATAACACACATGCAGTATGCTAAAGCGTAAACACTCACAGTGTACTCCGAGCCAAAATAGAGAACTAGTTAGAAATCATGCATGATCCTAGTCCATGTTAAGATGGCTAATGCAACACGTGCGAGAATGCAATTAAAATAGGCTCGACTATTCTAATCATGTCATGTGAAATGCAACTTGATACATGTATTCGACTTGGAATTGAAATACAATGCAGTTAGTATAATGCGCCGAGCCCGGTGCATGCAAGACAGATGAATGGATGCACGCATGCAAAGCATAAGGTATGCTAATTGAAATATGCCCAAAAACTAACCATCGTAAGTAGTTAAGCAAAAGGGAGAAAAAATGGGGGTTGGAAGACATGCATCACACACACGCATGCTTATTACAACAGTTGGACCTCTCGACGGAGGGTCCGAATAAGAAACTAACTAGCTAATCTAAGCTAATTAAACTAATTATTACATCACAAATTAAATAACTAGTTACAACTAATTATTACAACACAAATTGAATAGCTAACGCATTAACTAATTAAGTACATAACCAAAGCATAACCTAGCTAAGAAAATTAGCTAAGTAAAGCAATAAATCAATGTCCTCAGAGGGAGAAGAATGCACGCATGCTCGGTCGCCTCGTTCAGAAATCCGTCGCGATGCCCCTATTTGCCTCTGTTTGCAACTGTTCTCCAAACCTTGCACCAAGCTCCAGAAAGCTTCTAACACACCTTGAGGACTTGTGGGAGGCCTGCCGACCAGTTGTTGGTGGTTTTAGCCACTAGCCGACCACCTATCTTTGTTGCAGACCAGAAAAAGTGGTCGGCCAGCTAGTTTTTTTGACTGGCCGACCAGTTGTTGCAGCACTTCTCCAGTTTGTTGCAACAGAGAGCAAGAAAGGGCATGACAATGTATTTGCAAGATATGTATGCATAACCACCCTCCCTATCATTTCATAATCTCAAGGGAGTGCGGTTCTCAACCCTCGGGCTACCAATTGCACATCTCAATGCATGATGGCCGAGAAGCCAAATTGCACAATTCAATGTAAAATGAATGCACACATAAACACATAAAGCCTAGAACTCTATCATGTATGATCAAGAGCGTCGGTGACCGAGAATTGAGGCACGCTTTATCACTTCAAGTATGAAACGTCCCTCGTTCCTCGTGTTTGGACTAACACCTATTCCAAACAAAATGCAACAAATAACATTCATAACACAATGCAATGCAATATCAAGCATGCAAACATGCAATGCAAGGGACAAGTATGCAACAACATGTAATGCAACACGGCATACTCAATGCGATAAATAACATGGCATACTCAATGCAATGTGACATGATCAACTTAACAAAGCTAATGTCATGCAAAATTGCTAATGCATGCATACTCAATGTAAGGCAACAAAAGCATGCAACAACATGAGGCAATGTAACAATATTCTAATAACATGCTCAATGGACTTAAACCAAAATAGACAAACGTCAGTCATGCCCAAATCAGTGGCCATAATGCTAAAATAAAGGCATGAAATGAAAAACAAAGCGTGCACATGCATTAGCCAATCAACTAGGCCTAAGAGCACAACTCTCAAGAGTGCTCAAGGAGTGACAAACATGGAAGTGTAACAACACAATAAGGCTAGTTCATGGAAGCTCTGAAATATGGTGAGAAATGATGCCAAATCATTCAAACAACACAAGCATAGCATACTAGAGTCCTTAAGGCATAAGGCTAGTAAATAGGATTACAAAGGGGGCATGCAATACATGGCACAAATGCATGAACCAACCATGGACAAAGCTCAAATAGGTCTAAACAAAGACCAAAACATGCTAGAATAATGATCAAAAGCATGATACACATTAGGCTAGTTCATGGAATTGCACTACAAGTGCATGGAGCATGCATGGACCAACCAAACCAAACCTTAACAGAGGTATAACATGGCAAAACATCACCAAAAACATGCTGAAATGGAGTCAACATAAGCTAGAAAGACATGCTACTTCATGAAGCATACAAGACTAGTTTATGAAATTTACATTACAAGTGTATAAGGCATGCATGGAATGACCAAACCAAGTCAAAATAGATCTGAGGCATGCTAAAATAACCCCAAATACATCCTAAGAACAAGCCAACACAAGCTTAATAAACATTCTCAAACATGAGACATATGAAGCAAGTATTCAAAATACAAGGAGAAGGGATGTCCCTCTCCTATTTGGGGCCCCAAAGCCACCTTTCCACCACTAAAAATCCTTTGGATTTTAGTGGTGACAAGGCCATGCAAAGGCTAAAACAAGAGCCAAAAGGGATGGCTCAAAACAAGGCCTAACAAGGCCTAAGAGGGGGTAGACCACCCCCAACAAAAAAGTGACCTTAAACAAACACTTTAAGCATGCAAAAATAGAACTTTTTGCAGTAGGAAGTTAAGCTTAAATCAACATGCAAATAGGTCTAAAATCTTAAACAAAATCAAGGGATTTAAGGGTTAGAAGCTCACCCTTGATGAACACCTTCAAAACCACAACTCCAGCAGGTTTTCAAAGCTCAAACCAATCCAACAACACCAAAACCAGCTCCTAAGCACCTCAGCAACAAAAGGATGGTGTTTGAGTGTGTGTTTGTGTGTTAAAGTATGATAAAACTACATTTTAAGGCACAAAAATGAAGAACAAGAGCAAGATAGATACAAAGGTGTATATGTATAGCTCAAGGCACACCAAACTGAACCTAGAGGAGGAGGGGGGATGTTCTCTCTTATAGAGAACCAAACTCAAGCTTGTTGGACAAGCTTAGGGTTCAAGGCCATCCCTCCATACACGTGTATGGAGGATAGCTTTAGTGCCTTCCAGCTGTGCCAGCTGGATGAAAATATTTCCAAAAAGGTGACAAAAAGCAGCCGACTACTTGAAGTGGTCGGTTGACCACCACAAGTGGTCTCCCAAGAAATAAATTGGTCGACCATGGTGGGAGAGGGTCTAGAGCATGGAAACAATGCAGTGGTGTGGTGGCCGACCAGAAAAGGTGGTCCAAAGACGAAGAACACCAGTTGGCTGACCAAAAAATTGGCTGGCGGGAGGAAAAGTGGTCTCCAAGGGGAAGAACTGGTCTCCCACCCTTGTACCACATTCCAAACAAGGAAAACAAGGTTTGTACCAAAAACAAACCAAAACGGATGCAAGACGAAAGTTCGAGAGGCAAGGCACGCGGCCGGGAGCCTCGAAAACTAGTCTATGGGCATCAAAAGTGGTCTACGACCACAAAAGTGGTCTCCCGGACCACAGTGTTCCTCTAGGCAGAGGCAACAAGGTGTGGTTCAAAAATCACGCCAAACGGAGAACGTTAAGCGGTCCCGAGCCAAGGCGCGCGACCGAAGGCTCCGAAAATTGGAAACTGGTCTCCAAATGAGAAAAGTGGTCTTCGACCACGAAAAGTAGTCTACGACCACAAAGAGGTGGTCTAACAGACCACTCCCTCCCTCCAGGGAAGAGAAACAAGGTTCGGTCCGTAAACCGAGCCAAAGTACAAAGAGTTTAGAGGCCTGAAGGCAAGGCTCTCAGCCAAAACTCCGAAACCTCAAAACAAGCACGACATGCACTATCACCGAGCGCTCAATCGATGACGTCTGAGTCTTAAGGTCGGTCAAAAATGGTGTGTCTATAGTTGCTTCTCTTTGACAGAACTCATAAGTCATAAGTGACGGGAGTGAATGTTAAAGCCCAGAGATGACCTATTTTTGACAAGGCCGAAGACTTAGACAAACAGGCAAGATAACAAAGAGATGTGCCCACAGGTAGGGGCAAGATGCAAATGACATACACAATGCCGAACATAACTTATGATCATGCAAAGAAAGCAATAATGAAGCAAGTATGCAAAATAAATGCAATAGTTTAAGCAAGTGAATAAAACCAAACTACATCTCATGCAGAAAGGATGTAAGAGAATTATACAATTCTCGCTACGTCTCACGCGGAGTAAATACAATATCGTCTGGTCGCACTAGTCTCAAATGAACTGTACATACAATATCGTGCCTGCAAAAGAAAGAAACTCGACAGGTACAATATAGTTAGAAGCACATGCTCAACATTACATCAAGATGCAATTCCAATGCGAGATAAACGCGTGCATGCACAATGCCGATGGAAGCATGCATAGCAATGCAAGTGAAAAGTGCATAACAATGCAAGTAGAACATGCGTGACAACGCAAGTAAAGAGTGTGCACGACAATGCAACCTAAGATGTGCACATAACAATGCAGGTGAAGGGCTGCATGACAATGCAACCTAAGTATGCACATAACAATGCGGATTGAGGGGTGCATGACAATGTAACCTAAGTGTGACGCATAACAATGTGAGGGAAAGGGGTGCATGACAATGCAACCTAAGTGTGACGCATAACAATGCGATGGAATGCATAACAGTGCAAAAAGATGTGGAAAACAATGCGAGCAAAATGTGTGTGACAACGCAAATAAAGTGTGCCTGACAATACGAGAGAAACGCGCATAACAATGTGACGAGTGGTGTGCATAACAATGGAAGAAGTGATGTGCATTACAATGCTAGAGAAATGAGCATAACAATGCATTTTAGTGCAACTTCAAAAGCATGTTTGAAACAAAACACTGAAAAAGGAGATACAAGTCTTAATGCGAGCAATTCAACCTAAACCTCCGAGTTACCTCTCGCAGGGGTCAAAAAGTACTCAAAAGGATACACCTTGCTCTTGACGAGTAATTGATGAGCCGCGTATCGAAGACTTGAATTGAAGTTCCCACGGGGACGATTTTGCGCCGAAAAGTGTACTTTTCTTGTACTTTCTCGAGAGCCGAGGACTCTGATCATCACCAAAACACACAGGGAGAACAATAGAGCCTTGGAGACCATCCAGGAGGGTGGCCGACCACCTAGAATGCTGGCTGACCAGTTGTTGATCACCAAAGTGGTCAGCCGACCAGAAAAATTGGCTGACCGACCAGTTTACTGAAATAGGGACAGATTGGTCT
The DNA here is from genome assembly GCF_055761805.1 of Camellia sinensis. Lineage (NCBI taxonomy): Eukaryota > Viridiplantae > Streptophyta > Magnoliopsida > Ericales > Theaceae > Camellia > Camellia sinensis. The sequence continues at coordinate 152,564,822 of NC_138970.1, forward strand.
TTTCAAGGCCGGATCTTTAAGCATACACATCCAAATCACTTTTGCTCACACCTCTAAGGCCGAAATCAACTTCTCTTCCTCCCTAGACCATTTTCTCTCTCAGATCTGCACTTTATACGCGTTTTCCAACGCCCCACGCGAAATTATTTCATGAAAACTTTCAATTCTCTTCGTTTCGAACCAATTAGAATTTGTTTTCGTAGCTTTTTTCTCCATTTTCACCACTTGACGTATGTTTGTCTAAAAGTTTAGCACCTTTTCTCGAGCGTTGACTTTTGTTGACTTTTTACAATTTTGGCTCATCATGCTCATTTTTGCAGATTTCTTCAGATGGCTGACGATATTTCGTATGGCAGAGGCTCCCCGAGAGTAGAGGATGAGCCCGACATTATACTGTTGCCTCCGAGGATTCGGCCGTTCGACTCGGAGAGGTACCACCCGCAAGAGCATATCCTTCCTCCTTGCACCTTCTATCATTTTACTGACTTCGCGCAACGGGAGCCCGCAGACTTGCTGCTACAGGAGCTGGAGTATCATCTATCTCATCATGCGCGTGAGGTGCGTACTTCACTTTGGAATTCTCTGCGATGCATTTTGCATTTCTTGCACATTTCATGCTTTCACTATGTATTCTATCTGCTTATTTTGAACACATTCTCATACACAGTATTTCTGCATGTTCTGAACATAACTTGCACACAGCATTTTGTCCACTTGGCACGCAGCTCATAACATAGGACACTGTTCATTGGGTACATAGCTCAAAACACAATATTCTGTTCATTGGGCACATAGCTCATTTTGGGTACACAGCACATTTGGGCACACAGCTCATTTTGGGCACACAGCTCACTTTGGGCACATAGCTCATTTTGGGCACACAACTCATTTTGGGGCACACAACTCATTTTGGGCACACAGCTCATTTTGAGGCACACGGCTTATTTTGGGCACACAGCTCACTTTGGGCACACAACACATTTTGGGCACACAGCTCACTTTGGGAGACAGCACATTTTGGGCACACAGCTCATTTTAGGCACACAACTCATTTTGGGGGCACATAACTCATTTTAGGCACACAGCTCATTTTAGGGCACACAGTTCATTTTGGGTACACAGCTCATAATACAATATTCTGCTCAATCTGAACACACAGTTCAGAACGCAGTTTCTGCTCAATCTGAACACACAGTTCATAACGCAGTTTTTGCTCAATTTGAACACAGTTCATAACACAGGGTTGCTCAATCTGAACACACACTTCATAACGCAGTTTTTGCTCAATTGGAACACACAGTTCATAATGCAGTTTTTGCTCAATCTGAACACGCAGTTCATAATGCAGGGTTTGCTCAATCTGAACACGCAGTTCATAACACAGTTTTTGCTCAATCTGAACACACAATTCATAACGCAGTTTTTGCTCAATCTAAACATGCAGGGTTGCTCAACTTGAACACACAGTTCATAACGCAGTTTTTGCTCAATCTGAACACACAGTTGATAACGCAGTTTTTGCTCAATTTGAACACGTAGTTCATAATGCAGGGTTTGCTCAATCTGAACACGCAGTTCATAATGCAGTTTTTGCTCAATCTGAACACACAATTCGTAACGCAGTATTTGCTCAATCTGAACACATAGTTCATAACGCAGTTTTTGCTCAATCTGAGCATGCAATTCATAACGCAGTTTTTGCTCAATCTGAACACGCAGCTCATCATGCAGTTTTTGCTCAATCTGAACACACAATTCATAACGCAGTTTTTGCTCAATCTGAACATGTAGTTCATAACGCAGTTTTTTCTTAATCTGAACACGCAGTTCATAACGCAGTTTTTTCTCAATCTGAACACGCAGTTCATAACGCAGTTTTTTTTTCAATTTGCACACGACTCACAACACTGCTCAATCTGAACACACAGTTCATAACACAACATTCTTTTCAATTTGCACACGGCTCATAACACTGCTCAATCTGAACACGCAGTCCATAACACATCATTCTTTTTAATTTGCACACGGCTCATAACACAGCTCAATCTGAACACACAATTCACAACACAACATTCTTTTTAATTTACACACGGCTCATAACACTGCTCAATCTGAATACACAATCCATAACACAGCACTCTTTTCAATTTGCACCCGGCTTAGAACACTGCTTAATCTGAACACACAGTTCATAACACAACATTATTTTCAATTTGCACACGGCTTAGAACACTGCTCAATCTGAACACACAGTTCATAACACAACATTCTTTTAACTTTGCACATGGCTCATAACATTACTCAATCTGAACACATAGTCCATAACACAACATTCTATTTAATTTGGAAACTAAATACATCTGTTCATTCTACATGCAGGTATCGTCCCGTTTCACATGGGGTTACGGGTCGATCATTGCTAGGGAGTGGTATATGGAGCTCCCAGATGTTGTCCGACACATCGTAGATGAGGCCGGGTTTGGCCCATTTTGTGCAGGATTGTCGCGTCATCCAGCGAGCAGGACCCTTTTGGGTGCACTTGTAGAGAGATGGTGGGGCACCACCAACTCCTTCCATTTTTCCGCCGTAGGGGACATGACGATGACCCCGTATGAATTCTCCATACTGACGGGTCTCGACGTGGCGGACAGGCCGATTCCATACGATGCAGATATGGGTGAGTGGGAGGCGGCTTGGACTTATCTGCTCGGAGGCCATCCGCCGATCGACAGATCATCAGGCAGGATCAGGTACACCTGGTTCACCGAGCAGTATATGAGGACTATGCCCGAGACTGTTGAGGAGATAGAGCAGTATGCCCGGGGGTTTCTGATGTTCCTACTTGGGACCACTCTGTTCTTCGACAGGGGGAACACAGTCGGGCTTTATCTGCTCAGTGCTCTGGTAGGCCTGTCACAGGTCCGGCACTTTGATTGGGGTGGCGCTGGCCTCGCTACCCTTTATTGCGACATGAGTGCGACCTCCCGTGAGCGGGGGACCATAGTAGGTGGCTACTGGCTAGCCTAGGAGGTACATTCTGCCCTCTTGATTTACATTTCTACTTTTCATTATCTGTACACTGCACACGGTACACATTGCACATATTACATTCTTTACTCTGTATTCTGCATTCAACATTTTGCATTTTCTGTACATTCTATATTTTGACAGCCACTGTCTTGCTTTTCAGAACTGTGGGTTTAAGCCTATTTCCCGACACTCGCCCCTGAGCTCGAGGTTGAGGCACCTCTCGAGATCCCTTATTCACGCAGATTTGAGGGTCGGTGCCGGTCCAGGCCCTGGGAGACTCTGCTATATCTTCAGCAGTACTTTGACATGGTGTGGGCGACCGAGGTAAACCAGAACTCTCAGTTCTTCATGCTTTCAGCTTTGATTCATCTTGCATATTTATGACATCTAAACAGTTTATGCACTTACTATCTGCAGATCACTTGGCAGCCTTGGCTAGAGATGCCCGGATATGCTCGGTTCCAGTTCCCTGGGGCATGAGGCGCTTCCCAATACAGGGTTTTGTTTGAGGGACCAACCAACAGAGCCTGGTTTCTCAGGGATCGCTTCATGCGTCAGACGATGGGTAATGCCACTCAAGAGATCCCCTCACTGCCTCCATTGGGCATGCGATCCACAGAGCGTCTCACTTCTCGAGAGGTTGACGACCTTATGCTGGGTGTTGACGTAGTTCTATTCTTAGAGGAGGGGGAGTACGCGACATACCGCCATACATACTTGATGCCTCCACTGACAGTTGTCCGTACTCCTACGAGGAAGGCTGCTGATATACCATCATCGAGTCGCGCTCGAGCTGCAGACATCCCTTTCACTAGCAGAGCTAGCACATCGAGGGGTGGGGCTAGAGGGATGCCCTCGACGTGCCAGTATGCCGGATGGCCAGATCTTCCGACCGAGCTGACGGGCTGGCAGTATGGGACATCTTACCCGATTCCACTAGAGCCTCCACTGCCGGATCATCGATACGTTAGCGACCCTGACTCACCACCGGCATGCTCCACAGTTTTCATTTATCACTCAGATATTTAGACATCTATTCATTTACTCCTGACTTGAACTTACATCTGCAGCCTCCCAGAGAGTATACAGAAGGGTTGCTCGGGGTGGTGGCCTCACTCGAGAGCATGGTCTTGCGAAGGGAGACGATGCTGTACGCTGTCGACATTCCGGTACTTTTCAATTTTCTTGTATTTATCATACCTCTGATGACATATTGAAACTGAATATTTCACTGCATTGATTCCTTGCATGTGTAGAGCACATCTAACACATCACATTCACATACTATATCTGTATGCACACAGTCCATGCATCATACTTGCATCTGATATACATACTCTGGCTGATGTATTCAAACTGCCCTTTTTAGGTTCCACTGTCACGGCCCGGGCCATCCAGGCCTTCTCGAGCAGTTAGGAGAGGGGACTCGACTCACAGCTGAGGAGGATGTAGAGCACCTGTCAGATATGACGAGGAGTCCAGCGACGAGGAGGAGTCAGCACATCCACAGTCAAAGACATCTGTATGCAGGGATGATGACTCCGGTTTCGGTTCTGAGGACAGAGGTGGTGCCGAGGAGGATTCCAAGGATGGCGACTCCGATTCAGATAGGGGTACTGGCGGTGGTGGTGCAGAGGCTGCTCAGCCGAAGAGGGTAAAGAGGTCCTCTCGATCTTGAGCTTGATAGCACTGATGCAGATGTTCTTGCTTTATTTTTCTTTTTACGTGTAGTTGTAGCACATTGTACAGCTTAGGCAGTTTTATTCTCTTCAAAACTCGTAGCCTGTTGTAAAATGTTGTAAAAAGAAGCTATGATGGAATAAAAAATGACTTTTTGTTCAAAAAGTGTTGTATTTTACGTTCTTAGCATCGCATCGCACCATTTTGCACAAAAATGAGATTGAATGGAAATTGAACATCGTGTATTACCAAGTCAGGTAGTGAACCAACACAACAAACTAAACAACTTAACTCATTAAGAATCAACAAAACCTTAGCAAGTTTACAACTTGATAAGCAACGAGCAATAACTCGATAAGCAAAACTTAACAACTCGATAAGCAAATGCATTTCGGACAATCAAGGCGACAGAACGCATCCGAAACAGAGGTAAACTCGGACCTCGAGCACTCCCAGCACACAGGAAGGCCAGGGACTCTCTTCTGGAGACAAGAAAAAGCTAGAGACCACTTGTTTGCACATGGCCGACCACCATAAGAGCCTGCCGACCACTTTGCCTGGGGACCTCCAATTTTCTGACACTTGTCCTCCAAACAGTGCCTTATCCTTCATAAAGGTTCCAGCTTCGTGGTTCCCTCATTCTAACTCAGTTTTGCACCAAAAATGGAGACATTTCTTGTCCAAAATCTCACAAATTGGATTGCTACCTTGGATGGCTCGGAAAAGTTGAATTTCTGGGGCTTCGGCATAAATGCACTATTCACGTTGAGTCGCACTCTGCTGTATTTTCCGTTCCTTCATGCCGTGGCAAGATGTTGGAATCCAGTAACTCACGTCTTTAGCTTTGGCGGACAAGAGATATGCCCCACTTTTGAAGATTTCCAAGTTTTGATGGAATCCAAACGCAACGAAGAAATCGTGCCCCAGTTTCGCTTCGGCCACGTCCAAGCCTTAAGACGGATATGTGGGCTTACTTTGCACGACGCTCGGTCATTGATTTGTGGCGGAGTGCTTGACATTCTGAGCTTGGTTCATCGGTTTTCTGATGCCGATGACCGCAGCGACCATGACTAGCAAGGTTTCCGGCGAGATGCACTTTGCTTATGTATGTTGTCACATTTCTTGCTTCCTCCAGGCTCCGGTGGGTTTAGCGCCTGTTTGATTGAGATTACTGAGGGCTTGAAAGAGGGCAAGAGCTGTATCGCCATGACACTAGCTGAGACATTGATGGGTTTGGACGCTTTCCATCGCCGAGAAACGGCTAGATTCGCGAGGAGTCCACTATTGCTGTAGGTAATGTTTTCCACCCTATCTCACATATATTTCTCACATCACTCGGCCCTCAGGCTCAGTTTTTCTCTCAAAACCCTTTTCTCACTTTTCTCTCAATGTACACCTCTCTATTCTTTAATCTCTTATTTTTCATCCGTCCCCAGATATGGTTGATGGATAAGTTGAAGGTTGTGGACTCATGCCCAGCATATTCAGCTCGTAACTATTTCTTCTGGCAACGTTTAGTCGATGCCTCTGACGAGGGATGGTGGTACGAATGGATGTGCAGTTTGACTGCTCTTAACATTGCTTGGCGCTGCCTCTGGCTTAATCTGCCGGTGATGAGCTACAACATGACTCGCCAGCCCGGGATTCAGTTGATTGGGTTGACACACTGTGTACTTTACTTCCTGTTCCGACTCCGGCGTCAGTTTGGTCATGATCAGACTTGCCCGGAGGAAGGGATAGAGTACCCTGCTGCATTTCTAGTCTGAGGCGCACAACTAGCTCCAGCATGGTATGCCACAGCATGGAGGTCGAGAGAGCTTCTGGCTCCCGCTCCCGCTTTCAGTTGCACCCTCTCTGATGAGTGCATAGCTTGGCTTGATGAAGAGGCGCAGGTTGGGCCTACTTTGGCATCAGAGGCTTCAACCAGCTCTGGGAGGGGACGTAGGAACACCTGACTATGCCCTGAATTTATTTGCTTTAATCAGTACTTTCAAGTTTTCTTTATGAATGGAATAAAAAGCAACTTCAATTTGTATTTAAGAGTAGGAGAACTCTGTACTGAAATCAATGTAATTGAAGGTTGTGGGTACTGAAAATTTTCCATTTGGTCCAAAAATGGTCTAAGTTGTAAAAAGATTAATTTGAGCAAAATCAACTTTTGTTAAAACTTTTCAAAACCATTTTCGATATAGATCACAACTGGACACACCCGATATCTATCACTGAGATGTACAACCCCGGATCTCATCAATTGGAAAGTTGCCCCTAGTCTGAATAGCACTGCACTGGAGATCACAACCGAGCTCTTAAATGCAGAATCGACAAAGATGACCAGACAAGATCACACGGACAAAGTTGATCAGGGAAGTGTTTATGGTTGGACTTCAGAATGAAGTTGCCTACGTATCCCAAAGATGGGAATCAAGCCTTGCGTAGTTCGGCTCGGGTTCACTTGTGTATTAACACTCTCCTTTTACGCTCTAACTTTTGCGAAGACCGTCTTTTCTGGTTTTTCAGCCTTAGGAGCTCAGTTTTTATTATTTCAAATTTTTCATGCTCTAACTTTTGCCTAGGTCGCCCTTTCGGGTTTTCGGCCTAGCGAGCCTCTCAGGGATAGTATTTCTTGAACTTGTCCATGTTGATCGGCTGGGAGAACACTAGGCCATCTAGGTCCATCAGAACGACAGCTCCACTCGACCAAATTGACTTGATGATGTAAGGGCCAGTCCAATTAGGTCTGAACTTGCCCCTAGGGTCGTGGATGGGAGCTCAGTTGTCCTTCAACACAAGATCCCCTTCTTTCAAATTCCTGGACTTAACCTTCTTGTTGAAAGCCCTGGCAATTCTTCGTTGATAATCCTGAACATGGTACAGTGCTTTCAGCCTTCTCTCATCAAAGAACATGAGTTCTTCGAACCTGTTCTGCTGCCAATTTACCTAAACTATCTGACACTCGGCCAATACCCGCAATAACGGAACCTCAACTTTGATAGGGAGAACAGCCTCTATCCCATAAACCAAGGAATATGAAGTTGCCCCAGTAGAAGTTCGAACTGAAGTCTGGTCGCCCCACAGAGCAAATAACAACTTATCTGGCCAGTCCCGGTAGGTTTCCACCATCTTCTGCAGTATGTGCTTGATGTTCTTGTTGGTGGCCTCAACTGCTGCGTTGGTCTGCGGCCAATATGTAGATGACTTATGAAAAGCCACGTTGTATTTCTCCAACAAATCGATCACCTCCTTCTTGAAGTGGGAACCATTATCCGAAATAATCTCATTCGGAACCCCGTAGCGACAGATGATGTTGTTCCTAATGAACTTAGCGACATGCGATGCCTTCAACACCGCGTAAGTTGGGCCTCGACCCATTTCGTGAAGTAGTCTATTGCTACCAGAATGTACTCATGCCCATTGGACCCTTTTGCAATGACAGCTCCAATCATATCAATCCTCCAGACTGAAAATGGCCATGGCGAAGTCATGTTGTACAGCTTCAATGGCGGAATGTTTATGTGGTTTGCATGGATCTGACATTTGTGGCATCGCCGGACAAAGCCAATACAATCCTCCTCCATGGTGGACCAATAATAACCCTGTCTAAGGATCTTTCGAGCTAACATCACCCCGTTCATGTGTGCTCCGCACTCTCCTCCATGGATGGCCTCCATCAGGTGCTTGGATTCTTCAGCATCAACACACAGCTTATGCATCCCGAGATGACCTCTCTTGTATAGTTTATCCCCGCAGACGATGAACTGAGCAACCATTCTTTGAATTGCCCTCTTATCTTTGGCATTTGCCCCTGGTGGATACGCCTCTTTTTCTAAGAAGTTCCAGACATCATAATACCAGGGATTCTCATCTTGTACCTCATCTATGGCAGCAATCAGCTTATAGGCCGGCACGAATTTCTGTTCGATGATGATCGGACGCATCCGGACTCCGAAAGGGATGTCTATCATGGAAGATAGAGTTGCTAATGAATCTGCGAACCTGTTGTTCTCTCTTAACAGATGAGCGAAGTTCAATTTCTCAAATCGAGGAATCGGCACGTCCAAGGTCTAGTGATAGATTCTTATCTTTTCTTCTTTAATTTTCTAATCTCTGTTAGCTTGAGACACAACAAGGTTCGAGTCCCCAATGACATCTAACCGTTTCGCCCCTAGTTCTAGGGCAGCTTCTAAACTGACAATACACGCCTCATACTCTGCCTCATTATTCGATACTTTGAACTGGAGTTTGAATGCTAGAGGTATACAGGAATTGTGGGGTGCTCTCAGCAACACCCCTATCCTATACCTATATTGGTTTGACGTTTCGTCAAAGTACATTGTCCAAGTCTCTTCTTTGACATGCAGAATAGCCTCGTCTGGAAATAAATACTCGACTACTTCATCCTCGTCCACTAGGTGATCAGCTAGGAACTCCGCTACTGCTCTCCTTTTCACTGACTTGCGCATCATGTACTTCAGATTGAATTCAGAAAGCAGAAGCAACCAACGGGCTAGCCTACCCGTAAGTGCTGGTTTCTCGAAGAGATATTTGATGGGATCTAATCTCGAAACCAGTATTACGGTGTGAGCTAACAAGTAGTGTCGTAGCTTTCTGGTAGCGCATACTAAGGCCAAACAAGCTTTCTCCAGCGAAGTGTAGCGGGTCTCGTAATCCAGCATTTTCTTACTCATGTAGTAGATAGCTCTCTCCACTTTGTCCTCAAACTCCTGTGCAAGCATGCAACCCATCGTAGTTTCAGTCACTGAAAGGTACAGAATCAACGGTTTCCCCGGCTCAAGGGGTGACAACACAGGTGAGTTTTGTAAATATTGCTTGATCTGTTCAAAAGCAGCATGGCATCGGCCGTCCCATTGGAACTTCGTTCCTTTCTTCAGGAGACCAAAGATTGGTTCACAAGTCAAGGTTAATTTTGCAATAAACCGTCTTATGAATTGTACTTTTCCCAGAAAGCCTCGCATCTCCTTTTTAGTCCTCGGTGGTGGCATTTCTAAGATGGCCTTGATTTTAGAAGGATCGACCACGATACCTCTCTGTGTGATCAAGAACCCCAGCATTTTCCCTGCTGTAACACCAGACGTACAATTCTGAGGATTCAGCCGCAACCGATACTCTTTGATCCGTTGGAAGAATTTCTGCAAGGCGGTGTAGTGGCCTTCTCTTTCCTTAAACTTAACAATTATGTCGTCCACATACACCTCAACCTCTTTATGGATCATGTCATGCAAAATTGTGGTCGCAGCCCATTGATACGTAGCTCCAGCGTTCTTCAACCCAAACGGCATCACCCTATAACAATAGGTTCCCTACGGGGTGGTGAAAGCAGTCTTCTCCCGGTCTTCGGGTGCCATCAGAATCTGATTGTAGCCAGAAAATCCATCCATGAATGAAAGCAACGCATGCCCAGCAGTAAAGTCCACTAGTTCATCGATATGCGGCAGAGGAAAGTCGTCCTTCGGACTAGCTTTATTCAAAACCCTGAAGTCCACAGATACCCGAATTCTGCCGTCCTTCTTTGGCACCGGAACTATATTAGCCAACCAAATTGGGTATTCAGATACCAGCAGGAACCCCAATTTGCTTGGTGACCTCTTCTTTGATCTTGAGAGACCAGTCCGGGTAGATCCTTCTAAGCTTCTGCTTAACAGGTCGGGCCTCTAGGTCAAGAGGAATCCGGTGTTGTATAATCTCAAGATCGATTTCAGGCATGTCTTCGTAGGACCACGCGAAAACATCTTTGAAATTTTTTAACAAAGCGACTAAGCACTCGCGCTCCTCCGAAGACAACGTGGACCCAATCTGGACCAGCCACGGGTCCTTCTCAATACGAACATTAATTTGGGTGATTTCATCAACCAAGGGTTTTACAAACCTCTCCTGCTCTTGATCAAGCAAATATTTCAAAACCAGAGGAATTTCTTCCTCGTCACTTTCATCGAAATTTTGAAAGTCTTAATTAATACAATAAATCAAAGGCACAAAAAAGTACTCGAAGGCCACAGCCGCACAATTCTTATTAATCACTTCCAAGTCGCCTGATTCCTCTGTTACGACAGACTCAAAGGAAAAAGAAAAAGATGACCTAGACAGGACTGTGGCATCCGGGTTGTCACCCCCAAGAATACCGGAGTCAGACTCAGGCGAGCTGGAACCTAATTCTGACCCCACAGACTCAGTGGAATCAGATTCTAGCTCAATACCTGACCTGGTGCTGCTCGATAAGAATCCCTCCTCGTATGGAAATACGAGGGAGGGTGCGATGGATACATCCAGAATGTTTGAAGATGGGCTCGCAGCCGTTTCATTCCCGATCATGGACACCGAGAAGCTATCTCCCAAGCATCATGTACGATCGGAGGATATGAAAGTAGACAAGCCAGTGCTACCCCCATTTCAATCTCTGCACCCTCAGAATCCTCCACCTTGCATTATTCAACCTCAGCAGGTGGGTCTGTTTACTCCTCAGCAACATCATCCCCAGACAATTGCAAATCAAAGAAAATCTCGAACCCCGGCAACCGCTGCCTCTCTGCATTTAACCATGGCTCCTGGAAGCCGCAGAACGGAAAGTCTTCCCCCTCCCGGACGAAGCGTGTGTTCAGGGTACCCTGGATGGCCGGTGCACCAATTCATAATGCTTCCCGGTTTGCTTTTCTCTGACCCTTCCGGCCATCTCTTTTCCTTTCCTCACCCAGTCCTCCTCGGTAGGCAGATAACCTAAACCAAAGGTATGTGGGTTATGCGACACTTCGGCCGATGCTGCAATGCCTTTCCGTCCACTTCTCCCTAATCCCATCACGGGGATATGCTGGAGCTTGTTTATGAGGTACACAGACTGTGCACTGACATATAATCCCTTATCAACAACCAGTATGTTCTGTACAACCTGGGCCTTGGCTAGGGTAAATCCTGACAGGAACACATCCTCAGCGCCATGTTCAATCTCCAGAACTGGCGTAGAAACCTCTGGCGGTGGATGGATTGACGAATTCCCAAAAACTATGGCTACCCCCTTCCCGTGGGGGTACTTCAACACCTGGTACAGGGTGGAAGAGACTGCCTTTACCTGGTGCAGCCACGGGTGCCCTAGGAGTAGACTAAAGGTTGCGGGAACGTCCAAGACATGAAAGTCAATATCGTGTTGTCCTGGACCAACCTGAGTCTAAATTTGTACAGTCCCCATCACTTCTTTGCTGGTATTGTCATATGCCCTTATCACCTGGGCAGTAGCTACAAAATCCACGGGCTTCAACCCGATTGCATATGGCGTCCTCGACAGACACACGTTGATGGCAGATCCTGTGTCAACAAGAACTACTGGTATCCATTTATCTCTACATTCCACAGAGATATAGAGTGGTTTGTTGTGATCTGAGCCGTCAGGCGACAGTTCTTTGTCAGTAAAGGTCAACGTCGGGGAAGCTCCTCCCAGAAAGACCAGTCCCACCAACTGCTCAGGCATGGTATCGATTGATAGCTTGGCCCTGTCCATCGCAGAAAGGACAGCCTGTCTATGAACTCTTGAGGCCATGAGCAGTCCCCAGATGAAGATGTCTGCCTGTATCTTCTTATGCTGTTTCAGCACAGCCTCCTCCTTGAGTAACTTTTCTTTCTGCCTCTCTGCCTCCTTGTCCTTCCCAGACGCCTCTAGTTAATCTAGGTATGGGGGATTGAAATACCGCCCACTCCTAGTCATGTGGTCCACCTCTCGCACATACCAGGTATCATCCGGTTGGGTCTCCCCCCAATCTTTATCGATGTGGGCAAGACATAGGTCATCATCTTTCCACCACATACCGTCGGCCATTGACAAGCAGCTATATGGTTCCGTTATGACTGTTTCTGTGCACACAGCACCTTCCATCCCCTCAGGGGCTTTGGCCTTTCTAACCCTTTCCAGATCTTTGATCTTTTCCCGCTCAAACTGCTTCAGTGTAGTCTGTTGTTCAGCATCTTCTATACTCAAAATGCTTTGATCCCGAGCAAAATTCTTAACACCAGTGCTCTCCGACAGTCCATTCTGATCCCCGGCCAATCCAGCCACTGCTGATGTCCCCGTGTTTGACGGACCTCATTCTGGCTGAGACTGCTCAATAACATACGGCTCATCGCTAAGCCACCCAGTAGCTTCTGCTGACCCTTCCAGATCAAACAAGTTGACAATCACGTCTCCTGGATCCTGTTCATTGAAGAATTATAGATTCGCGATATCCTTCTCCAGTTCTGTTAGGTCATCTAATCCCTGATTAGGTCCATCCTCTCGAACTGCTAAGATCTCTGCCCCCATTGGCAATTCCACCCTTGGCTTAGGCTGATCCCTTGGTGTGATTTAACTGCTCGGGTTATACTCAAAACTAGCAGACCCCTCAGGCTCTGAATTCTCATTACCATTTGCCTCAGCAGTCATCTCAATTCTGTCTTCGATAGGAACCACCACCAGTTCAGGTTGGACTTGGGAGATGTCCATCATGCACAAATCAGCGTTGTCAGGAATGAACACCTCCGGCTTGGGTAGGTGAGAAAGGGTGATATATATGCTAGGGTCGTATGACACAATCCCAGTTTGGATCAGGTTAATGCATTTGGGAGGTAGAGCTTGGTTATGTGGTGAGAGAGGGTTGGTTGTGACATTCGGCTTCTCCGGAGGCATAATCACCCTGTTGTCGATGAGATCCTGAATCTCATGACGCAATCGAAAGCACTGGTCGGTTTCGTGACCATACTGTTGGTGATAGGAACAGTACTTTGCTGGGTTATGGGAGGAAGGAAGCTTTTCTGGTAAGGGTCGTGGCTCTAGGGGCTTCAGGTGCCCTTTCTTGATCAAAACCCCCAAAGCCTTGGAAAAAGACATGTATAGTGGGCTGAAGGTTCTTTGGCCTCGGGGGGCATATCTGGCTGTTTGCGAGCTACTTCCAGATGCATCGGTAAAGGGTGTAGCTGCAAGGGTTTTTGGAGTGGTGGTGGTGACCATTCCCACATCTAAAGATCTGGTAGCTACAGCACCGCTTGTGCCTGCATTCGTACTACGGTTGAATGCCCTCTTGGGCTGCTCTCTCTCATGGTCAATCAGACCTTGTTTCATTGAGTCCTCGATCTACACCCTAATCTTATGTAGATCCGCAAAGGTGGGTAGGGGGAGGACAATCATCTTTTCCATGAGCTTGGGCTGGAGGTTGCGCACAACCATCCATATTTGGTCCTTGTCAACCGGTTTGATGGTCATCATCGAGGCTTTAGCTCTCCAACGGGTCACAAAATTAGAGAAGCTCTCCTTCGGCTCTTGCCTGGTGTTATAGGAGTATTGAGCTATGAAGGCCTCAGTCATCTCCTCCCAATTCCTCTTAACAGAGTCCTCCAGTTTTGCATACCAAATAGCTGCTACACTCGACAGGGTCCGGCCAAACAGGCGAAGCTTCTGCAAGCTGGAGAGGCCCATCGGCCTTAGGTTATCTAAAAACAGCCGCAAATGCACCATAGGATCTCCAGACCTGTCAAAACGGTCGATGTACGGCATTTTAAACCGGTTCGGCAGCGTCACGGCTGAGTCGGTATATCCATCCTCTATATCCGAAATGGATTTCACACCTCGAGCCTTCTTAAAAAGCTTTTCCAACTTGCTCACTTTTAGTGCTGTTGGATCCACCTCCAATTCAAACGGTGAATCCACTAGGCTGGTGGGCGTTTTGGATAGTTGGGGTAGGATTGAGGGCAGAGTTGGCCCCGTTGGCACGTCCGTATTTTCCTGGATGTTTAGTGTCTCCCCAAGTATTGGAACTCTGGGTGGGGGAGGGGGTGTGTGCGAAGCAGATGCCCCGATTTGCTGCTGTAGCCTGGCGATTAACTCTGCCTGTTGGGCCACTACTTCCGTTTGACGAGTAGCATCCCGTTACATGTTTTGCATAGTCTCCTAGAGTTGATGCATCATCTCTTCCATGCCTGCCATACTGTACTGATCTATCTGAATAACCGATATATCTGTCTCTACAGTAGACTCGGAAATCTCAACCCAACTACTCAAGGACCACTAATCTGGCAACCGTTGTACTAATGCACTGCGCCTAGCTGATCTCCGTCTAATAACGGGGGTAATGGGTGGTACACTAGTTGTCCGTCTATCAGATCCTCGGATCGATGAAGTCTGCGACCTCTAACCCAGAGTGCTTGGGAAATATCTTCCTGGACAGATGCAATCGTGCTAAACTACCTTGCAAAAAGATAAATAAAACATAATAAGGAAACAATGAACCGAAAAGTGGACAACATAACGGTTTAAATAAAGACAACACACAGTTGGCATAATAACACTCAGTTGGCATTTGTAAGCTGAAACACACTGTTCTCAAACACTAACCACTGTTTATTGTGCCCAAATCGTTGCTCCAAATCTGATACCCTCAGGTAAAACTGATTCTCTAAATACTGATGCCCTCAGGGCTGATACCCAGACTTGCAAACTGATACATGCATTCCTGTATAGGCACACTCTAAAAGCACATAGCAAGCAAATGAGAGCCAAAACATTCATATATTGGGGTAGGGTTTCCCTGTCCTATTTTGTCAGGGGCTAGGGTTTCACTATGCACACAGTGGTTTCAAAACAACCTACAATTGGGTAAGCAACCTGTCCTAGCTTGGAATGGTCACTATGGATTTCGAATATGCACTAGGTCAAATGATCAAAAAGGGTGCCTCGATAAAAATCGAGGTTTGTGTTCCCATCGTGGCAGAGCCCGCAGTCAGTCAGCCTTATGGCACGCTTTTCCAAGCGAGCCTCCGGCAAACCGTTCAGGAATAGCATACGGCAAACACGGTGTCCTAGGCGCACCAATGCAAATGCAATGCAAAGAGACACATAAGTGTAAACAAAACAAGATATCATGAGTTCGAGTCAAGCTCTCTAAACTCCCCAGCAGAGTCACCAGAAACTGTAGACGTGCCTTGAGAACTCCGCGGGCTCCGCGCCTGCGAGGGTGCGAATTCCGTCTTGTTCTTTAGGCTACTACAGTTCGGACTCGTGTCACGGTTCCGAATCTAATCTCACAATTTTTTATGTGAGACCAATAAATCACCAAAGATTCCAAATCCGACAAATCGTTTTGGAAAACTGATTTTAATAAAGTAGTGCCAAACATAGACTGCTTTGCCAGATACAGAGTCGCCACCTAAATATTTTATTTTGGGGAAATTTAGGAGACCCTGACTCATGTCTAAGGCCACGTGTCCGTCATCACCAAAGTTGCCTCAGCTCAGGAACTTGGGTACGAGAGGGGAAGGTCATGCAATGAGCACCCCCGCTCAGCCGATCAAAGATCGGCCTTTACTAACCATGATATGTTGTTTTTGAAGACACATGTGCTCGTATTCCTGTTATTAACCTAGAATTACTATGTGATGTGCACAACATACAAGTATAGACTAGATCGCTTCGTTTGTGAAAATGATTTGAAGTTTACTACTCGCAAGTAGGCTAAATCGGGGATTTGAATGAATTGTTCCAATTCAAGCAATCTAACCTTCATCCAAAGGCATTCAAGCAGCTAATCACTTAAGCAGTTAGTTTCATGGCAAGCATGGTAACCTGGCAATCAATAACACACATGCAGTACGTTAAAGCGTAAACACTCACAGTGTACTCCGAGCCAAAATAGACAACTAGTAAGAAATCATGCATGATCCTAGTCCATGTTAAGATGGCTAATGCAACATATGCGAGAATGCAATTAAAATAGGCTCGGCTATTCTAATCATGTCATGTGAAATGCAACTTGATACATGTATTCGACTTGGAATTGAAATACAATGCAGTTAGTATGATGTGTCGAGCCCGATGCATGCAAGACAGATGAATGAATGCACGCATGCAAAGCATAAGGTATGCTAATCGAAATATGCCCAAAAACTAACCATCATAAGCGGTTAAGTAAAAGGGAGAAAGAAATGGGGGTTGGAAGACATGCATCACACACACTCATGCTTATTACAACAGTTGGCCCTCTCGACGGAGGGTCCGAATAAGAAACTAACTAGCTAATCTAAGCTAATTAAACTAATTATTGCATCACAAATTAAATAACTAGCTACAACTAATTATTACAACACAAATTGAATAGCTAACACATTAACTAATTAAGTACATAACCAAAGCATAAACTAGCTAAGCAAATTAGCTAAGTAAAGCGATAAATCAATATCCTCAGAGGGAGAAGAATGCACACATGCTCGGTCGCCTCGTTTGGAAATCCATCGCGATGCCCCAATTTGCCTCTATTTGCAACTGTTCTCAAAACCTTGCACTAAGCTCCAGAAAGCTTCTAACACACCTTGAGGACTTGTGGGAGGGCTGCCGACCAGTTGTTGGTGTTTCTAGCCACTGGCCGACCACCTATCTTTGTTGCAGACCAAAAAAAGTGGTCGGCCAGCTAGTTTTTCTGGCTGGCCGACCAGTTGTTGCTACACTTCTCCAGTTTGCTGCAACAGAGAGCAAGAAAGGGCATGGCAATGTATTGGCAAGATATGTATGCACAACCACCCTCCCTATCATTTCATAATCTCAAGGGAGTGCGGTTTTCGACCCTCGTGCCACCAATCGCGCATCCCAAGGCATGATGGCCGAGAAGCCAAATTGCACCATTCAATGTAAAATGAATGCACACATAAACACATAAGCCTAGAATTCTATCATGTATGATCAAGAGCGTTGGCGACCGAGAATTGAGGCACGTTTCATCACTTCAAGTATGAAACGTCCCTCGTTCCTCGTGTTTGGACTAACACCTATTCCGAACAAAATGCAACAAATAACATTCATAACACAATGCAATGCAATATCAAGCATGCAAACATGCAATGCCTCTCAAGCATGCAAACATGCAATGCAAGGGACAAGTGTGCAACAACATGCAATGCAACACGACATACTCAATGCGATGAATAACATGACATACTCAATGCAATGTGACATGATCAACTTAACAAAGCTAATGTCATGCAAAATTTCTAATGCATGCATACTCAATGCAAGGCAACAAAAACACGCAACAACATGAGGCAATGTAACAATATTCTCATAACATGCTCGATGGACTTAAACCAAAATAGACAGACCTCAGTCATGCCTAAATCAGTGGCCATAATGCTAAAATAAAGGCATGAAATGCAAAACAAAGCATGGACATGCATTGGCCCATCGACTAGGCCTAAGAGCACAACTCTCAAGAGTGCTCAAGGAGTGACAAACATGGAAGTGTAACAACACAATAAGGCTAGTTCATGGAAGCTCTGAAATATGGTGAGAAATGATGCCAAATCATTCAAACAACACAAGTATAGCATACTAGAGTCCTTAAGGCATAAGGCTAGTAAAGAGGATTACAAAGGGAGCATGCAATACATGGCACAAATGCATGAACTAGCCATGGATAGAGCTCAAATAGGTCTAAACAAAGACCAAGACATGCTAGAATGATGATCAAAATCATGATACACATTAGGCTAGTTCATGGAATTGCACTACAAGTGCATGAAGCATGCATGGACCAACCAAACCAAACCTTAACAGAGGTATGACATGGCAAAACATCACCAAAAACATGCTGAAATGGAGTCAACATAAGCTACAAAGACATGCTACTTCATGAAGCATACAAGACTAGTTTATGAAATTTACACTACAAGTGCATAAGGCATGCATGGAATGACCAAACCAAGTCAAAATAGATCTAAGGCATGCTGAAATAACCTCAAATACATGCTAAGAACAAGCCAACACACAAGCTTAATAAGCATGCTCAAACATGAGGCATATGAAGCAAGTATTCAAAATATAAGGAGAAGGGATAACCCTCTCCTATTTGGGACCCCAAAGCCACATTTCCACCACTGAAAATCCTTTGGATTTCAGTGGTGAGAAGGCCATGCAAAGGCTAAAACAAGAGCCAAAAGGGATGGCTCAAAACAAGGCCTAACAAGGCCTAAGAAGGGGTAGACCACCCCCAACAAAAAAGTGACCTTAAACAAACACTTTAAGCATGCAAAAATTGAAATTTTTGCAGTAGGAAGTTAAGCTTAAATCAGCATGAAATAGGTCTTAAAGCTTAAGAAAAATCAAGGGATTTAAGGGTCAGAAGCTCACCCTTGATGAACACCTTCAAAACCACAACTCCAGCAGGTTTTCCAAGCTCAAACCAATCCAACAACACCAAAACCAACTCCTAAGCACCTCAGCAACAAAAGGATGGTGTTTGAGTATGTGTTTGTGTGTTAAAGTATGATAAATCTATACTTTAAGGCACAAAAATGAAGAACAAGAGCAAGATAGATACAAAGGTGTATATGTATAGCTCAAGGCACACCAAACTGAACCTGGGGGTGGAGGGGGGAGGTTCTCACTTATAGAAAACCAAACTCAGGCTTGTTAGACAAGCTTAGGGTTCAAGGCCATCCTTCCATACATGTGTATAGAGGATGGCTTTAGTGCCTTCCAACTGTGCCAGTCGGATAAAAATATCTCCAAAAAGGTAACAAAAAGCAGCTTACCATTTGAAGTGGTCGGCCAGTTACTTGAAGTGATCGGCCGACCACCACAAGTGGTCTCCCAAGAAATAAATTGGTCGGCCATGGTGGGAGAGGGTCTAGAGCATGAAAACAATGTAGTGGTGTGGTGGCTGACAAGAAAAGGTGATCCAAAGACCAAGAGCACCAGTTGGCCAACCAGAAAACTGGCTGGCGGAAGGAAAAAGTGTTCTCCAAGGGGAAGAACTGGTCTGCCACCCTTGTACCACCTTCCAAACAAGGAAAACAAGGTTTGTACCAAAAACAAACCAAAACGGATGCAAGACGAATGTTCGAGAGGCAAAGCACGTAGCCGGGAGCCTCGAAAACTAGTCTAGGAGGAGGCAACAAGGTGTGGTTCAAAAATCACGCAAAACGGAGAACGTTAAGCGGTCCCGAGCCAAGGCGCGCGGCCGAAGGCTCTGAAAATCGAAAACTGGTCTCCAAATGAAAAAGGTGGTCTTCGACAACGAAAAGTGGTCTATGACCACAAAGAGGTGGTCTAACAGACCACTCCCTCCCTCCAGGGAAGAGAAACAAGGTTCGGTCCGCAAATCGAGCCAAAGCAAAAAGAGTTCAGAGGCCTGGAGGCAAGGCTCTCAGCCAAAACTCTGAAACCTCAAAACGAGCACGACATGCACTATCACCGAGCGCTCAATCGATGACGTCTGAGTCTTAAGGTCGGTCAAAAATGGGGTGTCTGCAAGCATGTTCCTGGCTTCAAAATCTTCTTTGATCTATAGTTGCAAGACAGTGATGCCGAGAAAAAGGCTGAGCCAACTGCTGAAGTTGAACAAGGCATAGAAAGTGATTCGGACAATAATGAGCTCAGAGTAAGGGCAGCACTGGCATGTCTCATTTTAGATCCTCCGGCTGACTCAGAGAGCTTGGGGCATAACCTGACCATCTCCATGAGCGGGGACCAACTGGGTGTGAACGCTTCTAGCAACATTTTGGATGCATCTGAAGCACCATCTCTCGTTTGGCAACTAGAGGAGGGCTACATGTCTAGTAGTTCTGAGTCGGGTAGTGAGCCAGAATCGGATTCCACTGAGTCTGTGGGGTCGGAATCAGATTCTAGTTCTTCTGAGTTTGAGTCTGGTATTCCTAGGGGTGATAACTTGGATGCCAAGGTCTTGTCTAGGTCCTCTTTTTCTTTTGCTTTTTAGTCGGTTGTAACCAAAGAGCTGGATGAGCTGGACTTTATGAATACAAATGCCACTGCTGATTCTGAGTATTTCTTTGTGCCACTTGTTTATTGCATTGATTAGGATTTTCAAAGTTTTAATGAAAACGAAGAGGAAGGAATTTCTCTAGTTTTGAAAAATTTGATTATTCGAGAGAATGAGAGGTTTGCAAAACCACTTGCTGATGAAATCATTGCTTTTAATATGGGAACTGAGAAGGATCCGTGTCTAGTCCAGATTAGGTCCACGTTGTCTTCGAAGGAACGCGAGCGCTTAGTCTCTTTATTAAAGATTTCAAAGATGTTTTGGTGTGGTCCTATGAAGACATGCCTGGAATCGATCCTGAGATTGTACAATATTGGATCCCTCTTGACCCTAAGGCCCGACCCATCAAGCAAAAGTTATGGAGAATACGTTCAGATTGGGCTTTGAAGATTAAGGAAGAAGTTACCAAACAGATGAAGGCGGGGTTCTTGCTCGTGTCTAAGTATCTAACTTGGTTGGCCAACATTGTTCCAGTCCCAAATAAGGATGGTCGAATTAGAGTCAGTGTCAACTTTGGGGATCTGAATAAAGCTAGTTCGAAAGATGATTTTCCCCTGCCACATATTGATGAGTTGGTAGACTTCACTGCGGGTCATGCATTGCTCTCCTTCATGGACGGATTCTCCGAGTATAACCAGATTCTGATGGCACCCGAGGACAAAGAGAAAATCGCATTTACTGCGCTGTGGGGTACCTACTGCTATCAGGTGATACCGTTTGGACTAAAAAATGCTAGGGTTACCTATCAAAGGGCTGTGACCACTATTCTACATGATATGATCCACAAAGAGGTCGAGGTGTATGTGGACGACATGATTGTCAAGTCCAAAGAAAGAGAGGGCCACTACACCGCCTTGAAGAAATTCTTTCAACAGATCAGAGAATACAGATTGCGGTTGAACCCGTAGAAGTGTACTTTTGGTGTAACAGCAAGGAAAATGCTAGGCTTCTTGATCACACAGAGAGGCGTCGAGGTAGATTCTTCCAAGATCAAGGCCATCCTAGAAATGCCACCAACAAGGACTGAAAATGAGGTGCTAGGCTTTCTGGGTAAAGTGCAATTCATAAGACGGTTTATTTTTAAATTAACCTTAACTTGTGAACCACTACTTGGTCTCTTGAAGAAAGGAAAGAAATTTTGATGGGATGATCGATGTCAATTCGCTTTTGAGTAAATTAAGCAATATCTTCATAATTCGCCTGTGTTGTTACCGCTGGAGCTGAGGAGGCCTTTGATTTTGTATCTGTTAGTCATGGACACCACAGTGGGATGCATGCTTGCTCAGGAATCTAAGGATAAGGTGGAGAAAGCCATCTATTATTTGACCAAGAAAATACTCGATTATGAGACCCGTTACACTCCTTTGGAGAAAACTTGTTTAGCCTTGGTATGGGATACCAAGAAGTTGAGGCACTACTTGTTAGCTCCTCCGTAATTCTGGTTTCGAGATTAGATCCTATCAAATATCTCTTTGAGAAACCAGCGCTTATGGGTAGACTAGCCCGTTGGTTGTTTCTTCTCTCCGAATTTGATCTAAAGTATGTAACTCGCAAGTTGGTCAAGGGGAGAGCTGTGGCGGAGTTCTTCGTAGATCACCCAGTAAAAGGGAATGAAGTGGTAGAATACGTATTCCCAGATGAAGCTATTTTGCAAGTCGAGGAAGAGACTTGGACAATGTACTTTGACGGAGCGTCCAATCAATATGGTTATGGGATAGGTGTGTTGCTAATAGCACCCGACAACCCCATATACCTTTAGCCTTCAAACTCCAGCTCAAGGTGTCCAATAACGAAGCAGAATATGAGGCGTGTATTGTTAGTTTGGAAGCCGCCTTGGAACTAGGGGCAAAAAGGTTGGACGTTATCTGGGACTCGAACCCAATTGTCTCTCAAGCAAATGCAGATTGGAAAGTCAAAGAAGAAAAGATGAAGATGTATCACCAGACCCTAGACGTTCTGATTCCTAGGTTTGAAAAGCCCACTTTCACGCATCTACTCAGAGAGAACAACAGGTTCACTGATGCCGTATTAACTCTATCTTCTATGATAGACATCCCACTGGGAGTCCGAATGTGTCCGATCATCATTAAGCAAAAGTACACGCCGACATATGAAACTATCACCGCAATAGATGAAACGCAAGATCAAAACCCTTGGTACTATGATATCTGGAACTTCTTGGAAAATGAGGTTTATCCACCAAGGGCAAATGCCAAAGACAAAAGGGCAATATGGCGGATAGCCGTTCAATTTATCATTTGCAGAGGTAAATTGTACAAAAGAGGCCATCTAGGAATGTACAAGTTGTGTGTCGAAGCAAAGGAATCAAAGCGCCTGATGGAGGCCATTCATGGGGGAGAGTGCGGAGCGCACATGAACGACGTAATGTTAGCCTGAAAGATTCTCAGGCAAGATTACTACTGGTCCACTATAGGGAAGGATTGTATGGTTCTGTTCGGCGATGCCACAAATGCCAAATTCATGTGAATCACATGAATATCCCGCCGTCGAAGCTGTACAATATAACTTCACCATGGCCTTTCTTGGTTTGGAGAATCGACGTCATCGACACAGTCACACCAAAAGGGTCGAATGGGCATGAATACATTCTGGTGGCAATTGATTACTTCACAAAGTGGGTAGAAGTTCAGTCCTATGCAGTGTTGAAAGCAGCGCATGTGGCTAAGTTCATCAGAAACAGCTTCATTTGCCGACATGGAGTCCCAAACGAGATCATTTCAGATAATTGCTCCCACTTCAAGAAAGAAGTGATCGACTTGTTAGAGAAATACAATGTGGCTTTCCATAAGTCATCTACATATAGGGCGCAAACCAACGGAGCTGCTGAGGCCGCCAACAAGAACATCAAGCATATTCTGCAGAAGATGGTTGAGACCTACAAGGACTGGCTAGATAAATTGTCATTTGCACTCTAGGGCTATAGAACTTCAATCTAGACATCTATAGGGGCAACTCCTTATTCTCTTGTCTATGGGATGGAAGCTATTCTGCTAATCGAAATAAAAGTCCTGTCATTGCGGGTTATGGCTGAGTGTCAAATAGTAGAGGCAGATTGGCAATAAAGCAGGTTTGAGGAGCTGATGCTGTTTGATGAGAGAAGGCTGAAAGCATTGTACCATGTTCAGGGTTATCAACGCAGGATTACTAGGGGTTTTAATAAGAAGGTTAAGTCCTGGAATCTCAAAGAGGGGGATTTGGTGCTGAAAGACAACCGAGCTCCCATCCATGACCCTAGAGGCAAGTTCAGATCCAATTGGACTGGTCCTTACATCATCAAAACTATCTGGTCCGGTGGAGCTGTTATTCTCATGGACCAGGATGGCTTGGAATTTTCCCAACCGATCAACATGAACAAGTTGAAGAAATACTATCCCTGAGAGGCTCGCTAGGCCGAAGACCCGAAAGGATGACCTAGGCAAAAGTTAGAGCATGGAAAATTAGAAATAAAAAAAAAAATTGAGCTCGTAAGGTTGAAAACCTTGAAAAGGCAGTCTTGGCAAAAGTTAGAGTGCAAAAGGAGAGAGTTAATACTCGAGTGAACCTGAACCGAACTACGTAAGGCATGATTCCTATCTTCGGGATACGTAGGCAACTTTATCTTGAAGTTTGACCATAAACACCTCCAACTCAACTGTCATGTCCATATGTTTGATCATGTCATCTTTGTTTGTTCTTTACCCAAGGGTTCACTTGTGATCTTTACTTTGAGAGAAGAGTTGGTTACAATGCTGAGCAGTGGTGTTCAAACAAGGGGCAATTTGTGATCTTTTGATTCGGGGTTGCACATTTCATGGATTAATCCCATTTGTGTCAAGTGGTAATCCTTTTCGAAATGGTTTTGGAAAGTCTTAATAAAAGTTGATTTTGCTTAAATTTTTCCTTTTACAACTTAGACCATTTTTGGACCAAAAGGAAAACTTTCAATGCTCATAACTTTAATTTCATTGATTTCAAGACAAAGTTCTCCAACTCTTTGATACAAATCAAAGTTGCTTTTATTACATTGAAAAAACTTGAAAAGAAAGATCAAAACAATAAACTAGGGGTATAGATGAGTCAGGTGCTCTTGCGTTCTCCACTCGTGCTTGTGGAAGCTTCTGATGCCAAAGTGGGCCCGGTTTGTGCCTCATCCTCGAGCCAGGCTAAACATTCACCAAAAAGGGCATAACTGAAACTAGGGGCAGGGGCTAGAAGCTCCCTCATCCTCCAAGTAGTGAGGTATCTAGCCAAGTGTGAACCTCTGATGGGGAATGAAACTAGGTACTCTACCCCTTCCTTCGGCCGGATCTGATCATGCCCAAGCTGACCTCTAAATAGAAACGGGAAGTAAAATACACAGTGTGTCAAGCCAATCAGCTGTATCCCAGGTTACCGAGTCATGCTGTAGCTCATTTTGGTCAGATTAAGCCAGGGCAACGCCAGGCTGTGTTAGCAATAAACCTGTTGCACATTCACCTGCACCACTACCCTTCATTCGAGAAATCCACTAGTTGGTGGTGGAAGAAATAGCCTCGAGCTGAGTATGTAGGGAAAGAGTCCACTACCTTTAGCTTGTCGATAAGCCACACCTAGGAAGGGATGAAAGAAAAGAGAGATTAAAGAATAGAGATGTACGTTGAGAGAAAAATGAGAAAAAGGGACTTTGAGAAAAAAAACAAAGCACGAGGGCCGAGCGATGTGAGAAATACATATAAGAAAGGGTGGAAAACATTACTTGAAGAAGTAGTGGACTTCCTATAAATCTGGTAGTCTCTCGCCGATGGAAGGCATCTAAGCCCATCAAAGTCTCGGCTAGCGCCAAAGCAATACAACTCTTGTCTTCTTTCAGGCCTTGCGCCACTATGATTAAGCGAATGCTTGATCCGCCAAAACTAGGGCCAAGAAGGAAATGAGCTAGCATGCATAAGCAGAGGGCATGTTGCTGAAAACCCTGCCAAAGACGATTGTCGCGGTCACCAACGTTGGAAAATTGACGAATCAAGCTGGGAATATCCAATTCTCTGTTGTGGACTAGAGATCGAGCCTCGTGCATAATGAGCCCACACATCCGTCCCAAAGCTTGGGCGTGACCAAAACGGGGCTGAGGTATGATTTCCTCATCGCGTTGGGATTCCATTAACGCCTGAAACTCTTCAATTGTTGGGCACATTTCTTGTCCCCCAAAACTAAAGATGTGTGTTATCAGGTCCCAGCATCTAGCCGCAGCATGAAAAAAAAATAAAAAAAAAGAAAAAAGAAAAAAAAAAGGAGTTCGGCTTAACGGAAAAAATGCATTTATGCCAAAACCCTGGAAATTCACCTTTTTTGAGCTATCTAAAGTTACAATCCAATACGAGAGTCTTTCGGTGAAAAAATGGCTCCATTTGTGAAGAATTTACAATTGAAATGAAGAATCCCCGAAGTTCAACTTTTTGTAGAAGATAAGGCAGTGAGTGGAAGCCAGCTATCAACAACCAAGAGGTTCTACACATTGATGGCTGGCAGGTGGCCGACAAATACCTCTTCTAGCTAGCAACCTTTGTCACGACCCAAACCCACCCCTATGGGTTTAGCACCGTAACCGGCCAGTAATCTAAGATTACCAAAGGCCTACTTAACAGTCATACAACAATACAGAGTACAGGGGCATGGCGAAAGCCAAAACAGTAAATAAACAGTGTCCAATGAACTGTAGCAGTCTGTATACAAAAAGATTTTTCATACGTATATACATGAACAGTACAGAACAGTATGTACAACATTTACAGTCGATCAGAATAGGGACCTAATCCCTGTTAGACAGTACAGTACAGTGCTATCAGTCTATACAGTTATTACAAAACAGATACAGAGACAGACGGGGGAAATTAAAACACCCCTAAGCCATAGCTTGGTAGGCTCGGAACCTCACAGTGAGGCACAGCGGTTGGCTTGACAAAAAGGGAGTCTAACCCATGCACCTAGCTCCGGTCTGGTGCTTGTATACCTACGTATATATATAAACAGTGAGCTAAAGCCCAATGAATAACATAATGTGTAAAGAGGTTAAGAATGAATGTCCTTACAATATTGAAAACAATTATTTCAATTAGTATATCAGTTATTCAGTCATTACAGTCATATGTGGTACATCCATTAGCATAGCAGTACAGTAAATAGTAGGTCTTAAGAGACCGAACAGTCAATGATGGCCATCATATCAGTAAACAGTAGTGGTTCCAACATGGGAACCGACAGAGATCTCTGTAACAGTAACAGTAACAATAACAGTAACAGTAGTTGCTAATTATGCCACAATACAGTTCACAATTAGGACATCATTCATTCAGCAACAGTATCATTTCAGAAAACAGTACAGTTCAATTGTTCAGAAAGTAATCATATTTGAACATATCTTTACACAATTGTTACTCACAGAGTTCTAGGCTACAGTTGAGCTAGAGCGCGTCCTCAGATGCCAACCCTACATAGTTTACAGGATGAACTCACACTAAGTTCACATTTGGGAAACAAAGACTTAGTCCCTACTTAGACTCGGTGTGGTTCTACATCTATATCCTCATTAAGATGCCTTAAACTAGGCCTAAGGATGCCTATGATGAAATGAGGATGCGAAGATGCACTTTAAAAGCATTTTCAGAAAACAGGGGTCCCGCTCGAGCGTAGATTACTCCGCTTGAGCGGACATGCAGACAAAGGTTTCCGCTCGAGCGTATAATTACCCGCTCGAGCGTTATGCAAAACAGTTAAAAGTGCTGGATAGGTGAAATTCATGCTCGATTGGGCGCTCGACACCCGCTTGAGCGTAAGACACAAGGTCTCGCTCGAGCGTCAATTCTCCCGCTCGAGCGCACATCAAAACAGTGTAAAGTACTGGAAGCACGAATTTCCCGCTCGAGCTCCACTTTCCCTGCTCGAGCGGGAGTTCAAAATCTGAAATTTCCAGATTTGAACTTCCAAGCTCAAATCAACCTTAGATGCATCAAAACCATACTTTTTGGGCCAATTCTCCAAACAACAATCCAAAACTCAAAGTTTAACATGATTCAAGCTCAAATGTAAAATCAAAGCCCCAAAGGAAGATCAATTGAGCCCAAATTGAAACTAAATTTCATGAATATGAAGAACATGCAAACATGCATGAATTTAACCAATTCAAAGCTTCCAACACTTGCTCTAATGAGGCAATTCTTACAAAATCAAGATGAAATCATGGTCTACTCTCAAAACATGGACATGCATGTGAGGAATTATGAACTACAACCTCATAACTTCAATATATGTACATGCATGCAACAATTAAGCTTCAACACAACAATTTGAGCCATAAATTGGCTCTAGTCTTCAACTTTACTCTAAACCATGCAAGAATCAATTTAAACACAAGAATGAGAAGATAAATTTCTACCTTAAGTCTTGAATTATAGGCAAGGAAGCTTAATTTTGCAATTCACTCCTTAATTCCCTTAATCTTCAAGCCAAATTGAGATGAAATGAAGCTATCTCTCTATACTCTCTCTCTAGTCGGCAACAACAATGAAATTGGCTAAGGAAATGTTTTGTTTGAAGGTAATAAGGCTCAAGTATAGTCTTAGGTAGTGGCCCACTAGTGGTGGCAAAAAGGTAATTAGCCTAGTTCATGACATTACACAATTTAATCTAATTTAATCATACCAAATCAATGTTCAGGATTCAGTGAAAACAGTTCAGGATATCTTTTAGCCATGTCATCTTCCCTTTCCCAGGTGGCATACAAGCCACTATGGTTTTGCCAGTCAACTTTCACTAACGGGATCTCTTTGTTTCTCAACTTCTTGATCTGTCTGTTTACAATCTGAATAGGTCGTTCCTCATAAGTGTAGTCATCACTCAGCACTACACGAGTAGGCTCTATCACATGGAAAGGATCCCGGAGGTAGTCCCTCAACATAGAAACATGGAAGACGTTATGCATATGCTCCATTTCAGGAGGAAGCACAACTTGATACGCCACCGGATTGATTTTCTCAATAATTTCATACGGTCCGACGTATCTCGGCGCCAGCTTGCCCTTGACTCCAAAACGAGTCTGGCCTTTCATCGGTGTCACTTTCACAAAAACGTGATCACCCACTTCATACTCTCTGTCCCGTCCTCTGACATCCGCATAACTTTTCTGTTGGCTCTGTGTAGTTTTTAGTCTCTGTTGTATCAGTTTTACTTTCTCAGTCGTTTTATATACAATCTCGGGCCCAAGCAAAGGCCCATCTCCAACTTCTGCCCAGCAAATCAGAGATCTACATTTCCTGCCATACAATGCCTTGAAGGGTGTCATACCAATAATAGAATGGAAGCTGTTGTTGTAGGCGAATTCAGCCAATGGCAAATGGCTTTCCCAGTTTTCTTGAAAATCAAGGACACACATTCTCAGTAAATCCTCCAGAGTCTGGATGGTTCTTTCTGACTGGCTATCTGTTTGAGGATGATAGGCACTACTCAGTCTCAGTTTAGTACCCAATGCAGTCTGTAAGCTTTGCCAGAATCTTGATGTAAACTTCGAGTCCCTATCAGAAACAATGGACACAGGCACTTCATGCAATCTAACAATCTCGTCAATATAGAGTATAGCCAATTTGTCCGCATTATAGATTGTTTTGACAGGTAAGAAGTGAGCAGATTTAGTCAGTCTATCAACTATAACCCAAATTTAGTCCATACCTTTACTAGAACGAGGCAATCCCACAATAAAATCCATGGTAATATGTTTCCATTTCCACTCCGGTATAGGTAAGGGTTGCAGTAAGCCCTTGCGGTCGTTGATGTTCCGCTTTGACTTGTTGGCAATGAAGACATTTCGATACAAAATCAGCAATTTCTTTCTTCATTCCTGGCCACCAGAAATTCAATTTCAAATCTTGGTACATTTTTGTATTTCCTGGATGGATAGACAGTTTCGAATTGTGGCCCTCTTGCAGAACTCTTCTTTTCAGTTCAGTATCATTCGGTACACACAGTCTTCCCTAAAATTTCAGTACATTATTTTCAAATTTGAAACCCGGTCTTAGTTTAGATTCCTGTTCTTCGATGATCTTCTTCAAGAAGTCATCCTGTTGCTGTTTCTCTTTAATCTCTTCAATCAGTGCCGGTTGAGCAGAAATAATAGTTATTTTTCCACCTTGTTCTCACAAAACAATTTCAATTTCAGACTTTCTAAGGTCACATAGCAACTCTTTCTGTCCGGTGAGTAAACAGGCTAAGTTGCCAATCGATTTCTGACTCAACGCATCGGCAATAGTGTTGGCTCTCCCCGGATTGTACAGAATCTGTAGGTCATAGTCTTTAATCAATTCTAGCCATCTCCGCTGTCTCATGTTCAGTTCTTTCTGTGTGAAAAGTACTTCAAACTTTTGTGGTCAGTATATACTTCACATGTAGCCCCATAAAGGTAGTGACGCCAGATTTTTGAGGCAAACACCACTGCAGCAAGTTCCAAGTCATGGTTCGGGTAGTTCTTTTCGTGTGGTCTCAGTTGTCGGGAAGCATAGGCAATTACTATCCCATTCTGCATTAAAACGCACCCCAAACCCTTATGAGAAGCATCACTAAAAATGGTAAAACCATCCGTACCTGAAGGTAGGGTAAGAACAGGTGCAGTTACTAGTCGAGTTTTCAACTCTTGGAAAGCTGATTCTCTTTGGTCAATCTAGTCAAATGATATCCCCTTCTGAGTTAATTGAGTCAACGGTAAGGCAATTTTGGAGAAATCTTTGACAAATCTTCTGTAGTACCCGGCTAATCCCAAAAAGTTTCGGACTTCTATCACATTTGTTGGTCTAGGCCAGTTTACTACTGCTTCAACTTTCTATGGATCAACTGAAATTCCATCCTTACTAATAACATGTCCCAAAAACATAATATGATCAAGCCAAAATTCACATTTAGACAGTTTAGCATAGAGTTTCTGTTCTCTTAGGGTCTGTAGGGCAAGTCTCAGATGATGTTCATGTTCTTCTCTAGTCTTAGAATAAACCAGAATGTCATCAATGAATACAACAATAAAGTCATCGAGGAATGGTTTAAAGATTCTGTTCATGAGGTCCATAAATGCAGCAGGTGCATTATAACTCCGAAAGGCATAACTAAAAATTCGTAATGTCCATACCTCGTTTGGAAAGCAGTTTTATTAATATCTACTAGTTTAACTTTCAGCTGATGATATCCGGATTTGAGATCAATCTTAGAGAAAACTTGAGCACCCTGTAACTGATCAAATAAATCATCAATACGTGGTAATAGATATTTATTTTTCACAGTTACCTTGTTCAGTTCACGGTAGTCGATACAGAGTCTTAGTGAGCCGTCTTTCTTTTTCACAAATAAGACAGGTGCGCCCTACGGTGAAGTACTAGGCCTGATGAACTTTTTGTCTAACAGTTCTTGCAGCTGTACTTTCAGTTCTTTCAATTCGGTAGGTGCCATTATGTATGGAGCTTTAGATACTGGCTGTGTACCCGAAATTGCATCAACAGTGAACTCAATCTCCCTGTCAATCAAATCCCCTGGCAGATCATCTGGAAAAATATCTGAGAATTCTCTGACTATAGGAATACATTTCACATCAGTTTTAACATCAGTATGTATAGTCAATACAGAACACAGATATCCCTTACACCCCTTCTTAATCAGTTTAAAGGCTTTCATGGAGGAAATCAGATATGGAGGAGGTACTACTCCAACCCCATTAAACACAAATTTAGGTAAACCCGGTGGACAGAAAACTACTTGTTTCGTTAAACAGTCTATGGTAGCATGATATTTCGTTAACCAGTCCATCCCCAATATAACATCAAAATGATCTATGTTCAGAGGCAGTAAGTCAATATATAGATGCATATCCCCAACAATAATTTCACATGCAAGGTACATATAAGCACAAGTCATAGATCACCCAACAGGTGAAGATATGGCTAAAAGATAATTCATGGGTTCTAATGGTCTACTCAATTTTTGCGAAAAAGCATGCGATACATATGAATGTGTAGACCCCAAATCAATCAGAACATATGCATTTTGAGTACAAATAGAGAGAATACCTGACACAACGGTCTCGGCATTCTGCACATCTCCCAGTACTAGTGCGACCACTCGGCCTTGCTACATAGGCGCTTTCCCGGTAGCTTTGGGGTTAGGCTTTGGTGTAACGGTTGATGCTGCTACGCTAGGTGCAGCTTTACTATTGGCCTGCGGAGCAGAGGGGCTGTCTTTAACCATGTGGCCCACCTTGCCACACCTGTAACAAGCTCCAGATATTTTGTAACAAACCCCTTTGTGCTTCTTGCCACGCTCAGAACAGGGTGGTATGGAACCACTCCCCTGGTTGGGGCTAATTATTGACCCCGTATTCTGTTTCTTGTTCAATGGGTTATTTTTGCTTTTCTTGAACTTAAAACCCTGTCTTTTACCACGCCATTCAGACGCTGGTGCTTCAGTTTGTTTCAGTGCTTCGATGTTCGACTCAGCCATTAATGCTCGGTCAAGAACATTTACATAGTTCGGTAGCTTTAAAACATTTATTCTATCCAGTATCAAAACATTTATTCTATCCAGTATCGCAACATTAAGGTCGCCCTCAAACTTTCTGGCCTTCTTGTTGTCAGCGTCCACCATATGTGGTGCATATCTAGCAAGTTCGGTGAACTTTGTTTCATATTTAGCAACGGACATGGTACCCTGTTTCAGCTGTTCAAACTCAGTCACTTTTCTGTCCCTGACACACTGAGGGAAATGCTTTTCGAAGAAGGACTCCTTGAATTGAGCCCAAGTCATAATAGTGTTGGTGTCGCGGACTAACATCCACCACCTTCTGGCCTCTTCTTGTAGTGTAAAGGTGGCCAATAGCACTTTGTGTGCTTCAGAACATGGAAAAACTTCGAACAATTTTTCTGTCTCAAGGACCCAAGCTTCAGCCTTTAGCAGTTCAAGGCCTCCCTGAAAGGATGGCGGTTTCATTTTGCTGAACTTCTGGCTGAGAGCAATTATATTCCCATCATTAATATTCGGTTCCGGCTGTACCGGAGAAGGAGGTAGGGGTTGTTGGTTCTGTTGTTGTTCTAGTCTTGCAGTTAATAGTTCCACCATTCTTTCCAACCTCGCCATTCTTGCCTCAGTGGATTCAGTTTCATTAGTGGTGCTTGCATTATCCATTTCACTATATGCAACATTATAACAATAAACATAGGAAGTTACATACTTTAAACATTTAAACATAAGCAGTTATATGTTTCAACACATTAACACATATACATGTCATGTCCACACACACTTTTCATGCTCAAGTGATGCCCTAATTACTTTCGTAGGACATCCTATAGCTTATTTGGACACGTGTGTGCGGTATAACTTGTGGTTAAGTATCGCTCTGATATCACTCTGTCACGACCCAAACCCGCCCCTATGGGTTTAGCACCGTAACCGGCCAGTAATCCGAG
Organism: Camellia sinensis; assembly: GCF_055761805.1. Taxonomy (NCBI): domain Eukaryota; kingdom Viridiplantae; phylum Streptophyta; class Magnoliopsida; order Ericales; family Theaceae; genus Camellia; species Camellia sinensis. The sequence goes on from NC_138970.1 coordinate 152,597,793, forward strand.
ATTACCAAAGGGCTGCTTAACAGTCAGACAACAATACAGAGTACAGGGGCATGGCGGAAGCCAAAGCTGTAAATAAACAGTGTCCAATGAGCTATGACAGTCTGTATGCAAAAAGATTTTTCATACGTATATACATGAACAGTACAGAACAGCATGTACAACATTTACAGTCGATCAGAACAGGGACCTAATCTCTGTTAGACAATACAGTACAGTGCTATCAGTCTATATAGTTATTACAAAATAGATACAGAGACAGACGTGGGAAATTAAAACACCCCTAAGCCATAGCTTGGCAGGCTCGGAACCTTGCAGTGAGGCACAACGGTTGGCTTGACAAAAAGGGAGTCTAACCCACACTCCTAGCGCTGGTCTGGTGCTTGTATACCTACGTATATATATAAACAGTGAGCTAAAGCCCAATGAATAACATAATGTGTAAAGAGGTTAAGAATGAATGTCCTTACAGTATTGAAAACAATCATTTCAACCAGTATATCAGTTATTCAGTCATTACAGTCATATGTGGTACGTCCATTAGCATAGCAGTACAGTAAACAGTAGGTCTTAAGAAACCGAACAGTCAATGATTGCCATCATATCAGTAAACAGTAGTGGTTCTAACATGGTAACCGACAGAGATCTCTGTAACAGTAGCAATAACAGTAACAGTAACAGTAGTTGCTAAGGATGCCACAATACAGTTCATAATTAGGACATCATTCATTCAGCAACAATATCATTTAAGAAAACAGTACAGTTCAATTGTTTAGAAGGTAATCATATTTGAAAATATCTTTACACAGTTGTTACTCACAGAGTTCTGGGCTACAGTTACGCTACAGCGCGTCCTCAGATGCCAACCCTACACAGTTTACAGGATGAACACACACTAAGTTCACATTCAGGAAACAAAGACTTAGTCCCTACTTAGACTCGGTGTGGTTCTACATCTATATCCTCATTAAGATGCCTTAAACTAGGCCTAAGGATGCCTATGATGAAATGAGGATACGAAGATGCACTTTAAAAGCATTTTCAGAAAACAGGGGTCCCACTCGAGTGTAGATTACTCTGCTCGAGCGGACATGCAAACAAAGGTTTCCGCTCGAGCGTATAATTACCCGCTCGAGCATTATGCAAAACAGTCAAAAATGCTGGATAGGTGAAATTCACAGTCGATTGGGCACTCAACACCCGCTCGAGCGTAAGACACAAGGTCCCGCTCGAGTGTCAATTCTCCGGCTCGAGCAGACATCAAAACAGTGTAAAGTACTGGGAGCACGAATTTCTCGCTCGAGCGCCACTTTCCCCGCTCAAGCGGGAGTTCAAAATCTGGAATTTCCAGATTTGAACTTCCAAGCTCAAATCAACCTTAGATGCATCAAAACCATACTTTTTGGGCCAATTCTCCAGAAAACATTCCAAAACTCAAAGTTTAACATGATTCAAGCTCAAATGTAAAATCAAAGCCCCAAAGGAAGATCAATTGAGCCCAAATTGAAACTAAATTTCATGAATATGAAGAACATGCAGACATGCATGAATTTAACCAATTCAAAGCATCCAATACTTGTTCTAATGAGCCAATTCTTACAAAATCAAGATGAAATCATGGTCTACTCTCAAAACATGGACATGCATGTGAGGAATTATGAACTACAACCTCATAACTTCAATATATATACATGCATGCAACAATTAAGCTTCAATACAACAATTTGAGCCATAAATTGGCTCTAGTCTTCAACTTTGCTCTAAACCATGCAAGAATCAATTTAAACACAAGAATGAGAAGATGAATTTCTACCTTAAGTCTTGAATTATAGGCAAGGAAGCTTAATTTTGCAATTCACTCCTTAATTCTCTTAATCTTCAAGCCAAATTGAGATGAAATGAAGCTATCTCTCTATACTCTCTCTCTAGTCGGCAACAACAATGAAATTGGCTGAGGAAATGTTTTGTTTGAAGGTAACAAGGCTCAAGTATAGTCTTAGGTAGTGGCCCACTAGTGGTGGCAAAAAGGTAATTAGCCTAATTCATGACATTACACAATTTAATCTAATTTAATCATACCAAATCAATGTTCAATTCAATACACCATAAAATCACATTAATTCTACTGATCTTAAGACACTAACCAATTTCAGATTCGGCCGCCGATAAGGCCTTCAATTAGCAGTTTAAACACAAAGACATGAACAGATAATTTGGTAGGCAAACAGATAGAGTTGTAATTTAACTAATATACTCAATCAATTCGGCTTCAGTTTTCATTCAGTCAGTCAATTAACATATTTAGCCTCAGTTTAACAGTAATCACTGGCTTATCAGTAAACAGTGATGAGGGTTATTACACCCTTCCTCTCAGGTCTGCTGTCCACATTTGTCTTGAACAATGCTGGAAACATGTGTTTTGTTTGGCTCTTTATGTGTTTTATGGTCTTGTTTTGAGTCATTTGGTTTTGGCAGGTTTGTTGAGTTGTTTTGTTTATCGAGTTGTATAGTGCATTTTGTATTTTGGTTGTTTGTTGATTCATTACCTGATTAAGGATTTTGTTTCAATCAAGTGCTTTTGGCCATTTCATTCCATGTCATTTTCATGCATAAATGGTGCTTATGATGCAAAAATGATAACAACACTTTTTATAAAAACTGCGAAATTTTATTCTGATCATGGATTTTTACAAAAAAAAAAAAAAAAGAGTACAAGTTTTAAATCAATAAAACCTGTATGAAGCTATACAATGTGCTAATGCTATAAACAAAAAAAAAAAAACTAAGGAAAAATATAAAAAAAATAAGCGCCGGTCGCCTCATGCTCGAGAGGCCCTCTTCGTCCTCTTCCTCAGAAGAGAAGACTCTGGGGTACTATCTCTATTAGTGCCACTATCTGAATATAAACTAGAGCCTGAGCCAGTTTCATCTTCGCTCTCTGCCTCAGAGCTCGCCTTGGTGTCACCTCTACTCTCTGAACTTGAGCCAGCATTGTCTCCACTCTCAGATAATGCCGAATGCTGACTCACTGCCTCCTTAAAGTCGCTCATCTCAGCATTATCATCACTCAGAATGGGCTCTGAAGGACCGCTCTCGTCTAGAGTTCCCCTAGCTCTGCCTCGACCACGTGTTGGAGCATGTCTCTCTCTCCTCCCTGTTGTTGGAGGAGATACTGCTGGTATGGCTGCCGTTAGTGCCATCGGTATGGGTGGGATCTGAAAAAATAGTTGTCATATATTAGTTACAGTATGTGTATCAGATGCAAGCATAGTATGTAGAAATCAGACACAATGTATAAGTGCAATGTGTTAGATGCGGTGTATCGGTGCAGTTTGGAAAGTTTTCAGTTGAAATGTTAGTGTTAGTGTATCAGTGGAAATTTGTTGCCTGGAATGTAAACTGAAGAAATTACCGGGATGCCGTGGAGACCAAGCAGGCTATCAGCTCAAGAGCGCTCCCTGTGTACTCAATGGATGCCTGCAAATGCATTTGAATGATCAGTGTTCTCAATGAATATATCTGAAATGAAATGTGGAGTGCAATTGGTAAAGAGTAGTCCATACCTTAGTCAGGCCTTTAACCCCAACAAGCTCGTGTCCGACTACTGCGAGCTCAATCGGGACCTGGTAAACATCCTCGGTATGCCGCCAGCATGTCAGCGTCGTAGGAAGCTCTGGCCAGCCGGTCCTATGCCTCACCCGGGAATCACGGGCCCTGGTCACCCTGGTCACTTTAGGCGCCTCTCTCGCAGTAAGGGCTCTCGTCTCCTCACCTCCACGAGCACCGGTTAAAGGTGGCATGAGATGTGTCTGGATGAAGGCTGCATAGTCACCCTCTGCTCGTAAGTAGTCGGCATCCAGGCCCACCATAAACTGAACGACCTCATTAATGGATAGGTTATTTGCTGATCGCATGGACTCTAGCGGAGCTATCGGAATGATCAGGTCAGGCAGGCCCACAGTCTGGCGCATGAACCGCTCGCTCAGGAACTAGGCCCGGCAGACTAGGCCCTTAAGTAGGATATGAAAGCGAGATGTGGCCCAGGCCCTAGCATACTGGTCCCGAATCCTGGCCGACATCATGACCCATGGCTGCCACATGATCTACAAATAGAAGTTATACAAATTATTAGTTGCTGTTAGTTGCTAAATATGAATTAGAACAATTTTAAAGAAAAAATGACTGTGTTTCGGGTCACCTCATGAGCAACCACGGTGTTGAACTAGTGGCGAAAGAATGTGAAGGGCTCGCGGGCTGTACGTTGGAGGCGGTCGTCATACCTCTATGAATAGAGGACTGCTAGTGGAAGCTCCTCCACAGGCTTTGCGGAGAGAGTCATAAAATATGCAGACACCTATAGCTGCGGGGAAAATGCAGTGATATATGTCAGCACAATATATAAATAGATATAGAAAGTGAAGAAAGCACAATGGATGAACAGATACAGAAAGTGCAAGGCAGAAAGCACAGGTGTTAAATAGGTATAAGGCAGAAAATGTAAAGTAGAAAATGTAAGTGCAAACAGAGAATTGAAATGCATACCTTCCAGGCTCGCCAGTAGTCTCTAATCAAGTCCCCGCTCAGACGGGAGGTCAAGCTCATATATCCATAAAAGGTGGCAAGGCCGGCTCCGGCCCAATCATAGAAGCGCACTCGAGGAAGGGTCACCGAAGCGCTCAACAGATACAAGCCTACGGTGTTCCACCAGTTCAAAAATAAGTTGGTACCGAAGACGAACATCAGAAAGCCTCTAGCGTACTGCTCTATCTCCTCTACAATCTCAGGCTCGTCCCCCTGAACTGCTCGGTGAACTAGGTATATCTAACCATGCCAGTCCGATATATGGGTGGACGCGCTCCTAGTAGCTCAACCCAAGCTGCCTCCCACTCTCCCATGTCTGAATCGAAAGGGATCAAATCACCCCCTACGTCTAAGACGGTGATCATGGCAAAGTCATAGGGAGTCATCGTCATCTCCCCTGTAGTAAAAAAATGGAAGAAGTTGGTGGTGTCCCACCACCTCTCCACGAGCGCTCCCAGAAGAGGACGGCTTGTTATGACTCACGTCAGGCCAGAGCAGAATAGGCTGAAGCTTGTCTTGCCTCTGATGTCGTGAACTCCTGCGGGGAGCTCATCACGCCAGTCTCGTGCAGTAATTGCTCCTACCCTCGGAAGGCATGAGACTCGCCCTATGGCAAAGAACAGATGAATCAGATATGGCAGTGATGAAAGTACAGTCAGAGGATGTAGTGCAAGAAATGCAAGTAAAGACAGGCAAGAATGCATGAAAACAGAGCTCATACCTCAACTGCAACATATGACAAATGAGAAGCTGACTCCTTCAGTAGGAGATCCTCCGACACAACGAGAATAAAGTCACTGAAGCGCCTAATGCCACCAGCTGGCAAGATATGTGTCCAAGGATGGTACCTCTCTAGATCAAATGGTTGTATTCTTAATGGTAATGGCTCAAGCTCAGGCTCGAACTCTGCCTCGAGGTCAGCCTCTACACCTCCAGCCGCTTCGGCAACGATTGGCTCATCTGCCTCAGGAACAGGTAGAAATACGTAGGGAACCTCTGGAGGGGCCTCGTCGTGTATTGAACCATCCGCCATCTGAAGAATGGATGAAAAGTGGGCGAAAAATGAAGAAAAATAAAGAAAAGAGGGTAAACTTGGAAAAAGTCAACACTAGGAGAGAGAAAATGAAAGAAAAAGTCAAAGTCGAGAAAAGTGTACAGAGCTCGAGAGAAATTCGAGGTGGAACAAGCCTACAATGGTGGAAATGAGGAAAAAGACATTGAAATCAAATTTCAATCGGTTCAAAGTGAAGAGAATCAAGAGGGTTTAGCGAATAAAGTTTGCGTGGGGCATTAGAAAATGCATGGAAAGAGTAAATCTAGAGAGAAGAAGCACCTAGCGAGAGAGAGGAAGAAGAATTTCGGTCTTAGGGTTGCAAGGAAATGAGCCCTTGTCACTTATATTTAAAGAGCTGAGCATGAAAAGTCAGTTTTGCCCCGAACTGCCATCGGTGGCCGGCACGTGGCCGGCGGCCTCCCCTTTCGGCCGGCACGTGGCCGGTAGCCCTCCTCTGCGTCTTGATGCTGTTTTGTGTCCTTGTTTTCTAAGAAGTGTAAGGAAGGTTCACTGTTGGGTCCAAATTGTCTCTACGGAAGCTCAAAACTATGTTTTCGGCACGGGATGTTCATCACTTGTCAACATGAACAAGGTGTATCCTTTTTAAACATATTGCACTACCTCTTAAAAGTAAATTAGAAGATGCCATTGCATGTCACTTGTATTCATTTTGCCTTCGTTCTCTCTTTTCGCATAGAATATGCCTTTCACACATGCGTATCTTGTATGCGCGTCTTGCATCAATTATGATTCACACATAGAATATACATCTCGTTTCACACATAGAACATTTAAGTTAACATTGTAGCTCAGTTGCTTATCTCGCATAGAACATGCATTTTCACTGTATCACACTTGTTAAGCTCTTTACTTTTTCCCTTTGTCAACACAGAAAAATGATATTGTATGTACGACTCATTCACTTCATGCATCTATCGCACTCATTCACTCTGTGCATCTATCACACTTGTTCCCTTCGTGCATCTATCGTACATCACTATTCTGTACCTCGGGACATGTGAAACACGGGCCCCGAGCGGTTTTTGTTTCTCAGGGCACATGAAACGCGGCCCTGGGTGGATTTTACCTCGGGACGTACAAAGCACGAGTCCAAGCGGTGTTTATCTTAGGACGTATGACGCCCGGCCCTGGACGGGTTTCATCTCAGGATGTACGAAGTACGAGCTCTAGCGATTATATCTCAGGACGCGCAATGCGCGGCCCTGGGCAGGTTTCATCTCGGGACGTGCAAAGCACGCACCCAAGTGGTTATTATCTCAGGACGCATAACGCACGGCCCTCGGCAGGTTTCATCTCAGAACGTGCGAAGCGCAAGCGGTTTTCTTGTATCTCGGGACACGTGAAACGTGGGCATGAACGGGTTTTCTGGTTTCTTGGGATGCATGAAACACGACCCCGAGCAGTTTTTTTTTTTTACCTCGAGGCGTGTGAAACACAACCTCGTATGGTTTTCCCAGTTTCTCAGGATGCGTGAAACGCAACCCTGAGTGGTGTTTTCTTTCCTCGTCTCTTGCTTTAGTGCAGTTAGAATGTGGTTTTATCTTCTTTAAGCTTGAAGCTACTCATTCATGTGTTGTTATCTTGCTTCTTGTATTCATTCTTGCTTATCGCATTTGTTATTACTTCTTGCATCATCTCCCATGATCATAAGTTTTTAAAATAGCCAACTTCGCAAAGCATGTAAGTCCAACTTTCAAAGTTGCATTGTGCATATCATTTGCATCTTGTCCCAGAACTACACTGGTTTGATTCCTTGCAAAGGGATACGTAGGCAGCCTGCAGGCGCAACCATTTCTTTTTGTTTTGATTGTTTCTCCAAGTCTTACGGCCTTGTCAAAATGGGTCATCTTCGGGCTTTGATATTCACTCACATCATTTCATGACTCCGAGCTCTATCAAATAGGGGCAACTATAGACAACCCATTTTTGACAGCCCTTACAACTTGGACGTCCTCGCATGCACACCCGATGATGAGTCTAAATGTTCGTCCAATGCTCGAAGTCTTCAGCGGAATGCCATAACTTTGAGCTTTTCAAACCGTACACCCTTTTTGTCTCATTTTTGGACCATGCCTTGGTCTTTTCTGCCTGCAATCTCTGCTGACCTGCTGGCCATCCCTAGGGGCTGCTGGCCATCATTTTTGTGCTACCGGCCACCAGTGATGGTCGGACGGCCACCAGTGTGTTTTGTAGATATTTTATGCCAATTGTGCTAGCTGTTTGCACAGATGCATGCATCTTCACCCGCGTATAGGGCTCGATGTTTTTGAGGAAATTATTTGGTTCTCTATATATAGAAGACCTCGCAAATTGTTTTGAAGGTTAGAAAATTCTAAGCTTAAAAATTTTCCCCTCTCTCTCTCTCTCTCTTTACCAAATCTCTTCACCTTTGAGTTGAGGTGCTTTTGAGCTTGGTTGGAGCTCTAGAGAGTGTTGTTTGCTTATGTTGTTGCTTGGAATTGCTTCTTCTCTTCAAGAGGTATAAGGCTCTACCTATTTGTTTGCTTGCTTTGCTTTTATTCCTACTATTTTTTCATTGTTTTGGGCTATCAAAACTCTGTGTTTTTTTTTTTTTGGGCTGAAGCTTGGGTTTAAGGCCATTAAAGGTTCAGGGGTTGATAGCTCTTCTTTATACCTTGTTTTGGAGGTCTTTTCCCTTGTGTTTCCCACCCTTTTACTATCTTTTTCAAAGCTTTTAAACACTGATTTTCAGAGCTTTTTCAGTGGCCAAAATCATGTTTTGAAGTCCGAATTTGGAGGGGTTAGCCTTCCCTCCTTGTGTCTTGTTTACTAGCCTAGTTTATGCTATGTGTTAGCTCAATTTTTTTTGCCATTTATAGCTTAATTCCAGCTTGTTTTAACCTCTGATTTGGACTATTTTAACTCTATTTTGGGTTGGTTAAGTCATTCGAGCCTTGTTTTGCATACTTCTAGTGTAAGTGTCCTCACAAGCTTGGTGTTTTAGGCCTTTAGACACCACTTGTTTGAGTTGATTGCATTGTTCTAGTGTTTTTCTCACTTAATTTCTGCAAGCATAATCTCTACAACCTCCCTCATTTCTTCACTCTTTGTTTGCTTTGAAGGTTGTTTCAACCTTGGGGTTGTTTAAGCTTGAGATTGAGGTCCATGCTGAATGGTTTAATCCTCTTTTGGGGGTTCATTATCAACGGCATGACACCTCTCTCATGCCTTAAACTACCCCTTGTTTGACACGTCCTTCTCTTTTAGAGGACTTTAACTCACCAATGGACTTAATTGGTTAAAGAATAGAAGGGTAATAAAAAGGAGTAACTAAAATTTGAAACTAAATTTGTGCAAAGATAAGAATTTGATTGTGTCTTAGTGTGTTCAATCGAACGTTAATTGAACACATGGAACTTGGACCATTTCATACTTACTAGTTATGAAATGATTCAAGTCTCCAAGGTCAACCACTTCCTTTGATCTTTCATGAAAGAGAGGAGGTTTGTTTTTTTTTTCCTTGCATTTATTGAACTTGCACTCTTGGGTTCACAAGCCATCATGCAATGAAATTGCTTGAATTGGTGGTTTGTGGCTTAAGTACACCACTCCTTGGATTTGTTCATGAAAATGAGGGGTGAGTTGTGCAAACAATCCTTGAAAATATCCTACATATGCTCTATTTGTCCTCTGTTGTAGCAAGATGAACTTATGCATCAGTGGCCGGTAGGCCACTTTCCATGGCCAACAGGCGGCCTGCAGACCACCATCCATGGTCGGCTAATGTCCAGCAATCTTTACTAGCGGCCAACCGGCCATTGATGCATAATTCAACAGTGAGTTTGTAAATCAGAGTAGAGTGAGCAGTAGTGTTGGTGTTCAACTATGCAAATAGAGGCATTTAGAAGCAAAACAATGGTGTTTTAGGGTGGAAATCGTGCATGCGCATGAACGTCTCTCATTTCCCGAGGCGGAGTAGTTAATTACTTAGTTTAATTATTAATTGCAACTGTGTTGTAATTCTTTAATTAGTTAAGTAGTTAACCAGATGAAATTACTTTAGTTAGTTAGATTAGTTAAATAATTAATTCATTTTTTATTGTAATAATTAGTTAAGTAGTTTAACTAGTTATTCATTCTGGTTTGTAATAATTAGCTTTAGCTTAGCTTTAATTAGTTAGCTAGTTAGCTAGTTTATTCATTTGGACTCTTCTTCGTGAGAGCGTAATGTAATAATGTGTATGTTTTCCAACCCCACGTCTTTCTCCTTTTTATTTAACTACTTATGATGGTTAGTTTAGCAACATCATGTTTCAATTAGCATACTTCATGTTTGCATCCATTCATAATACATACATTAAGGCTCGGTTCATCATTCTAACTGCATTATGGTTTAATACTTCTTTGAATACGTGCTTAGATCGCATGTTATCAAATTGATTCATATGCCACATTAGTAGCTGAGCCTATTAGTTGCATATCGCATGTGTTGTATTAGTCATATTGCATAAGTTAGAGATCATGCATATTTTTCTAACACTTTTGTTCTGTCTTGGCTTGGAATACTAGGTGAGCTTTTACTCGCTTTAGCATCTTGCATGAATGTTGATGTTGCCATGTCTAACATGCTTACCATGAGGCTAATTGCTTAAGTGCTATAACTGCTTGAATGCCTGTGGATGAAAGCTTGTCGCTTGAATTGGAATAATTTGAGCAATAATCATATGCGATCACCTTTTCAAGTGGTACATATTTCGAAACGATTTTCAAAACGAACATGAATCAAGTGTTCCAATTTGGGCAAACTAGTCTATATCTTGTGAGCGCACATCACATAGTAAATGCTAGCCTAATAAATCGGAACAAGAACATATAATGTTGATAAAAATCATATCATGATTAGTAGAGGCCGATCTTTGATCGGGCGAGCGGGAGTGCTCAATTCATGACGTTTCCCTCTCGTACCTAAGTTCCCGAGTCGAGACAATCTTGGTGAAGACAGACATATGGCCTTTGGCATGAGTCATGGGTTTCCTAAATTTCCCCCCCCCCCAAAAAAAAATATTTAGGTGGTGACTCTGTATCAGGCAAAGTAGTCCATTTTTTTCAATTTGATTCAAAATTGATTTTTCAAAAGATTTGCCAGATTTAGACTATTTGGTGTTTATCAATTTCACATTGCACTTGTGACATTAGATTTAGAACCACAGGATTCCGAACTATAGGGCTTCATTCGAACTTCCAAAAGGGGGCGCGAAAAAGTCGAGCTACAATTAGGTAGTCTTGCTGGGGTACCCTTTTTGACAATTTGGCCTAACTGCATATAGTAAAGCTAAAGTGACTGTTCCAAACTATGACAGGATGCTTACCCGTATGCAGGATTGTGTGAAACCGCTTGATTGAAATAGTGAACCCAAGTTCATGACAAAACTAGAACAGGGTAACTATATACCCTCATAGGGGTGTGTAGACCGCCCGAACTCCGCTCCGCGCGTGATGCCACAAATTGTAGTTCTAGCAACTATAGTTCGGACTCCTGTCACAGTTCTAAATCTAATCTCACAAAGTGCAATGCAAGACTGATAAATCACCGAAGAGTCTAAATTCGGCAAATCATTTAGGAAAATCAGATTTTGAATTAAAAAGCGCCAAACATGGACTGCTTTGCCAGATTTCAAAGTCATCACCTAAATATTTTGTTTTAGGGAAATTTAGGAAACCCTAACTCATGCCTAAGGCCACGTGTCCGTCATCACCAAAGTTGCCTCAGCTTGAGAACTTGGGTACGAGAGGGGAAGGTCCTGAAATGAGCACCCCCGCTCGCCCGACCAAAGGATCGGCCTCTACTAACATGATATGTTGTTTTTGAAAACACATGTGTTTTTATTTTGATTTATTAGCTAACCTTTACTTCGTGATGCGCACAGCAAACAAGTATAGACTTAATTACGCGGATTGGAACAAAACAACTCATGTTTGTTTGTCGAAAATGGTTTGAAGATGCCACTCGCAAGTAGGCTAAGACGCGGATTTGTCACCCTCAAGTGGGCTTAGAAAAACATGATTTTGCCACTTCAAGTGGGCTTAAAACTCACAATCATCGAGTTGTTCCAATCCAGGCAATCAAGCCTTCACCCACAGGCATTCATGCCATTTAACACTTAAGCAAATAGCCTCATGGCAAGCATACCTCCGAGCCAAAACAACAAACTAGTTAAAAAACAATGCATGCTCCTAACTATGTCAACAATGCCTTATGCAACACATGCAAAAATGCAACTAAGTAGGCTCGGCTATCTAAGATGGCATACGAAATGCAACAATTTGATACACGTATTCAAATAGGAATTGAAATACGATGCAGTTTGAATAATGCGCCGAGCCCGGTGCATGCAAGACAAATGAATGATGCACGCATGCAAGCATAAGTATGCTAATTGAAATATGCCCTAAACTAACCATTGAAAGCTGATAAGTAAAAGAGAGAAAGAAATGAGGTTGGAGGACATGCATCACACACACGCACGCTTATTACAACAATACGCCCTCTCGACGGAGGGTCCGAATGAATCAACTAACTAGCTACGCTAAGTTAATTAATTATTACAAATCAACTAATTAACTATGCTAAGCTAATTAATTATTACAAAACTTTAACCAATTAAACAAATTAATTAAGTTACAAAACCAACTAAGTATGAAAAAGAAGTTAGGTTAAGCTACCACAGCTCTACCTCGGAATAATGAATGATGCATGCTTGGTCGGCTTCGCTCCGAAATCCACTACCGTGCCTCATGATGCCTCTATTTGCACTCTTTTGTACTTCTGAAAATTGTTCCAATTTCCAAGATGCTTCTGATCCACCTTAGGAACATGCTGAGGGGTGGTCGGCCCAGAGGAATGGTCATCGGCCAAAGTTTATAGTCGATCGGCAGTCTTGGTGGCCGGTCGGCAGATTTGATGGCCGGTCGGCCGCTGCTTCCTGTAATTTCTCCTTTTGCTGCAACAAAGCACTAGCAGAGGCATGGCAGTGTATTTGCAAGAAAATGTGTGCGCAACCACACTTCTTATCATGTCTCAATCTCAAAGGAGTGTAGTGTTCGGCTCTCGAGCTATCAATCACGCATCTCAATGTATGATGGCCAAAGAGGCCAAGTTGCACAAGTCAATGCCAATGAATGCACACAAATAACACGTAAGGACCTCCACCTCTATCATGCTTGATCAAGAGGGTTGGCGACCGACAAATGAGGCGCGTTTCATCACTTCAAGTATGAAACGTGCGACATTCCTCGTGTTTGGATTGACGTCCAATCCAAACACAATACAACACACACAACATGCCTATCTAACAATGTTAATGTGACACTCATGAGATTCCATCATATTGGCAATGCAAGCATGGCATGTTTGGAGGCTAAAGAACCAAGGCAAGTGAAGAGCATCTCACAAGAGGCATGCAATACCAAGTTTAAATGGCTTAACCAACTATGGATAGACCAAAACCATGCCAAAACAGTGGCCAAAACTCAACAAAACTTAGGCACAAAAAGCAAGAACACATGCTCATGTGATAGCTCATCAAATAGGCACAAGGGTCAACTTTCAAACACAATGAAGAAGTGACGAATATGAGAGCATGGCATAGGTACAAGCACTGAAATCATGTGAGAAATGATGACATATCATGCAAGCAACACAAGCATGGCATGCTAGGGTCCTTAAGCATTAAAGCTAATGAAGTACACATCACTAAGGCTATATAATGCAATGCTCAATGGACTAAACCAACCCTAAACAATCCTCATGCATGCCAAAATAATAGCCAAAATGCTCTGAAATACTAGCAATGAAAGCAATAAAATGCATGCTCATGCATTGGCCCATGAATTAGGCACAGAGGTGCAACTCTTAAGAGCACCTAAAGAGTGAAAAACATAGAAGTGTGGAAACACTATATGCTCTGAAATATCATTCCAAATGATGTCGAAACATGCACATATGACAAATGAGGCATGCTAGGAGGCTCAAAACTTAAGGCTAGCAAAGGTACTTGCACCATAGCCATGTCAAGCAAGCCCCAAAGGGCCAAGGTGACTCAAAACAGTCCCAAGGCAGGTCAAAACAAGGCCAAAACATGCATGGACTAGAGCTTACACATGTTAGAATTAGATACATGAAGCATGGAGCACATTAGGCCAACAAGGAGGATTACACTACACCTACCAAAACCAAGCATGAGATGACTTTACAAACAAAAATCAAAGTTGTAACATGACAAAGTAAAACCAAATACACACTAAAATGGTAGCCCAAAAGCTTCGGCAAGATGGCATGCATATTGGCTCATGTTAAGGCATAAAGTACAACCTTCCAAAAGCATTGAAAGAGTGAAAGATGTGAGGGCATGGCAGTGAAACATGCTCTAAAATCACATACAAAATGATACTAAATCATGCAAATAGCCCAAGCAATGTATGTTAGTGGACTCAAAACAACAAGCTAGTGAGCAAAATTGCACTATGGCTATACAAAGTAAGGCATGCATGACCCAAAGCGCATGAAACAGAGCTTAAGCATGGCGAAACATGAGTAAAAGCTTGCTGGAGTTGAGCCAAAGCATGATGCATGTTAAGGCTATAGGGGGGATTACACTACAAGTGCAAGAAGCATGCAAGAGGTAATCAAACCAAGCCAAAACAAAGCTATATCATGTTAAAATAAGGCCTAAGGCATGCTGAGATGGAGCGAAAACATGCTAAGAATACATTCTACTTTGCTAAGCCATCAACACAAGCAAACAAGAGAAGAGGAAGGGGGACAACCCCCTTCTATTTTGGGCTTCAAAACCACATTTCTACCACTGAAAATCTACTGGATTTCAGTGGTGTAGAGGCCAAACAAAGGTGATCCAAAGGCCTAAAAGAGATGGCTCAAAATAAGGCCAAATAAGGCATAAAAGGGGGTAGACCACCCCCAACACCAAAGAGGCCTTAAACAAACACTTTTAATACTTAAAAATGAAGCTCTTTACAGTTGAAAGCAAGGCCTAAAACAGTATGCAAAGGGGGCCAAACACTTAAGCAAAACAAGGCTTAAAGGGGGTAACAACTCACCCTTGAAGAACCACAGCAAACCAGCACATCTGAGCGAAAGAAAATAAACTTTGAGAGTCCAAACAAGGTCCTCTAGCACCTCAAAAACAAAGCAATGGTGCTTTACTAGGTGTTATAGTGCAAAAATGAAGAGAAAACACACTTTAAGGCTCACAATAAGACAATATAGAGAGAGAGTGTGTGAAATATAGAGAGGGATATCTATATCTCTTAGCCAAATTTCAGAACCTTTGGAAAGGGAGAGGGACCTCTCCTTTTATAGAAATCCAAGTGAAATATAGAACTTGAGGCTTGTTACAATCCCTCCATACACGTGTATTGAGGATGAGTTCTGTGCTCACCAGCTGGCACAGCTGGCAACAAAATATCTGCAAAAGCAAATAAAAAGGCCTCGGCCAACAAACATGGTAGACCGGCCAATAAAGGTGCCGACCAGCCACCACTGATGGCCGATGGAAAGAAAGAATGGCCGATGGGCAGGGGGCCTGGCCGATGGGTTGGAGGGTTAGCTAAAAGGCCACCCCTTTCCCTCAGAAACAAAACCACAAGCTCTTGGTCCACAACCAAGCACAAAACAGACAAGTTGAGAGGTTCCAAAGCAAGGCGCACAACCAAGACCTTCAGAAACTCAAAACGAACACGAGCATGGATGATTTTCGAGTGTTCAAACGATGACGTCCAAGCCTTGAGGACGGTAAAAAATGGGGTGTCTACAGTTGCCCCTTTTTAACAGAACTCGGAAGTCATAAAATGACAGGAGTTAATGTTAAAGCCCAGAGATGACCCATTTTTGACAAGGGCGAAGACTTAGACAAACAGGCAAGATAACAAAGAGATGCGCCCACAGGCAGGGGCAAAATGCAAAAGACATGCACAATGTAAAATATAACTTATGATTATGCAAAAAGGACTGTAATGAAGCATAATATTCAAAATAAATATAACATTTTAAGCAAGCGAATAAGAAACAACAGTCTCACACATTCCAACAGAAATGATGTAAGAAAATTATACAATTCTCACTGTGTCTCACGCGGAGAAGACTAAACGCGACTACCGAGGATACCTGGAGTCTCAAACACAACATCTTTCAGCGTATCACACGCAGGAGAGAAAAAAGGAACTTCTCTCAGCGTATCACACGCAAGAGAGGGAAAGGTACACCTCTCAGCGTATTACATGCGAGACAAGGAAGGGCAACATCTCTCAACGTATCACACGCAGGAGAGGAAAGGTACATCTCTCAGCGTATCACATGCAAGAGAGGGAAAGGTACACCTTTCAGCATATCACACGCAAAAGAGGAAATGTACATCTCTCAGCATATCACACGCAAGAGAGGGAAAGGTACACCTCTCAGCATATCACACACAAGAGAAGGAAAGGTAACAGCGCAATCACTGAGGAGTTGTATAAACATTGAAGTGCGTCCCAATGTTTCTAACAAGGGTATAATGTAAACATCGAGCGCACCCGGGTGTTTCTAACCGTAACATAACGAACTCAAAGGACAGGAAAGGTCTTACCTGGCATGCCTTTGAATGAACCGTACATATAATATCGTCTGGTCGCACCAGCTTCAAATGAACCCTACATACAATATTGTGCTTGCATAAGAAAGAAACTCAATAGGTACAATATAGTAGAAACACATGTTCAACGTTACATCAAGATACAATTCCAATACAAGAGAAACGTGTGCATGTACAATGCAAGTGAAAAGGTGCATAGCAATGCAAGTGAAAAGTGCATAAGAATGCAACTGGAACGTGCATAACAATGCAATTGAGATGTGCAAAACGATACAACTAGGACATGCACAACAATGCAACTAGAGTGTGCATACTCTATACAAGCAAGGTTAAAACGTGTTTCATGCAATGTACATACTCTATGCAATATAAACACACATGCCTATTTGACACAACGCGCATATGTTATACAAACGTGATGATGCATGTTCGATGCAAAAGTGAAAGAGGTATATAACAAATGCAAACCTCGTGATTGTGATAAGAACACTGTAAAGCCACACATTCAAAGATAATTTTCGAATCTAGCAATATGCAAAAGGATACGAAAAAGGATACATTTTGTGTATATCGAGTGCCGCACACGAAAAACACGGTTCAAGGTCACCACAGAGACTACTTGAGCTTCAAAAGTGTATTTTCTTGCACTTTCTTGAGAGATGAGGGTACAAATCAGTAGAACAACCCCACACAAGGGCATTGGAGGTCCATTGGCCATAAGAGGGAGCCATTGGCCACCCATTGGCCACCAGAAAACTCTATCGGCCAACAATTTGGCTGATCGGCCAAAAATGGCAAATTCCGGGCAGTTTTGTCCATTTGCCTCGAGTCTTTAAGTATAGGGTTCCAAACCCTATTCTTTCACTTCTCCAAGGCCGAAAACCTTTCTCCTCTTGCTCTAGATCACTTTCCCCCTTAGATCCGTGCTTTAAACGCATTTTCCAACGTCCCAAAAACGTTTGATTTGCAAAACCCTCGTTGTTTTACACACTTTGAACCGATTGAAAAGTGCCTTCGGTGCCTCTTTCTTGATTTCCACCATTTGGGGTTTGTTTCCCCCAAGTTACCCTTGGTTTTCGTGCCCTCTTCCGAGCCTTGACATTTTCTTCTATTTTTCACCCCTCGGGGTTGACTTTCGGTTGACTTTTGGCATTCTTGCCCATTTTCTAGACCTTCGACCATTTTCTCACTCTTCTCGAGATGGCAGATGATATTCCACAGGGTGAGGCTCCTCCAGGGATGGAGATAGATCCCGAGTTCAAGCCTTTACCGCTCGGCATTCGACTTTTCGACCCAGTGTCTTATCACCCTGACGTACACATATTGCCTCCCGACAATATTCGCCAGTTTAGGAGCTTTGCGCGAGGTGCTCCGAAAGACCTCCTGCTACGCGAGTCAGAGTCACACTTGTCCTATGGCACCGCTGAGGTATATCCTTCCTCTTTACTTTATGCAATGTAGATCATATGTCTTGGATAGCCAATATTACTCTTCATCTGATTAACCCAAACACACTTGTATACCGCATGATACTTCTGTCAACTTGAACATATATACATTGCATTTTTACCAATTCTGAACACATGCATACACTGTATTCCTGACACTGCTTCGCATCTGTTTATCTTGAACACAGGGAGATTCCCATGCCTTCTGGGGTTATGGGAACACCATTGCTCGAGATTGGTAAATGGAGTTGCCCGATGAGGCTCGCCATATCGTCGATGGGGCCGATTTTGGCATATTCTGCATGGGACTCTCGCGCCTCACTGCGAGCCAGCCTTTTCTAGGCACCTTAGTGGAGAGATGGTGGGACACCACCGATTCCTTCCAACTTTCTACAGCAGGGGAGATGACGATGACTCCCTTCGACTTCTCTATGCTCACTGGCATCGGAGTAGGGGGTGATCCGATCCCTTTCGACACTGATATGGGTGAGTGGAATGCTACCCAGATCTTTTTGCTCGGCATTCACCCACCTCTCTCCCGACCAGGGTTCGTGAGATATTCATGGTTCGCCGACCAGTTCAGGGGACAGACGCCGACGACCCACGATGAGATCGAGCACTATGCCCTGGGGTTCCTCCTGTTTTTGTTGGGCACTACTCTCTTCGCCGACCAAGCGAACACCGTTGGTCTCTATCTCTTGAGCGCACTGGTAGACGTGACTCGCATCCGGCGCTATGACTGGGGCGGTGCAGGCCTGGCCACGCTGTATGGATATATGAGTTCCTTATCTCGCCGAAGCGGGCACCTGCTAGGAGGCTACTGGAGAGCCTGGGAGGTACACCTTTCCCTTTTGCTTCACAGTTCTACTTTACACTATCTGTACACCGCACACACTGTACAAGACACTACACATGACTCTTTGATTCCTGCTTTATCTGTATACTGCGTTACTGATAAACATACTCATTATTACCCTTTCACATTCTATAGTTATGGGTATATGCCTACTTCCCGAGGCTTGCTCCAGAGCCGGAGGTGGAGATGCCCCCTATGGTTTCATATTCACATAGGTTCGATGGGAGATGCGAGCGGAGGCTGCGAGAGTCTTTCTTATTCTTCCGTTGATATTTTGACACTGTAGCCGCAGCGGAGGTATTCCAAACCTTACAGTTCATTTGAGCTTTGCTTTATATTGCACTTTCAATAGCAGATAACAACCTGTATATCTGTCATTTGTAGATCACCTGGCAGCCCTGGGCAGTGCTGCCTGACACAGTTAGAGACCGGTATATGGGCGCTCGGGAGACTTCCCGATTCTGGGTTTTGCTTGAGGGTCCGGTCTGTCGAGCGTGGTACTTGGGTTAGCGCTTCCTGCGATAGAGCCTTGGTTTACCTGAGTCGGTAGTTCTGATGCTGCCTCCTTCGCACATGAGGCAGACAGAGAGGTACACCTCGCAGGAGATGGCCGATTTCACGATAGGTTGGGTTTTCGACTTTTTCAGAGCTGACGGCGACTACACCGTTTTCATCCAGACATGGCTTATGCAGCCTCTAGCCAGTGTTCGCCGAGGTGAGAGAGAGAGACCTATGGCCACAGCAGGAGGAGTGAGAGGATCCAGGGCGACCCAAGCCCATGGTAGGAAGGGTTCCCGGAGGGGATAGAGAGCAGAGTGGCCAGACCTGCCCACTACCATGACATGTAGAGGGCAGGCTGGAGAGACTTATTAGATTCCCATCGCTCCTCCCCCACCTGATCATGAGCTCGTCGAAGTTCGAGGCTCGACCCAATATATGCTAAACTTTGCATTCTGCACATTCATCTCATTTCAGTTGATATCCCGCAGATTACTGATTACCTCAACACTTTTGCAGGCTTCCATAGAGTACACTGGACAAGCTCTGGAGCTGTCGGCTTCGGTGATGGGGATGCTACAGAGGAGCATGGATCTGCTCAGTATTTACGGTATTCCGGTGAGTTCTTTCAAGCTCCATCCCAAAACCCTATATAATCTGCTCCATACTGATCTGATCACATTATCAATACTATATTTGATACACCACACTCATATACCACTCACAGCACCGATACACCGCATCTCATATACTGGCCACGGCCCTCATACACTGCAATCATTCACTGCTCACGGCGTTCATATACTGCTCACAGCATTCATACACTGTACACATATACTGCATTTGATACCATACTCAGCTTCGTATAGCATAACTGATGCATTTACCAAATTGTTCTTTTTAAGCCCCATTCCAGATACCAACCGCAGCGGGCGCCTCAGCGGGACCTTCAGTGCCTCCCCAAGCAGTAGGGGGAGCGAGACGAAGGACTCCAGTGTGTAGCCGGAGCAGAGCTGAGCGTGCTCACACCGGAAGTAGTTCACGGGGGCCTGCCCCAGGTGATGATGAGTCTGACAAGGAGGCAGTGAGTCCACAGTCGGAGTTGTCTTAGGATGGAGATGAGGCTAGAGATGGCTAGGGTTCAGACTCAGGCAGCGGAGCTGACGGCGGCGGTTAAGGGCCTTCGTCGAGAAAGAGGACGAGGAGGGATTCCTGCTCTTGAGGCGACTGGCGCCGATTCAGATGTTTTGTTTCTACTTTATTTCTCTTTTTTTGCTAGTAATTTTTGCACATTATACTACCTCAGGCAGGTTTATTTTCTTTAAAACATTGTACTTTTGCACAAAAAAAAAAAAAAAAAAAAACCATGATAGAATGAAAAATAGCTTTTTGATCGAAAAAGTGTTACATTTTACATTCTAAGCATCACATCGCATCGCATCACACAACATGTAAATGAGGTTGAATTTTTTTTGAAAACTACACACTCGAATTGCATTGTCCTAATTAGGTAGTGAACCAACTGACAACTGAAAGAACAAAACAACTCGATAAGCAAGAACCAGGACTTGACGTGTTAAACAAATGTGAATACAACTCGATAAGCAAGATAAGAACTTAGAAATCAACGCAAAATACAACTTGATAAACAAAAATACAACAAATCGATAAACAAATTGAAGTAACACAGGCGCGACTTCGCAAAATCGTCACCGAAAGGCATTCGAAGTGGAACAAGTCACAAGTTCTCAACACCTCCAACACATAGACAGCTCAGAGAACAAAAGGAAAGGCCATCGGCCAAGGTGGGAGACCATCGGCAACCATAAAGATTTATTGGCCACAAAAACTAGCCGATTGGCTACAAAGATGGTCGATCAGCCATCAAATTGGCCGGTCGGCCACTAATGTCAAGAACCTCCAGAATGTTGCCACCTGTCTTCCACTCAACACCTTATCTTCTATAAAGGTTCCAACTTCGTGGTTTCTCCATTTTCAACTCAGTTTTTTGCACCAAATGGTGGCACTTCTTGTCCAAAATCTCATAAATTGGATTGCTAACTTGGATGGCTCGAAAAAGCTGAATTTTCGGGGCTTCGAAATAAATGCACTATTCACGCTGAGCTGCACCCCGCTGCGTTTTCCGTTCCTTCATGCCCTAGCAAGGTGTTGGAATCCGATAACTCATGTTTTTAGCTTTGGCGGACAAGAGATGTGTCCCACTTTCGAAGACTTCCAAGCTTTGATGGAGTCCAAGTGTGAGGGAGAGATCTTGCCCCAACTCTATTTTGGGCACATCCAAGCCTTAGGATGGATGTGCGGGCTCACTTTGCATGACGCTCAGTCTTTGATTCGCGACGGAGAACTGGACATTTCGAGCTTGATTCGTCGATTTTCTGATGCCGGTGACCGCGGCGATCATCACTAGCAGGGTTTTCAGTGACATGCGCTTTGCTTGTGCATGTTGTCTTATTTGTTACTTGCCCCAGGCTCTAGTGGATCTAGTGTCTATTTGATTGAGGTTGCCCAAGGCTTAAAAGAGGGCAAGAGCTGCATTGGTTTGACACTAGCTGAGACACTGATGGGTTTGGATGCTTTTCGTCGCCGAGAGACGACTAGATTCGTGGGGAGTCCACTACTACTGCAGGTAATGTTTCCCACCCTATCTCACATGTGTATTCCTCACATCACTCGACCCTCAGGCTCGATTTTTCTCTCAAAACCCTTTTCTCACTTTTCTCTCCACGCACACCTCTCTATTCTTTAATCTCTCATTTTTCATCCCTCACCAGATATGGTTGATGGATAAGTTGAAGGTTGTGGACTCATGCCCAGCATATTCAGCTCGCGGCTTGTAGACACCCCATTGTTGACCGTCCTTAAGACTTGGACGTCACCGCTTGAACACTCGGTGATCATCCATGTTTGTGTTCGTCTTGAGTTCCCGGAGGTCTTGGCTACGCGCCTTGCCTCAGGATCTCTCGACTCGACTGTTTTGTGTCTGGTTTTGCACCAAACACTTGTGTTTTTCCTTGGAGGGGCAGGGAATGGCTTGTGAGCCACCCCCACACATCACCGGCCATGGCTTGAGGCCACCGGCTGTGTTTTGTTGCCACCGGCCAAATATTTGGCCAACCGACACTATAGATAGCCGGCCGACTATCTTTTTTTGGTCAATTGTATTTTTGGCCGGCCGACTACTGTGCATCTGCTTTTGCAGATATTTTCATGCAGCTGGCATGCACTTGGCTCCCCTCCATACACATGTATGGAGGGATTTCCCTCTTAGCTAGCTTGTCTTGTAAGCTTACAAGATTGAAGCTCTATAAGAGGAGGCCTCCTCTCCCTCTTTTAGAGGTTAGACAATTTAGACAACATTTTCAGAGGGTTTTGAGTTTTAGGGTTAGGGTTCATATATCCTCCATCTCTATATCTCTCTTTCTCTTGTGTTTTGTGTGTGTTTTGTCTTAGTTTTGCACACAAACACCCACCATCACACCTTTTCTTGGAGCTGAGGCCCTTGAGGGTTATTTTTGGAGTTGTGGAGCTGGTTTGAGCTTGAAGAACTAGCTGGTTCACCATTGGTGAAGAGGATCTACAAGGGTAAGAAAACTTGTCCCTTTCTTCTCCATTTTTGCATTGCATTTTTGCCTACCTTGCATCTGTTTTTGAGCTTTGTGTATAACATATAAAAGTTTTGATTTTTAGTGCTCTAAATAGTTTGTTAAGGGTGTTTTAAGCTTTGGGGTTGTTTGACCCCTCTTAAGGCTTGTTTGGCCCTTGTTTTGTGCCATTTCGGTTGAGCTCCGAGACCATTGTGTGTGGGCCTCCTCACCACTGAAATCTTGAGGGATTTCAGAGATGAGGATGGTGCCTTGAGGTCCTATGAAGGAGAGGGCCACCCCCTCTCCTTGTTGTCCTTTAAAAGGGCCCCTTTTTGCCTCTTGAGGGAGCATCTAGTCTAAGTGTGTGTTGGCCATGCCTTAGCTGATTTTCATACTTATTATGTCATAATATACCTCTTTTTTTAGTTGGTTTTGGTACACCATGCTTGCTTAGCATACATGCCTTGTAATGCCATATTGTAGCCTTAACATGCATCTAGGTTTTAACCTTTGTTCAAGCATGCTTTTGGCCTAGCTTTGTGAAGCTTTCGTACTTGTTTTGCCATGTTTAAGGTCAGTTTTTGATTGTTTTGGTCAACCATAACATGTATTGCATAGCTTCTTTGCATTGTTAGCTTGTAGGCTTTAAGTATATAAAGTGTTGAGCATGCATTGTTTGATTTATTTCAGTGGTTTGGCACCACTTATAGCATCATTTCAGTCCTCTTAGCATGCTTGTATGCTTGCATTTCATGGCCCCTTTGATGCTTCAAGAGGTTGTGTTGTATGCTCCATGTTTAAGCATTTGTGCATGCCTCCATGTGTAGATCATTTAGATGCCATCTAGGTGGTTTTTAGGACTTGCCTTAACATGATTTAGAACAGTTTTGATCTATTTTGGTCATTTGCTTCATGTGTCATTTGATCATGCTTTAGGTCCTTGGACAAATTACATGCTTTGCTTGCTTTGATTAGTTGTTTAGCACCTCTTTTCTATGCAATTTCAAAGCTTAAGGTGCATGCCATTTGTCCATGATTGCATCCTCTTAAGTGTGCTTGAGAGTTACCTTTTGATGTTTAAATTTTTAAGCCATGTTTGCATGCATGCTTATATATGTAGATACTTGGCTCATGATACATTGTTGCACACTTTTGTGTTGTTGCATTTGGCATGCTTTGTATCTAACATGTTGTCCATATTGCACCTTGCACGTGTGCATGTTGTCGTTACACTTTGCATGCCGGGTTAGTTGCATCTTTGCATTACTTGCTTGCATGCCCATATTGCACACTTAAGCTCACATGCTTAGGATTGCATTGCATTGGCATGCATGCTTCACCTCTTGATCAAGCCATGATAGAGGTTGAAAGCCGCTTGGTTTGTTTATGTGCATTGCATTTCATTTGAAATCGAAATGCACACTTGATTCTTTGGGCCATCATGCATGGAAATGCGCAATTGGTGGTCCGAGAATCGAGAATCATATCCTTTTGAGTCATGCATATGATAAGGGGTGTGATTGGTGCATACATTGCTTGAAATGCATTGCCATGCCAAGTTTTGTCCTCTGCTGCTGTCAGCTGCAGGTTTCAGCAGGAATATTTGGTCGGCCGACAGTGTTTAGTGCCAACCGGCAAATAATGTTTGGCCGAGAGCACAATATTTAGCCGGTGACCATTCTCCATGGTCGGCGATGATCCCACTTAGCCGGTGGTGTTCCACAACACTCAGAGAAGCAACCTTGGGAGTTGTGCAATTTTTAGAGAAGCAAAACAGTCAAAGCAGAGGCAACTTGTGCATGGCAGTGACTTTCCGAGCGGAGCCGAGCGCGTATTGCATTGGGCCCTCTTCCCGAGGCTGTTTACTGCTTTCATTAGATTAGTCAATTTGCTAATTAATTATTTGATTTGTAATATTTAATTAGCTTGTACGTTAATTAACTTGTATTATGCTTTCGGTCCCTCTGAGCGAGGGCAAATCTGTAATAAGTGTGGGTGCGTGTGTGCATGTCTTCCAACCCCCACTTCTTTCTCCCTTTTACTTACCTCCTTTTGATGGTTAGCATTAGGACATGTTTACTTGAGCATACCTTATGCTATGCATGCGTGCATCATTCATCAGTATTGCATGCACTAGGCTCAGTGCATCATACTAACTGCATAAGTATTTCAAATCTAACTTGAATACATGCTACTTGTGCATCTTCACATGTCATTTATAGACTTGCCGAACCTACTCTAGTGGCATTCCGTATGCGTTGCATTAGGCATTTAAACATGGACTTGGATAATGCATGATTGCTAACATGTTCTTGTTTTGGCACGGAGTACTAGGTGAGCTTTTTATGCTTTAGCATCTCACATGAGTGTGAACGTTAACATGATAGCATGATTACCATGAGGCTAACTGCTTATGTGATATAACTGCTTGAATGCCTGTGGGTGAAGGTTGGATTGTTTGAGTTGGGATAACTCGTTGAAATCCGTATTTTAGCCTACTTGTGAGTAGCAAATTCCAAAGCGTTTTTCAAACAAACGGATATGCAATGTTTTGTTCCAATTTAGGCGATTTGGTCTATACTTGTTTGCTGTGCGCATAACATAGTAAATCTAGGCTAATAACCGGAATAAGAACACATAATGTTTTCAAAAATGAATATCACGGTTAGTAGAGGCCGGTCTTCGGATCGGGCGAGAAGGGGTGCTCACAGCTGACCTTCCCCAATCATACCCAAGCTCCCGAGCCGAGGCAACTCTGGTGATGACGGACACGTGGCCTTTGGCACCGAGTCAGGGTTTCCTAAATTTCTCAAAATAAAATATTTAGGTAGCGACTCTATATCTGGAAAAGCAGTCCATGTTTGGCACTTCTTTTCAAAAATCTGTTTCTCAAAACGATTTGCTGGATTTGGACTTTTTGGTTCAGATTTAGGACCGTGACAATTGGAGAGTCCGAACTATAGTGAACCCAAAACGAATAGAACGGAACTCGTCCTCTCGGGGCGTTCAGGAACGTCTACACGGCTATTTCTTCCAGCGACGTCTAGTCGATGCCCCAGATGAAGGATGGTGGTGCGAATGGATGTGCAGTCTGCCCGCTGTCAACATTGCTTGGCGCTGCCCTTGGCTCAATCTACTGGCGATAAGTTACAGCATGTCTCTCCATCCCGGGATTTAGTTGATTGGCCTGATACACTGTGTCTTTTACTTCCCGTTCTGAATCCGGCGCCAATTTGGGCATGATCAAACTTGCCCGGGAGAGGGGGTAGAGTACCCTGTTGCATTTCCCGTCCAAGGCTCATATCTGGCTCGATATGCCACAGCATGGAGGACGAGAGAGCTTCTGGCCCTTGTCCCTAGTTTCAGTTACACCCTTCCTGATGAGTGCATAGCTTGGCTTGATGAAGAGGCGCAGGTTGGGCCTACTTTGGCATTAGAGTCTTCCACAAGCTCTGGGAGGGGGCGCAGGAACACCTGACTTGACTATGCCCCGAGTTTATTTGCTTTAATCAGTACTTTCAAGTTTTCTTTATTAATGTAATAAAAAGCAACTTCAATTTGTATTCAAGAGTAGGAGAACTCTGTACTGAAATCAATGAAATTGAAGGTTGTGGGTACTGAAAATTTTTCGTTTTGGTCCAAAAATGGTCTAAGTCGTAAAAAGATTAATTTGAGCAAAATCAACTTTTATTAAAACTTTTCAAAGCCATTTTCGATATGGATCACAACTAGACACGCCTGAGATCAATCCTTGAGATGTACAACCTCGGATCCCAATAACGGGAAAGTTGCCCCTAGTCTGAATAGCATTGCACTGGAGATCACAAC
Source organism: Camellia sinensis (assembly GCF_055761805.1). Classification (NCBI taxonomy): domain Eukaryota; kingdom Viridiplantae; phylum Streptophyta; class Magnoliopsida; order Ericales; family Theaceae; genus Camellia; species Camellia sinensis. The sequence goes on from NC_138970.1 coordinate 152,624,291, forward strand.
CGAGCTCTTAAATGCAGAATAGACAGAGATAACCAACATGATCACATGGACAAAGTTGATTTGGAAGTGTTTATGGCTGGACTTCAGAGTGAAGTTGCCTACGTATCCTAAAGATGGGAATCAAGCCTTATGTAGTCCAGTTTAGGTTCACTCGTGTATTAACCCTCTCCTTTTGCGCTCTAACTTTTGCCAAGGCCGCCCTTTCCGGGTTTTCAACCTTGCGAGCTCAATTTTTATTATTTCAAATTTTCCATGCTCTAACTTTTGCCTGGGTCGCCCTTTCGGGTTTTCGGCCTAGCGAGCCACTCAGGCATAGTATTTCTTTAACTTGTCCATGTTGATCGGCTGGGAGAACTCAAGGCCATCTAAGTTCATCAGAACGACAGCTCCACCCGACCAGATAGACTTGATGATGTAAGGGCCAATCCAATTGGGTCTGAACTTGCCCCTAGGGTCATGGATGGGAGCTTGGTTTTCTTTGAGCACTAGATCTCCTTCCTTCAAATTCCTGGACTTAACCTTCTTGTTAAAAGCCCTGGCAATTCTCCGTTGATAACCCTAGACGTGATATAGTGCTATCAGTCTTCTTTCATCAAAGAGCATGAGTTCTTCAAACCTGCTTTGCTGCCAATCTGCCTCAGCTATCTGACACTCAGCCAATACCCGTAATGACGGAACCTCAACTTCAACAGGTAGAACAGCCTCCATCCCGTAAACCAAGTAATACGGAGTTGCCCCAGTAGAAGTTCGAATTGAAGTCTAGTAGCCCCAAAGAGCAAATGGCAGCTTATCTGGCCAGTCCCTGTAGGTTTCCACCATCTTCTACAGAATATGCTTGATGTTCTTGTTGGCCGCCTTAACAGCTCCGTTGGTTTGCGGCGGATATGTAGATGACTTATGAAAAGCCACGTTGTATTTTTCTAACAAGTCGATCACCTCCTTCTCGAAGTGGGAACCATTATCCGAAATAATCTCATTCGAGACCCCGTAACGACAAATAATGTTGTTTCTGATGAACTTAACGACATGTGATGCCTTCAATACTGCGTAAGATTAGGCCTCAACCCACTTCGTGAAGTAGTCTATCGCTACCAAAATGTACTCATGCCCGTTGGACCCCTTCGGAGTGACAGCCTCAATCACATCAATCCCCCATACTGAAAACGGCCAAGGCAAAGTCATGTTGTACAACTTCGACAGAGGAATGTTCATGCGGTTTGCATGGATCTGACATTTTTGGCATCGCCGGACAAAACCAATACAATCCTCCTCTATGGTTGACTAGTAATAACCCTGCCTAAGGATCTTCTGAGCTAGCATCACCCCGCTCATGTGCGCTCCACAGTCTTCTCCATGGATGGACTTCATTAGGCGCTTGGATTCTTCAACATCAACGAATAGTTTATACATCCCGAGATGACCCCGCTTGTACAGTTTACCTCTGCAGACGATGAATTGAGCAGCCATTCTTCGAATTTCCCTCTTATCTTTGGCGTTTCCCCCTGGTGGATAGACCTCATTTTCCAAGAAATTCCAAATGTCGTAATACCAGAGGTTCTCATCTTGTACCTCATCTATGACAGCAATCAGCTCGTAGGCCGGCACGAATTTCTGTTCAATGATGATCAGACGCATCCAGACTCCGAAAGGGATGTCTATCATAGAAGATAGAGTTGCTAATGAATCAGCGAACCTATTGTTCTCTCTTAACAGATGGGCAAAATTCAATTTCTCAAACCAAGGAATTAGACCGTCCAAGGTCTGGTAATAGATTCTCATCTTTTCTTCTTTAACTTTCCAATCTCCTTTAGCTTGAGATACAACAAGGTTCGAGTCCTCGATGACATCCAACCGTTTTGCCCCTAGCTCCAGGGCGGTTTCTAGTCCCGCAATACATGCCTCATACTTTGCCTCATTGTTCGACACTTTGAACCTGAGTTTGAATGCTAAGGGTATGTGGGAATTGTCGGGTGCTATCAGCAACACCCCTATCCCATACCCGTACTTTTTTGACGCTCCGTCAAAGTACATCGTCCAAGTCTCTTCTTCGACATGCAGAATGGCCTCGTCTTGGAACATATATTCAACTGCTTTATCTCCCTTCACTGGGTGATCGGCTAGGAACTCCGCTACCGCTCTCCCTTTCACTGACTTGCGCGTCATGTACTTCAGATCAAATTCGGAAAGCAGAAACAACCAACGGGCTAGCCTACCTATAAGTGCTGGTTTGTCGAAGAGATATTTGATGGGATCTAATCTCGAAACCAGTATTACAGAGTGAGCTAACAGGTAGTACCTCAGCTTCCTGGTAGCCCATATCAAGGCCAGACAAGCCTTTTCCAGCGGAGTGTAGCGGGTCTCGTAATCCAGCATTTTCTTGCTCAAATAGTAGATAGCCTTCTCCACTTTGTCCTCAGACTCCTGCGCAAGCATGCAGCCCATTGTCATTTCAGTCACTGAAAGGTACAGAATGAACGGTTTCCCCGACTCAGGCGGTGACAACATAGATGGGTTCTGTAAATATTGCTTGATCTGCTCGAAAGTAACTTGGCATCGATCGTCCCATTGGAACTTCTTTCCTTTCTTCAGGAGACCAAAGAGTGGTTCACAAGTCAAGGTTAATTTTGCAATAAATCGTCTTATGAATTGCACTTTACCCAGAATGCCTCGCACCTCCTTTTCAGTCCTCGGTGGTGGCATTTTTAAAATGGCCTTAATTTTAGAAGGATCGACCTTGATGCCCCTTTGTGTGATCAAGAACCCCAACATTTTCCCTCCTGTAACACCGAAAGTATATTTCTGAGGATTTAGCCGCAACCGATACTCTCTGATCTGTTGGTAGAATTTCTGCAAGGCGATGTAGTGGCCCTCTCTTTCCTTGGACTTGACAATCATGTCGTCCACGTACATCTTAACCTCTTTATGGATCATATCGTGCAAAATCATGGTCGCAGCCCGTTGATACGTAGCTCCAGCATTCTTCAACCCAAACGGCATCACCCTATAACAATAGGTTCCCTACGGGGTGGTGAAACCAGTCTTCTCCCTATCTTCGGGTGCCATCAAAATCTGATTGTAGCCTGAAAACCCATCCATGAACGAGAGCAGCGCATGCTTAGTAGTGAAGTCCACTAATTCGTCGATATGCGACAGAGGAAAGTCATCCTTCGGACTGGCTTTGTTCAAATCCTTAAAGTCCATACATACCCAAATTTTGTCATCTTTCTTCGGCATAGGAACTATATTGGCTAACCAAGTAGGGTATTCAGATAGCAGCAGGAACCCTGCGTCAATCTGCTTGGTGACTGATGGGTCGTTGAACACACCAAAATTAAATACTAAACTATACCAAATTCTATCAGAATAATGGCAAGTCCAGGTATCGATCCACAGGGACTATTGTGAAATTAAACTAATTTAATTGTTAAATTCCTAAATTAATTTTGATAAAAAGATTGAATGATCATAACCTAATTTAATTAACAAATAAATTAAACTAAGGAATTAAATTATCAATAATAAATGAAATTGGATTTACTAAATTGGGGAAAAATCCTAGGGTTGAGAATTCACCACTAACCACATAATTAGGGTTTCCAATTGAAATTAATTATGCTATGGTTTGAACGAATTAATGCTTCACAACTACAAGCTCAAAGCATTTAACAAGAAGATCATCACATTCAATGTACGAGCACGAACCATCTCAAGTAATACGAATCGTTCACTCTAAACTAGGGTAGTGATACGACTCGTTCCTCGTAGCATGGTTCGTCCCATACCTTGAATGTGAAGGAATAGAAAACTCATGTATGGATAATATTCAACAATCACAGAAAGTTAAATATTTGAAAAGATAATGAAGATCATATATAAAGAATTTCTAAAACACCATACAATGGTTCAAACCTTACATAATATAAAATCAAAAGAGAAAACTACATAATTACATGGCTAGGGTTTCATCAAAACCCTAGAAAAGAAGACTAGCCACTCATGGAGGAGTGGAAGGAAGTAGAAGGAGAAGGAATCACCATGGGAGACATCCTTGAGGCTTTTTGTTTCTTCCTCCTTTTACAAACCCTAGCCTCCCTCTTTAGGTCCAAAAACTTTCAGAACCCTAATCCAGCCCTTTTTTCTTCTTTTTATACTTCCAATCTCGTCCAAACAGGTTTAAAACGTCGGTTTGACTTTCCCAGAAAAAGTCAACGCACGTGCGGGAAAGTCAACGCACGTGCGGGAAAGTCAACGCACCGCACGTGCGGAAAAAGTCAACGCACGTGCGGGAAAAGTCAACTCTGCCAAATTCTGTCTTTTTGCTCATTTTATGCTCCGACGATGTATAACCTGATTGACACTCAACACACATAAAAATATACGGTTTGACCAGCAAGTGAAGTTAAGAGATTCTAATTAACGGCCTCAATGATGTACATTTCGGCCTTAATCACATCCCCCAACTTACTGCTTGCTAGTCCTCAAGCAAGTAAAATAAAATAAAATTGAACAAAATCTATCTATTTCCTCTTTCGTGGGAAAACGGTTGCATTTAGCATATGCAACAAGCCTTTAAACCACAAGGTTACCCCAAGTGGACGAGTAAAGTCTCGTGAGGGTTTCCAGAAATGATACCCACAAACATTAACATATTCATATATACTCAACAACAAATGACCACATTACTCCACCTAACAATCAACTTATGTGCCATTACAGTGTGATATTTAGACAACATGAGTCATTAAAGACACAGTGGACAAGCATGAAGGAACCTATTGAGTCAAAACCACAATTCAATTAATACAAAAGTAAAGTTTACTATACTTGTGCATGCTAGTAGACAAGTCATGAGTACCCTCGGTGTAAAGTGCAATCTCCATATTAGTTAACTATCCATTATAATAACCCAGTGTAACTCATAATAACACCCATCATATACAGAAAAGCTAACCTATTGCAGCCAAGATTTTAAAAAGTGTTTTTTTTTTTTTTAATGACTGTGCAATGTCTTGATCCCTTAAGCTTTCTAATCAACCCGTGTAACGAGCATTGGGCCAATGACTCCCAAACCAGATGGTTTTAGGGCACTAGGTGTAAAGACACCCCTACGGGCTTAATAACTCGAGTTGAAAAGGCTACGAATCCGAACAAATCATTCTTTTTGGTTTTCCTTAACTGTGCAATGTCTAAGTCCCTTAAGCTTTCTAATTAACCCATGTAGCAAGTTTTGGGCCAATGACTCCCAAACCAGACGGTTTTAGGGCACTAGGTGTAGAGACACCCCTACGGGCTTAATAACTCGAGTTAAAAAGGCTACGGACCCAAACTAGTCAAGGTTTTTTTTTTTTTTTTTTGTTTAGAATCTTGGCTCCTCATTTATTCTTTTCTGTAACTCTAGCTATTATCAATGATGTACACCAGGGATTATAATAAAAAGATCACTGCTATGATAGTGTGCTCATGTGAATTAAGGCATACTCATGACAAGTGTACTAAAATCACAAACACAGACAACTCTCCTCGTGCAAACATGGCATGCAAGTATCTACCCAATAAATCCTTTTCATACAAGTCTACTATGATCTCCAAATAACATATGCAAATATCATCACCCTACTAGCAAAAAGTCACATCAGGTGAAGTAATGCAGTCAAGTGAAACAGGTATAAGCATGAATTATGAGTCAAATAGGAATGCACAAAATAAAATATAACCCTCATCCCCCAACTTGAATATGACATTGTCCTCAATGGAAAAGTAAAGAGAAATGAGAGAAAATTACCAGAATTGGAGGTGCACATCCAGGTAGGTAGAGAGTAACATATACACAATGCACTCTCTTGTTTTTTTTTTTTTTTTTTTTTTTTTTTTTTTTTTTTTTTTGAAACGAAAAAATAAAATAAAATAAAAATTAGTAAATGAGAATAAAAATACTAAGAAAACAAAACCTTTTTTTTTTTTTTTTAAATTTCTACGTCCCGCACGTGCGAGAGTCAAGCCGCACGTGCGGCTGTTCACGCACATCGTCCCGCACCTGCCTTTAAAGCAGAATGCAACCTGATGCTTTTGAATTTTCCCGCACGTGCGGGGTCCAAGCCGCACGTGCGGCGATTTCAACTCCATTTTTTTTTTTTATGCAGATCGGCGTCCCGCACGTGCGGGAGTCAAGCCGCACGTGCGGCTTGGTCAACGCACAAACTCCCGCACCTGCTTTTAAAGCAGAGTGCAAGCTGGTTTGTTTTGCAAAGTTTCCCGCACGTGCGGGGCCCAGGCCGCACGTGCGGCAATTTAATTTTTTTTTTTTTTTTTTTTTGATCAAGTATAACATAGAAAAAAAATTTTAAATGATCAAGTATAAACATAGAAAATAAACATGAAAGCATGGTTTTAAACACTGAAAATAAACATTTCTACTTTTAATTGACATCCGGAATAAATATAGCATAAAAGAACACGGAATGCCCACTAAAGGTATGATCTTCACGCGAAAACCACGGGTACTACTTTTCTCCCTAACTGTATTTGTAACTTTCCCTATTCTCCAACAGGGTGACAGACTAGGTTGATTTGGTATCCAGAATCGAGGCGCATAAAGCTACCTCAATCTATGGGGCTGCCATACAGAGTTCAAGCCGAGGTAGTTTTGAAACAATCTCCACACCCCTGGGTATTTAAACCAGACTTTAGTCTCGGAAATCCCAAACCTTTGTGTTCTAGGCTTTGCCATTCGAACTCTAGTTTCCACCGTCTCAGTTGGTCTCCTAGGAACTCACTACAAACACAGTTAGGTGGCTATACCAGACCGTCAGATGCCGTTCGGGCACGACAAACACCAAAGGAATTACACCTTTAGAGGATTTAAAGTCTCCTAGACACAAGTAAAGCATAACGAGAACACAGAAAAACAAAATAGCATAGAAGGGAAAGAAGAGAGAACAAGAAATCAATTTATCAATCATAGTAAAATGGGTCCATCAAAGCAATGGACTCAATCATATCCCCATTCCCAATCCCCTCTATATATGGTTTCAATCTTTGGCCATTCACTTTGAAAGTGTGGCCAGTTTTTGGATCCCGCACCTCAACGGCGCCATGACTAAATGCCTCAACTACCTCAAAAGGGCCATCCCATCTTGATCTTAGCTTACCCGGAAAAAGTCTCAATTTTGAATTAAAAAGCCACACTTTTTGGTTGGGTTCAAAAGATTTTCTATTAATGTGCTTGTCATGGAATTCCTTAGTCCGAGCTTTAAAAACTCTCGAACTCTCATATGCATCATTCCGGATTTCCTCCAGCTCATTGAGTTGCAATTTCCGATTGAGCCCAGCCGCGGCCATATCGAAGTTAAATTTCTTTATGGCCCACAATGCTCGATGCTCAAGTTCAACCGGGAGATGACAAGCTTTGCCAAACACTGCTCTATATGGTGACATCCCAATGGGTGTCTTATAAGCAGTGCGGTAAGCCCATAATGCATCAATTAACCGTTGTGACCAATCTTTCCTATCCGGTCTCACCGTTTTCTCAATTATGTGCTTTACCTCCCTATTCGAGACTTCTACTTGGCCACTAGTTTGAGGGTGGTATGGAGTGCCAACTTTATAAGTGATAGAGTATTTCTTAACTACCGACTCAAAGAACCGGTTACAAAAATGTGTACCCTGATCACTTATTATGGCTCTAGGAAACCCAAAACGACTAAAGATATTTTCATGCAAAAATTTGATTACCACTCTATGATCGTTTGTTCGGGTAGCTATCGCCTCTACCCACTTCGACACATAATCTACTGCCAAGAGAATGTACTCAAACCCGAACGACGACGGGAAAGGGCCCATAAAATCAATTCCCCAAACATCAAATATTTCTACCACAAGAATAGGGGACATAGGCATCATGTCACGCCGAGACATCGAACCCATTTGCTGACAGCGCAAACAAGTTTTACAAAATTGATGGGCATCTTTAAAAATTGTGGGCCAGTAAAACCCGCTTTGTAAAATCTTGGCGGCCGTTTTATGCCCACTAAAATGACCGCCACATGCAGAAGAATGACAAAATGTAAGAATGCTATGCACCTCACTCTCCGGCACACACCGTCGGATCACTTGGTCGGAGCAATATTTAAACAACTCCAGATCCTCCCAAAAGTAATACTTGACCTACGAAAAGAATCGGTCTTTGTCTTGCTTAGACCAATTCTGCGGAGTTTGCCCAATGGCCAAGTAATTCACAATATGTGCAAACCACGGGGGGCTCGCTTGTGACAGCGCAAAAGTTGTTCGTCCGGAAACGAATCATGCACAATAAGAGGGTCGCTATTATACTCAACGAGGATTTGAGAGAGATGATCCGCCACCACATTCTCAGATCCTTTCTTATCATGGATCTCTAAATCAAATTCCTGAAGCAACAAAATCCATCTAATCAACCTAGGTTTGGTCTCTTTCTTAGATAGTAAATACCGCAAAGCGGCATGATCAGTGAAGACTATGACCTTGGAACCTAGGAGATAAGATCGGAATTTGTCCAAGGCAAAGACCACAGCTAGCAACTCTTTCTCGGTAGTAGTGTAGTTCAATTGAGCATCCGAGAGAGTGCGACTAGCATAATATATAGCAAATGGTGCCTTATTAACCCTTTGGCCCAACACAGCCCCGACAGCATAATCAGAAGCATCACACATGATTTCAAAAGGAAGAGACCAATCTGGTGACTTCATGATTGGGGCGGTGGTCAAAGCCATTCTTAGTGTTTCGAATGCCTTTAAGCATGCGTCATCAAAGACAAAAGGCGCGTCCTTAACTAGTAAACTACACAAAGGACGTGATATCTTACTAAAGTCTTTGATGAACCTACGGTAAAAACCTGCATGCCCTAGGAAAGACCTAATTTGACGCACGGAATTGGGTGGAGGAAGGCCTGCAATGATGTAGACCTTAGCCTTGTCAACTTCTATACCTCGAGGGGACACAATGTGTCCCAACACTATACCCTCACGAACCATAAAATGGCTCTTTTCCCAACTCAAGATTAGGTTTGCCTCAGTACATCGTTCTAACACTCTAGTCAAGTTCCTAAGGCATTCCTCAAAAGACGGTCCAAACACCGAAAAGTCATCCATAAAAACCTCTAAGAATTTCTCCACCATGTCGGAGAAAATGGCCATCATACACCGTTGAAAAGTCGCCGGTGCATTACACAGCCCAAAGGGCATGCGCCTGTAAGCAAAAGTGCCAAAAGGGCATGTGAATGTAGTCTTTTCCTGGTCAGCAGGGTACACCGGGACTTGATTATACCCCGAATAGCCATCAAGAAAACAATAGAAACCCTGCCCTGCTAACCGCTCTAGGATTTGGTCAATGAAAGGTAAGGGAAAATGGTCCTTCCTAGTCGAGGAATTTAGTCTCCTATAATCAATGCACACTCGCCACCCAGTAGTGGTCCGTGTGGGGACTAACTCTCCTCCTTCATTCTCAACAACAGTGATGCCCGATTTCTTGGGCACTACTTGTGTGGGACTCACCCACTTGCTATCTGAGATGGGGTATATGATACCCGCATCTAACAATTTCAAAACCTCCTTCTTCACCACCTCTTTCATGTTAGGATTCAGTCTCCGTTGCATTTCGCGAGAAGGTTTGGTGTCCTCCTCTAGGTGTATATAATGCATGCACACGGAGGGATCTATCCCTTTCAAATCAGCCACTGACCACCCTATAGCACTCCGATGTGCCACGAGAACACTCATTAACTGACTCTCCTGCGCTGCAGTCAAGTCAGATGCAATGATAACCGGTAAGGTATCTTGGGGCCCTAAAAATGCATACTTGAGTGTGGCCGGAAGTGGCTTCAACTCAAGTGTAGGTGGTGTGACCAAAGAAGGTGTGGCAGGCTCTCTCGACAGAGGAGGAAGTGACTCAAACCGGGCTTTCCATGAAGGAAAATCCGGTGTAGAAGAAGAATTAAGCAAGACATTCACCTCCTCAACTGACCCATCTATATCAAAATTTTCAAACCCAAAATGAGCTAGACAAGCCTCCAATGGGTCCTCTACAAGAATGGAGGGCAAAGCCTCCTCAACAATCTCATCCACAACATCCACTAATAAGCACTCCTCTCTCTCATGAGGTTGTTGTGATGCTTGGAAAACATTAAGTTTCACTTGCATGTTACCAAATGACACTTCCATAACCCCGGTCCGACAATTAATGCATGCATTGGCCGTAGCCAAGAAAGGTCGACCCAAAATCACCGGGATTTGTTTCCTAGAACTGGCTACCGGTTCCATATCTAATACCAAAAAGTCAACAGGGAAGTAAAACCTATCAACCTTAACTAGCACATCCTCAATCATGCCCCGTGGCACTTTGAGGGACCGGTCTGCCAACTGAAGAGTAACAGTCGTGGGCTTCAACTCGCCAAGCCCAAATTCCTCGTACACAGAGTACGGCAACAAATTAACACTAGCCCCTAAATCCAATAAGGCCCTATCAATGAAGTGGTCCCCTATAATGCATGCAATGGTTGGGGCACCTGGGTCCTTAAGCTTAGGAGGTGTGTCATTCAACAAGATGGAGCTTACTTGCTCCGTGAGTAGGACCTTTTGGGACACATGTGTCCTAGATTTACGCTTTTGCGTACAAAGGTCCTTCAGAAATTTGGCATATGATGGTACTTGCTTAATCGCCTCCAACAGGGGAAGGTTGATTTTTACCTGTTTAAAGACCTCCATCATTGCCTCCATAGATGCCGCCTTCTTATTAAAAGGGGACGGTGTACCAAGGCACTGGGGAAAGGGTGCCTTAGGCACATATGTAGTGCTAGGGACTAACTCATCCCTCTTAAGTGTTTCCCCCTCACCCTTGCTCTCACTTGGTGAACCACCGTGGTCACCCTTCCTAACTCTAGTTACATCAGACGCAACAGATTGAGGCTCTAACTCCCTACCACTTCTTAGAGCAACCACCGCCTGCACTTGCTCATGTTGCTTACCATTCCCACCCGAACTCTCTGCCCCGTATTGTCCCTTAGGGTTAGCCACAGTTTGACTTGGTAATTTTCCCTCCTCTCTCCGATTCATGTTGTTAGCCATTTGACCCAATTGGGTCTCTATCTTGGCAATAGAGTGAGTGTGGGAGTGAACTATCGGTGCTAACCCCTTAAGTTCTGAAAGAACTTCCAACACCTGAGTCTCAAAGGCAGAGTTGCCCTGAGGAACAGGCGGGGGTTGTGGTTGACGGTATGGTTGTGGGGGTCTATACGGTTGCGGTGGTCGGTAAGATGATTGGTTGGCAAAATTATTGAAATTCTGCCTTGGTGGTGGCGGATTATAAGAAGTGCCTTGTGAAGGGGGCCTCCATGAGAAATTAGGGTGATTTCTCCATCCCGGATTATATGTGTTGGAGTATGGGTTATTACCCGGGTTGGAGAATCCTTGAGCCGCATTCACATGCTCTTGGACTAACTCCGGAAATTGTGATGCCGAAGGGCATTCACTCAAGTCATGAGCAGGGCTCGCACAAATAACACATGCCTCGTGAAATTGAGGCTGATCATGTTGGGTAGGAGCATGTCCCGTAGCTAATAATTGGTCCATCTTGCGGGACAATGCCTCTACTTGTTGGGCTAACTCTAGGTTTTGCCCGACCTCATAAATGCCCCCTCTTTTCGGGGCTCCAACCATGGGTTGCCGGACTTGCCGGGCTGCGGAGGCATGGTGAAGGGAATTATCACTTAGGTTCTCAAACAATTGCCATGCCTCAGCATCATTTTTAGACATAAATGTCCCACCACAGGACGAATCCACCATTTGGCGGTGTGGCTCAGTTAAGCCATAATAAAATGTTTGAACAAGTTGCCAATTAGGCACTTGGTGGTGGGGACACTGTTGGAGAAGGTCTCGAAGTCTTTCCCAAGTCTCATGGAATTGCTCGCCATCCATTTGAGCAAAGTTTGTGATGGCTCGCCTAAGTTGGTTGGTTTTACCTATGGGAAAATACTTCTCCAAGAACCGTTGCTGTAATTGGTCCCAAGTTGTGATTGAATTAGCAGGTAAAGAATTTAGCCAGTGTTTGGCTTTATCCTTTAACGAGAATGGAAACAATCGCAACATTAAGGCCTCATTTGTGAAATTCTGGATCCTTACTGTCGAGCAAATTTCCAGAAATTCATTCAAATGCTTATAAGGGTCATCATGAGTTAGTCCATGAAATGATGGGAGCATTTGTATGGTGCTGGACTTAATCTCATAATGAGCAGCGGTGGTGTTGGGCAATTGGATGCATGATGGTGATGTATATGCAGTGGGTGTAAAATAATCCTTAAGTGTCCGGTTAGGCTCATTCGGGATATTAGGATCTGCCATCTCTAATGGCTCAATGTATGAATATTCAAGCCTAGGAATACGGGCAGAGGTCCTAAGTCTCCTAAGGGTCCTTTCTAGTTCAAGGTCCAAACTCCACAATTCAGGGCGACAAGAACGACGCCCGTGCATACACTACCCAAACACACACAACAAGTTCCGACTCTGTGCACTAAGTATGAAAGCAAAATACCAAAGGAAGAAATACTCACAGCGGTTTAACGAAAACGCTTTACTCGTCTTCCGGATGGTTGACGTGTAGACGTTGTCCCCAACCTCTGTCTGAGCTTTGACTTCTGTTTTAGCACTTTGGTGCTTTGCTTGTGAGTGTTTGCTTCTGTTTACTCACTTTAGTGCTACGGTTTTTTTTTTTTTTTTATTTAAGCTCGGCTGCGCTCCGCTTACACTTCAATGATAGCTCCAATTTCAAACACTCTGCACACTTAGCAACACCAAAAGCATAAAATCCTAAACTAAAAATTAAAATAAGAATGTAACTTTAAATTAACTAATTTCGCCAGAAGTTCCCCGGCAACGGCGCCAAAATTTGATGGGTCGTTGAACACACCAAAATTAAATACTAAACTATACCAAATTCTATCAGAATAATGGCAAGTCCAGGTATCGATCCACAGGGACTATTGTGAAATTAAACTAATTTAATTGTTAAATTCCTAAATTAATTTTGATAAAAAGATTGAATGATCATAACCTAATTTAATTAACAAATAAATTAAACTAAGGAATTAAATTATCAATAATAAATGAAATTGGATTTACTAAATTGGGGAAAAATCCTAGGGTTGAGAATTCACCACTAACCACATAATTAGGGTTTCCAATTGAAATTAATTATGCTATGGTTTGAACGAATTAATGCTTCACAACTACAAGCTCAAAGCATTTAACAAGAAGATCATCACATTCAATGTACGAGCACGAACCATATCAAGTAATACGAATCGTTCACTCTAAACTAGGGTAGTGATACGACTCGTTCCTCGTAGCATGGTTCATCCCATACCTTGAATGTGAAGGAATAGAAAACTCATGTATGGATAATATTCAACAATCACAGAAAGTTAAATATTTGAAAAGATAATGAAGATCATATATAAAGAATTTCTAAAACACCATACAATGGTTCAAACCTTACATAATATAAAATCAAAAGAGAAAACTACATAATTACATGGCTAGGGTTTCATCAAAACCCTAGAAAAGAAGACTAGCCACTCATGGAGGAGTGGAAGGAAGTAGAAGGAGAAGGAATCACCATGGGAGACATCCTTGAGGCTTTTTGTTTCTTTCTCCTTTTGCAAACCCTAGCCTCCCTCTTTAGGTCCAAAAACTTTCAGAACCCTAATCCAGCCTTTTTTTCTTCTTTTTATACTTCCAATCTCGTCCAAACAGGTTTAAAACGTCGGTTTGACTTTCCCAGAAAAAGTCAACGCACGTGCGGGAAAGTCAACGCACGTGCGGAAAAAGTCAACGCACGTGCGGGAAAAGTCAACTCTGCCAAATTCTGTCTTTTTGCTCATTTTATGCTCCGACGATGTATAACCTGATTGACACTCAACACACATAAAAATATACGGTTTGACCAGCAAGTGAAGTTAAGAGATTCTAATTAACGGCCTCAATGATGTACATTTCGGCCTTAATCAGTGACCTCTTCTTTGATCTTCAGAGTCCAGTCCGGACGGATCCTTCGGAGCTTCTGCTTAACAAGCCTTGCCTCTGGGTCAAGAGGGATCCGGTGCTGTACAATCTTAGGATCGATTCCAGGCATGTCTTCGTAAGACCACGCGAAAACATCTTTGAAATCTTTTAATATAGCGACTAAGCGCTCACGCTCCTCTGAAGATAAGGTGAACCTGATCTGGACCAGCCGCGGATGCTTCTTGGTATTAACATTAATTGTGGTGATTTCATCAACCAAAGGTTTTACAAACCTCTCCTGCTCTTGATCAATCAAACGTTGTAAAACTGGAGGAATTTCTTCCTCGTCATTTTCATCAAAATTTTGAAAGTCCTGATTAATGCAATAAACTAAAGGCACAGAAAAGTACTCGAAAGCCACAGTCGTACCATTCTCATTAATAACATCTAGTCTGCCTGATTCCTCTGTTACAAAAGACTCAAAGGAAAAAGAAAAAGACGACCTGGACAGGACAGTGGCATCTAGGTTATCACCCCCAAGAATACCGGACTCAGACTCAGACGAGCTGGAACCTGATTCCGACTCCACAGACTCGGTGGAATCAAATTCCGGCTCACTACCTGATCCGGAACTGCTCGATAAAAAGCCCTCCTCATATTGCCAGACGAGGGAGGGTGCGATGAATGCATCGAGAATGCCTGAAGATGGGCCCACAGCCGCTTCATCCCCGATCATGGAAACTGATGAGTTATCCCCTAAGCACTCTGGTACGATCTGAGGATCTAAGAAGAGACAAGCCAGTGTTACCCCCATCTCAATTTCTGTGCTCTCGGAATCCTCCTCCTTGCACTGCTCAGCCTCAGCTGGTGGGTTTGTCTGCTCTTTGGCAACTTCATCCCCAAACAATTATAAGTCAAAGAAAATCTCAAATCCCGGCAAACGTCGCCTCCCTGCATTTAGCCATGGCTCCGGAAAGCCGCAAAACAGAAAGTCTTCCCCCTCCCGGACAAAGCGTCCGTTCAGGGTCCCCTGGATAGATCAATGCACCAATTCATAATGCTTCCCGGCTTGCTTTGCTCTGGCTCTTCCGGCCATCTCTCTTTCTTTCCTCGCCTAATCTTCTTTGGTAGGCAGATAACCTAATCCAAAGGTATATGGGTTATGCGGCACTTCGGCCGATGCTCCAACGCCCTTCCGGGCACTTTGGCCGATACTACAACGCCCTTCTGGCCACTTCGCCCTAATCCCATCCCGGGAATGTGCTGAAGCTTGTTCATAAGGTAGACAGACTGTACACTGACATATAACCCCTCATCAACAGCTAGCAAATCCTATACAACCCGGGCCTCAGCTAGGGTGAACCCTAACAAAATACATCCTCCGCGCCATGCTCAATCTCTAGAACTGGTGTAGAAACCTCTGGCGGCGGACGTATTGAAGAATTACCAAAAACGATTGCCACCCCCTTCCCGTGGTGGTACTTTAGCATTAGGTGCAAGGTGGAAGAGACAGCTTTCACCTGGTGCAGCCACGGCCGCCCCAGGAGTAGATTGAAGGTTGCGGGAACATCCAAGACATGAAAATCAATATCTTGTTGCCCCAGGCCAACCTGAGTCCAAATCTGTACAGTCCCCACCACCTCTCGGCTGGTATTATCATAGGCTTGTATCACCTAGGCCGTAGGAACAAAATCCGCGGGCTTCAACCCGATAGCATATGCCGTTCTCGACGGACACACATTAATAGCAGATCCTCTGTCAACAACGACCACCGGTATCCATTTCTCTCTACACTCGATAGAGATATAGAGCGGTTTGTTATGATTTGAGCCCTCAGGTGGTAGTTCCTTGTCAGTGAAGGTCAAGGTCGGGGAAGCTCCTCCCGGGAAAACCAGCCCTAGCAACTGCTCGGGTGTTGTATCGATTGAAGGTTTAGCCCTGTCTATTGCAGAAAGGATGGCCTGTCTGTGAACCCTCAAGGCCATTAGTAGTCCCCAGATAGAGATGTCTGCTTGAATCTTCTTTAGCTGTTTCAGTACAGCCTCCTCCTCCAGTAATTTTTCCTTCTGCCTGTCAGCTTCTTTATCTTTTCCGGACACCTCCGGCTGTTCTAAATGTGGGGGTTTGAAATACCACCCGCTTCTAGTCATGTGATCAACCTCCTCAACATACCAGGTGTCATCTGGTTGGTTCCATCCCCAATCTTCGTCAGTGTGGGCAAGACACAAGTCGTTGTCTTCTCACCATATGCCATCGGCAACCGACAGACAGTTGTCCGGCTTCGTTGTGACTATTTTGGTGCTCACAGCACATTCCGTCCCCGCAGAGGCCTTGGCTTTTCTAGCCCTGTTGTCATTATCAACCTTCTCCTACTCAAACCGCATTAGTGCGACCTCTTGCTCTGTGTCTACTGTAGACAAGCTGCCCTGATCCCGAGCACAATTCTTCGCACCGATGCTCTCCGGCGATGGTTTCTGATTCTCGGCCATTCCGGCCACTGTAGATCTTCCCGTTTCTGAATGCCCTTATTCTGACTGATGCTCCTTAACAACATCTGGCTCGTCACTGAGCCACCCTATAGCCTCTGTTGATCCATCCAGGTCAAACCAGTTGATGCTCACATCCCCTGGGTCCTATTCGTCAAAGAACTGCAGATTGGCAATATCCTCCTCCAGCTCTGCTAAGTCATCTAACCCTTGGCTAGGCCCATCTTCCCGAACCACACTAATCTCTGACCCAACTGGCAATTCTACCCTCGGCTTGGCCTAGCCTATTGATACAATATAACCACTCGGGTTATACGCTTCCTCAGCAAAGCTCCCAGACTCCTTAGGCTCTAAATCATCATTCTCATCTTCTTCCAAAGTCAACCCAGTCCTATCTTTGATAGTCACCACCACCGGTTCAGGTTAGGCTTGGGAGGTGCTCAACATGCACAAGTTTGTGCTGTCCGGAATGAACACCTCAGGCTTGGGTAGGTGGGAGGGTGTGATGTATATGCTTGGGTCATATGGAATGGTCGTGGTTTGGATCAGGTTGATGTGTTTGGGCGGTGGAGCTTGCTTATGTGGTGGGAGTGGGTTGGTTGCAATATTTGGCTTTTCTGTAGGTGCAATCACCTTATTGTCAATGAGATCCTGAATCTCATGATGAAGTCTGTAGCACTGGTCGGTGTCATGACCATGCTGTTGGTGAAAGGCACAGTATTTGGCCGGGTTTTGGGTTGGTGGGAGATTACTTGGCAGTGGGCGAGGCTCGAGGGACTTCAGATGCTTTTTTTCTGATTAAAACCTCCAAGGCGTTGGACAAAGGCATATACAATGGGGTAAAAGTCCTCTGGCCCCAGGGTGGGTATTTTGCTGGTTGAGGGGTGGCACTAGATGTGTCGGTAAAGGGTGTGGTCGTTGTTGATATGGTGGTGGTGACCATGCCCACATCGGAAGTTCTGGCAGCTGCATCATTACTCTAACTGTGGGTAAATGCCCTCTCGGGCTGCTCTCTCTCGTGGTCAATCAGACCCTACTTCATGGCGTCTTCAATCTGTACCCCAATCTCGTGTAAATTCGTAAAGGTGGGGAGGGATAAGACGATCATCTTTTGCATCAGTTTGGGTTGGAGGTTGCGCACAACCATCCGTATTTGATCTTTCTCGACCGGCCTGGTGGTCATCATAGAAGCTTTGGCTCTCCAACGGGTTACAAAGTTAGAGAAGCCCTCTTTTGGCTATTGCCTCATTGTCTCGAGATCACGAGTTGTGATCTCGATCAGTGTATTGTATGAATACTGGGCAACAAAGGCCTCGGCCATCTCCTCCCAACTTCTTTTCACTAAGTCTTCTAGTTTGGCGTACCAGATGGCCGCGATACCCAATAGGGTCCGGCCGAAGAGTGAAAGCTTTTGCAATCTGGAAAGGCCCATCAGCCATAGGATATTCGAGAACAACCGTCGATGTACCATGGGATCTCCAGAACCGTCAAAACGGTCTATATGCGGCATCTTAAACAGGTCCGGCAACGTCACCGCTGAGTCAGTGTATCCATCCTCTATGTCCATAATGGAATTGACCCCCTGGGCCCGTTTAAATAGCTTTTTAAGCTTACTCATCTTCAGAGCGGTTGGGTCCATCTCAGATTCAAACGGTGTATCTGTTGAAAAGGTCGGTGTCTTTGAAACCTGCGATAGAACTGGTGGCGGAACTAGTCCTGTTGGAACGTCCATATCTTCTTGTACGTTTGCAGTATCCCCGAGTGTTGGAACTCTAGGTGGAGGTGGGGGTGGATGCGAAGCAGATGCTCTGGCTTGCTGTGGTTGTTGCTGTTGTTGAAGTCTGGCGATCAGCTCTATCTGTTGAGCTACAACTTCTGCCTGACGCGCGGCAAACTCTACCTGGAGGACAGCATCCTGCTGCATGGCTTGCATAGTCTCTTGAAGCTGACACATCATGTCCTCCACACTTGCCATAAGGTGCTAATCTAACTGAACAACAGGTGTATCTCTCTCTGCGGTAGAAACAGAAACCTCAGCCCGACTACTCACTGGCAGGGTAGATAAGGACCACTGATCTAGTAACCGTTGTACTGATAAACTACGCCCAACTGACCTCCGTCTAGTAACTGGGGGTAATGAATAGAACATTGCTTGTCCGTCAACTAGATCCTCAAATCGATGAAGCCTTTTACCTCTAACCCAGAGTGCTTTGGGGGAAACTGCCTGTTCGGAAGCAATTGTGATAAACTATCTTGCAAAAAGGTAAATAAAGCATAATAAGGAAACAATAAGCAGAAAAACGGACAGCACTTCGGCTTAAAATAAAGACAACACACAGTTGGCATTTGTAAATTGAACACACTGTTCTCAATACTGATCACTGTTCCTAAATCATTGTCCCAAATCTGATACCCTCAGGTAATACTGATTCCCCCAAAATACTGATGCCCACAGGCCTGATACCCAGACTTGCAAACTGATACATGCATTCCTGTAGAGGCATACTCTAAAAGCACATATCAAGCAAGTAAGAGCCAAAACACCCCTATGATGGGGTAGGGTATCCCTGTCCTATCTTGTTAGGAGCTAGGGCTTCACTACGCACGCAGCGGTTTCAAACAACCTACAATCGAGTAAGCAACCTGTCCTAGTTTGGAATGGTCACTATGGCTTCCGATATGCAACTAGGTCAAATGGTCAAAAAGGGTGCCTCGGTGAAAACTGAGGTTTGTGTTCCCATCGTGGCAGAGCCCGTAACCGGTCAACTTTATGGCACGCAGCCTCCGGCAAACCGTTCAGGAATAGCAGACGGCAAACACGGTGTCCTAGACACACCAATGCAAATGCAATGCAAAGAAACAAATAAGTGTGAACAAAACAACATATCATGATGTTCGAGTCAAGTTCTCTAAATCCCTAGCAGAGATGCGAGAAACTGTAGACCGCCCGAACTCCGCTCCGCGCGCGAGGGCGCGAATTGTAGTTCTAGCTACTACAATTCGGACTCCAGTCATGGTTCTAAATCTAATCTCACAAAGTGCAATGCAAGATTGATAAATCACCGAAGAGTCTAAATTCGGAAAATCATTTAGGAAAATCAGATTTTGAATCAAAAAGCGCCAAACATGGACTGCTTTACCAGATTTCAAAGTCGCCACCTAAATATTTTATTTTGGGAAAATTTAGGAAACCCTGACTCGTGCCTAAGGCCACGTGTCCGTCATCACCAAAGTTGCCTCGGCTCGGGAACTTTGGTACGAGAGGGGAAGGACCTAGAATGAGCACCCCCGCTTGCCCGATCAAAGGATCGGCCTCTACTAACATGATATGTTGTTTTTGAAAACATATATGTTCTTATTTCGGTTTATTACCTAACCTTTACTACATATATGTTCTAAAACAACTCATGTTTGGTTTTCGAAAATGGTTTGAAGATGCCACTCATAAGTAGGCTAAGACGCGGATTTACCACCCTCAAGTGGGTTTAGAAAAACATGATTTTGCCACTTCAAGTGGGCTTAAGACTCACAATCATCGAGTTGTTCCATTCCAGGCAATCAAGCCTTCACCCACAGGCATTCATGCCATTTAACACTTAAGCAAATAGCCTCATGGCAAGCATGCTATCATCACAGTCACTTACACACATGCAAGGATGCTAAAGCGTAGACACTCATCGAGTACTCCGAGCCAAAACAGCAAACTAGTTAGAAAACAATGCATGCTCCTAACTACGTCAACAATGCCTAATGCAACACATGCAAAAATGCAACTAAGTAGGCTCGGCTATCTAAGATGGCATATGAAATGCAACAATTTGATACACGTATTCAAATAGGAATTGAAATACGATGCAGTTTGAATGATGCGCCGAGCCCGGTGCATGCAAGACAAATGAATGATGCACGCATGCAAGCATAAGTATGCTAATTGAAATATGCCCTAAACTAACCATCGAAAGCTGATAAGTAAAAGGGAGAAAGAAATGGGATTGGAGGACATGCATCACACATACGCACGCTTATTACAACAATAAGTCCTCTCGACGGAGAGTCCGAATGAATTAACTAACTAGCTACGCTAAGCTAATTAATTATTACAAATCAACTAATTAACTATGCTAAGCTAATTAATTATTGCAAAACTTTAACCAATTAAACAAATTAATTAAGTTACAAAACCAACTAAGTATGAAAAAGAAGCTAGGTTAGGCTGCCACAGCTCTGCCTCAGAATAATGACTGATGCATGCTCGGTCGGCTTCGCTCTGAAATCCACTACCGTGCCTCATGATGCCTCTGTTTGCACTCTTTTGTACTTCTGAAAATTGTTCCAATTTCCAAGATGCTTCTGATCCACCTTAGGAACATGTCGAGGGGTGGTCGGCCAAGAGGAATGGCCATCGGCCAAGAGGGGAGACCATCGGCCAAAGTTTATAGTCGATCGGCAATCTTGGTGGCCGGTCGGCTACTGCTTCTTGTAATTTCTCCTTTTGCTCCAACAGAGCACTAACAGAGGCATGGCAGTGTATTTACAAGAAAATGTGTACGCAACCACACTCCTTATCATGTCTCAAGCTCAAAGGAGTATAGTGCTCGGCTCTTGAGCCATCAATCACGTATCTCAATGTATGATGGCCAAAGAGGCCAAGTTGCACAAGTCAATGCCAATGAATACACACAAATAACACAAAAGGGCTTCCACTTCTATCATGCTTGATCAAGAGGGTCGGCAACCGAGAAATGAGGCGCGTTTCATCACTCAATTATGAAACGTGCGACATTCCTCATGTTTGGATTGACGTCCAATCCAAACACAATGCAACACACATAACATGCCTATCTAACAATGTTAATGTGACATTCATGAGATTCCATCATTAGGCAATGCAAGCATTGCATGTTTGGAGGCTAAAGAACATCTCACAAGAGGCATGCAATACCAAGTTTAAATGGCTTATCCAACTATGGACAGACCAAAACCATGCCAAAACAGTGGCCAAAACTCAACAAAACTTAGGCACAAAAAGCAAGAACACATGCTCATATGATAGCTCATCAAATAGGCACAAGGGTCAACTTTCAAACACAATGAAGAAGTGACGAATATGAGAGCATGGCATAGGTACAAGCTCTGAAATCATGTGGGAAATGATGACATATCATGCAAGCAACACAAGCATGGCATGCTCAGGCTATACAATGCAATGCTCAATGGACTAAACCAACCCTAAACAGTCCTCATGCATGCCAGAATAATAGCCAAAATGCATTGAAATGCTAGCATTGAAAGCAATAAAATGCATGCTCATGCATTGGCCTATGAACTAGGCACAAAGGTGCAACTCTTAAGAGCACTTAAAGAGTGAAAACATGGAAGTGTGACAACACTATATGCTCTGAAATATCATTCCAAATGATGCCAAAACATGCACATATGACAAATGAGGCATGCTAGGAGGCTCAAAGGTTAAGGCTAGCAAAGGTATTTGCACCATAGCCATATCAAGCAATCCCAAAAGGGCAAAGGTGACTCGAAACAGTCCCAAGGCAAGTCAAAACATGGCCAAAACATGCATGGACTAGAGCTAACACATGTTAGAATTAGAGACATGAAGCATGGAGCACATTAGGCCAACAAGGAGGATTACACTACACCTACCAAAACGAAGCATAAGATGACTTCACCAAAAAAAATTAGAGTTGTAACATGGCAAAGTAAGACCAAATACACACTGAAATGGTAGCCCAAAAGCTTCGGCAAGATGGCATGCATATTTGCTCATATTTAAGGCATAAAGCACAACCTTCCAAAAGCATTGAAAGAGTGAAAGATGTGAGGGCATGGTAGTGAAACATGCTCTAAAATCACATATAAAATGATGCTAAATCATGCAAATAGCCCAAGCAATGCATGTTAGTGGACTCAAAACAACAAGCTAGTGAGCAAAATTGCACTATGGCTATACAAAGCAAGGCATACATGACCCAAAGCACATGAAACAGAGCTTAAGTATAGTGAAACATGAGCAAAAGGTTGCTGGAGTTAAGCCAAAATCATGCTAAACTGATGGTCCAAAGCATGATGCATGTTAAGGCTATAGGGGGATTGCACTACAAGTGCAAAGAGCATGCAAGAGGGAATCAAACCAAGCCAAAATGGAGCTATATCATGTTAAAATAAGGCCTAGGGCATGCTGAGATGGAGCGAAAACATGCTAGAAAGACATACTACTTTGCTGAGCCATCAACACAAGCAAACAAGAGAAGAGGACGGGGGACAACCCCCTCTTATTTTGGGCTTCAAAACCACATTTCAACCACTGAAAATCCGTTGGATTTCAGTGGTGAAAAGGCCAAACAAAGGTGATCCAAAGGCCTAAAAGAGATGGCTCAAAATAAGGCCAAATAAGGCATAAAAGGGGATAGACCACCCCCAACACCAAAGAGGCCTCAAACAAACACTTTTAATACTTAAAAATGAAGCTTTTTACAGTTGAAAGCAAGGCCTAAAATAGTATGCAAAGGGGGCCAAACACTTAAGCAAAACAAGGCTTAAAGGGGGTAACAACTCACCCTTGAAGAACCACAGCAAACCAGCACTTCTAAGCCAAAGAAAATAAACTTTGAGAGTCCAAACAAGGTCCTCTAGCACCTCAGCAACAAAGCAATGGTGCTTTACTAGGTGTTGTAGTGCAAAAGTGAAGAGAAAACACACTTTAAGGCTCACAATAGCACAATATAGAGAGAGAGAGAGAGAGAGAGAGAGTGAAATATAGAGAGAGAGGGATATCTATATCTCTCAGCCAAATTTTAGAGCCTCTGGAAAGGGAGAGGGACCTTCCCTCTTATAGAAATCCAAGTCTCAAGTTTGTTGAACAAGCTTGAGGCTTGTTACAATCCCTCCATACACTTGTATGGATGATGAGTTCTGTGCTCACCAGTTGGCACAGCTGGCAACAAAATATCTGCAAAAGCAAATAAAAAGGCCTCGGCTAACAAACATGGTCGATCGGCCAATAAAGGTGCCGACCAGCCATCAAAGGTGCCGACCGGCCACCACTGATAGGTGATGGAAAGAAGGAATGGCCAATGGGCAGGAGGCCTGGCTGATGGGTTGGAGGGCTGGCCAAAAGGCCACCCCTTCCCTCAGAAACAAAACCACAAGCTCTTGGTCCACAACCAAGCACAAAACAGACAAGTTGAGAGGTTCCAAGGCAAGGCGCACAGCCGAGACCTTCAGAAACTCAAAATGAACACGAGCATAGATGATCATCGAGTGTTCAAATGATGACGTCCAAGTCTTGAGGACAGTCAAAAATGGGTTATCTACAGGGTGTTTTGGTTCTCTCTCAACTGGTATGTGCTCTACAGTGAAACTGTATAAGAATGTGCATACCAATTACAGGGTTGGTATCTGTTTTGACGTAGAATTAATGTGAAGTACAATCCTACAGCTCTGATCATGTCTGTGTCGATAAAACTCTTAGCTGAAGTGCTGCCCGGTTTCTGATTGCTACTATTTTACTTTATTTCTTTTGCTAGGTAGTTTAAACCATAGCTTTAGAAAGTTCGAATGTCCTTCAAGTACTCTGGACCCTAGTCGGAAGACTTTGCAAGGCCAGAGATCTTGTTCAGGGATAACCCGTGTTTACCTCACTCTCACCGGTTATAAGACAGAGGAGAACTAGACAAAATTCGCCAATCCAATTCTTACATTAATCACCTCTCCGCACACCTGTGTTCAATGCGGTTTAAGAGCAGTCATCCACTTCCAGTCCAATTCAAAACCAATCACCTATTCTGATGGCATAGTATCCCCCGGCCAATTTGGAGGAACTGCTACTCCACCTACAACAAACAATTGAGATCCTACAGCATGATGAGGCCTATCAGGCCGAGGTCATAGCCAGGCTACAGCAACAACCACCGCAGCTGACCATGGCGTTTGCATCCCATGTACCTACCACAGCTATCCCAGCACCCGAAGCCACTGCTAATACTGCCAATGTTTAAGAAAACCAGGGCAATGCAACAGAACCTATCCCAACACAAGCTTCCAGAGCCCCAGTTTATGAGACTGAGGCACTATTCAAGTTCAAAGTTGATCCAATGGCACTCAAAGTCACTAAACTGGAGAAACTATTCAAGAGAGTGCAAGGGGTTAACTCTATCCCAGACATAGAGAATGGATACACTAATTCTGCGGTTACATTGCTGAATCGGTTTAAAATGCCACACATTGATCGTTTTGATTGTTCCGGGGATCTGATGGTTCACTTGCAACTGTTTTCAGATATCTTGCGATCAATGGGCTTAACTAGACTACACAAGTTGTCTCTCTTTGGTCGCACCATGTCGGGTATAGCGGCCATTTGGTATGCTAAGTTAGAATATTCCATCAAACAGAATTAGGAGGAGATGGCCAAAGGCTTCATTGCTTAGTACTCTTACAATACGCAGATTGAAGTCACAACTTGTGATCTCGAGGAAACACGTCACGACTAGAAGAAGAGCTTCTCTGAATTTGTGACAAGATGGAGAGCTAAAGCCTCGATGATGACCACGAGCCCTTCCGAGAAGGACCAGATCAGAATGGTCATCCAAAATTTACACTGTTACAGAAAATGATTATGCTCCCGTTATTTACGTTTATATAACTTCATGAAATGGGAGTGCAAATCGAAGATGCCATGAAGTAAGGGCTTATTATAGATAAGAAGGAGCCAGCAAAAAGGTTGTTTGTTCGCAGTTCCAATGTTGTTAGTGATAGCACAGCTTCAAGGTCATCAAACATAAATGCTGTCACCGCAACTAAGACTACCAACCCTTTCGCTGACATAGGCCCACAAACATCATCCAACCCTACCCGAACTCAGGGTAGGACTTTTAACCAACTATACATGACCCTATCCAAAGCCATGCAGATGCTAGTCAGAAAAGGGCACTTAAAGCCCTTAGAACCCCGCCCACTTCTTGACCCTCTTCCACCCAAACATAAGCCCACAAAGTACTATGCTTTTCACCAGCAGCATGGTCATGACACTGACCAGTGCTTTCGATTACGTCATGAGATTTAGGATCTCATTGACAACAAGGTGATTGCTCCATCTCAGAAACCAAATGTAACCACAAATTCACTCCCAGCCCATAAATCGAGTCCCCCCACCCCAAAACCTTACTCTTATCCATACACTAGCCACCTCTTTTGACCCCATCATTTATATTACCCCCTCCCACATACCAAATCCAATGTTGTTCATTCCTAAGGGCACAAATCTATGCATGATGGATGCATCTAACCTACAAGCTGAGCCTCACAGATCTGTGGTGATGATACTTGCAATGGGAGGAGGTCGACCCCGAAAGAAGGTACTAGTCTATTGTTGGAGTGTCCTGGGGACTTATTTGAGAGGGTGCATGACCCAAGTGACTATATTGTGCCAACTAGTCAAACCAAGCCTGAATTAGTACTACCAATCTCAGCAGACATCAATGTCGTCAGGGAGGATGGCCCAAGCCAAGGGTTGGATGATTTGGCAGACCTCGAAGAGGATTTAGACCACCTGCAGTTCTTTGTTGAGCATGATCGGGGAGATGTACAGATCGGGTGGTTTAACCTGAACGAATCGACTGATAACACCAGATGGCTGAGTAATGAGCCAGATAAGGAAAAAGAAACTGGGATGAAACCAGAGGGAAAGGAAATAGAGATAGTTGTAGTGGTTCGGAAGGCTAATGAGAAAGGAAAACTGTCGGAGGGCACATGTACAGGAAACTCAACCCAAGAAGTGAGAGTTGTGAACACCACAGACACTGAACAAGAAGTTGCATTGATTCAGTTTGAGAAAGAAAGAATTGAAAATAGCCTGAATACCGCAACAGCCTATCGCCCTGAGGGGGACACTTGCATTGTAGAGATGATTCAAGTAGAGCCTGACAACTGCTTGTCGGTAGCTAACGGCGAGTGGTGGGATGATAATGATTTTTGTCTGGCCAATACCTACGAAGATTGAGGAGTCTGCATCCCAAATAATACATGGTATACTGAAGAGATAGACCATCTTACTCACAGTGGACGGTATTTTAAACCGCTACACCTGGATCAAGCAGAGGCTTCTGGAAAGGACAAGGAGGCTAAAAAACAAAAAGAGAAACAACTAGAAGAGGAGTTAGTGCTAAAATAGCTCAAGAAAATCCAAGCTGATATCTCTATCTGAGGACTCCTTATGGCTTCACAGGTGCACCATCAAGCAGTATTATCAGCCTTAGACAAGGCTAAATTGTCCATCAATACTACGCCCGAGTAACTTGTGGGTCTGGTCTTCCCAAGTGGTGCCAAACCAATGCTTACTTTCTCTAACAAAGAGCTGCCGCTAGAAGGATCGACTCACAACAAACCATTATACATTTCTGTGGAATGCAGGGAGAAGTGGGTGTTAGTGGTGTTAGTAGATACTGGTTCTATTATTAATGTTTGTCCTTCCTATACTTCCTATATGGTTGGCCTCAAATCGGCAGACTTTATACCCACAGCCTAAGTGATACGGGCGTATGACAACACAAGCAGAGAGGTCATGGGCACGGTGAAAGTGCGAGCCAAGTTGGCCCGTCAGAGCAAGAAATCGAGTTTCACGTCCTGGATGTACCAGCTACCTTTAACCTACTGTTAGGGAGGCCTTGGTTACATCACATGAAGGTTGTGTCCTCTATCTTTCATCAAATGTTGAAGCATCCTCATGGGGGAGGAGTAGCAATTCTTTTTGGGAACTTATCCATCCACCCACCACCAGAGGTGACCACGCCAATGCTAGAGATCAACCATGGCGATGAAGATGTATTCCTCTCGGGATTCACTCTGGCGGAAGCCTGAGTAGTGCGCCACGAACGAAGGCATGTATGTCAGTACCCAATCCATACACTTTATGAACAAACTGTGGCCCGTTTTGGGAATAGGGCTTGGATAAAGTGGGCAAAAAGGTGTTACAACATTAGCCGAGGTGCCACACAATCCACATGCCTTTGGATGGGGCTATATGCCTACCAAAGAGGACTGGTTAAGAAAGGGGAAGAGATAAAGGGCAAAGCCAAGGCCAAGAAAGCTGAAAAGCATTATAAGCTCATCCACAAGCCAATCCGAGGGATGCTGAATGGCCATTTTGTTCGAGAGGGAGAGGATTTCCTTTTTTGCGGCTTTCCCGAGCGTTGGGAAGATTCTTCGAAAAAGTGCGTCCCCGGGGTTCGAGATCTTCTTTGATCTACAATAGCAGGACAGTGATAAGGAAAAGGTTGAACCAAGCATTAAAGCTAGCCAAAACACGGAAGATAACTCAGACGACGGCGAACCTGGAGTAGGGGCAGCACTGGTCAATCTTCTGACAGACCTCGTGGCTGGCATGGAGAACTTGGGGGATAACTTTACCATCTCCATGATCAAGGAATGTGGACCCAACCTTTGGAATTTTGGATGTATCGAGGGCACCACGTCTTACTTGGCAGCTGGAGGAAGGCTTTCTTTCCAATTCTGAATTAGGTGATAAGCTAGAATTCGATTCCACTGAGTCTATGGTGTCGGGATCAGATTTAAGTCAGTCTGGGAGATCTGAGTCTGGTACTTCCAAGGGTGGCAACCCGGATACCAAAGTCCTACCTAAGTCTTCATTCAACTTTTCTTTTAAGTCTGTAACTGAAGATCTGGACCTTTTGAGTGAGAACTCTGTAGATTCTGTGTACTTCTCTGTGCCACTGATTTATTGCATTGAAAAACTTGATTAGTCGAGAGGATGAGAGGTATGCTAAGCCTTGTTTTGATGAAATCATTGCCATTAATATGAGTACTGAGAAGGATCCACACTTGGTCCAGATCAGGTCCACGTTGTCTTCGGAGGAACGCGAGCGTTTAATCGCTTTATTAAAAGATTTCAAAGATGTTTTTGTGTGGTCCTACGAAGACATGCTTGGAATCGATCTTGAGATTGTACAATACCGAATCCCTCTTGACCCCGAAGTCCGACTAGTCAAGCAGAAGCTAAGGAGAATTCGTCCGATTGGGCACTGAAAATCAAGGAAGAGGTCACCAAGTAGATTAATGCAAGATTCTTGTTAATATCCAAGTATCCAACCTGGTTTGCCAATATCGTCCCAATACCAAAGAAGGATGGCATAATTCGAGGTTTGTGTCGACTTTCGGGACTTGAACAAAGCCAACCCGAAGGATGACTTTCCACTACTGCATATTGATGAGTTGGTAGACTTCGCCACAGGCCATGCCTTGTTTTCCTTTATGGATGGGCTTTTCGGATATAACCAGATTCTGATTGCACCAGAGGATAGAGAAAAGGCAGCTTTAACCACACCATAGGGTACGTACTGCTACCGAGTCATGCCGTTTGGGTTAAAAAATGTTGGGGCTACCTATCAAAAGGCTGCGCCCATCATTCTGCATGATATGATCTACAAAAAGGTTGAGATGTATGTGGACGATATAATTGTCAAACCCAAAAAGTGAGAAGGTCACTACACCGCACTAGAAAAGTTCTTTTAACAGATCAGGGAATACAGATTGAGGTTGAACCCACAGAAGTGTACCTTCGGGGTGACAGTAGGGAAAATGCCAGGATTTCTAATCACACAGAGGGGAATTGAAGTAGATCCTTCCAAAATCATGGCCATCTTAGAAATGCCACCATCGAGGACTGAAAAGGAAGTGCGCTGCTTTCTAGGTAAGGTGCAATTCATAAGACGGTTTATTTCAAAACTAACCTTGACTTGTGAACCACTATTTAGTCTCCTAAAGAAAGGAAAAAATTTCCAATGGGACGATCGATGTTAAATGCCTTCGAACAGGTCAAACAGTACCTCCAGAATCCACCTGTGTTGTCACCGCTAGAGCCAGGGAAGTCTCTGATCTTGTACTTATCGGTAACAAATACAACCATAGGGTGCATGCTCGTTCAAGAATCTGAGGATAGGGTGGAGAAGGCCATCTACTACTTGAGCAAGAAGATGCTAGACTACGAGACCCGCTATACCCCCTTGGAGAAAGCTTACTTAGACTTGGTATGGGCTTCCAAGAAGTTGAGGCACTACTTGTTAGCTCACTTTGTAATCTTGGTTTCACGATTAGATCCCGTCAAATATCTCTTTGAGAAACCAGCACTTACAAGTAGGCTAGCCCGTTGGCTGCTTCTTCTCTCCGAATTTGATCTCAAGTATGTTACACGCAAGTCAGTTAAAGGAAGAGCTGTAGCGGAATTCCTAGCAGACCACCCGGTAGAGAGAGATGAGGTAATGGAATACTTGTTCCCTGATAAAAACATTCTGTACATAAAAGAGGAAACGTGGATGATTTACTTTGATGGAGCGTCCAATCAATACGGTTATGGGATAGGTGTGTTGCTGATAACACCCGATGATTGCCATATACCCTTAGCCTTCAAACTCTGATTCAAAGTGTCCGACAACGAAGCAGAATACGAGTCATGTATTGCTAGTTTGGAAGTTGGCCTAGAACTAGGGGCAATAAGGTTGGACATCATCGGGGACTCGAATTTGGTTGTCTCTCAAGCAAACGGAGACTGGAATGTCAAAGTGGAGAAAATGAAGGTTTACCATTAGGCCCTGGATATTCTGATTCCAAGGTTTGAAAAAATTGACATTTACGCATCTACTAAGAGAGAATAACAAGTTTGCTGATACTCTGGCAACTCTATCTTCTATGGTAGACATCCCACTGGGAGTGAAGATGCGTCTGATTATTATCGAATAGAAATACACGCCAGCTTATGAGACCATCACTGCTATAGATGAGGTTCGAGATAAAAAAAAAAAAAAAAAAAAAAAAACCCTTGTATTATGACATTTGGAACTTTTTAGAAAATGAGGCATATCCACCAAGGGCAAATGTCAAAGACAAACGGGGCATATGGCGTCTGGCCATCCAATATATCATCTGTGGGGGTAAGCTCTACAAAATAGGCCATCTAGGAATGCACAAGCTATGTGTGGAGGAGAAGGAATCGAAGCGCCTTATGGAGGCTATCCACAGAGAAGAGTGTGGAGTACACATGAACGATGTGATGCTAGCTCAGAAGATTCTCAGACAAGGTTATTACTGGTCAACCATGGAAGAGGATTGCATTGGTTTTGTACGGCGATGCCACAAATGCCAGATCCATGCCAATCGCATGAATATCCCGCCATTAAAGCTCTACAATATGACTTCGCGATGGCCTTTCTTAGTATGGGGAATTGACGTTATTAGTGCAGTCTCGCGAAAGGGCTCGAATGGGCATGAGTCCATTTTGGTGGCAATTGACTATTTTACAAAGTGGGTGGAAGCTTAGTCCTATGTTATGTTGAAGGTGTTGTATGTGGCCAAAGTTATCAGAAACAACATCATCTGCCGATATGGGGTTCCAAATGAGATCATATCAGATAACGGCTCATACTTCAAGAAAGAGGTGGTGGATCTGCTCGAGAAATATAATGTGGCTTTTCACAAGTCGTCAACATACAAACCACAAAGCAATGGAGCTGTTGAGGCTGCCAACAAGAATATCAAGAACATCTTGCGAAAGATGGTGTAAACATACAGGGACTGGCCGGATAAACTATCATTCGCGCTCTGGGGCTATAGAACCTCAATCCGAACATCTATAAGGGCAACCCCCTATTCTCTCGTCTATGGAATGGAGGTTGTTCTGCCAATTAAAATTGAAGTGCTGTCGCTACGAGTTATGGCCAGGTGTCAGATAGCGGAAGCGGACTGGCAGCAGTTAATGTTGTTTGATGAGAAAAGACTAAGGGCATTGTATCATGTCCAAGGCCACCAGTGCAGAATTGCTAAAGCTTTTAACACAAAGGTCAAGTCCAAAAATCTCAAAGAATGAGATATGGTGCTCAAGGACAACCGAGCTCCCATCCATGACCCTAGGGGCAGGTTCAGAACCAATTGAACTAGTCCTTATAGCATCAAGTCTATCTGGTCAGGAGGGGCGATCATCCTTATGGACCTAGATGGCCTGGATTTTTCACAGCCGATTAATATGGACAAGTTGAAGAAATATTACCCTTGAGAGACTCGCTAGGCCGAAAATCCGGAAGGGCGACTTAGGCAAAAATTAGAGTATGAAAAAATTAGAAATAAAGAAAAACTAAGCTCGCAAGGCTGAAAACCCGAAAATGGGGGCTTTGGTAAAAGTTAGAGCACAAAAAGAGAGAGTTAATACTCAAGTGAACCTAAACCGAACTACGTAAGGCCTGATTCCTATCTTTGGGATACGTAGGCAATTTCATCCTGAAGTTTGGCTGTAACTATTTCTAACTCAACTGTCCTATTCATTCAGATGAGGCCTCTTTATTATCTGTTAGCTTGGTTGTGTGATCTCCAATTTGACAGAAGGGCTGGTATGATGAATGCAGTTGTGGGCAATATAATCTTCTAATTTGGGGTTGTACATCTTGAGGATTGATTTCGTGCATGTCAAGTAGTGATTATTCTCGAAAATGGTTTGAAAAGTTTTAATAAAAGTTGATTTTGTTCAAAATTTTACCTTTTTACAACTTAGACCATTTTGGGACAAAAGGAAAATTTTTAATACTCACAACTTTAATTCCATTGATTTCAACACAATTACATTCTCCAACTCTCTGAGTTGAATCAAAGTTTTTTTTACATCGTAAAACTTGAAAAGAAAAGTCAAAGCAATAATCTAAGGGCATAAATGAGTCAGGTGCTCCTACCTCCTCTGCTTGTGCTCTTGGAAGCCTCTGTAGCCAAAGTTGGCCTAACCTGTGCCTCGTCCTCAAGCCAAGCCAAGAACTCGCCAAAAAAGGCATAGCTGAAACCAAGGGCAGGGGCCAGAAGCTCTCTCATCCTCTAGGCAGCGAGGTACCGAGTCAAGTGTGAACCATGAAGTAGGAATGAAACCGGGTATTCTGCCCCCTCATCTGGACGAGTCTAATCATGTCCAAACTGGCGTCTAAACCGGAAGGGGAAGTAGAACACTCTGTGCATGAGGCCAATTATAGCTTGTTTTTTATGCTCCTT
The DNA here is from genome assembly GCF_055761805.1 of Camellia sinensis. Taxonomy (NCBI): domain Eukaryota; kingdom Viridiplantae; phylum Streptophyta; class Magnoliopsida; order Ericales; family Theaceae; genus Camellia; species Camellia sinensis. The sequence continues at coordinate 152,656,854 of NC_138970.1, forward strand.
TCAGATACAACTAGCCCCACAGTTCGGACTCTCGTGGTTCTGAATCTAATTTCACAAGTGCAAAGTGAAACAGTGAAAACACAAAGTCCAAATCCAGAAATTCTTTTGGAAAATCGATGTTTGAATCAAATGCCAAAAATGGACTGTTTTGCCAGATTTCAGAGTCGCCACCTAAATATTTTTTGAAAATTGAGAAAACCCGGGACTCATGCCAAAGGCCACTTATCCGTCATCACCAAAGTGTCTCGGCTCAGGGAACTTAGATATGAGAGGGGAAAGTCATGAATTGAGCACCCCACTCACCCGATCAAAGATCGGCATCTACTAATCATGATGTGATTTTTAGGTATATTATATGCTCTCGTTTCGATTTATTAGGCTATCTTACTATGTGACGCACACAAGTATAGACTAATTTGTAAAAATTGAGATATTTGACTTTGTGTTTGTTTGAAAATTATTTTGAATAGGTACCACTTTGAAAAAGTGATCTCATATGTACATTCATCAAAATATTCCAATTTAAGCAATTAGCCTTTATCCATAGGCATTCAAAATAGGTATATCACTTAAGCACTTAGCTTCATGGAAAATATGCTTGATATGGCAACAATCACATGCATGCGGTATGTTAAAGCAATAATTGCTCACCTCGTACTCCAAGGCCAGCCAAAAGAAACAAAAGAGTTAGAAAAAGTACATGATCCTAACTAATGCAATATGACTAATGCAACACAAACAATTATGACTAATGGGCTCGACTACTAACATGACATTTGAAGAAGTTTGATAGCATGCGATGCAAGCACGTATTCAAAGAGTTAAGCAATAACAATGTTTTGTTAGAATGATGAACTGAGCTTTTATGCATGCATGACGAGTGGATACAAATCATGAAAAATGCTAATTAAAACGTGATGCTCTATTCTACCATCATAAGCAGATAAATAAAAGGGAGAAAGAAATGAGGGTTAGAAGACATGCACACTAATTACAATTGTTCCCTCATACAAGAAGGTCCGAATCAATGTCCGAATGTCCAAAATAAACTAACTACTACAAATTCGACTAAATGAATTACATAACTAACTGACTAAGTTGTTACAACAAGGATCTCTAAAATGAGCAACAAGCTATTAATCTAAGTTAACGAGCTATGTAACTACTACAGTAATTACAACAATAATGTGAGCATTAATTTACAATTTACAAAGGAAGCACAAGGATGACATGCACGAGACGGTTTCAGAAGTAGCTATGCCTACCTTCCTTGGAATCTGCCCTGTTTCACCTTCAACCACTGCCCTCTGTTTTGCAAAAACACACTGTGTACCAAACATTGAAGGCAGGCCGGCCCCCAATGAGGCCCAACCGGGCCCAAATAAGTCTGATCGTGCCCTAATTTTGTGCAAAACCCTATTTTTGTCCTCCGATATGAAAACAATGCAGGTAAAGTTTTTTCTGAGCTCTATTTGTCCCTCTTACACTTCTCTGTCATGGAAAGCCTCAAGAGAAGGACGAAGTCATTTCCTAAACCATCAATGAGCAAATTGCTTGCTTGATGATTTCGGCCATGATTTGGACAAAAATCAATGAATGTAATGAATAACACTCACTCTTCCCTCTTATCATGGAGTGAACTCAAAAAGGGAAGTAGAGATGCTTCAAGGGACGTCAAAACACCATGAATTGATGTGTAATGACTCTTGACACAATAGACTCGGCATAACGTTCGGCCGAACCCAAGCGACCTTATTCATTTTCTTTATGTTAGTGGGTCTAATTTTTAACCAATTTTAATAGTCCTTGCCATTCCTTAATCCTTTTGTCCAAAATGATGATTAAGTCTACTAAATGAGAAGAACATCAAGCGAGAGGTACTCCTAAACATGAAAGAGGGACTATGCCATTGACGATGAACCTCCGTAAAGATTAAGCCATTGAGCATAGGTCTCTAGCTCATGCTTTGAATAACCATCAACCGGTTGAAATGACTGTTAAACAAAAGAAGAAAAGAGGGAGGTTGCAGAAATGAATGCTAGATTGATTATTAAAATGAGACCTTTGAAATGAAAAAATCTATCAACTCAAACAACTCGGTGTCTAAGGCCTAAACAACCGAAACTATGAGGACTTACAATACAACAAGCAAATATTCAAAGCATAAACTAATTTACTAAATTAGGACAGCCCTAAACAGCCCCAAACATTAAATAAATAAATAAAAATAGTGGCTAAAAGTGTGTTAAAAGTACATAAAAAGATAGACAAAAGCAAGGAGACACAAACTAATAAACAAAGACAAGGAGAGGTGCAAAACCCCTCCACTTTTTGAGACCTTAAACCATGTTTTCCAACCCTTTTTAAACTCTGAAAATCAGTTTGAGAACTAAAAAAAAGAGTGTAAAAATAAGGGCTTGAGCTATGAAATAAGGTGCAAAAGAAGGTGTTAACCCTCTCTATCCTTTGGTAGCTATCCAAACCCAAGTTTAAACACTTGAAAAGGACTCAAGACAACACAAAAACACAAGAAGTAGCTAACTAGAGATAGAAAAAGAAGTAAAACAGAAAGTGGTAAGCTTATACCTCTAAAAAAAAAAAAAAAAAACAAGCTCTTGTTTGTAACTCAAACTTGGTTCAAGCACACTCTCAAGCTTGAATTGTGATGCACCAGCCTCAACCAAGGCTCTAAGGTTATGATCTAAGGTGGTACATGGTGTATGGATATTAGTCAAGAGAGATAGGTTTGCTCAAAGGTGACTTGTATAGGAAGAAGGAACTCTCTTGTGTGTATAGGCTCTTTAGAAATTGTTTAACCCTCAAAACAGTGGGATAACCTTATTTTTATAGAATTTAAGCACAAAAGGTCGAAAATATCTTCAAAAAAAAGACAGCTGGTGGGCTCTCACCCAGAACAGTGTTTATTGCCTGCAAGGCACAACCGGGCCCAAATGGCCAGAGCCAACTCTCCGTGGGGTACGGCAGGGCCCTAATGTGCTGCCCTATTCCCCTGTTTCAAACTCAGTGTAAGGTGGCACAATGTTCAAAAATGTACCTCTGAGCCAAGGATAAGGCAAGTAGGAAGGTTTTAGGATTATTTTGAGGCTCGACCTTGGATTCCTTCACCGAGAACTCGAATCACACAATGCAGTTTTCATCATCAAGTGCACTGGACTAAGCACCTACGTTTTACAGGTGGTCAAAAATGGGGTGTCTACACCAATCAACTGAATACCCGACTATTGGGACATGCTAAAGCTCATCTCGGTCAAATTAAGCCAGGGACAACGCCAAGCTATGTCAGCTGTAGATCTGCCACACATCCAATTGCACCACAATCCCTCATTGGGAAAGTCCACTAGTCGCTGGCGGAATAAATAAGCTGGGGCTGAATATTCGGGCAAGGGTCCACCATTTTCAGCTTATCCATGAGCCACACCTGGGAAAGGACGTGTAGCTTGCTTTTTGGGCTCCTTTCAAATATGACTAGCCCTACAGTTCGGACTCCCGTGGTTCTGAATCTGATTTTACAAGTGCAATATGAAATAGATAATCACAAATGAGTCCAAATCCAGCAATTCTTTTGGAAAATTGATTTTAATCAAAAATGGACTACATTGCCAAATTTCAGAGTCGCCACCTAAATATTTAGGAAACCCATGACTCATACCAAAGGCCACGTGTTCGTCATCACCAAAGTATCTTGACTCGAGAACTCAGGTATGAGAGGGGAAGGTCATAAATTGAGCACCCCACTCACCCGATCAAAGATCGACCTCTACTAATCATGACGTGATTTTTATTTACCTTATATGCTCTTGTTCTGGTTTTATTATGCTATTTTTACTAGGTGATGCACACAAGTATAAACCGCTTCACAAAATTTGGAATGCATTGATTTTATGTTTGTTTTAAAAAAGTGTTTTGAATACATGTCACTTGGAAAAAGCGAGCTCGTATTTTAAATTAATCAATTTAGTCCAAGTTAAGTAAAAAAGGCCTTCATCCACTGGCATTCAAACCGGTATATCACTTAAGTATTTAGCCTCATAGAAAGCATGCTCGATATGGCAACACAAACATACGATGTGATATGCTAAAACACAAAACGCTCACCCAATATTTCGAGGCAAACCAAACAAAATAAATTAATTAGAAAAACATGCGTGCTCCTAAACAATGCAAAATGACTAATGTGACACATACACTTATGCAATTAATAGGCTCAGCTACTAGCAGGGTATATGATTCAATTCAAGACATGCAATAAATCATGTATTCAAGCAATGAATTTGAAATCGACATTGGTTAGTATGATGAGCCGAACCCAAATGCATGTGAGACAAGACGAGTGTATGCGAACATGAGAAATGCTAAAGGAACATGATGCTCTACACTACCATTATAAGCAGGCAAATAAAAGGGAGAAAGAAATGGGATTGGAATACGTACACCATTATTACATATTTGTCCTCATGCAAGAGGGTTCGGATGGGTGTCCAAGTGTCTGAATAAACTAATTATTACAAATTCAAATAAATGAATTACATTAACTAAACTAACTACTAACTAGATATCTAAGTTATCAACTAGCTATCTAAGTTATTACAACAAGGGCATTATGAGAATAATAATAATTTCATCACGAATATTTACATCAATAATAATTACAATAATAAGATTGCATAATTACAATGACTAACTCAAACAATAGCAAGGATGCACAATGATCGCATGCACTATGTCCAGAAACTGCTCTGTTTGCCCAAACCGTTCTATTTCACCCACAGCTTTTTCCCTCTGTTTCTGCCAAAATTCACTACTTGCCAAACATTGGAGGCTGGCTAGCCCCTAATGACGCCCAACCGAGTCCAAATAAGGCCGGTCGTGCCCTATTTCATGCCAAAATGTTTTTGTGCTTTGAGGTGAGGATAGTGCAGACAGAGCCTTTATAGGCCCTGTTTGTCCCTTCTACTCTTCTCTATCACGTTAAACTTAAGAGAAGAACAAATTTGAGTCTAAAAACACTAATAAGCACAAGTTGATGGCTTGATAATCCCGAGCACATTTGAACAAAATTGAATAAATACAATGGAAAACCACCACCCCTCTCTCCTATGATGAAGGCTCAAAAAGGGAAGTAGACATGCTCTAGCTCTCATCAACGTATCATGGATTGATAAGTGAGAATTCTCGGAGTGATAGATTTGGCATAACATCCAACCAAATCCAACCATCTAAACATTTTCTTTATGTTGGTTTCAGTCATTTTAAACCAATTTTATTAATCATTTCCATTCTTTAATCAATTTGTCCAAAGTGATGTTTAAGTCCACTAAATAAAGAGAAACATCAAACGAGAAGTGATCCATAGCATGAAAAAGAGATTATGCCTTGACGATGAACCTCCAAAGAGATTAAGCCATTGAGCATGTGTCTCTTTCTCATGCCTTGAATAACAATCGATAGCTTAAAATGAATCTCAAACGAAAGAAAATAAGAAATGAGGGAGGGCACAGAAATGATCATGCAAACTTGATTATTAGGATGAGACTCTTGATATGAAAACTAAGTAAATAAAAGCCATCAACTCAAATGACTCGGTGTCGAAAGCCTAAACAACCGAAGCCATGAGGACTTACAACACAACAAGTTAGATATTCAAAGCATAAGCTATTTAAATAAATTAAAACAGCCCCTAAAGTGTAAAAATAGTGACAAAACTACTTCAAAAAGGGGGGGGAAAAGTGAACATAAATAGGAGAGGACAAGCTAGACAAGCAAGCTTGCACTACAAACATGATATTCAAAGCATAAATTAATTAAATGAGTCAAACAGCCCCTAAAACCAAAAAAAAAAAAAAAAAAAAAAAATTGTGACAAAACTACCCCAAAAACAAGCTGAAAATAGTTCAAAAAACAAGAAAAAGCAAGCAAAGATTAAAGAGAACAAAGCTAGTAAGCAAGCCTAAGGAAGAGTGGCTAACCCCTCCACTTTTTACAACTTTAAATCACATATTTTAGCCTTTGAAAATAATCTAAAAACAGTCCAAAAACAACCCAAAAACAATGGCTAAAATCATGTTAAAACAGCACAAAAGATAAGGAAAACAAAGAGATACAAAACTAGTAAGCAAGACTAAGGAAGGGTGGCTAACCCCTCTATTTTTGAAACTTTTAAATCACATTTTTCAACCTTTTCAAACTCTTAAAATCAGTATATAAAGACAAGAAAAATAGAGGAAAAGAGTATATGAAGATTAAAGAAGAAGGTGTAAAATTATACCTTTTGAAAAGAGAGGTAAGCTCTTAGTTAACAAACTTGATTCCAACACCCTCAAGTTTCTGAAATTTAGTTTGAAATCTCAACAAAAATCTCTAAGAACAAGCTCTAATGGTGTATGCATTGTCTATGTATAGCTAAAACGTGATATGAAGTCAATGAAGCTTTTGGAAGGAAAATGGATGTTCAATCAATGTCTAAGCCTCTTTGAAGGTTTTTCTAACTTTAAAATATGAAGTGGGAGGTGTTATTTATAGAATTTGAGCCAATTTGGTCAAAAATATCTTCAAACAAAGCCAGCTGTCCAATTCCCGCCAGCTATCTGTTTGGCACTATTGAGAGTTGGCCGAAAATGAAAGACCAGCTCTAAAAGGCACAAATTCACTATTTTTCATTGAAAGTCGGCCAGCTCTAAATGAGCCACGACATGATCTAAATGGACCCGGTCGGCTCCAAAAATCCGCATTTCAGACCCAACTTCAAATGGGCATCTCTCCCTCATTTGGACTCAGTTTTAGGTGATTCTTAAGTCTAAATTGAAGCCCCAGAAGTCTAGTTTCCAGTGGTAGTAGTCTCACATCTAAAATCTAAGTGTACAAAGGGATCTGCGAAATTTAGTAAAGGTTGCTCATTTCTATCTTAACGGATTGATGCCCAACCTTTTCCTAAACTATTTTTCCTATTTCCTTCAACTCCAAACCTATAAATAATATGTTTTTAAATATTTTTCAAAGAGTTCAACTCCCTTCCATGTATCTCCACTCAGTTTATCGAAAAGTGCAATATTTTAAGCAAAATGCGAGCCTTAGAATATCGTAGAAACATTTGGAAAAATATTTTGAAAAAGAGGGTTTTAAGGTTTAAAATAGTTTTGGTCAAAATGGGGTATAAGATTTGGGATTAGAGCTTGAATCCAAATTTCTTCAGTGAGAATTCAAAAGATTGCACAGTGTAACTTCATTATGGATGTTTGGAATAAAGCGCCCAAGTCTAAAAGGCGGTCAAAAATGGGATGTCTACAGGACAGAAAAGAAGAGAGATTAAAGAATAAAGAGATGTACGTTGAGAGAAAAGTAAAGAAAAGGGTTTTCATAGAAAATAAAGCATAAGTGCCAAGTGATGTGAGAATCATATATATAAGAAAGGGTGGGAAACAATACCTGGAGCAGTAGTGGACTCCCCGCAAACCTGGTGGTCTCTCGCTGATGAAAAGCATCTAAACCCATCAGGGTCTCAGCCAGTGCTAAACCAATGCAGCTCTTACCCTCTTTCAGGCATTGGGCTATTTCGATTAGCTTAATGTTGGCTCCACCGCAACTAGGGGAAAGAAGAAAATGCGTGAGCATACATAAACAGAGGGCATGTTGCCGAAAGCCTCGCCAAAGAAGGTCGCCTCTGTCTCTAATTCAAAAAACCAATAAATCAAACCGGGTACATTTAGCTTCCCGTCATGAGCCAAAGATCAAGCTTCGTGCAAAGTAAGCCCACACATCCGTCCCAAAGCCAGGGCATGGCCAAAACGGGGTTAAGGCATGATTTACTCGTCGCGTCGGGATTCCATCAATACTTGAAATTCTTCAAAAGTCCAGCACAGTTTTTGTGCTCCAAACCAAAATACGTGCGTAATTGGGTCCCAACACCGGACCGCGGCAGAGAGGAACGGAAAAAAAAAAAGTGGAGTACGGCTCAACGAAAAAAGTACGTTTATGCTGAAACCTCATAAATTCACCTTTTCCATGCCGTCTAAAGTGGCTATCCAATTGTTGAGTTTCTTAGCAAGGAAGATCTCCATTTTCAAAGAGAACAGCAAGTAAAATGAGGTTCTGGTGAAGAAATTACGAAAGAACACCTTTTTGTAGAAAATAAGACTATAAGTGGAGACCAGCTGTCAACCAGCTAGTGGATCACCACAGGTGGCCGATCGTCCACTTTTATTGGCCGGCCGTACACTTTTATGGCCGACCGTCCACTTTTGTGGCCTGGCAGTTTGGCATTGTGGTTTTGTCCTGGTGTTTGTGTTTTGGGGTTTTGTTTTAAGTCTTTTGTTTGAGCAAGTGTAAATAGTTGTGTTTAAGTTGTTTTTACTTAATTTTTCTTTTATTGAGTTGTGTTTTGTATTTTGGTCTTTGGTCGGCTCAAGATCCGGTTACGAACATTATTCCAATACAAGTAGTTTCAATTTCAATTCCATTTCCATTCTACACAAGTGTGGTACTCATGATGCAAAATAAATCTCTTTATACAGCTGCAAGGTTTGACCCCGATCATGGTTTTTTACAAAAAAAAATACAAGTTTTCACAACAAAAAGTAAAACTAACTAGAGTTATACATGTGCTAAGCTACCAAAATAAAAGAAACTAAGCAAAAGAGTGAAAAAATCAGCGCCAGTCACATCAAGCTCGACAGGCCCTCTTCGTCCTCTTCTTCGGTGGGGACTCAGGGGCACTATCTCTATCGGTGCCACTATTAGAATCGGACTCCGAGCCAGAACCAGTATCATCATCTCCGCTCTTGGACTCAGAACCAGCCTCGTCATTTCTGCTTCCTAACCTCAAGACAGCGTCATCGTCCTTGCTCTCAGACTCAGAGTATCGGCTCACTGCCTCCTTAGAGCCACTAGTCTCAATATCATCCTCACTCAAAATGGGCTCAGACTCGCTGCTCTAACTTCGAGCACCTCTACCCCTGCCTCGACCTCGGCTCTCATCTCGGCCGCGTGCTGGAGCCTGTCTATCTCTTCTCCCTGCCACTAGAGGAGGTGTTGCCAATACTGCCATTGCCACTGGTCCCCTCGGTGCAAGTAGAACCTGAAAAACAAGCATCAACATATCAGATATAGTGTATGTATTGTCGCAGAATGAAGTATACAGTATAAGTATGATACAGAAAATAGATGCAGCATGGGTGTAGTATGTTAATACAGTGTATGAGAATGCATGTTAGTTTACCATATGAGTATTGTGTATCAGTGGGAATATGGCATGTTCGTACAGTGTGGGAAGCAATGCAATGCATGAAGAGGAGGGAAATATACCTAGATACCGTGGAAAGCGAGCAGTATCTCCCTCATATGCACCATGTGAACTAGGGAAGCAACCAGCTGAAGAAGGTCCTCCGTAAACTCTGTAGGTGCCTGCAAGTGAAGTTGAATAATCAGTATTTGAAAAAGGAGAATACGAGATGCAAGGTGTCAAGTATGGTCTATACCTGAGGTGCGCCCGAGGCTTTGACATACCCGTGCTCCGCCTTCGGTGGCTCGATCGAGAGCCGATAGGTCGTCCCGCTCGGCCGCCCGCAAGGCATCATGGTAGGAATTGCCGGCCAACCGGCAGCCTGCGCAACATAAGGGGCCTCTCTAATACCACCGTCAGCCTCCTAAGTAGTCTCTCTAGCCCAGGAAGCATCTGCTGCGTCGCTCACGTGAACGATAGTCAATGGTGGCATAAGATGAGTCCAAATGAAGTTCATGTAATCTTCATCCCCTCAGAAGTAGTCAACATCCAGCCCCACCATATACTGAATAATAGCCTTACTTGAGAGGCTATCAGCTATCCTCATAGATGCTGGGGATAGCATACGAACAACCGGGGCGGGCAAGCCCAGTGTCTGGCATGCAAACCTCTCTCCCAAGAACCAGGCTGGAAAAATGGGCCCTCCAGCAGAATCCGATATCGAGAGGTAGCCCAAGCCCTAATATATTGGTCTCTAACTCCGGCTAGCATCGTCGTTCATGACTGTCACGTGATCTGCAAATAAAGACTGTACAAGTTGTTAGTTGCTGTCAGTTGTCAAAATATAGATCAGAACAGTAACCAGGGTAATAAAGCAGAAATGATTGTGAGTTTCATATTACCTCGCGGACGACCACTGTGTCGAAATAGCGACGATAGAAGGCAAAGGTCATGTCCTCGCTACTTTGGCGGTGGCACCTTCCATCATACCGCCGTAAGTAGGACATGGCTAAAGCAATCTCATCCATCGGCTCTAGAGGAAGGGCCGAAAAATAACCGTAAATCCACAACTGCAAAAAAAGATCAGCAGTGTGCATCAACAGTGTGTGAACAGATATTAAACCAAAAGTGCAAAGCAGAAGGCACAGTGTGTGAGCAGATATTAAACAGAAAGTGCAAAGCAGAAGGCACAGTATGTAAGCAGATATTAAATAGAAAATGCAAGGCTGAAAGCACAATGCATGGACAAATATAAGGTAAAAAATGCAAAGTAGCAAGCAGAAGAAGAAGTAAACAGAATCAAAAGTGCAGTGTATACCTCCTAGGCTCTCCAATAGCCTCCAATCTTGTCTTCCTTCATATGGAAACTGGGGCTCGTGAAGCCGTAGAGTGTGGTAAGGTCGACTCCACCCCAATCGTAAAATTAGACCTGGGACAGTGTCACAAGGGCGCTCAACAAGTATAAACCCATGGTGTTCCACCTGTTCGCGAACAAGGTGGTACTGAGAAGGTACATCAAGAAGCCCCGGGTGTACTGCTCTACATCCTCCTGAGTCTCAAGCTGACTCCTACGGAAACACTCGAGGAACCAACTGTATCGCACCATAGCTGGCCTGTATAGAGGCGAGCTCGCTTCGAGCAGGTAGATCCAAGCCGTCTCCCATTGACCCATGTCCATGTCAAAAGAGATCGAATATCAAAAAGTCATAGGGGGTCATCGTCATCTCCCCAGCAGAAGAGAAGTAGAAGGAGTTGGTGGTATCCCCCCGCCTCTCTACTAATGCTCCGAGTAGGGCCCGGCTAACCATGTGGCACATGAGCCCGATGCAGAGTAAACCAAAGCCTGCCTCATCGATAAGGTCACGGACCCGAATGGGAGCTCAGGATACCAATCCCTGGCCGTCACTGCCCCATAACCCCTACAGGAGCGAGAGTCCTCCTGTGGCAAAGAAAGAGTGAATCAGAAGAAAGACAGTGATAAAAAAAGAGTCAGATAAAAGACAGTGCAAGACAGTCAAATAAAAGGCAGTAAAGCATAAAAATAAAGGTTGTACCTCAGTAACGCCGTGGGAAAGGTGGGAGTCAGGCTCCCTCAGCAAAATATCCTCCAGCATGCCATCAACGAAGTCATCAAAGCACATCATGCCTCCAGGCGTAATCGTATGCGTGTAGGGGTGGTACGTGGTCGGATCAAAGGGTCTCACCCTTAATGGTAGTAACTTAGGCTCAGGCCCTAAGGCGAAGACCTCTGCCTCTACCTCGTCAGCCTCATCAACTACAGGCTCCTTAACCTTGACAACAGATGAAAGAATAGGTACCTCGGGAGGAGCACCATTATGTGGGACATTGTCTGTTATCTGGAAAATGGGGTGAAAATTGGTCAAAAGTGAAGAAAAATAAGGGAAAAAAGGGAAAACTTGCAAAAAGTCAACCCTCAGAGAGAGATAATGGAAGAAAAAGTCAAAACCCCAGAAAGTTTGCAAAACCCAAGAACAACTTGAGGAAAACAAGCCCAAAGTGTTGAAAACCCAAAAAAATCAACGAAAACAAAATCTGATCGATTCAAAATGTGGAGAGTGCCAAAGAGGGTTTACGAATAAAGTTTGTGCGGGGCGTTGAAAAATGTATACAAAGCACAAATCTAGAGAGAGAAAACACCTAGAGAGAGGTAAAGTGATTTCGGTCATAAGGGTGTGTACAAATGAAGCTTAGATGATGATTTAAAGAAGACTCTCAGCTAAAAGGACAAAACTGCCCCAACTTTGCATTAGTGGCCAGCCATACACCATTTGTGGCCGGCCGGCCCCTTTTGTGGTCCAGTTCTGGTTTCTGCTATCCTCTTGCCTAATCCATGTATGGGAGGTCCTTTTTTGGTCTTGGGGAGAATGATGGAGGTATGGAAGGATGGTGTGGATTCTGAGGGTCTTGGAATTGTGTTCTGGTTGTGCCGTCCCACTTCCTGCTGTGTCTTTGGTGTATGAATGTGTCCCGATCTCAAGTATGAGGAAGGTGTATCCTTTTGGAGCTTTGTAAAGAGCCTCCGAGTAGTATTTGGAGTGGGTTTGATTTTCGGGGATCTCGAACCTGTGTTTCAGGTGCGCCGTTCCAATGCTCGCTGTACTCCGCCGCGCGAATGTGCCCCAATTTCAAATATGAACAAGTTGTATCCTTCTAAGCATTTTACAAAGCCTCCGAGGGGTAAGTCAGAGGTTGTTGACGAATATCACTTTTCTTCGTTTTGTCAATTTACATATATGTTATCTTCTGTTGCATAGAACGTGCACTCTCACATACCTTGTATGTTGCATGTGCGCATTGTATCATAACTCACATGCTTTCAATTCTTTCACATAGAACATGCTTTCAATTTATTTATTTTTTTGCATAGCACATGCTTTTACTTATCTTGCGTGGAATGCACATTACCTCTTATGTCGATTGTCTATTATGCTGCATAGAACATGCGTTGCTATCATGCTAGTTTCAATTACGTCACATTCTATCATATTTAGGTATGGCGCCGCTCGCACCCGTTCACTTTGTGCATCTATCACACACTCTTGTTACATTGTGCATCTATTGCACACTCTTGTTACATTGTGCATCTATCGCACTCGTTCATTTTGTGCATCTATCGTACACTCTCGCATTGTGCATCTATCGCACACTTTTGTTACATTATGCATCTAGTACATACTTTCGTCACATTGTGCATCTATCACATTCATTCACTTAGTGCATCTATCGCACAATCAATCTGCAGTATGCATCTATCACACACTCTTACTGCCTAGTGCATCTATCGCACAATCTCATACTTTTTGCATCCATCGTATCATCTTGGGGTGTGCAGAAGCACGACCCTGCACGATTTTTCTTCTCTTCTCATGATTTCGGCATGGTTAGAGTGTGTTTTTATTTCTTTTTGCGTGAACCGTGGTTGGACTTCTTGTGATAACTGTTATCTTGTTATCTTGTCCAATTGCTCGATTTCCTAAGCGGGAAACCTTAGTTTTGAGCCTAAGAAACCTACAAACCTTATGTCTTGTTTTTGGACCAAAATAGTAGTTTTTCAAGCCTGACCATCCAGGGACCTGCAGACCCACTAGTGGTCTACCAGCCACTATTAGTGTACAGCCACCCCTTTTTAGTGGCCTATCGGCCACTTGTGTCGAAAACCAGATATTTTTGCTAACTGGGCCAACTGTCTCCACAAATGCATGCACTGCACCAACTGTGTCTGTATGGGTATTTTCGAGATAGGCTCATATATTTCTATATATACATGACTCCCTCTAAAAAATTAGGTTAGAAAAAATTTTTAGAGCAAAGTCTTGGAAATATTTCTCTCTCTCTCTCTCTTGCAACTTGTATACCTTCCACCTAGAATCTCTAAACCAAACTTTTAGGGTCTTTTGCTGAGGTTATTGACCTTGCATTTTAGCTCTTGAGGGTATGGAATTGGTGATTTATAATTCAAAAGGGTTACTTCTCTTCAAGAGGTATAATTCCTATCTTCTTTCATTTATTTGTTCACTATCTTTTCTTACTATTTTGAGGCCATTTTTCACCTGTGTTTATGGGCTGAAACTTGTAGTTTAAGGCCACTAAAGGTAAAGGGGTTGACCACCTTTCTTTTAACCTTGCTTCCTAGGCCTTTAGCCTTGTGTTTGCCACCTTTTCAATATCTTTTTTTAAGCCTTTTACCACTAATTTTCAGAGGTTTTTCAGAGGCTAAAATGTGGTTTTGAAGTCCCAAAAATGGAGGGGTTAGCCTCCCCTCCTTTGATTTGTTTACTAGCTTAATTGCTCCATTATTTTAGCTTGCTTTTGTACATGATTTTACCTTAATTTTAGTGTTATTTTACCCTATTTAAGGTTGTTCATTTCATTTATGCTTTGTATTGCATGCTTGTAGTGTAACAGTCCTCATAGGTTTAGTGCTTTAGGCATTAGACACTAACCTATTTGTGTTGATAGCATTTATTTCAAGCTTCCCATACTTGTGTTCATCTCTAATCATCTCTATACTTCTCTCATTTCTTGGCTTCTTCTTTTCTTTGAGAGTCGTTTCAAACCGATTGTTTGTTTAAGCTTGAGATAAAGATTGTTGTGCTTAATGGTTTAATCTCTTCGGAGGTTCATTACCAACGGCATGACATCTTTCTCATGCCCAAAACAACCCTTTGTTTGACACTTCTTTCCATTAATGGACTTAATCTTCATTACTGGACTAAAAGGCTTAAGGAATGGAACAGTAATTAAAAGAGGTATTAAAATTGGAATAAAATGGAGCAAGATAATAAAATGGTTTGGGTTCAATCGAACGTTAATTGAACTCATTGAGTCTTAAGTCATTTCATACTTGTTAGTAATGAAAACGGTTCAAGAGTCAATGTCAACCATTTCTCTTGATCAATATCATGATAGGGAGGAGGTTCATGGGTCTTTCATTATGAATTTATTGAGATTGTATCCCTTGGTTCATAAGTCATCACGCAACGAATTTGTGTAGATTGATGGCTTACGAATCAAGCCTACCCCTCCTTTGAGCCATTTGATGATAAAGAGAGGTATGGTGGACAGACATCTCCTAAAAAGGCTCTGTTTGTGCTCTGTTTGTTATCTGTTGCAGCAAGGCAATGCCACAAACTTTTTTGTATGGCCGTCCACTACTTCTGGCCAACCAGCCTCATTTTTCAGCCAGCCAATGTCCCTTTTTCCTGCAGAACAGAGCTGAGGCTGAGGTGAAAACAGTGCAATTTTCTGACTGCAAAATAGAACCCTTTTGGCAACAAAACAAAGGCATTATCGGGTGGAAACCGCCTTCATGCATGAGCATTCCTTACTTCTCGGGGCTGATTAGTTAGCGTAATTTTTTTTTTATCAGCAAAAAATTCTATTTATAGCATCAAATATACATACATATGGATAACATCAATAAAGCGGAGGCAAAGAGCAAAAAGCATCACAGCGAAACCCTTTATCCCAACTATGTTGGCACCAAGGGAAACACCCAATCATATGCTAGCTCAAGCCCAAGGGTTGGCGAGAAGCCAAACCCAAAAACAAAGAAACCTAAAAAAACCTATAGCATAGTAGAAGACACCAACCGAAACAGCAACTGAGGCTGAAACAACAAACAGAACCAAAAAAAAAATCCCTAACAGACCAAAACCAGGCACAGCAACAGCTTAATCAATAGAATAGAAAAAATACCCATAGCAGCACTCAAACTTCAGCAGCTCAGTAGCATACACCAAGAGAAATCCTAGATCATGCACCCAAACTCCCCATGCCAAAAACAATTCATGAAATTCCTAAACAGCTTCTAACTTGGTGAAAATTGAACACGACATCATTAATTGAAAATGAGGCACCGGTAAAATGGGATCTTATCCAAATTTCTATCCTTACCTTAATACACTCACAGAGATCATGAATATGAGGTTGGACTGCCTTAAAAATGCATTCATTACGGTATCTCTACACAGACCACAGAACTGCTGCTGGTAACACCCTCCACACCCGATTGACTTTCTTCTTAAACTTCCAACCCAACCACCAAAGTAATAAATCATCAATGGATCTGGGAATAGCCCACTAAAAGCCCCACCATTCAGCTATAGCAGACCAAATTTTCCACACAAAAGGACAGTGAAGCATAACATGGTCAATTAATTCATTGCCCAGCTGACAGAAAATACAAGTCTGAACATCTTCCCCTGCCAAAATTCCAAACCTATGCAACATTTCTTTTGTTTTCAATCTACCTCTCCAAGCTAACCAAGAGAAAAATTTCACTTTAGGTGGTGAGAAATTATTCCATATAATATCAACTGATCTGTAGCAGGGACCAACATTAATCAAACCCCAATCATAAACAAGATGCACCTTGAATGTACCTGACTGTGAGGACTTCCTCCGTGAATGTACCTGACTGTGAGGACTTCCAATCCCCAAAGTAGTGATAAATCTGGCCAACTCACCTTCTTCCCAAGCCCGAAGTGGTCTTCTGAAATTGAAGCCCCACCCAGATTAACTAGACCTTTAAGCTACCTGTATGCTGAAGGAACTCTCTTTATCAATAACCAACTGGAACAATCTAGGAAATTGACTTGATAGATTTGTTGATCCCAACCAAATGTCTATCCATAAACTAATCCTTTCACCATTACCTATTAAGATTTCCACATTATCTTTATAGAATTGAAACAAACTTCCATTCCTGTGGGCCACTGATAATATATCCTTCCAAATATGAGATGCATGGCCATAAGCAATCTGATCAGGAACCATCTTCCCCCAATAGAGCCATACTTCTCACAGATAACCATCTTTCACAATGCCTCATCCTCCTGATCGTACCTTCACCACCACTTCAAAAGCAAACTATCATTAGCGAGCCTGAGATTTTTGATTTCGAGACCACCCTGTTTCAGATTCATACATACTTTTTTCCACCGAACTAAATGGAGCTTCATGTTATACTCTGAGTCGCCCCACAAAAGTGATGCTTGAATCCTGTCAATCTCTTTTACAACACACTCTGGCATTTTAAATAGAGACAAGTAATACACAGGTAATGTAGACAACACAAATTTAATAAGCGTAACTCTACCAACGAATGACAATACTCTTCTCTTCCACCCAGATAACTTCTTCTTGAACTTCTCCACAACCGGCCTCCAAGTCAAACTCCTACTAGGACTGGTCCCCAATGGAAGTCCTAAACACTTCAAATGTAACTTCTTACTTAAACAATTACTTAGCTTAATTAATTCTATAGTGTAACTACTTAGTTAGTCCTTTGTATTATTATATTTTGTGTTGTAATTAATTAGTTAAAGTAGCTAGTTAATTTTGTGTTGTAATTAATTAGTTAAAGTAGCTAGTTAATTTCATGTTGTAATTAATTAGTTAGAGTAATTAATTTTGTGTTGTAATTATTTAATTAGCTAGAATAGTTAGCTAAATTCAGCGTTGTAATAATTAGTTAATAATTAGCTAGTTCATTTATTCGGACGCTCTTGTGCGAGGGCCAATTTGTACTAATTAGCTAGTGTAGTTAATTTATTTCATTCTATTTGTAATAGTTAATTAATTCGACCCCTCTTGCGCAAGGGCAAAAATGTAATAATGTTTATATGTCTTCCAACCTCATGTCTTTCTCCCTTTTTATTTACCCGCTTATGATGGATAGTTTGCATCATATTTTGTTTAGCATTTCCCGTGTATAAAGCATTCATTTGTCTTGCATGCATTAGGCTCGGCACATCATTCTAACTCACATTGTTATTTATTACTTCTTTGAAAATGTGCTCAAATTGCATGCTATCAAATTGATTCACATGTCATGTTAGTAGCCGAGCTGATTTAAATTTCATATCGCATGTGTTGCATTAGTCATGTTGCATTATTTAGGAGCGTGCATGTTTTCTAATTCTTTTGCTTTGTTTGGCTTCCCTTGGAGTACTAGGTGAGCATTTTACCATGTCAAGCATGATTACCATGAGGCTAAGTGCTTAAGTGATATAACTCTTGAATGCCCGTGAATGAAGGCTAATTGCTTGAATTGGAATAATTTGAGTA
The DNA here is from genome assembly GCF_055761805.1 of Camellia sinensis. NCBI lineage: Eukaryota > Viridiplantae > Streptophyta > Magnoliopsida > Ericales > Theaceae > Camellia > Camellia sinensis. The sequence continues at coordinate 152,674,681 of NC_138970.1, forward strand.
ATGTACATATGATATCACTTTTTCAAGTGGTACATACTCAAAACAATTTTCAAACAAACATGAACTCAAAGTATTCCAATTTTTACAAATTATTCTATACTTGTGTGTGTCACATAGTAAACATAGCCTAATAATCGGAACAACAGCATATAATGTAAATAAGAATCACATCATGATTAGTAAAGGCCGATCTTCGATCGGGCGAGCGGGGTGCTCAATTCATAACATTTCTCTTTCGTACCTAAGTTCCCGAGCCAAGACACTTTGGTGATAATAGATAAATGGCCTTTGGCACGAGTCTTCGATTTCTTAAATTTTTCAAAAATATTTAGGTGACAACTCTGTAATCTGGCAAAGTAGTCCATTTTTGGCATTTTGATTAAAAATTGATTTTCCAAAAGAATTGTCGGATTTTGACTCATTTGTGTTTATCTATTTCACATTGCACTTGTGGAATCAGATTCAGAACCACGAGAGTCCAAACTGTAGGGCTAGTCGTATCCGAAAGGAGCACGAAAAGCAAGCTACACCACTCTGTCATGACCCAAACCCGTCCCTATAGGTTTAGCGTTGTAACCGGCTAGTAATCTTGGGATTACCAAAGGCCTCTGAATAGATCATCACATAATAAGGGGTTGCGGAAACAAATATAAAACATACATAGTCCATTGAGCTGTGCCAACATACATGGGACAAAATTTTAAAACTTATATACATATACCCACATATGACGTCATATACATATCCCACTTACATCGTCAACCATATACCATAAAGAACGGTTATTAAAACAAACAAAAGAAAATAATTAAACTTGCATTATGTTCACAAACTTGACCACTTGACTTTTTCGGAACCTCCTCGGGGGGCACAAAGTTTGGCCGACAAAATAGAATTCTAGGCGATCATCATTAAGCCTGGCCACATGCCTAGTCACCTACATACATAAATAATACAGTGGGCTAGAGCCTAGTGAATAATAACAGAGTAAAGGTTTAAATGAATAATGTCTATAACAGATTCAGAATTCAGATTTTTATTCAGAAGCAGATACATATTCATATTCAGGTTCAAAGTTTATACATTTCACATGATCATACACGGTATATCCATTAGCGTTAACAAATCCGATGACCCATGAAGGGACGGCCATAAAGGCATTCCGATGGCTCATGTGCACAAAAACGTTTTCGATGACCCATAAAGTGACCTGATGACCCATAATGGGACCAGATGACCCATAAAGGAACGTATAACAAATATCACATGATGTTAAGGATGCCACGAATACAGTTTAGAAACTTGGACGATCATTCATTCATTCAAAAAATAGTGCTTCAGAAAACTAATCATTTCATATTATCAAAAAATAATTAAAGTTAAACATAACTTTACAGAGTTATTACTCACAAATAGCTTTGATAGCAGAACAAGTGGATCAAACAGCTCACGGTGCGTGACCTACACAAACATGGAATAGATTCACATATTGAAACACACATTGGGATAGTACTTAATTTATTTCATTTTGTTCTTAGCGTGTTTCTATCCTTTATCCTCATTATTATGTCTTAATTAGGGTTTAAGAATGCCTAAGATGCAATAAGGATGCCAAAATGTAACCCAGAACAGTTAGTCAAATTTTCAAAACAGGGCAGTTTGCTCGAACGCAACTTCTATCACTCGAGCAGTCTGTAAAGTCTGCAAAAGTACTGGTTACGTGATTTTTCCGCTCGACAGACAATGGATGGTCGCTCGACCGTAAGACTAAGTAAACAAGGTTCTCGCTTAAGCGCAACTTTGGTCGCTCGAGCGATCTGTAAAATTTTGAAAAACTTCTGGGAGCATGAATTTTACACTCGAGCCACCTTCTTCTCGCTCGAGCTGAGATGCAAAGCTAAGGGTGGTCACTCAAGCGCAGCTTCAGTCGCTCAAGCGGTAATGTAGAATTCTGGAATTTCCAGATTGATGTTCTAAGTCCAAAACTCAAATTCAAAGCTACAAAACGCATCTTTTGGGCTCAAAACTTGGGAAAACATGTTCAAACTTGTAAAGCATTGAGAATTAAAGATTATTTCACAAAATCAAAGCCCAAAAGCATGCCAATTGTGTAATAGCAAACTTAAACCTTAAAAAACAAAACATGAAGATAACATGTATGTAATCAATTGAATTCAAAACGTTCAAATCATAATCGAATGAGGTGTTTGGTTCAAAAATATGTTGAATTCCCTGAACAAAACCAAGATGAGAACATGCATGTAGAATTTCTTTGAAAACTAACTCAAAATGCTATGACATATGCATGCATGCATGATATAACTCTTGATTCACTCTTCTAAACTTAATTCTGGCATTAATCTTAAATTTCCTTTGAATTCACATGTAAATGAGCTTGAAGTTACAAAATGTAAGTTGAATTCTTACCTACAACTCTCAATTTCCTTAAACTCTAGCAAGCTCGAGTGATTCTTCAAATTATCTAGCAATTCTCCCTTATTGTTTCCAATTCTCCCAAATTTGATCCTAATTCCTCTTCTCTCTTTCTCTCTTTCTCTCTCTCACATGATTTGGAACTCAAAAAGATGATAAATTGTAATGTGTTCAACGGTTCTAGAAGCTGTAGTGGCTTTATATATGTTTGACTAGTGGATTTAATTCATTCTTGATTAAGCTAATCAATTATATTTATTTTACTCTAATTATTTCGTTCCAAATTAAATTTCAATCAAACCTACCACAAATTCTAAAAATTCCAAATAACACATGGCCCAAGTCAATTTCGTTATCAAATGCCGATAAGGCCTTCACTTTGCAGAACAAGACAGAAGCACAAACAGATATTTCTACAACAGACAGATACAAACACAAATAATGTGAGGCACGTGCAATTAATTCAGAATTTCTTCTTAATTACTTATTAGTCATCCTTAATCATGGTTTAACAGTTAATCACAGGTCGGGGTTGTTACACCCAGGAAGCCACTGACTACTTTTATCGTCTTAACCAGGCTGAGACGACGAAGGCGAAGTTGTTGGACAGGTGCAAATTAGCTAGGTGAGCTGAGCAAAAGGCAAAAGTCGAAGCCAAGGCATCTGCCGAGAAGGCCACTAAGGTCGAAATAACTGTTGTTGAGGCTCTCACTTCCAAGGATACCGAGATCAAAACAACTGATGAAAAGACGGATGCCGACAGCCAAGCCGACATCAATGAGCAATATAAAAACACGTCCACCTGGCCTGCAATCGAGGCTTCTATCTCGGCTGGTCGGCAGCCATAGATAAGCTTTTGGTGTCTATTTTTCTTTTAAGTGTTGAATGTTTTCCTTTTATTACTGCTTTGATCTTTTCTTATTTTTCCAAGTCTCACAACATGGTTCCTTACCTCGAATTAGAATACCTCGGGTATATTATCTCAGATTAGAACTGATCAATTATCTCGAATTAACATATCTCAAATTGTATCTCCATCAATCATATCAGATAACTTCAACTTGTAAACTTTTTCTAAAAATTTTTACTAGTGTTATACTCATTCCTGCCCCCTAATGTGAACCTAAGTATCACTTATGTTCACATTAAGGATGCATCGCCTGGTTCTTGCCTAAGTCTAACTTACACCGAGGTCATCACGTTTGGCTTGCCCAAACTAAACACTTAAGGCTTAACCTTAGTGTACCGAGAGTACTATCTACAACTTTTCACACAAATCGACCAAAACATGGCTAGTTTCGCCTTATTTCACATTGAAACATCGCCTTTTGCAAATGCTATACTTTCTTTAACTTATTCAAGCTTTATACCCCCTAATGTGAACTTAAGTATCGCTTATGTTCACATTAAGGATGCATTTCCTTGTTCTTGCCTAATCCCAATTTAGACGTCCATGATCGAGGTTATCATGTTTGGCTTGCCCAAACTAAACACTTGAGCCTTGACCTCAGTGTACCAAGAGTACTATCCCCCTCAACTTTTCACACAAACCGACCAAAACATGGTAAGTTTCGCCTTGTTTCATACTGAAACATCACCTTATACTTAGTTTAACTCTGCCATCATGGCAAGTCTAAGTTAATTGCCTTGTTCACTACGGGAACATTGCCTTAAGACTTTTTCAGTCTTATCTCACAATCATAAACAACATTTTTTAATGAACAAAATCGATACTAGTTGTGACGCCCCATATCTACACTAAAGGTTGTAGTCAAGGAAAAGTTACTAATGAGTCCTATGGCCAATAACCAAGTAAGATCCCAGATCACCGGAGAAGTCAAATTAGCTTCCCTTCTAAGTTCAGCTTTCATAGATAGCGCACTACCTTTTTAACAGATCTTAAGAGGTATTGACACAAGGTCTCATAAGCAATGTAGGGAAATATATTGGTGTTGGAATATAAATACATAATAATAAAGTAATTACAAATATCCTTAATTATAAAAGTGCGTTCCATCAACATTACATCCAAAATAAAATTTAAAGTTTCATATGGAATGAACAAAACAACAAAATAAAATCCTAACTTTCTAGGATAGCCAAAAGTCCTCGAAGGTTTCCGGTTCGTCGCCTTTTGCTGTGCGCTCCTCTTCGATACCTGGCATGGTACGCCGTGAGCTTTGAATGCCTAGTAAACGCACACATACCCTATCTCTTTTTTCCCAGTTCAATGCACAGCAACATAAAAAAAAAAAATAGAGGAAGGGATCATGGCATTTAAGTTCATAGCACAGATTATATGATTAATTGTTAGTAGTCTAGAAATCTCCCAAAGAGATGTTGTCCTTCCAACTCCAAGAATCGGATGCGGATTATTCCGTATGCCCCCTCTTTTGCTGCTTTGTTGCAGACCTTACCTCGGATGCCTACCAACAGTTATATACTGTGTAGCACCAACCGTAAGGCCTCAAAAGAGACGGTAATGATGGGCCTGGCCCAAATCCCTCCTTACACCGAACTACCTAGGGTCCGAATACAACCGCTCCATTCAAGGGTTCCGAAACAACCACTTGCGCAAGATTTAACTTACCAAAGGGAACGCATCCCACTAACTAATAAATTTTTCTCATAATAATAATCGGGTGATCGAAACCCCATTAGCCACCCCCATTAAGTTTTCCGTTATATTAATCGTTGTAATTAGTTAGTACAAGCGAGAAGAAAAATAAATTTGTATAAGTGTAAGCATCATTAAAGGACAAAAAAAAAAATAACCATGACATGTAGAATATCATACCAAGACATGATTATATATAAGTAAGCACATTCGTAAAGTCAAGAGCATAAAACATCAATGTAAACAGAATTTCCAGATTCAGAGTCACATAAAGATCAAGATTAAAAAAGTCTCCAATTTTCTTTTATCTTCCTCGGCTAAGCCAGAGCCAAAGAGAAAGAATCGCTCCTCATCACCTTCATGTACTAGAACCTTTTTCAATGGTTCTTCGCTCTAGTTGGCAGGTTCTTTGCCAACAATATCTAAGACCTCCCAATCTTCGCTTTCAATCTCTATTGTCTCTGTTTCCCTCACATTGTAGGTGTACTTCACTACTGTCGTGAGTAATTTTTTGCATGTACTTAGTCTCTCCTCATTTCTTCAATCCCCTATTCAGTTGGGAATCGCAATAGTTGGTGCAGCAGTAAGGGAACAACCTCTATTGCCTACAGCTAAGGTCTTCCCATAATGACGTTGTATGGGGAGGGGGTATCTATCATGATAAAGTCTGTAGTTACCTTCTTACTCCCTGCCTGCACCTCCAGACTCGTTCCTAGCAACCTTGTTGGAGTCCTATTGAATCCGACCATAGGGTTGTCGGATTGCTCTAGATTATCCTTATGGAGGCCGAGCTCCTTGTAACATCTAACGTACATGATGTCACAAGAGTTGCCTTGATCAATTAGGATGCGCCTCACTTGGCAATCTCCAATTTTCAATGTCACCACCAGAGTATCGTTATGTGGATACTATACCATATCTAGGTCCTCTTCAGTGAAGAACATCATCGGCCCCTGATGTCCACATGTCCTAAGCTTCTTCTGCTGGGCCTGTTAGACATGCTATAGATGCCTTACCCTCTGAGTCTCTCCTTGAACTTCATTCTTGTTAACCTTCAAGTAAATCACGTTGATTACCCGTAGTCCCTTTAATTGCAATAGTGGTGGAGGTGGTGGTGCTATTAGCGCTTGGGCCAACTTCGCTTATTCCTCTCTTATTTTGGTATCGTCAACCAGGTCTCTCAGGTGTGACTTCAGATCCTCCAAATGTGACTTCAGAGCCCAGCATCCCTGGGTCATGTGTCTATTTTCCTCATGGTAAACACAATGCTTGCTAGGTTTCCTAACCATATATTCCCCCAGGACCTTCTGTGGTGCCTTGTAGTATGGCTAATTCCTAATTCTCTCCAAGATCTTATATATGGGGATCTTGAAAACTGTGCTCACTACCTGCATGGATCTCAATCCTAACTCCGGCCTGTCAACACCGGTATTTCCTTGGCCTCGCTTTGGCGAGTCGTTTCTCTTTTCTTGTTTTAATGCATTCATTTTCTTTGCCTTTTTATCTTCCTCTGCCTTGGCATATTTTTTTATTTGCGCCATTAATTCCTCAATGTTCTTCGGGAGTGTCTTTGCAAGCAATTGCTGAAGTGGGCAATCATCATCCAAACTGTTCTTTAAAGATACGACTGCGAGTTTCTGGTTACAAGCCGGAATCTGGTTGTAAACCTTATAGTAACTCTTAGCGTAGGCCCTATAACCTTTGCCATCACTGATCTTTAAAGCCAGTAAGGAGTCTACCCTCAGTGACTGTAATTTGTTTGTAACAAAGCTAGCCATAAACATCTCAGCCAGGCCTTCCCAACTCTTCACACATCTTTTCGGGAGTTTGTGTAACCACTCTGATATTATTTTCTCGAATGATAACGAGAACACCTTGCATAATAATTATTCATTTCCACTCCACAAAGCCATTGAATTTAATTATAAATTGACATAAAAATGTGGGTCAGACTTACCATCGTAGATCTAAAATCTCGGCATGCTAAATCTTTTCGGTGCTTCAAACACATCCAACTCCACCGAGAATTGTGCCTTCAGTTGGGCATTGGATGTGATCTCAGCAGCGTGTCACTTCCTTTAGAGGTAATTTCTCAGGTCCTCTTTCGTTCATCCCGGAGCTCAGCTGTCAGTTGACTTTAACCTTTTCAGTGCGCTACTTCTTATGTTAGGGTGTGTTCTCTTGGACTTCTCTATGTCCACTACATCATCAAAATAGAGTCTCTATCCATGGATCTGCCAATATCCTCTGACGTAGGTGCCCTTGGTTCACGGTGTCCTTTGGGACTCCCCTCGCTCTGACTCTATGTGCCCAATATCTCGTGATTGTCGATGTTAATTTCTCTGTCCCTTAGCATGCTATGAGACAATTAGTACTGCCTTCTATCCTCCCTTTTGAACATCGGCATTGGCTGCTGGTGTTGGGGTATCTTGCAAGGGAAACCCTGGCTGCATCACATTGTTCTGCATCATAAAGTTGACTACCGTTTGCAAGTCTGTCAACTTGTTCGCCATGTCCTTAAGTTCCTCATCTCTTCTCGAGTACATATCCTTCTATAGGGAATGTGGGGGCCGAGAATTAAGAGTCGTAGAGATTCTGGATAGTCGAATCTGGGAGAGTCAAGATTCGAAGCACTCGGCAATTGGCTCGAAAGCTCAAATCCAACCCTATTCGGCCAAATAACCGATTAAGCAAGGGGCCGAGTGAAGATCGGTCTATTATAAAATGAGTCGAATATGAGGTGAGAAATGGATCTAATCCCGAGGCCCAAAGAAGAAAAGATATAAATAGAAGAAACATCAGCCAGAAAGATGTATGTGAGAATTGTTGTGCTTAACTTAGAATACAAGCATTCTTGAGCGTTGAGACTGACTTGTCCGTCGGAGTGCTAATTCTGGCACCCCCGACCGGAGTGTTTATTCCTTTTCAGGTGACTAGAAGTGGATCACGAGCGTTTCCCAAGATCTGAAGAGTATTTCCAAACCACTTCTCCACAATTGGCGTCGTCTATGGGAATACTCAAGCACATCCATGGCAAGCGTGATGGACGATCCTCCGACAGTCGCTATCAACCATATAACGCAAGATGAAACCACTCCAACAAATATGCTTGGAACAGAGACTATCGCCGCAAGACGTGCCTTGAATTTCGCCTCACCCTCGACTTCGAAGCATGAAGCAATGCAAGCAATCCTGGAACAAGCAAAGCAAAACCAACAAAGATTGGAGAACATGATCACAGAGAACAAACATCTCCGTCAGGATTTGGCCTTGGAGGTGGCGAAGTCCAAACAAGCTGCATACCAAGGCCCGGAACGACCCGTGAGGGTAGCTGGTCGACGATCTCGAGCCTGACAACAAGATACTGATAGCAACTCCGACTCATTATCCTCAGAGCCCAAGAAGAAAGGACAATCTAAAATTTCCAGTTCTTCTGAAGAGAGTCCCCGTACAAGGCGTAAGCGAAGAAGAAACAGCTCGGATGACGATCAACATAATCCTTTTGTAAGACGGCTTGCAAAGGCAGCGCTACCCAAGAAATTCAAAGCACCGTCATTCACCTTGTACGACGGTAAATTGGTACAAGATGGCTAGCTACAACAGTACATCCGAAAAGGCAACCCAACTAAAGCAATAGCCTTGACACAGGATTCATATTCGCCCCGCGTGATCCACATGATATACAGCCTGCCAATGTCATCGGCGGTGCACGTGATTCAGTCGAAGTCTAACCCTCAAGAGCAACTCATACTATGTGAGCCGTGCCCAGCACCTGTCATCAGTTGCTCCGCTTCCCGACAGAACGCGGTATTGAGCAAATCCGTGGCTCCTAGAAATTGGCACAAGCATGTTATCTCCTTGCTGAGAAAACGCCAAAGGAACTATAGGTGAATTCCATTGAGTTGCTGGATCGAGAAAGCCTCGACGATATTGGGCAGCTCCCAAATGAAAAGGCAACGGAAGACTTAGAACGAGTTCAAATCGATAGAAGCCCAGACAAGTTCTTCATGGTCGACGCCTCCTTAGATCAGGCTGACAGACAGCAGCTAATATCTTTCCTGCTCAGCAACCTCGATGTCTTTGCATGGACTCCGTCCGAGATACCGGGTATAGATCCATCAGTTTCACAGCACCATTTGAATGTCGATCCTAAGTGCAAGCCGATCATTCAGAAAAGCCAGCGGTCAGCCGCAGAGCACACTGTCGCCATTGTTGAGGAGGTTGACAGACTGCTTGACACCGGGGCAATTAGGGAGGTGACCTACCCTACATGGCTCTCTAATACAGTGGTGGTGAAAAAGAAAAATGAAACTTGGCGAGTGTGCGTCGACTTCACGGACCTAAACAAAGCCTGCCCAAAGGATTGTTTTCCTCTTCCCAGGATAGACATTCGGCATCCTACGCAAATATGGAATGAAGTTGAACGCTTCCAAATGTGCGTTTGGTATCGGCTCTGGCAAATCCTTGGGCTACATTGTCAACCACAGAGGAATCGAAGCCAACCCAAGGCAAATCACAGCAATCTTGGAGCTCGGCTCTCCTCGTTCAGTAAAGGAGGTTCAAAAGTTGATGGGGATGGCTGCCGCACTCAACAGGTTTATCAGCCGGTCCACATATCGCTGCCGACAATTCTTTCATACAATACGGAAAGGCAAGGCCTTTGAATGGTCCACCAAGTGCGAAGCCGCTTTCAACGGCTTGAAGACCTACCTCTGCTCAGTACCACTTCTAACAACACCCTCTGCTGGCGACCCGCTCATTTTGTACCTAACAGTTTCTGACTGAGCCGTCAGCATCGTATTGATAAAGGAAGAGCAAGGGGAGCAGCGGCCAGTGTATTATGTGGGCAAGGCAATGGTTGACACTGAAACATGCTACCTTCCGCTAGAAAAGCTCATCTTAGCCCTAGTTATGGCGGCAAGGAAGCTCATGCATTACTTCCAGGGGCATAACATTGGGGTGCTAACAGATTATCCCCTCCGATAAGTACTACGTAGTGCGGAAGCATCTAGACGTGTTTCAAAGTGGGCTCTGGAACTTGGCCAATACGAAATTCAATTTCTACCCAGAACCTCAATCAAGGGACTGGTGCTTGCCAACTTTATCGCCGAATTCACTGGGGGCCTTACCGACTTCAAGTTAGATGAAATTCGACTGAAGCCGAACTGGAGGATTTATGTTAGGGACATCTGGCAGTTGTATTGTGATGGATCGTCCAATCAGCTGGGGTTGTAATCATGACCCCCGACGGCGCAATAATTAAGCAGGCTGTCAAGCTCGACTTTGAAGCATCAAATAACGAAGCCGAATACGATGCCCTTTTAGCCGGCTTGCGGAATACGCATATTCTGGGTGCTCGGCATCTGCTTCAAAACTGGTGATCAATCAGCTAAAGGGGGAGTACGTGGCAAGAAACAACCGTATGGCGGCCTACATGAAAACGGCCAATTCCCTGTTAGCAAAATTTGACCATCATGAGTTAAACCAGATAACACGTGATCAGAACACCCATGCAGATGCCTTGGCTTGCCTAGCCTTGGCAATCAACTCAGAGATTAAATAGACCATCGAAGTAGGATTCATCCCAGAGCCAAGCATTGGCCCTTCAGAGGAAGTCCAAATCAACGTTATAGAATCTGCACCAAGTTGAATGGACCCCATCGTTGCATTCCTATCTGCTAAACAACTCCCAGAGGACAAGAAAGAAGCACACAAGCTGCGAAACAAGGCCATGCGATACTACTTGGATCCGTAAGGAAGGCTTTATAAAAAGTCACTCTCTGGCCCATATTTAGAATGTGTGCACTCGGACAAAGTCAGGGAGCTTCTGACTGAGATACACGAAGGTAGTTGTGGTGCCCATTTTGGCGGACGCTCGTTGGCCCATCGAGCTATAATGCAGGGGTATTATTGGCCGACAATGAGAGCGGACGCCGAGTGTTATGCAAAAAAGTGTGAATAGTGCCAGAAATTCTCCCCGTTAAACCATCTGCCTGCTGAAGAGTTGAACTCTATCACCAGTCCTTGGTCGTTCACCCAGTGGGGGCTTGATATCGTAGGACCATTGCCTAGGGCCCCAGGGAACAAGCGATACCTGATCGTCGCAACAGATTACTTCACGAAATGGGTCGAAGCGGAGGCATTAACACACATTCGAGATGCTGACATTAAGCGCTTTGTGTGGAGGAACATCATAACACAATTCAACATTCTCAAAGCTCTTATCTCAGACAACGACACCCAGTTTGATTGTGGTGTATACCGAGAGCTGTGCAGCAAATATGGTATTCGGCCTTACTTTTCTACGCCGGCTTACCCCCAAAGCAATGGCCAAGCCGAAGCCTCTAATAAATCCATCTTGGACGGCATCAAGAAAAGGCTGGAGAAAGCCAAAGGCAAATGGGTCGAAGAATTGCCGAGTGTACTGTGGGCTCATCAAACTACACCGAAAAGATCGACTGGAGAAACGCCGTTTGCCTTATGCTTTAGAACCCAGGCAATCTTGCCCCTGGAGATCGGCCACCCGACACACAAGTCGTAAGTTTTTGATACGGGCCGAAACGACATGATGCTAGCTTTGGATTTGATTCTAATCGAAGAACGAAGAGACCGAGCCTTTGCGTCCATGGCACGGTACCAGTAGCAGTTGGCAAAGTCGTATAATCAATGCGTTCAGCTGGGCCGCTACACACCAGGAGAGTTGGTCCTAAAAAAGGTGCTCCCAGCTGATAGGAAACTGGCCGATGGAAAATTGGGTCCTAACTAGGACGGCCCCTATCAGATCGATTCTATCGCTGGAGTAGGGGCATATCGGCACAAAGACATGTCAGGAAGGAGTCTTCCACGACCTTGGAATTCCACGCATTTACGCAAATTTTATCATTAACCCGACTTGTGAGACATAATGTTTGTTCCAAACTGTTCGCCATGTACATCTCTTTTTTTTGTAATACAAAGATTCTCATTCACCTACTACATAATCTAGTTCGAAGATGTTCCGAATAAAGTCTCCAGATTCGGAGCCCCATTGGCGAATGACGTCTTTGGGTCGATTAAAGCCTCCGGATTCGGAGCGCCCTTCGTGGGTATCACGATTGGCCAAATAAAGTCTCCAGATTCGGAGCCCCATCGGCGAATGACATCTTTGGGCCGATTAAGCCTCCGGATTCGGAATGCCCTTTGTGGATATCACGATTGGCCAAATAAAGTCTCCGAATTCGAAGCCCCATTAGCGAATGACGTCTTTGGGCCGATTAAACCTCCTGATTCGGAGCCCCATCGGCGAATGACGTCTTTGGGCCGTTAAAGCCTCCGGATTCGGAGCGCCCTTCGTGAATATCACGATTGGCCAAATAAAGTCTCCGAATTCGATGCCCCATCGGCGAATGACGTCTTTGGGCCGAATAAAGTCTCCAGATTCGGAGCCCCATCGGCGAATGACGTCTTTAGGCTGTTAAAGCCTCCGGATTCGGAGCGCCCTTCGTGGATATTACGATTAGCCAAATAAAGTCACCAGATTCGAAGCCCCATCGGAAAATGACGTCTTTGGGCCGAATAAAGTCTCCGGATTCGGAGCCCCATCGGCGGATGACGTCATTGGGCCGATTAAGCCATCAGGCCGTGCGTAACACAATGATGTCGATTAAATCAGGCCGATCAATGTACATTTACTTGTCTGAAATACGTTTATTCAAACATGTATATAATAAAACACATGCAAGCACGTGTGTGCCGGACAAAAATTATAACAAAACATTGAAAATAAAATTCTTCTTTTTATTCGACCAACCAATAATTACATAATTCTAGACACGATCCGTGTTTGAACATTACAACGAATATTTTTATTCGACGTCGCCCTCATGCTCGGTCTTTTCAACTTCAAAGGCGGAAAAGGGCAAATGATCACAATGATCCAGGCCACATAAGTTGCAATCGACACCCTTTGCTCGGAGAGCCTCCGCGACCTGAAGAGCTGCGATCCAACCATGCTTAAAACCCCGATTCTCGCATCGACAGACCTCCTCAGTAAGTGTCTCTTTCGTTTTGTTGATCCCAACCTTCCAACTAGCATGGAAGTCCTGCTCGTAACCCTTAGCCCTCGCATTTTCTACGGCAAACATGCTAGCCGTATCTCAGTCGGCGATGGCATGACTCAATAGCCGTTGGGTCACCCTCTCATCCACAATCGGGTTAGATTGACCAGCCACATGCAGATTGGCGACTTTAACCTTCCTAAGATCCCTAAGCTCGCCCTTAGCTTTCTCTGCACGAGCCTCCGAACTGCGGACCCGTTCATCCATTTTCTCCATCTCCCGCCGCGTGGCGCGCAGACGCATGCCGACTTCGTAGGCGATGTACAGCCCCTTGACCACCCCATGAATACCTTCTCGAAACACTTCGAAATCTTGTCGTCCAACCATTGATTGTTGGACTTCCGGTGGAAAGATCTGTCGAACGAACTCGACCGCTACACCCGGATCATTAACGATGGAATCTGCCTCAGTCATCGGTTTATTCCCCACGAGCACCGCAAAACTCAATGGTCGTGGCGTCGCATCTAACTCATTCCTCAGTCGTGGTCGCAGGGAGCTTCCCCATTGATACTTCTCTCTTCGGGGTGATCTGCTTCGACGACTTGAAGGTTTACGTTTTTCGCTTTCCTTGGGCGTCCTTCCTCCCGCACACGCAGGCTCGCTACTGCGATTCATCGCAGTATCTAGCTCAGCCAGCGTTCGTCCCACCCCTCTGCTATTGAAGAACAGTCTGTTTGACATTTACCCTCGCCCCAAGCTAGTTCAAATCAAATCTAATTAAGAATAAGTGGACCCACTGGCGCGAACTCACACCATTTATTCCTAGGTATGCAGCGACCCCGATGCAATTTCATTAACGCTTTTGGTAGTCTCCAAACGACGTATGCCGATTGATATGTGCCACAGCCACTTCATGCACTAATCTTTGGCTTGTTAAAACGGCCTAATTATCTAAACGGAAATTATGGGAGAATGCCTTGAAGTTCATGCACTGGCTGGGACAAAGGCAGATTTATTAATCTAACCGACCGAGCATCTTAGCCCCATGCCGATTGATATGTGCCACAGCCATTTCATGTACTAATTTTTGGCTTTTTAAACGGTCTAACTATCTAAATAGCCTAATCATCTAGTCGGCAAGTATACAAAACGTTTTATCCAAAACAGCAACCAAACAATTTCATTCATTAGTAACAGCAAAGTACAAAATGAATTTTCATTAAGTAAGTTGGGCACAAATTGTAACCATTTTACATATGAAAATTACCAAACAAAAAGCTGTAAAGAGCTAAAAATTACATGCAAATCCTAAAACGAAAACAAGAGCCGCCCAAATTTGCCCTCGAAGTCAGACTCCAGTGGCTCAACATCCACTTGCTCGTATGGAATTGGCGTAGCCAATGTCACATCAGTAGCAGCAAGGGCTTTGAGCTAGCCGTGTTTAAATCCCCGATTCTCAAATTTGGGGACTTCATCTACATATTCATCAAAAGCAGATTTTTTCCCAGCATCGAATGCGCTAGAAGCCTTCAGGTCGGCTGTTTCCTTCGCCGCCTTCATCTCTTCTAACCCAGCCTCCAATTTAGAGATCACCTCCTGGGCCAATTCAAGCACGTCATCTTCTCAGCGACTGATCTCAATTCTTCAACATTGCGGGCTCTCTCCATCTCAGCCTCGGCATGGGCGCCCTCCGTCTGCGCCCTACTCCTTTGGCCCTCAACCTCCACTTGTAAACGGCCAATTAGCTCGACGGCATCGTGATAGCGACGGCCCATGTCAGCTATCCTTCCGACAGCCTGCAAAATAGGAAGTTAAGAACAAAATAATATTTGCGTAAAGAGAAAAGACAAAGTCCAAATATATACCAAAAGAGCCAATTGTGCGGCCAACCCAATTGCAACCAGATCAGGCTCCGCCCGAAAAGCCGCCTTGTCAGCAGGTAATGAAACGGACGTCGCCAAGCTGAGTGCAACCGCTGGATCTTTGATTACCAAAGCATCAGAGGAGATCGGCGTATTTTTTATCTTGGGCTGAATAACAAAAGGTACAATCACATCCGACTCCTCCAAACGAGGTCATTTGCTGGCACGGTCTTCTTCTGAGCCGGTCTTGACATCAGCAGGGTGCTTCTCCACCCTTTGCTCAACTTCCACACTCGCCTGCACAAAAGGTTTCGCCTCGGTACTTCCGTTCTTTGCCGTTCCCTCAATAACAGGCAAGGAGGACTAGGACTGAGATTCGGCAGCCCAGATCTCCTCCGCCCTTCGCTGCGCGGCCATCCTTTCCGTGTTCGCCTTCTTGGCAAGTTTAGTAAGGCTTAACCCAGCCATATCTTCTGGGAACGCGACAGGAAGGTCCTCCAGACCGTGAAGAATATCGTCAAGTAGACGGTCCTCTTGGCCCAAAGTGGACGGAGGATCAGCTGAATTAAGGCCGGCTTTTTCAAATGCTAACTTCGAAGCCTCGTCAACCTCAGTTTCGGATTGGTCTGACTCGGTAGCCTCAGCTACTTCCGGTCGCTCCGAATCTGATCCCTCGCAACCGAAGCCTCGTCAACCTCAGTTCGGATTGCCCTGACTCGGTGGCCTCAGCTACTTCCGATCGCTCCGAATCTGATCCCTCGCAACTGACTTGCCTCAAATTTCTGAAATCAGTCAAGATAAAGGCAATAAGAAACTCCTCACCCTTCGAAATTGGGATGTTTTTCGCCGCCGAAAAGGTCGTATAAGTCGGCTTGTAGCGGAGCAGAACGTGGGCCGCCCTCCCCTGCTTCTGAAGACTCGGTCGGCCAAAATACTTAAGCACAGTCTTGATTTCCGAAAGGATGGTGTCGTCAGTCGAGGTCAAGACTTTCTTCAAATCGTTTCCTGCAAAAGCAAAACCATGAGGTCCCGAAAATAAAGTTTTATAAATATAACAAGTAAATAAATAAAAGAAGATACTCGGCCACCTGGTTCGCCCCTCCGTCTAGGAATACGATCAAGGCGATCCTCGCCCTCACCGAATTCCCAGTTTTCTTGGACGACGACCACAACATCATCGACTCCCTTCCCAAAGCTGGAAAGCATAGTCACTAGTTGAGGGTCGGTGTCTTTGGCCTTAAGGAAATAATGCCCGTGCCGACCAGAAGACTTGGCCAAGGCATAGCAATGCCGAATAGCGGGAATGCCAAGGTTAAGCCCAAGGCAGCAGTTTAGTGCGATAATCCCCATCACGATCCTAAAAAAGTTGACGTTGAGTTGGGAAGGGATTAACCCCCAATGGCAAAGCACGGCCCTAAGGAGTGGATGAATGGGGAAACAGACCCCACCCTCTACGATTGATAGAAGAGGGAAGACAATCGTGGTTTCATCAACCCTCTCCATATCGAGGGTGTCGTCTGCCACAAATGACAGACGGATGTCATCAGGAATGGAAAAATGGCGTTGGAAGCCAGAAATTTGATCCGGTGAGAGGAGATCTTTTAAATGTTTTGCCATTCCCCCCAGCCAATAGGATTATGCTAAGCCAAAAAACAAAGCAGAGAATGAGAGAACTTACAAGAGGCGAAGGAGATAGAGAATAGTAGGAAGTTGCAGAGGTAGTCCGAAAGGCAGTCCAGCGACGGGTGTCTAAAAGCGTGTATGCATTTGAAAAGACGTCAAAATTTTAAATCACAATAAATAGAAGTGTACAAAGAGGCGGGAAGTTGAAATGATAACCGAGAAATGTGTGTACAGACATTTGCGTTGAAATACGGTCAGCCGCCAAATTTCGGCTCTGCATCTTCGAGTTCGAAGCCAAACACTCCAGCCAACTGTCGTTAGTGGAGTGCTTGGGGGGCAATTATGGGGGCCGAGAATTAGGAGTCATAGAGATTCTGGATAGTCGAATCTGGGAGAGTCGAGATTCGAAGCACTCGGAAATTGGCTCGAAAGCTCAAATCTAACCCTACTCGGCCAAATAACCGATTAAGCAACGGGCCGAGTGAAGATCGGCCTATTATAAAATGAGCCGAATATGAGGTGAGAAATGGATCTAATCCCGAGGCCCAAAGAAGAAAAGATATAAATAGAAGAAACATCAGCCAGAAAGATGTATGGGAGAATTGTTGTGCTAAACTTAGAATACAAGCATTCTTGAGTGTTGAGACTGACTTGTCTGTCGGAGTGCTAATTCCGACACCCCCGATCGGAGTGTTTATTTCTTTTCAGGTGACTAGAAGAGGATCACGAGCGTTCCCCAGGATCTGAAGAGTATTTCCAAACCACTTCTCCACAGGGAAGTATTTTAAGAATGACACCACATGGCCAAGGTGCTTTCAAGATGTCAGTCGAGGTGCCACGTGGGCAGGTCATGTTTGCTAAAGTGATTGCGGTGTTGTCGAGGTTCTATGCGGTAATATCAGAATCCGAGATATTTGGATAAAGGACAAGAGTCCTAAATAAAAGAAGACACTTAGTCTGGATAAGGATAAGGCTCTTGAGGAGTTCCTTATCTAGCTAAGAGTCCGAACTAAGCATTGTGCTTGAGTCTTATGAAGTAAGACTTCTAGGGGACTAGGGCATTGTTGGCTATAAAAGTGAGACACCCTCATGGGTCTACGGTACACTTTATTCTGTGAGTTTAGTACTTATTTGGTATCTTTAAGAGATTGTTTGACCGTCTTGATCGTCAATGCCCCCGGGTGGACGAGCCATCGCGATATTCTCATCTTCTTGTTGGCAAGTGGTTGGCTTAATCTATTATGCTGCATGCTTTCCAGCTAAGTTCCCTATTTGGTTGTATGGTCGGAAATCAACACCCACAATATGGTGTCATTTGTGGGAACTTAGTAAAGATAGATGGCCAACAACAGACTGGAAATGAGGATCTGCAACAATATTCATAGTGAGGAGAAAGAACATATGGATCCCAATGCTAGAGGGGGAAACAACAATGAAAAAGTGCATAAGGTAGAGCCCAAGGCAAACAATGTCACAAAAGGTCGAAATGGGAACAAGAAGGGTAGTTACGATGAGTGCCACCACGAGGGCAATCTCCAAGTATAGAAGGATCGGTGCCTGAGAAGCGATAAGGAACTAAAGAACATGGCAAACAAGTTGACAGACTTGCAGATGGCAGTCAACTTTATGATGCAGAACAATGTGATGCAACTAGTGTTTCCCTTGCAAGATATCCTGGTGCCAGCAGCCAAGGCCGATGTCCAAAAGAGATGACAAAAGGCAGTACCAATTGTCCCATAGCATGATAAAGGACGGGGAAATTCACATTGGCAATCACAAGATGCCAGGTGGATAGAGTCAGAGCGAAGAAAGTCCCAAAGGACACCACGAACCAAGGACACCTACATCAAAGGATCTCAACAGATCCACGGGCAGGGACTCTATTTTGATGATGCAGTGGACATAGAGAAGTCCAAGAGAACGCAACCTAACACAAGATGCAGTGCACCAAAAAGGTTGAAGTCGACTAACAGCTGAGCTCCCAAACAAATGAAGGAGGACCTGAGACATTACCTCTAAAGGAATAGACACGATGCCGAGATCACATCCAATGCCTAGCTGAAGACGCCATTCTTGGTAGAGTTGGATGCGTTCGAAGCGTTAAAAAGATTTAGCATGTCGAGGTTTTAGATCTATGATGGTAAGTCTGACCCAAGCTTTCGTGTTGGTTTATACTTAAACTCAATGGCTTTATGGAGTGGAAACTATGTAAGGTGTTCCCATCGTCATTCGAGGAAATTACATCAAATTGGTTCCACAAACTCCCGAAAAGATATGTGATAAGTTGGGAAGGCCTGGCCAAGTTTGTTACAAACAAATTGTAGCCACTGAGGGTAGACTCCCTACTAGCTTTAAAGATCAACGATGGCAAAAGTCTTAGGGCCTACGCCAAGAGGTACTATGAGGTTTATAACTAGATTCTGGCTTGTAACCAAGAACTCGTAGTCGTATCTTTTAAGAACGACTCGGATGATGATTACCCACTTCGGCAATTCCTTGCGAAGACACTCCCAAAGAATATTGAAAAATTAATGGCGCGGATCAAAAAATACGCCAAGGCAGAGGAAGACATAAAGGCAAAAAAGATGAATGCATCAAAATAAGAAAAGAGAAACAGCTCGCCAAAGCGAGGGCGAAGAAATATCGGTGTTGACAGTCTGGAATTAGGATTAAGATCCATGCAAGCAGTGAGCACAATTTTCAAGATCCCCATTTATAAAATCTTGGAGAGAATCAGGAATCAACCGTACACACCACAAAAGGTCTCGGGGAAATACATCGATAGGAACCCTGGGAAGCACTGTGCCTAACATAAAGGAAACAGACACATGACCCAAGGATGCCAGGCTTTGAAGTCACACCTGGAGGATTTGGTTTGACAGGGACACCTGAGAGACCTGGTTGACAATACCAAAATAAGTGAGGAACAAGTGAAGTTGGCCCAGGCGCCGGCAGCACCACCACCTCCACCACCATCGCAAGTGGAGGGACCACGGGTAATCAGCATAATTCACTTAAAGGTTAACAAGAATGAAGTTCAAGGAGAGACTCAGAGGGTAAGGCATCTGCAACATGTCTACTAGGTCCAACAAAAGAAGCCCAAGACATGTGGACATCAAGGATCGATGATATCCTTCACTGAAGAGGACCTAGATATGGTACAGCATCCGCATAACGATGCTCTGGTGGTGACATTGAAAATTGGAGACTGCCAAGTGAGGCGCATCCTAATTGATCAAGGCAACTCTTGTGACATCATGTACGTCAAATGTTACAAGGAGCTCGGCCTCCATAAGAATAATCTAGAGCAATCTGATAGCCCTATGGTCAGATTCAATGGGACGCCAACATGGCCTCTAGAAACCACGAGTCTAGAGGTGCAGGCAGGGACTAAGAAGGTAACTACAAAGTTTACCATGATAGATACCCCCTCCCCATACAACGTCATTTTGGGAAGACCTTGGCTGGAGGCAATGAGGGTTGTTCCTTCAATGTTGCACCAACTGTCACGATTCCGAACTGAATAGGGGATTGAAGAAGTGATAGAAGACGAAGTACAGGCAAAAATTTGTTACATGGCTGCAATAAAGTACATCTGCAATGTGAGGGAAGCAGAGATAGTAGAGATTGAAAGTGAAGACTAGGAGGTCTTGGATATTATTGGCAAAAAACCTGCCTATAAAAGTGAAGAACCCTTAAAAAAGGTTCTAGTAGAGAAAGACGATGAGGATCAATTCTTTCTCCTCAGCTCTGGCTTAGCCGAGGAAGAGGAAAGGAAACTAGAGAATTTTCTTAGAGAAAACATAGAGTTGTTCGCTTGGACACCCTATGAGATTCTGGGGATCAATCCCGAGGTCACCTACCATAGATTTAACGTGGACAGGTCGGCCAAGCCTATGATTCAAAGAGCAAGAAGATCAATTTTGGTCCATATGCAAGCAGTAACAGAGGGAGTGGAAAAGCTACTTGAAGCATGAGCAATCCGAGAAGTCAACTACCCTACCTGGATGTCCAATACAATAGTGGTAAAGAAGAAAAAGGGCAAGTGGAGGGTCTATATAGATTTCACAAGCCTAAACAAAGCATGCCCGAAAGACTGCTTCCCTCTGCCCAAGATTGATCAGCTTGATGAGGCCACATCAGGGCATAGAAGAATGAGCTTTCTATATGCATACAAGGGA
The DNA here is from genome assembly GCF_055761805.1 of Camellia sinensis. Classification (NCBI taxonomy): domain Eukaryota; kingdom Viridiplantae; phylum Streptophyta; class Magnoliopsida; order Ericales; family Theaceae; genus Camellia; species Camellia sinensis. The sequence continues at coordinate 152,695,433 of NC_138970.1, forward strand.
TACATCAGATAGCAATGTATGCCCCAGATGAAGAGAAGACATCATTCATCACCTTTAAAGCACTTTACTGGTATAGGGTAATGCCCTTTGGGCTAAAGAATGCAGGAACGACATACCAGAGGTTGATTACCAAGATGTTCAGGCACCTAATTGGGAAGACTGTGGAAGTCTACATCAACGACATGGTTGTCAAGAGTAAGGAACCAGGAGATCATCTAGTTGACCTGAAAGAAGTTTTTGACATATTGAAGGCATACCAGCTTCGGTTGAATGCCTCAAAGTGCGCATTTGGGGTAGGGTCTGGTAAGTTCCTAGGGTACTTGGTAACCGGGAGAGGAATTAAAGCAAGCTCAGATCAGATCAAGGCCATCCTTGATCTGAAAAACCTAACAATAGCGAAAGAAGTCTAGATTTTGACCAGCAAGGCAGCAGCCCTAAACAAATTCATCAGCAAGAGTTTAGATAAATGTAAGCCATTTTTTCAGTTGTTAAATAAGGCCATAGATTTTCTGTGGACAGAAGAATGCGAAGTTGCCCTAACCAACTTCAAAAGGTACTTGACAACAGCACCAGTGTTGTCGAACTCGAAACTAGGAGAAGAGTTGTTTTTATATCTGGTTATTTTAGACCACGCTATTAGCGTCGTGGTTATCCGAAAAGAAATAGAAGAATATAGGGTAGTATACCATGCAAGCAAGACCCTGGCCAGTGTAGAGACCAAGTACCTGCCCCTGGAGAAATTGACACTTGTTCTGGTAATGGCTTCAAAGAAACTTAACCATTATTTCCAAGCTCATAAAATCATGGTGCTTACAAAACACTCACTAAAGTCTCTATCACAGCAAGGAGACTTGACAAGCAGAGTAGAGTGATGGGATGTAGTTCTAGGTCATTATGACTTAGAATTCAAGCCAATGACAATAATAAAGGGTTAGGTTTTGGCCGACTTTGTGGCAGAATTCACACTAAGCGCCTATTTAATACTGACACTGGTGAACATCGGTCTAGGGTACCCAGAATAGCCAGAGGAAAATCAGCTTGGATTGCGGAATCCTACATTGGCCAGACAAAAGAAGGGCAAAGAGAAGTTAAAGTCCTGTAATATTTACATTGGCGATTCTTTCCGTCTCTTTGTCGATGGTAGTTCAAACCGACAAGGATCAGGGGCAGGAGTGGTTTTGGTTTCACCAGATGGACGAATGATATAACAGTCCATCCGTTTGGGGTTCAAAGCCTCAAACAACGAAGCAGCATGTGAGACACTAATTGCCGACTTGAAACTAGCAGTAACAGTTGAAGCTAAGGAAATGAAAACCTTCTGCGACTCCCAACTCATTGTAAATCAAGCGACGGGCAAGTACATAGCCCGAGATGAGAGGATAGTGGCCTACGTCAAGGAGGTCATCAAGTTACTAGTATAATTCCAAAGTTGTCGGCTACAGCAGGTCAGCCAAGATTACAATAGTCATGCGGATGCCCTAGAAAACTTTGCTAGTGTCATAAAGATAGGCAAGCCAAGAATAATTATGGTGGATTACCTATCAGGCCCGAGTATTGAACCTCTAATAATAGAGTATGAAGCCATGTGCGTAAAATTGGGTCCAAGTTGAATGGACACAATAGTCATGTTCCTTAAAGACGGCAAGCTGCCAGAAGACATAAGGGAAACTCACAAGATCAGACTGAAGTCAACCAGGTTTTGCCTGTCAGCGAAAGGCCATCTGTACAAGAGATCTTTTACTGGGCCTCTATTATGATGTGTAAACCCATCCCAAGTAGAGGACTTTTTATATGAGATCCATGACAGATTGTGTAGAAGCCATGTAGGGGGAGATCACTTGCTCATAAAGCTATATCCCAGGGATTCTGGTGGCCTTATATGCAAAAAAAAATGTCGAAACCTATGTAAAGAAGTGTGATAAGTGTCAAAGGTTTGCACCTTTGATACACCAGCCTACTGAAGACTTGACCCCGGTATCCAATCCTTGGCCATTTGCGCAGTCGGGCATGGATCTTGTTGGGCAACTGCCTAAGGCAACTAGACAAAGGAAGTTTCTGTTTGTAACAACTGATTACTTCACAAAGTGGGTAAAGGCTGAACCCCTTGCCAAAATCTGAGATGTAGATGTAAAGAACTTTATCTGGAAAAACATCATCATCAGATTTGGGATCTCGAGAGCCATTATGGCAGACAATGGTACCTAGTTTGACAGTAAGCTGATCAAAAACTTTTGTGTAAATATAAGATTAAGAATTACTACTCAACTCTCATCTTTCCCCAGAGCAATGGTCAAGCTAAGGCATCCAAGAGTCCTAGATAAGAGACGGCACTCAGTCTGGATAAGAATAAGGCTCTTGAGGAGCTTATCCCTATCTAGCTAAGAGTCCGAGATAAGCATTGTGCTTGAGTCCTATGAAGTGAGACTTTTAGGAAACTATAACATTGTTGGCTATAAAAGTTAGGCACCCTCATGGGTCTAAGATATGTTTTATTCTATGAGTTTAGTACTTATTTCGTATCTTTGAGAGATTGCTTGACTAACTTGATCGTTGAAGTACCCCCAAGTGGACAAGTCACTGCGGTATTCTTATCTTCTTATTAGCAGGTAGTTGGCTTAATTTTCTTTGTCGCGTGCTTTCCAACTAAGTTTCCTGTTTGGTTGTGTAGTCAAACCCACACCTTTCATACCTGGAGGTTGCCTTCGTGGTAGTATTCATCCCGACTACCCTTCTTGTTTTTATTTCGACCCCTGGTGACATTGTTTGCCTCAGGATCTACCTTATACACTTCTTCATTGTTGTTTCCCCCTCCAGCGTTAGGATCTATGTGTTCTTTCTCCTCACTATGAATGTCATCCCTGATCCTCACTTCTTGTCCGTTGTTGGCCATCTATCCTTACTAAGTTCTCACAAATGGCACCAAATTGTGGATGTTGATTTTCGACCACACAACCAAACAGGGAACTTAGCTGGAGAGCACGCAGCAGAATAGATTAAGCCAATCACTTGCCAACAAGAAAATGAAAATACCGTAGTGGCTCATCTACCCGGGGGCACTCCAACGATCAAGTCAGTTAAGCAATCTCTCAAAAATACCAAATAAGTACTAAACTCACAAAATAAATCGTACTTAGACCCACGAAGGTGCTTCACAGCAATGCCCTAGTCCCTTAAAAGTCTCAATTCATAAGACTCAAGCACAATGTTTATCTCAGACTCTTAGTTAGATAGAGATAAACTCCTCAAGAGCCTTATCCTTATCCAGACTATGTGTCTTCTCTTATCTAAGACTCTTGTCCTCTATCCATATATCTTGGCTTTTGGCATTACCGCACCGAACCTCAGCAACGCCACAATCACCTCGGCAAACATGACCACCCCACATGACACCTCGGCCGACATCTCGAAGGCACCTTGGCCACGTAGCATCATTCTCAAAATACTTCCCCACAGCTATTTCAACCAAAAAATTACATTCAAAACGAAGCCCCAAATTATCTATCAATATCGTTCTTATTTCATAAAACAAACAGAGGATAATTTGGTAAATCCAATAATATGACAAAGGAGTTGAGTCTTACATGATTAGTTTTTGGGCAATTAAAAGTTAACCCATAATATGTTATCTCATTGTAATATTTTAATAAAGAAATTAACATTTATTACATCACATCATGAATCAAATTTAAAAAATAAAAATAAAAATTTTAAACATCAATATATACCTTAGAAAGCCCATGGGACAGGCATTTCTTACCACTAGTATATATGTATATATATACAAAAAAAAATAAAATAAAAAAAAATAATTGTAAACTTCTTTTTTAAATTTATGTTGATGCAAAAAAATACATTATATGAAACTTATTATTTTTTAATAATTTTAAAATTATTTAAGATATATTATTATAATTAATAATTTTTTTATTTTATTTTACATTAAAAACAAAATCTTACTACCGTCAACCAAATTTTAGAACCTAATTCAAGAGTTCCTCTCAACAATTTCACTTATGCTGTGTTTGGTTGGGAAATTTGGGAAGGGATTTGGAAAAAGAAAAGAGAAATGGTAAATGAAATATGAATAAAATATACTTACATTTCACCTAATTTCACACACATTTTCCCTTTCCATTCTCAAATCCATCCCAAAGAAAAATGCCTGGTAGCTCGACAAGCAAAGGGCTGGAATGGCCCCGAATCTCTCTCTCTCTCTCTCTCTCTCTCTCTCTCTCTCTCTCTCTCTCTCTCTTCTTCTTCTTCTTCTTCTCCAACAAATTTTCGTTTTCCTCTGTATCTCTCTCCTTCTCCAAAAGCATCCCTCTCATGCCTGAGAGAGTTGCAAATTCTGATTCGATTTCATAGAAGATGAACCACGATCTATGGCTGTGTCAACAGATTGAGATTTGATTTCTTTTTATTTTGATTTTGATTTTGGGTTTTGATTTTTATTTTGATTCTGAGTTTGGATTCAGAAAACCTCAAAATCAACATAATAAAAATGATTAATTTCAACAAGCAAATGATCTATTGGTTGTACTATGATTTGTATTGTTGTCTGGTTTTTGTTGGTTTTGAAGAAGTTCTAATATAAATGCATACACACACTAATATATATGTATTTTAAACACTAATATTGATTTTATAACCGGCCAGCCATAAAAACAAACTACAAGCCAGCCAAAAAAAACACCGGTTAGCCAACTTTGAGCTTGATTTTTCTTGTTCTGTTGTTCTGCTGCTTTTTTTATTTTATTTTTAAATTGTGATTCTGGTTGTGGGTTTGGTTTTGATTTTGATTCTGAATTTGGATTCAAAAAAAAAAAACAGAGGAAGAAGAGAAAGGAAAAAGAGAGAGAGAAAAGGAAGAAGAGATTAAAAAAAAAAATCAAAAACAAAAATTCAAAACGACGTCCTTTTGACACTTCGAACCATTTTAATCACTCCTTATTCAAGTTACCCAGTAGCTTTGATTTTTAAATTCCCTAACCTACCACAGCATTAAGATTCCAATTTGGGTAAATTACATTTACCTCCCCTGAGGTTTCTGACAAATACAAGAATCTTCCCTGTGGTTTGAATAATTACAGTAACCTCCCTTGCTTTACCTGACAATATCAAGATTCCCCCTGCTGTCAAAAATCACTAAACGGTGTTACTTTTTCCTTAAGAAATTACCTTATTGCCCTTCCCTTGAAAATATTAAAAACTGTTTTTGGATTGGAGGATAGGTTTGGAGTGTTTGAAACAGTATTTTTGGATTTATTTTTTACAATATTAAAAAATGTTTAAAAAAATTATTTTTTATTTTAAATATATAATTTTTATTTAAATATTTTATTTTATTTTGTAAATATTTTAATTTTTAAATTTTTATATTTTAAACTCAAAACACAATTTCACACTCAAATCATAGCCAAACACATAACTCAAAACTCAATTCAAAAATTATTTTCAAACCTCATAACCAAACACATAACTCGACACTCCACACTACTTTCAAAACTCTACATTCAAATCGTAACCAAACGTATAACAAAAAAAATTAAAATATTTAAAAATATATTTATAACATAAAATAAAATATTTAAAATAAACTATATATTTAAAATAAAAATAAAATTTTTTAATATTTAAAAAATATATTTAAAATATTAAAAAATAGAATACATAGATGTATGAAATATAATGCACATTAAAATAAATAAGTAAATAAATATTTAAAATATAAAATATTTACCCTAAAAAAATAAATTCAAGAAATTATTTCTAATTGGAATTGTGATTCTATGAGTTTTGAAAAGATTTTTGAAATTTTCTAATTGGAATTGTGATTCTAAAAGAGAACCAAACATGTTTCTAAAAAAATCTTTTTTCGGAACATGTTTTTACTCAAAACTCAATTCAAAAATTATTTTCAAAACTCATAACCAAACACAAACTTAAAACTCAATTCAAAACTGTTTTCAAAACTCAAAACTCTTTCTAAAACTCAAAACCAAACTTTTTCAAAAACTCTATTTAAAAGAAAAAAAATTTCAAAAAAAGTTTATTTTATTTTTTAAAATTATTTTTAGAATCATAATTTTAGTGTGGAATTGTATTTTGAGTTATGAGTTTTGAAAAAAAAAAAAATTGTTTGGTTATAAATTTAGAAATTTTTTGAATTTATTTTTTTAGGATAAATATTTTATATTTTAAATATTTATTTATTTATTTTAATGTGCATTATATTTCATACATCTATGTGTTGTATTTTTTTTAATATTTTAAATATATTTTTTAAATATTAAAGAATTTTAAAATTTTTATTTTTATTTTAAATATATAGTTTTATTTTAAATATTTTATTTTATTTTATAAATATATTTTTAAATATTTTATTTTTTATTTATGCGTTTGGTTACGATTTGAATGTAGAGTTTTGAAAGTAGTGTAGAGTGTTAAGTTATGTGTTTGGTTATGAGGTTTGAAAATAATTTTTAAATTGAATTTTGAGTTATGTATTTGGTTACAATTTGAGTGTTAAATTGTGTTTTGAGTTTAAAATATTAAAATTCAAAAATTAAAATATTTAAAAAATAAAATAAAATATTTAAATAAAAATTATATATTTAAAAAAAATTAAAAAAATTAATATTTAAAAAAATAAATCCAAAAATACTTTTGCAAACACTCTAAACCTATCCTTCAATCCAAAAATATTTTTTAATATTTTTAAAGGGAAGAGGAATAAAGTAGTTTTCAAAAGAAAAAGTAACACCATCTAGTGGTTTTTGACACTAAGGAGAATCTTGATATTATCAAATAAAATAAGATAAAATAAGAAAAGTTATTGTAATTATTCAAATCACAGGAGAAATTGCTGTATTTCTCATAAACCACGGTAATTTACCCTTCCAATTTTAATAGTGGTTGACGGTCTGATTACATATGTGGATGGCGTCAGGGTGGTGATGATGGCGTGACGTATGAGGGCAGAAGCAGCTTTACAGCGGGCCAATGTAACCATGTCCATGTGTTGTGTGCTTACTTCGTAGACCATAGAAAATAAAATAAGAAGAGCGTTTGTTTTGGTCAATGTAACATGTGTTTCTCACTCTTTCTTTTATTTTATTTTCTTTTTTTAATAATGGCTTTTATATTTATTCCAATTTATTTTAGTTAAATTTTCGCATGCGTTGCTTTGATATGAGTTGGTTGTAGAAGAATAACAGATTGGATTTTTTAAAAAATAAATAATTTATTATTAAAATCATATTTTTTATTTTTTTATTTTTATTTTATCTTAAATAAAATTTGATTATATTATGTAATTATTGATCATCAATCAATTTAAGTTTTTATATAAATAATTTATTCATTAGTCTTTTCAAGATGAACTATTTGAATTGTGAACATTATTGTTGTATTCCAAATCATGATAAGAACTCTTTTTTTAATTGAGTTAATATTAATAGGTGGTTTGACACCATTCTAAATAAGCAATTTATTTATTTATTTGTTACGAGTTATCACATCATCTTTCTATCTTTTTTTGTATATTTTTTCATAAAAAAACTAAAAAATCACTAAATAAACAAATCTCAAATCACCCATAGACATAACAGTGACATTAGGAGATATTAATAGTAAGAATTTTCATGTTGGGACGGTGGGAATTATATAATTGAATGAGGAAGAGTATCTCTAACTTACTAGTCATATAAAACATGTTAGTTAAAATGTCTAACATAATCTGTTTTTTCTCTTTCATTTTTAACCGTCTATGTATATAATTAGGTATTTTGCCTCAACTCACGTTCACTAACTAAATGTAACTAACATTTAAAGACTAGGTAAAATTTATTTAACAATTATGTTTTTGTTTTTTCTTCTATCTTTATTGCTAATGTGACATTTAATAAAGTAAATAACATTTAAACAAACCGCTAAAATAAAAAAACAAAGTTAGAGTGAAAATATGAAGAAAAAAAAATGGATAGGCAAAATAAAATATATACATTACAGCAACTTTTAGATAAGTATAATGTTTAAGGGTAAATTACAAATGCACCCCTTGAGATTTGATTAAAATACGAATTGCCCCTGTGATTTTGAAAATTACATTTCACTCCTTGAGATTTCTAATTTCATAACAAATCGTCCTTTTTGTTAATAAATCATCAAGTCAATTGACAGTTTTTAAGGATATTAGAAATATGTTTCAATTAATAATTTTAGTAATTTTATTATTGTGTATGAGAGCAATTATGAATTTTATTTTTTTAGTTAATTCTATTAAATAAAAAATACTAACAATGATGTATTTGTAATTTTTCAAACCACAAGAGATAATCTGTATTTTAAACAAATCTCAGAGGGTGTATTTATAATTTGTCCAATGTCTTTAATAATATTGGAGATGTTCTAAGATAGGAAGAAAGAAAGTTGTTAGGTACTTCCAAAATGCCATGAGATAATGTTCACATAGTATTATTCATTGTTAATAAAAAAAATAAAAAATAAAAACTACAATACATACTAAACGAGTCATATTTTATTTCTTAACTATCTAATAAATGTGAATTAATATATTTTATTAATAAAATTTTGAATAAATTATAGATACATCTTTAAAATTTGTTTAAAATACAAATTGCCTCTTATAATTTAGAAAATTACAAATATCCCCTCATCAAAAAAATTTATTTAACAGGAAAAATAAAATACTTAACTGCTCTCCTATACAATGGTAAAATTATCGGAATTATTAGTTGAAATAAATTTTTGACATATTTAAAAATTGTTAATTAACTTAATAATTTATGAATAAAAAAGGTTATAAAGGCCTATTTTGGGAAGAAACTTTTTTTGGACTTACTAGCTTATTATGAAAAAAATATACAAAAAAGTAGAGAGTTTATATGACCCAAATAAGTCAATAAGTCAATAAACTGCTTTTTTTTTACCACCCCAAAAGAGGCTACGAAATTAAAAACATTAAAGAGTGAAATATAATTTTCATAATCATAGAAAATAAATTATATTTTAAATAAATCACAAGGGATGTATTTATAATTTATTCTAAATTTTTTTACTACTTATGGAATGTTTGTCAATTAACTAAAATAATTTTAAAAAATCAAAAATAATACAAAACGTGAAGCCATTCATTTTATTTTTTACACACATACTCATAAAAAAAAGGTTAGAAAGAAAACATTAAAAAAAGGCAAATTCCAAACCAACCTTTAGTTTAGTTCGGAAACTACATGCTAATTCTCACACACAAACACACACACACAGGGTGTGCTATTGGGTTCGTAGAGAGTTATCACAAGTTCCGTTTTGATAATTTGAACAGTTCAATATATAGAACTTGTCGAGTATTATATGTCTATAAAATATCACGTTGATCGGATATTGATAACTATCTCATCGGATCAGTTTTCTGTCAATCGATAATTTGTTTATCATCCTTTTTTTTATACAAAACTGATTTGATCATATAATTATCAATATCCGATTAACGTAATTTTTTATAAATATATAACATTCAATAAATTCTACATATTCAACAATTTAAATTATCAAAAAAAAAGACTTATAATAAGCCACCATCGACCTAACAACCCCTTTCAATCCTATCTAGGACGGCACCAAGGATCCTCTAGAGTGAAATTTTCTTAAAGTTTCCTAGAGTGCTACATTGTGTGGTTGAGATTTACTGGCAAGTCACATCAGAAAAATTGATGTGATTTGCCAATAAATCTCAACCACACAATGTAACACACTGTAGGAAACTTTAGAAAAAAATTACTAAAGGATCCTTACTCCGAGGACGGAGGGGAAGTTTACTCCCATAGATATATATATATATATATATATATGTTCTCAATTACCGGTTGTGACACTTTTGTTGGTTGATGACATCAGCTAAATGACGTCACCACCTCAACAACAACCATCGCAGCCGTTCATCAGGCTTTTGACAATTGAGACACAAAACACCGGCCCCCCACCACCTCGCAGGTTCCCTTCCCTTTATAAATACGAACACGACTTCGACACAACCACCCAATAATAACCTAAGCATAACATAACAAGATAACCCCATTTCTCTGAAACCATCCCTCCCGCTGAACGACGACGTTTAACTGCTTCATCTCTCCGATTACATGGAGGCCGAGAAGAGGAAACGGGCTGACGACGGAGAACTTGACGGAAAGAGGATGAGGTTAGTCAGCGAAGATAACGGAATTGTGACGGAGCTTGATCCGGAGCCGGAGGACGATGAGGTAGAGGAGTTCTATGCGATTCTGAGGCGGATACAGGTGGCAGTCAGGTACTTTGAGAATGGTCGCGGCGGCGATGGAGGCCGTCGCCGCTGTGAAGTGGTGGCGGAGGGGTCGTCCACGTCGAGCGCTCCGTCGTTCGAGCGACAAGATTTTGCGGAGGCGGAGGCGGAGACGGAGGCAGAGGAGGGCCGGGTCAAAGAGGTAGAAGAGGACACGGGTTTGGATCTTAACGCCGACCCTCTAGAATCCGAAGATTAACACTATAAAAAAGTTTCTAACAACAAACACAGAGATATATCTGTTTAGAATAAAAAATTATATTATATTTTGTAATTTAGATTTATTTTAAGTTAAATTACAAATATAGACCTTTTGTATATATGTTTTTGAGAGTAAATTACATCAATACTTGTTATATTTTAATGTCTGTCATTTTTGTGTTTATAATTTTGTTTGTCTATCACTACAGTTGCTGTCGTTGTCTACCCAGCGCTACCACCATTGTTACTGTTCACCCATCATCTTCTTTTCCTTCCCCCTTTCTCTCTCTCTCTCTCTCCACAATTTTTTCCAAAGTTTCACACTACTATTATCTACAACCACCACCGTCATCATTCTCTACCCACTACTACCACCACCACCGTTATCGTCGTCCACCCACCACTACCATCACTATTTGCCAAATATCTCCACCATTATTACAGATCTGTACTTTATTATTACCGATCTATACTTTATCGTCATAAATCTACACTCCATCATCACCGATCTTAATCACCATTAGATGTATTTTTTAGAGATAAATTTACTAGTCTCTCTTGTTCTTTATATATATGAAAAAGGATAGTAAATTATTATAAGTGAACAAGTGAATATGAGTAGGGATTGTGAATAGTGATGAATAAATTTACAATAATAAATTTACCAGTCCAGATTTATAGGTGAATAAGTTTGATTAACAAGACCAACCCGTAAATATCTCTTTTAATTATTACACATGAATAGATTTTTGACAAAAATAATTATTGAGTTGATTGAGCTTAAGTAACTAAATTGGTCAAATTTACATTTTGACTTTAAAAGTATGATACATGCTATTCATGTGTAATAATTAAAAGGGATATTTACTGGCCGATTCTGTTAATCAGACTTATTTATGTGTAAGTCTTGACGAATAAATTTATCACCATAAATATATTCATTAATATCTACTGTTGTTACTTATATTCACTCAATCACAAGAATTTACTATCATTTTCCATATACACAAAAAACAAGAGAGACTCGTAAATTTATTATTGAAAAATAAATCTGAAATAAATGAGACGATAGTGATATGATGGTTTGATAAATCGGTGAGGTGACGATGGAGTGTAGATTTACAACGATAAAGTGTAAATCTGTGATGATGGTGGAGATAATTAGTGAATGGTGATGCTAGTGGTGGTGGGTAGATGGGGGTAGTGGTAGATAATGTTAGTGTGAAACTTTTGAAAAAATAGTAGAGAGAGAGAGAGAAATGGAGAAGAGAAAAAAAGATAATGGGTCAACGACGATAATGGTGGTGGCGGTGAGTAGATGACGACAACGGCAGTGGTGGTAGATAATAGTAGTGCGAAACCTTAGAATAAATAGTAGAGAGAGGGATAAAGAGAGATGATGAAAAAACATAATAAGTATAAGGCCAAGTTTGGGAAGACTAAATAAGTACACTTTTTGTCTTTTTGGACTAAAAAATTGAGGTTGAAAATATGGATGTTTGGGTTAACTTTTTGACTTTTTATTGAAAAATGTGTAATAAAAAATTGTAAAAATTGATTTGTAGGGAAAAATTTGAATTGGGAGTTGTGCAGCCGTAATTGTTGACTTTTGGTGAATAGTGTTAACTTTTTAACTTTTTGAGTAACTTTTTGGCTTTTTGGCTTTTTGGGAACATCCCAAACTTGGCCTAAATATTGTAGAACTTATTGGTGCATTAAAAAAATTAATTGAACTTAATAGTATTTAAATCTACTTAGCCTCCGTTTGGGAAGTGGGTTGGCTTTTTGGCTTTTTGACTTTTTTGGTTATTTTAGTCTGGGCTTAAAAGCTTGGTTTGGGAAGAGCTTTTTGACTTTTTGGCTTTTTTGAGTTTTTTTGTGAGAGAAGAATGTAATGATTATGGGTTGGATGTGATGTTTTGTTTGTTATGGCTAAAATAGCCTATTTTGTTTTTTGTGGCTAAAATAGCCAAAAAAACCTGCAAACCCACTTGCCAAACACAGGCTTAATGGGAGTAGTTGGTAATTACCCCTAATTAAAATCAATTAGACTAAGGCGCCGTTTGGGAACAGGCTAATTTAATAACTTTTTGACTATTTGGTTAAAATATGAGCTAAAAAAAAACTAGTATGTTTGGGATGGCTTTTTGGCTTTTCACGAAAAGATGTGCAAAAAGTAGAGAGAAAAGAGAATCTTTGACTTTTTGGTATGGATTGTTAGCTTTTTAACTAATTTAGTTACTTTTTGACTTTTTAACTAAAATAGAAAGTTCCCAAACGAGGTCTAAGTAATGCTACATCTCCCCATTTTGGACCCTTAATGGCATGACAAACAATTATTAAATAGTTTTTATGTTTAAGTGGGGGCAAGTGATGTGGTTTATGACACATTACTTGGGATTGATTTGGGAGTCCAAAATGAAGGATCTAAAACATTTTCCTTTGAGACAATGGTAAAAGTTCAATGTCAAAATCACAACAAACAAAATTATAAGCACAAAAATGACACACATTAAATTATAATAACTATTGATGTAATTCTTACTCTGAAAAACATATATACAAAAGGTCTATATTTTGTAATCTAGCTTAAAATAATTCTAAATTACAAAATATAATATAATTTTTTTATTCTAATTCTGTTTATATAACAATCTGATGTATCTCTGTGTTTGTTGGTAAAAACTTTTATAGTGTTAATCTTCGGATTCTAGTGGGTTGGCGTTAAGATTCAAACTTTTGTCCTTCTTTACCGCTTTGACCCGGCCTACCTCTGCCTCTGCCTCTGCCTCTACCTCTGCCTCCACTTTCTCAAAATCTTCTTGCTCGAATAATGGAGTGCTCCACTTGGACGACGCCTTTGCCACCATCTCACGGAGGTGACGACCTCTGTTGCCGCCATAACCCTTCTCAAAGTACTTGACTGCCACATGTATCCACCTCAAAATCGCATAACACTCCTCCACCTCATCGTCCTCCAGCTCCAGATCAAGCTTCGTCACAACTCTGTTATCTTTGCTAACCAACCTCATCCTTTTTCCATCAAGTTCTCCGTGTTTGTTGATAGAAACTTTTATAGTGTTAATCTTCGGATTCTAGTGGGTCGACGTTAAGATTCAAACCTGTGTCCTTCTTTACCTCTTTGACCCAGCCTACCTCCGCCTTTGCCTCCACTTTCCCAAAATCTTCTTGCTCGAATGATGGTGTGCTCCACTTGGACGACGCCTCCACCACCATCTCACGGAGGTGACGACCTCCATTGCCGCCACAACCCTTCTCAAAGTATTTAATTGCACATGTATCCACCTCAAAATCGCATAAAACTCCTCCACCTCATCGTCCTCCAGCTCCAAATCATGCTTCATCACAACTCCGTTATCTTTGCTAACCAACATCATCCTCTTTCCATCAAGTTCTCTGCCGTCAGTGCGGTTTTTGCAAGATTCAATCGTTGTATCTTAGAAGACGAACGTTCGTTAAAATCTCGTAAACACCGTAGCGGTGGACGAATTTGTCTTAAGAAAATTGTGTTCAGCACAAGTCTCAATCAAATTTGATAATGTTTCTAAATTTATACAATCTATCTGTAAGTATTTCCTGTTCCTTGTATATAGTATGGTTTGATTTTATCCAAACAATTTACGTTATTTTCAACTTATATTTTTTTTTATATAATTTGATAATATATTTGGTACAATTATTTATGTGTTTAGATAGTACATATGAGAATTTATTCCAACAATTGATTCCAGTTGGCAGCACTTATTATAAATCAATTTATTTAGAATATGATTTAAAAAAGTTAATGAATCATGTTTAGTTGTAATTTTAAATTATAATTTGTTCAACCCTAGCTTATTTGGCATCCAAAAATAAATAAATAAAATCTTTAAGCCATAATGTGTAGAGTTTTTAACTTATTTAAAACACTTAAATATGTGTACGAAAAAGTTTTGTTTTTTTTGCCTTAATTATAACCAGCATAAAATTCGTTTTATACACCAGAGGCTTAAAATTTTGTTTAAATTAAAAAAAAATAAAGATTTATTAAAAAAATCCAAGCAAGATAGGTTATCTAGTTTTGCAATTTTTATAGAGTCCGAATCTTCAGCCACATAAACCTGCAGCCATCCCTGCGGCACCCCAAAACGACGTCATTTTGAGGGAAATTTCAATTTTAAAAAAAAAAAAATCACAGAAACCAAAGGGGAGGGGAGGAGAAGAAAAGAGAGAGGAAGGGAGAAGAAAAGGGGAAAAGAAGGGAGTGAACTGCAACTAAATTTTGTTGGGTCTATATCAAATTAAACAAAAAGAAAACATCATCAATCTGATTAGATTAAATCAACCAAAATAATTTGAAAAAACAAATATGAAAGTTACTGACAAAACCGAGATGCCCAAATCAAACAACTATGCACATAGAGAGAGAGAGAGAGGAGACTAACCAGAACACAATCTAGATATGTTGGAAGGAGCTCTTGCGAGGCTTTCATTAGGATGACCTCTTTCATTATGAAGATTGGGTTTTTCATCTTCCCTTGAATCAAAACACAAAAAACAACCCATATATCTTCTCCCTCCTAAATCCAAAACCCTTCTTCCAAAATCCCTTTTTTTTATTTTTTTTTCTTTCTTAAAATCAATTCCGATGTAGCCCAGAAATGGATCAACTCTTCTTCATATTCTCCTCCCACTCATCGTATCAAAAATGGATCGAAAAATCAGATGATTCATCTTCTCTCTATAAGTAAATAAATCCAAACCCAATAAGCTCAATCAAGAGAAAGAAAAATCCAAATCAAAATCAATAAACAAGAACAAAAGATGATAATGGAGATAGATAATTTGCAGTGTTGTTGATGTGAGAAAGTTGTGGCCCGCTTTGTACTCGGTTTTTTCTAACATGGGTGTACTTTATACATATATATATATATATATATATATAGACAACCAAGATGGTGATAGAACTATTACCCATTAATCTATACTGTTCATTACATGACCTCGCCACCTTCAGAGGCCACTGCGCCACCGGCCACTGCGGCGGCGCCCTCTTCCTTCTTCTCTCTTCTTCTCCCTTCCTCTCTCTCTTCTTCCCCTCCCCTCTGGTTTTTGTTCTGCTTTTTTTCTAAAAAAAAATTGAAATTTTTCCCAAAACGACGTCGTTTTGGGGGTACGGTAGGGATGGCGGCAAGCTTGTGCAGCTGAGGATCTGGACACATTTTTATATGCTGGCCTAGGTGTGGGCTAGCATCCTATTGTGGCAAAGGCTCGGGTTCAGACCGAGTTATTTTATCTAGAAAAAGAGTTTTATCTTTATGTCTTAATTATAATTTTATAGGACATTTTGAATATTTGCACAATAAAAAAGTTATATGGCAGTCTTATTTAATCATATAAGTTTAACTGTCATCACAGATTATCACAAGCTACACTAAACAGATTTGCAAATTGCGTTAATTTTCTTAATCTAATAATCTAAAATGATACATATTATTTAAGTAGAATTTTCTGTATAAAAAAATTTATATAAGATAAATTTTATCATTCTCTTTTTGTTTATGTTATTTTCTTTGAATGACAGAACAGAAGGATACTAAAAACGGTTTTGTAGTCACTTAGGAGATTGAAATTTGCAGTATCACCAATAATGTCTTAAGTGGTCTACCACACTATAACATATAAAAGTTTTATAAATTAAGTTTTTTTTTTTTTTTTTTTTTTGGAGCTTTTTTTTGATAAATTCTTTTTCTAAGAACTTTATTTCATCCAAGCTATATTCTTTTTTACTATTCTATTAGATCCTATTTGAGGTAAGAAGACCAAAACACCCTCAATCTCTTCTACCCCTATTAATGTTGATATTTAATGTTAATTGTCATTATATTTTGATAGTTCTCGTGCATTAAAATGTTGACTGTCATTATATTTATATTAATTTGAAATGAATTTTTGTCATTATGCTGTCAATTTACATGATATGAATATTCATATCATATAATTAAAATGAATATTCACATTAATTTAAAATGAATTTTTGTCATTGTGTTATCAATTACATAATGTGAATATTCATACTAAAACATACGAACGTGAATATTCACATCACTACATTAAATGAGAGAGAATGTTCACATGTTGTGAACATTCACATCACTACATGTTGTGAACAAGAATGTGTTGTCAATTAAAAATCTAATGAACGTTATTTTTAATGTATTGTCAATTAAAAGTAAGAAAGTTTACATCACTACATTAGATGAGAGAGAATTTTTCGAAAATGTGTTGTGAACGTTCACATTATATGAGAGAAAGTATTCACATTATTTTTAATGTGTTGTCAATTAAAAATATATTCACATCAGATGAGAGAAAATATTCACATTATTTTTAATATGTTGTCAATTAAAAATATTTTCACATTATATAACAATATAAAATAATAACATTAATGTTATTTAATTTGTGTATGAAGTCTTCTATACTTTGATCATTTCCCTTCTCTCTCATCCCCCTAATATTAAATATCAGTATTAAATATAAAGACATAAAAGTCTAAGAAAATAGTGTAAATCAAGAAAAATGACTTTATGAAATAAAAGTATAAATACATGGGACTAAAGTGAGTTAAAAAATTTCTTCATAGGCTTCTTGGATTAGAACGCTTCTAAATGAGATTTTATCAATAAAAATCCCTTTTTTTATCTCTAAATGTAAATTTTATTGTAAAAAATATTTAAAGACTAATTTTAGTAGTCACAAGGACAGTTGATAAAAAGTCGTCCCCAAAAGTTATATATATATATATATATATATAAATTAAAAAAAAAAAAGAGATTTTAGTAACAAAATTTTGAAAATGTTGCTAATAAATGCTCTTTTGGAGATAAAATAACTTGGTCCCAAAAGATTAGTAATTCATCACTAAATGTTCAATTTTGTGGCTTAAATAAAATAATAACACTTTTGGTGACAAAATGTTTTGTCCCTAAAAAATGATTTTATTCCTAAATTTTTGTTTCTAAAACTTTAATTTTTTTTTTTTGTAGTGCCATATATCATTACTTATGTAGTGGTCCAATTTATTCACCTAATAGACAATTTTACGAGTAGGATTTGCGCCAAGTCAATTTTGTTTAATTAGGAGATAATGAATTATTACAAGATCATGTATTACAAGATATAAATATAAGAATAATGCTTGGGACCCCCTTTTGGGGGTTATCCCCTCACCCCCCCTTTGCCACGTGGCGGGTGGCGATTGGAGGAGCAGGAAAGAAAAAGAAAAAGAAAATGTAACCAATGAGAGAGAGGGGGTCAAAGGGGGTGGGAAGAAAAGGGGGGATGAATCATTGTTGTAAATATAAACATCACGTATATAAATATCATATACTATTACAAGATAATCTAATAATTTTTCATCACAAATATGTCTCACCAACTTAGTCAACATAGATAGTTTGCAAGAAATTTCAAATTTTGTTGACTAGTTAGTATTCAAAATTTTTGGATAATTTTCAACCACATAATTCACTAACTCTTTCAAGTCATACGTAATTATTCTTTACACTACAGTAAATAACTAGACAAATTTATTTGCAGTTTGTAGGTGACAAAAATTTGATATGATTAAGGACACACCATGTTATTGATATCTTGCAATATGGGAATTTGATCTATTAATTGAACAAATTTTCCAACATTTATACAACTTGCAAATCTCACCCAAAAAAAAAAAATTCTTTTTTTTTTTTTGTGAGTATTGAGTTGTCTTTGTCATATTTTTCTAGTGGATCCAGTTTTAAATACTAAAATTTTATTAAGTACAAATTAGTAAAATTTGTTGTATGGCATTTTTCATTAAAAAATGAATAGCCAGTATAATAAAAATAAATAAATAAAGTTAACAAAGTTCACAGTTTCAAAGAGAATTTGGAACACATAAATTGGCTTTGGAGTTATTAATTAATGTTATATAGATTGATTAAAACAAAAATGCTATGAATTATGAAAATTTATCTGGAATCTTGTTTTAAAAATGAATGTATGATGTAAATTTATAATTAGTGATAATATGGGATGTGGACCACACCTATAGTGAAGTAAACTATTGATTCCTCAATAGTCTTTTAGGTGTGTAATGTTGAACCATTTGGAGGGTCAAAATTCAGCACTTTTTAGCCCATGGAATGGGATGAGATATTAGAATTTTTACATGATTGGTTAATTGTCTCCAGTAGAGTCAATAAATAGTGAAAATAAACTCATCATGCTTGTGCTCAATTATAAAGGTGACCTTAGTCGAATTTTGATTTACAAAATGAAGACATCAAGAATATTTCCAAAAAAAAAAGTTACCAGAAAATAACTAGAAAATAAAGTAGTATGCTAATCATATTTATTTTTGGGATTCGAATGTGTATACATCATATAGTTAATTTTAGAGGAAATTGTCATCTTGTGATAGTTTCAAAAACTTATTACAGATTCATGAAAAAGTTCATAATTTTAATTATTAATATTTATAAAGTTTATCACTTATTTATGATTATTTTTCAAAAATTTCACGAAAGTGAATTTTTTTTCTTTTTTATATGAACTTTATGGTGTACTTTCCTAAATATATAGCTTTTCAGTAAAAAAAAAAATTCTCACATTCAACTCAACTGAACAAATCTTCTGTATATTGTTTTGACTTGACTCTATGGACCTATGTCTTCCACTTGATTCTAAATTAAATTTATATCAGTTAAATTTAGGTTAGCCATATATTTCTTCTCACTTCATCAAATATTCTCTTTACCTTTGCTCTATTTTATTTTATTTTTTCAATTTTCATATGAGTCAAATTACTTCTCCTCTTACTGTAACAGAAAAAAAATTACTTCTCCTTATAAGAAGATTAACTAGTCTACCATTCACATGTGCCTACCATCTCAAAGTATTCATAAACCATTCCATTCTGATTATGAATTTTGGAACACTCAATTACAGGCATTCAAGCAGGGCTTTAGCTTAATGATTGTGTAGCCTGATTTTGTAGTGTGAGGTTACAAATTCAACTCAAAAGGAGAGAAATTTGGGGTGCGTTTGGTTTGATTTTGAGAGATAAATTTTTTTAAAAAAATCTTGAGAAAAGAGTTTAGAAATTTTTTTAATTTATTTGGTTATATATTTTGGAAATAGTTTTGGAGTATGAGAGTTTGAGATGATTTGATATTTTGTTGTAGTTGAATAGATGTGCATGAGAGAAAAAATAATTAAGAATGAGAGAGGAGAGAGAAAAAATAATTAAGAATGAGAGAAAAAATAATTAAGAATGAGAGAGGAGAGAGAAAAAATAATTAAGAATAAGAGAGGAGAGAGAAAAAGTGATTTTGAAAAAAAAATTAAAAAAATTTCCAACCAAAAAAATTTTGAAAATTATGTTTTGTGAATTAAACCAAACAAGGCCTTGATATCTTTTTGGTGTTTATTTCTCCAGAATTTGTTCATTTCTTCTTTAGTTTAGTTATTTATTATCAGTGCACTCTACATCATATATTTTTGTCTTTTTTTGTAAAGAAAAAAAAAATCCATTTCGTTACAAAACTACATATAAGGTAGAGAAATTAACTGACATTAACAACTCAACAACATAAACAAAGACAAAACAATATAACATGTCACGACCCGCTCTCCGTATCCAAGAGTTAAGTATCATGATGGTCAATAATTTCCGTATCTAAGAGTTAAGTATCGTGATGGCCAATAACTAAAGTTATCTCCGGCCAATTCTTAAACAAATTACTAAACGCGAGAGAAAAAAAAAATTTAAGTGAAGGTACTAAAATAATCATTGAAACTTCTATTTAATTAAATTGTCATAGCTGAACTATGTCTACAAAGTGCTTTGTACCTACCCCACACGTTGGCCCTAACATGTCACCTAAAAGTAATAAATAACTATAAGCACACGGCAGAGTGAGAAATATTATACCAAAAACATAAGGACATAAAATCACCATGGATAATTATTGGCTAAACAAAACTTGATATCAAAATACATAATATATAATACGAGAATCATTTGACATATAATACAAAATAATCATAACTATGGTACAGAATAGAAGAGATGTATGGACTCAAGAAGTGACTCGTACAAACTCTAGAGGTGACTCCCACAATAGTGTAGCACTTAGCTCCATACAGCACTTTACCCCACACCAAAAATCAGAGTGTCAATGGATCCATGACAGACAGAGGGCCACAAGGTGACCAATCAGAAGCCAATGGTTTATTTAAGTCCCCAAGACATGGGACTCCCATGGTGGTACTTATAAAATAGTTACTCAAAAATATATTTAATAAATAGTTATATCCATGAGTTTCTCTTTATTATACAAAATAAGGTTCATAAATAATATAATTGATAAAACACAGATGATATAAAATAAATTATGATAACTCAAAAATATATAAAATATATTATGATAGCTCAATATATAATACAACTTACCTAAATGTTGACCCTTTACTTTTACTTTTCTCATATTGACTTCATGTTTCTTTGTATCCTTTTTCCTCCGCTTAGCAACCCACTAAACCTCGCTATTTATAGTTGGTGAAAACCTTAGACGCTAATCAAAAGTTAACGCGTGACCTATATTCAACAGGTGATAATTGGTTTACTTCCACCTATCCCTCTAGATTAGGTTAGATTAAGTGACTCACCAAAGTCTTTAAAACTATATTTGCATAATCATCAATCTATATGTTTTGCTGGAGCACATGTAGGGACTATTATTATTATTATTTAATCTTTGATTTAATTCTAATTCGGCCTAATTTTTAAAACCAATTATATACCATTTTGTTTTTATAATATATAATCCCTAATTAAATTTTATTTTATTATATATAATCATAATATTTTATATTTTATTTTACTCTTACAAAATATTTAATGAAACCTTTAGGATTTTTCTCATTTATAATTAAATAATACTAATATAAAATTAAAGGGACAACTTAAATTTTCTAATTGATACAATCTCCTCTCCTTTTAAAAATTTCTTCCTTGAAATTTATCATATGGGTAAGCTATCCGCTGCACACTCTGATAACTATATATATATCAAGAATAAATTTGATGATTAATCTGATATAAAATACTACTAAATCATTACCTCAAAAAAAAATTATCAAGAATTCTAATTTGAACCTATGTCAGTTGAACGTGATCCTAATTGAGTTTTCAGAGACATTATAAGAGTGTGATTTTCTTAAGATTTACTATTTTAAATTACTTATTACATAGTCAAATATAAATAGCATGGGTTGTCAAATTCTTACACTAATCAGCCATTTAATACAACCTTACTACATACAGTACTATTATTTTTATTTTTTTTTGGTTAAATTTTTTATATACATATAAATTTTCAAACTTTTTGATTAAGTAGAATAGAATTTTTTTTTTTTTTGAATATTGAATTGAAAATTATATGTATTTAATTATATTATAATTTTGGTGGGTGCTTGAATCCGACACCCTTTGTTTCTTTTCCTTCTTTTGCTATAACAAATATAAATTATATCTAATATCCTTCACAAATTATGTACAAAAAAAATAATAATATATATATATATAATTGTACGGGAAAGGAATAAACCTTCTCGTATAATCCTGTTGATCAAGTCTGCGCTCCTTCGTACGACGTCGCTTTATTACCTGAAAAACACAAACGTGAGCTAGCCGGCGGGTATGTGCCGGAAACCTCTCCGATGCCTAAGTCAGTAAGCTTGGCAAATAGACAAAAACTCTGTGTATTCAGAAAGCAAAGTTGTGTTACCTCTCCAAATGTGATGTTTGTGAGTTTTTATAGGTTTCGTGTGGCACAATCCTAGTAGGACTTTTACTTCTCCATGCAGAGTCCTCCTAGGATTCATACTCCTAAAAGATAATTCTTATCCTTCAACACCCCCCTCACTGCTTAAACCAAGTGAGATGGCTTTTACCATGGCCGAACTCCAATATGACCGAAGTAATCATGGTTTATGCTGAGCCGCTGAGTAGGCCGAACTATCCTTAGTTCGGTTCTTCCTTTTATTACACCTTATCTCAGTTCTCTCATGCACAAACCATGGTGTGATCAGACCGAGCTACCGAATAGTAAGGTTCTGACCGTTCTAACCACAACACACTATGACCGGGCTAACTCTGAGATCGGACTAACTTCAAGTGTCTTTAGACCGAACTAACTGCAAGTCTCCTCCGGGCCGGACTAGCTTCGGGGCTCTTGGACTGGACTAACTTTAAAGCCTTTTTACTCAGCCCTTCGTATTGCAGCCCATGACGGCCCATTACCCAGCTCGGCCCAATTTTCACATAAATTACCCTCTCAATTGCCTCTTTAATTCCATCTGCATAGCGTGATAGGGATTACCTGTTTTATCAGCCGAACTAAGGTCTTCTAGCCAAGCCAAAACCCTTTAGCTTTTCCAACCGAGCTAAAAACCCTTTAGCCTATCCAACCGAGCTAAATTCACGCCGGGCTCTAGCTATCCGGTCAAAGCGTCTCTTCAATCACAGCAACTGAATCGCTTCTTATTCCAATGGCACGTGGCAGGCGTTGATTGGCTCAATGCAGCTGTCACGCCGCCATCGTACTCCGTGTGTTTTTTTGAACAGTCCCGCCCAAATTTTGGGCTTTCTAACAAAAACAAGTCCTAAGGCCAAAATCCCCCCACTTCTACTATTCATCCTCTTCCTTTTCTCTGAGTTCTTCACTGTTCTTCGTCTTCTGAAAGAGCTCGTGTTTTGCTGCCTTTTGCTTCCATCTCCAGTTCTTGTCTCTTCATCTGGTTAGTATTGCTCCTCTATCTTGCTTTCCCTTGATTTCGTACTTTGTTTTGTGTGTTTTGTAAAATACATTTTTTTTCCATGTGCTTTGCTTCTTCTGAAAACACCATGTTAGTATAATCCTCAGGCATTCATGAAATAACCTGTAGAACACTGCTTTTGATCCAAAACTACACATAACCGAACTAGTAAACCGTTTGTAGTTTGATGTCAGTGAGACCAGACTATACAACCGAACTAACACTCGTACCAGTAGCTTCATTAAGTCAAACCTTTTCTTGATAGATCTTTAGTCGAGGTAAGCGAACCGAACTAAGTCAGAACATAGCATACTGAAACCTTATCTTTCGACCGAGCTAGGTCTTTGAGGCTAAGCCAGTTTTCTAAGTTTTTTTAGACCGAACTCAGAAAGCTGCCCCTAGAGGCTCAACCGGTCTGACTGAGCCTTCCTTTTAACCGAGATAACGAATAGCTTGCCAAGACCGAGCTACCCAACCCCTCGCTCAATCCGAGCTACTTAGCATCTTGTTGAAACCGAGACAGAACCTGTAGCATCCACATAGCCGAAGTAGGACTCCTATTTTTGCTTTTATTTTGTAGCACGGTCCTATGATCTGCTAACCCCTTTGTTTTCCACTTTGCAGACTTAGGTTGTCCAGGCACTCCATTGCGTGCCATACCGAGCTACTGAGCACAATTTTGCCACCGATCTAACTTATTTATAACTTATAACATAAATGGGGAAGTATAGATTTTTAGTAAATACTCCGGGCAGTCTAGCCGAATTCCGAAGGGATTACAACATCCCTGACGACGTCCAACTTATTCTAGCCGAACAAGATACCCTTCCATGGGGAAAATCGGGCTACGTACCTTTCACCCTCCTATCAATAATAGAAATCGGACTAAGATTCCCCGTTCAACCTCTGATTTGTGAATTTCTAAGACAAACCCGAATATGCCCAACTCAGCTTTCCACCAATTCATACTGTATAATAATGGGTATAGCCAAACTAAACCACCGAACCGGACTTAACCTCGGTCTAGCCGAAATATTCCACCAATACTCCATTGGTTCCAAGGATGATGGCTGGGTCTATTACCTTAGGATACGCCGTCGTAGAGAAAAATAATAAAAGATACGCCGGATAAGAACTTAAACGATGATGATTTTTTCTGGGTGTCTGGCAATTTTGAAGACCAGCAAGCCCAGATCCTTGGCCAAAGTATAAACTGGAATAAAGGAGAACCTGGTATTTTTACTTCAGTTATTGGCATGCTTTGCTTTATTTCGGTTACCCTTTCTTGAACCGAACTAACAGTTCGTCTTTTTCATGCAGATTCAACCCATCTTCAATCTTTGTATAGTTACCCCAACCTGAACACGCTGCGTGCTGCACTACGCTATTCAGAAAGAAGTTGGGCCAAACTTCTTAATTTCGAGCCGACATACCG
Source organism: Camellia sinensis (assembly GCF_055761805.1). NCBI lineage: Eukaryota > Viridiplantae > Streptophyta > Magnoliopsida > Ericales > Theaceae > Camellia > Camellia sinensis. The sequence goes on from NC_138970.1 coordinate 152,720,275, forward strand.
TTACAGCGGTCGCCGAAAGGCCAGAGTAACAGATTTTCTGCTTGAGGACGCCCCAGAACCGGACCCAACTTTGCCGCAAATTAGACTAATCCCACTGACCGCTGAAGAAGAAATGGCCAAGAGAAACAGAGTCAGGGCCCTCTTGACCGAGACCAACAGACCCGAAGTACCGCCACCAAGCCAAACGCAACCGGCCGTTGTGGCCCTTCCTTCTCAACAGCCTTCTTCATCACGCCCATCCAAGCGCGCCCGGTTTACCTCAACCGAGCATCGTCTAGCGGATGAGGACGAAACCACCCCTTCACCAAGCCACCCACCTATTCCATAACCGGAGCCTTCCGACCGGGCTGCCTCCTCCAAGTGGGCACCGAAGCTGAAATTTTAGAACCGAGATATCCAAGATACTGATTCGGTGGTTGTTGAGAAGGATCACTTGATGGCATTCAACCTTGCCAAAAGTGTTTGCCTTCCAGGAGACATGGAATACCACCAGAACCTAACCGAGCTAAGGGTCATCCGATCGGCCACCAAATCCATGATCCTGGTAAGATGCCCCTCGTCTCTCAAATTTTTCAAACTTTCAGTTCGGTTTTGTCATTGACTTCTTTCCATTCATTTCAGTCTCTTTAGAAGAGCCAAATTGCCCATCAAAAGGTATTGGAGCTCAAGAAAATGGCAAGGCAGGCCATGGCAGAAGTGGAAGAAAGAAAAACCGAACTGAAGGAGTCACAACAAATAATTACTGAACTGGAGGCCGAGGTAGTTCGCCTAACCGGACTAATGACTTCTGCTGAAGCTGACAAACAGAAAGCGTTGATCGTGATGAAAGATAAGTACCTTCGTGAGCTAGTCAAGCTCGAAGGGAAAAAAGACGTCGAAATCGTTGAACTGAAGAAGAAGGTGGATGATGCCAACACCGAAGGTTTCAAGGAGGCAGAGGGCCTCTACATTCCACAATGTGAGGAAGCGAAGGACTTATTTTTCAAGTGCGGCTGGAGAAGTGCTGTGGAGCAGCTCGGCTGTGGGCCCGAAACTGAGGTCTACGATGCTCCTCAGTATTTCATTCCGGCCTCACTAGCGGAGTATGCTGCTTCTGTCCAACAACAATTTTTGCAAGGTTCAGATGACGAAGATGAAGAAAATGAGCCGACTGTTACTCCGGTAGTCAACGAACAAGGCAACGATCAACCAGCTCGGTTGGAGCCAACGTTTGAAGACCTAACTGTTGAGCCGCCGACTGACACCGTGCTGCCAGTTGCTACTGAGACTGATCTTCCATCTGCAACCGGTGTTCAGGTTGATATTGAAGCCGGTCTTGAAGACCTTTTTAATTAACTTGTATTTTTTCTTTTTCTTCTTTTTGTTTTGATTTGTAACCAGGCTAGGAGCCCTTCCCTTGTAATTGCTCTTTGATGAATGAAAATTTTCTTGTTTTGAACTCTTATTTCGGTTGATCTGCATGTTTGTACTTGTAATGAATTTTCCATGATCTTTTCACTTCCAACTGTTATCTCGGTTTGAATTCCTGTTTGAGCTTGCTTTCTAATAATAGTGTGGCCGAGATAATTTATTCTGGTTTTAGCTGAGCAATCTGACTGAGTTTACTAGCCAACCACTCTTTAGCCGAAATACATACTTCGGCTAAAGAGTACCAAGAGTTGGTTTTAATCCAGCCAACCACTCTTCGGCCATACTCTTACTTCGGTTGAAAAGTAATAAGAGTTGGTTTTAGTCCAGCCAACCTTCTAAGTTAGTTTTTTCAGCCAACTTAGAAGAAATTTTTGGTTATTCCGACCAAACGTCCTGCAGCCTGGATCCTTATCCTGGGCTTAGAAGGGGTGTTGGTTTAATCCAGCCAACCTCTAAGTTAGTTTTTCCAGCCAACTTAGAATAGAATGTTTGGTTATTCCGACCAAACGTCCTGCAGCCTGGATTCGTATCCTGGGCTTAGGAGGGGTGTTGGTTTAATCCAGCCAACCTCTAAGTTAGTTTTTTCCAGCCAACTTAGAATAGCATGTTTGGTTATTCCGACCAAACGTCCTGCAACCCGGATCCTTATCCTAGGCTTAGGAGGGGTGTTGGTTTAATCCAGCCAACCTCTAAGTTAGTTTTTCCAGCCAACTTAGAATAGCATGTTTGGTTATTCCGACCAAACGTCCTGCAGCCTGGATCCTTATCCTGGGCTTAGGAGGGGTGTTGGTTTAATCCAGCCAACCTCTAAGTTAGTTTTTCCAGCCAACTTAGAATAGCATGTTTGGTTATTCCGAAAAAATGTCCTGTAGCCTGGATCCTTATCCTGCGCTTAGGAGGGGTGTTGGTTTTTCCAGCCAACCTTTAGATTGGTTTTTCTAGCCAACCCACAATAAAATGTTTGTAGTGTACCTACCTTCACTAAAACTAACTTTTACAGAGAACAACTATGCTGAAAAGAATCGATTTGTTTTATTGAGGAAAGAAAGAAGAAAAATTACACATGTTTGAAAGAGGAAAGCTAAAAATAAAATAACTTGAGATGGGCGGTGTTCCATGGCCTGGGGATTGTTTTGCCGTCCTTGTCTTCTAAGTGGTATGCCCCTTTGCCTGCTAACCCAACCACTTTGTAAGGACCTTCCCAATTAGGCCCTAGCTTTCCATCTCCTAGCACCAGGGTGTTTCCCATCACTTTGCGCAGCACCCAATCTCCGATCTTGAATTACCTTGGATGTACTGTTTTGTTGTATTTTCTGGATAACTCTTGTTGATATGAGGCAATGTGGACTAGTGCTCTTTCTCTTCTTTCTTCAGCGAGGTCGAGCTCCAATGTTATGGCTTCGCCATTTAAGTCTGGATCAAAATTTTCGCTTCAAATTGTGGAGAGGCCAACTTCTAGTGGGATTACTGCTTCCATACCGTAGGCTAAGGAGAATGGTGTTTCTCCTGTTGACCGCCGAGGTGTGGTGCGGTAAGCCCATAAAACATGAGGAAGCTCTTCCGCCCATTTGCCTTTGGCTTTCTCCAACCTTTTCTTCAAACCATCCAAGACTACCTTGTTTGAAGCTTCTGCTTGTCCATTTGCTTGGGGATATGCCGATGTAGAATTAGAGAACTCTATCTTGTACTCTTCACAAAAGCCTCTGAAGATTCTGCCGTCGAACTGAGTGCCGTTGTCTGAGATTAGGGCTTTTGGTATGCCAAACCGAGTGATGATATTCTGCCAGACGAACTTCTTTACATCTTTTTCCTTGATTGATGCTAATGCTTCTGCTTCCACCCACTTTGTGAAGCAGTCTGTCGCTACGAGAAAGAACTTCCTGTTTCCGGGTGCTGTTGGAAGTGGTCCTACGATGTCCAAGCCCCACATTGCGAAAGGCCATGGGCTAGTCAATGGTAGGAGTTCTCTAGCTGGTTGATGTATTTGGTGTGCGAATTTTTGGCATTTCTCGCACTTCTTCACATATTTCTCTAAGTTTGCCTGCATGTATGGCCACCAGTATCCTTGCGAAATGGCCCTGTAAGCTAGCGATCTTCCTCCTTGATGGCTTCCACACGCCCCTTTGTGTATCTCGTACAAGAATGCTTCCACTTTACTGGGGTGGACACACTTTAGATAGGGTCCTAAGAATGACTTTTTGTATAATGCCAGAGATGGGGAGAGCCAAAATTGCTATAACTTTGCTCTAATTTTGTTGGCTTCTTTCTTTTCTTCTGGTAGGACGCCATCTTTCAAGAATAGTATGATGGGATCCATCCATGAGGAGCCTAGATCGGCGCAGCATACTTCTTCTGCTTCGGGGTCTTCGATGCTTGGTCTTGGTAAGTAGTCGATGAGCAATGGATGAGGGATGAATGTATCTGCCATTGAAGCAAAGCCTGCTAGTTCGTCTGCTCTGCGGTTCTCTTCCCTGCCTATCTGCTCAATCCTCACTACTTCAAATTTCTTGATCTCTATTCTGACCAATTCTTGGTACTTGGCCATCCTATCATCCTTTGCTTCATAGTCGCCAGAAATTTGGTTTACCACCAGCTGTGCGTCGCTGTAGACCATTAGTTCGGTGGCCTTCATATAGAATGTTGTTTTGAGACCTGCAAGAAGTGCTTCATACTTCGCTTCGTTGTTTGATGCTGGGAAGCCAAGGTTGATTGCTTGCTCCACAACTAGACCGTCTAGTGAGATGAGGACTATGCCAAGTCCTGCACCATGCCGGTTGGATGCTCCATCCACAAAGAGCTTCCACATCTCTCCAACGAACAACTTCCAGCAAGTGGAGGGGTCAGACGATGTCGTGGGTTTACGGTCCATGCTTGTTGTCTGCCCCTCGTTATCTGATTGTACCAAGTCTTTTTTTGTTTGAGAGTCTTGGTTTGGTGTAGCTTGGTTTGCTTCTTCTTTGTTGTCTTTAGTCTGGTCTGCCTTGGAGTCTAACTGAGCACCTTCTGCTAGGGGTTGCGTTATTCCAGCGTCAACTTTCATCCCTAGTTCGGTTGTGTCAGTTAGGTCGACTGGGCAGATATGATGACTTCCAGGAGTGAACTCTGCGATGAAGTCTGCCAAAGATTGGGCCTTTATTGCGGTTCTGGGTTGGAACTTGATGTCGAATTGTCCCAACTCTACTGCCCACTTCAAGATTCGCTCGGAAAAGTTTGCCCTTTCAAACAAAGCTTTTAGTGGGAAAGCTGTGAGGACGACTATGGTGTGGGCGTGAAAGTAGTGTACCAATTTCCTGGAGGCCATCATTAAGGCCAATGCTAATTTTTCCAGTGGCAAGTACCTTGTTTCGGCTCCCAGCAATGTTTTGCTGACATAAAAGATGGGCAGGTGTTGGATTCCTTCTGCACGAACCAACACTGCGCTAATTGTGTGCTGAGAGACTGCCAGGTACAAGAAAAGTTCTTCTCCAGGTACTGGGGTAACAAGCAGTGGTGGGGAAGACATATATTCCTTCAAGCTTTCCAGAGCTCGGTCGCATTCTTTGTCCCACTCGAACTTGACTTTTAGAGCTTGAAAGAATGGTCGTAGTCTGTCTGATGACCGGCTTATGAACCGATTGAGCGCGGCTGCCATGCCGGTGAGATACTGCACTTCTTTTACTGAGTTTGGTCTCTCCAAATCCTGGATTGCTTTGATCTGGGAGGGGTCTGCTTCTATACCCCGGTTGGTCACAAGGAAGCCCAGGAATTTGCCAGATCCTACTCCGAATGCACACTTAGATGCATTGAGGCGCAACTTGTGCTTCTTCAGGATTTCAAACATCTCTCCCAAGTCCTTGAGATGGTCATTCTCATCCTTGCTTTTGACCACCATGTCGTCGATGTAAGCCTCCATTGTTCTTCCTAACAATGGTTCAAACATCTTGGTGACCATTCGTTGGAATGTTGCCCCTGCGTTCTTCAGGCCAAAGGGCATGACCTTGTAACAGTATAGTCCTCTCGGAGGTATAAAGGATGTGACCTCCTGGTCTGGTTCATGCATGGCGATTTGGTGGTAGCCTTTGTATGCATCCAGAAAGCTAAGTCGGTTGTGCCCCGCCGTTAGGTCTACCAGTTGATCTATTCGTGGTAGAGGAAAACTGTCTTTTGGGCACGCCTTGTTGACTGTTTTATAGTCGACGCAGACACGCCATTTGCCATTCTTCTTTGGCACTATGACTGTGTTGGAGATCCATCTTGGGTAGTGCACTTCTCTAATTGCTCCTGCCTCCAGCAGGTTACCTACTTCTTCCGCCACTATCTCGGCGTGGTGGAGTGCCGATCTACGTGTGCGTTGGATGATTGGTCTGGCGGATGGGTGGACATTAAGTTGGTGACAGATGAAGTTTGGATCAATGCCTGGCATGTCATAGGGCGTCCAGGTGAACACTTCAATGTTAGAGGTTAAGAATTCCAAGACCTCTAATCTCTCAGTGCTGGACAACGACGAACCGAGCAAAAAGAACTTATCCGGGTTCTTTTCATCTATTCTTACCTCTACCAAGTCCTCCACTGCTTTCTGATCAGCCGCTTTGCCGACATCTGCGAATAGCTCATTGCTCTCAGGTTCTTCCACCGAATGAACGTACCCTTTGGCAGCGCGGCTACCATTCACCGTGACGAAGCATTGTTTCGACATGATCTGATCTCCATAAACTTCTTCAATTACCCCGATATCGTTGGGGAACCGCATTACTTGGTGGTAGGATGACGCCACCGATCGTATGGCATGCAACCATGTTCTGCCCAAGATGATGTTGTAAGTGGAGGGTACCTTCAATACCCAGAACTCCACTTGTTTCGTCTCGCTTCCTGCTCTGACTGGAAGAATTATTTTGCCGACGGGCCATTCTGGCATGGAGTTGAATCCAATTAGGAGAGATACGGCTGGCGCCAAGTCTTTGTCTTGTGGCTTCAATTGTTTAAACGTTTCGTAGTACATGATTTCACATGAACTATCATGGTCAATCAGAATCCGCTTGACGTCAAAATCCTTGACTCGGAGAGTGACGACCAGGGCATCATTGTGAGGGCAATATATCTGTTCCAAGTCTTTATCCGAAAAAGACATGACGTTTGTGGCCTTTGTCTTCCCCTTCTTGATGGCAGGTTGGGCACTTAGCACCTCGCTTAAGTGTTCAGCCTTTTTTATTGATCCCCTGAGCTCGCATATACGTTCAAGTTCAAAGACTCCATGTATCACATTAATAACGCCTTGAGGTGGGGCGTCGATTGGCATTCTGTTGGGGTTGTTATGGTCCTGGGGGGCTGGTTGGGCCCCTCCTTCAATGTATTTATTCAGGTGACCTGCTGTCACCAACTCCTCCAGGTGCTGTCTCAATGGCGTGCAATTCTCAGTGCGGTGCCCCTTTTCTTTATGGAAGGTGCACCGTGATCTTTCGTCATAGTCCTTTTGCGCTTCCCCTAGTTTGGCTGGCCATCTGACGAAAGGCTCATCTCTTATTTCACTTAGAATTTGGTAGATCGGTTTCTTGAATACTGTGGTTATAGCCGTGCGGATCCTCAACCATCTTTTATTCGGGTCATCTTCGTTGTCTCACCTGCCACGTCCGTTTCTATTCTGTCGATCTACTGCATTGACCTTTGCTGAGGTCTTCTTTTCTGGTACTGTGGTCGTGCCAGATTTTGTTTTGGCACGTGCGCCATCCTCTTCAACCCTAATGTGCTGATGCACTCTTTCCATCAAGGCTTCCATGGTTAGGGGTGGTGTCATGGTGATTGAGTCCCTTAGTCTATTCCCGACTGGAAGGCCTCTTTTGTACTGTGCAATGGCGAGATTGGTAGGGTAGTTGCCAATTTGGTTGAATGTCTCCCAGTAGCGACTATTGTAGGACCTTAGCGTCTCTTTTTCACCCATGTCGATGGAGAGTAACTGGTCAATCTCCACCGGAGTTTTAGTATTTGTTCTGAACCTCGTGACAAATGCCTCTGCCAATTGCGCCCAGGAGGCTATGCTACCTTCTGGAAGTTTTTCAAACCAAGTCAAGCCTAGATCGCCAAGGCTTGACGGGAAGAGGATGCACATTAGAGCCTCGTTTCGCCGATATACCGCCATAACCTAGCGGAAGTGGCTTAGGTGAATGTAGGGGTCCGTTTTCCCTTCGTACGTAGTGAATTTGGGCTGAAGGAAGCCTGTAGGTAGGTGCGCGCTTTCAATTGCCGGAATGAACGGCGAGGTCTGCAGCCTTGTTAATGCTTTGTCCGTCGGTTCGTAGGCAGGGCATGGTAATGGCATTCCAACCTCAACGCTTCCATGCGATCGAGGGGCCAATCGTTGAAGGTCAGAAACTCTGCGTGGGTCGCGCGCTCTGGTGTCCTCCTTCCATCGTGCCTTTTCTTCCAGCATAATCCGTAAATCGGATGATCTAGGCAATTCCGTCTGTTTGGATGTTGTTTGGTGCGAGTGTGAGGATCGGTAGGTACTTCCCTCTGTGTAAGACCTCAATGATCTCGTTCTCTCAGACCTGGAGTAACGAGTTTTGGAGGTTCTAGACAGAGTATCGCCTATCCTGAGGCTTCTACTTTCTGCTTGTGATGGCGTTGAATGCCTTCCATGGTCTTCAGAGTGGCGAGGGGGCGTCTTGTTTTTGCGCCCCTCTCCTGTCGCCACTCATTTTCCCTTCATCTGGCGCTTCAAGGTCTCCATGTCGGCCGCCATATTCCTTATTAATTCGTCTTGCTCCTTCACGCGGTCCTCCAGAACTTAAGGATCAATCCTCCACCTTTGCTTGTCAGGACTTTGTGAATGAGAGTGACGGGGGCTGTGAGTCCGCCTTCCCCTAGTATCTCTCCTGGGGTTATGTCGTTGGGACTCCAAGTCCGCCATGGGAGGGATAGAAGGTAATCCTTCACGCCTTGCACCCCCATCTGGAGTTGGCCCGTCGATGGCGGACTGTGGCAATTCTTCAATGTGCGCCATTGTTCCGAAAGAGGTAAAGTTTGATCAAGAAGTTTTGTCCTGTCTGTTTTTCCCACAGACGGCGCCAATTGTACAGGAAAGGAATAAACCTTCTCGTATAATCCTATTGATCAAGTCTGTGCTCCTCCGTACGACGTCGCTTTATTACCTGAAAAACACAAACGTGAGTTAGCCGGCGGGTGTGTGCCGGAAACCTCTCCAATGCCTAAGTCAGTAAGCTTGGCAAATAGACAAAAGCTCTGTGTATTCAGAAAGCAAAGTTGTGTTACCTCTCCAAAGGTGATGTTTGTAAGCTTTTATAGGTTTCGTGTGGTACAATCCTAGTAGGACTTCTACTCCTCCATGCAGAGTCCTCCTAGGATTCATACTCCTGAAAGATAATGCCTATCTTTCAACACCCCCCTCACTGCTTAAACCAGCTGAGATGGTTTTTACCATGGCCGAACTCCAATATGATCGAAGTAATCATGGTTTATGCTGAGCCGCTAAGTAGGCCGAACTATCCTTAGTTCGGTTCTTCCTTTCATTACACCTTATCTCGGTTCTCTCATGCACAAACCATGGTGTGATTAGACTGAGCTACCGAATAGTAAGGTTCTGACCATTCTAACCACAACACGCCATGACCGGGCTAACTCTGAGACCGGACTAACTTTAAGTGTCTTTAGACCGGACTAACTACAAGTCTCCTCCGGGCCGGACTAGCTTCGGGGCTCTTGGACCGGACTAACTTTAAAGCCTTTTTACTCAGCCCTTCGTATTGCGGCCCATGACGGCCCATTACCCAGCTCGGCCCAATTTTCATATAAATTACTCTCTCAATAATCATATAAAATTATAATATAATTAAAATCATATTAATTAGAATATAATTAAATCGACTAATAAAATATAATATTTAGGTATTAATTACCCGCCATCCTCTTCTTAAATGTGCGTATGTCCTATGCTCCAATGATTTATTTATTTTTTTATAAACCATTGTCCTGATACCACTTGTCACGACGCGCTCTCCGTACCGAAGGGTTAAGCATTGTGATAGCCAATAACTAAAGTTACCTCCGACTAATTCTTAAACAAATTACTAAACGCGAGCAGAAAAAAATATTTAAGTGAGGGTACCAAAATAATCATTGAAGCTTCTATTTAATTAAATTGTCAGAACTGAACTATATCTACAAAATGTTTTGTACCTACCCCACGCGCTGGCCCTTACATGTCAGCTAAAAGTGATAAACAATTATAAGTACATAGCAGAATGAGAAATATTATACTACGAGCATAATGGCATAAAATCACCATGGATAATTATTAGCTAAACAAAGCTTGATATCAAAATACATAATATATAATACAGGAATCATTTGACATATAATACAAAATAATCATAACCATGGTACAGAACAAAACAAATTTATAGACTCAAGAGGTGATTCGTACGAACTCTAGAGGTGACACCCACAATAGTGTAATACTTAGCTCCGTACAGTACTTTACTCCACACTAGAAATTAAAGTGTCAGTGGATCCATGACAAACAGAGGGCCACAAGGTGACCAATCAGAAGCTAATGGTTTATTTAAGTCCCCAAGACATGGGACTCCCGTGGGGTGCTCAAAAATATATTTAATAAATAGTTATATCTATGGGTTTCTCTTTATTATACAAAATAAGGTTCATAAATAATATAATTGATAAAACACAAATAACGTAAAATAAATTATAATAACTCAAAACATATGTAAAATATAATATAATAACTCAAGATATAATATAACTCACTTAAATATTTACCTATAACATTTACTTACCTCATATTGACTTCATGTTTCTTTGTAAGTTGCCCTTAGTTATATCATTTTTCCTCCACTTAGCAACCCACTAAACCCTGCTATTTATAGTTGATGAAAACCTTAATCCCTAATCAAAAGTTAACGCATGCCCTATATCTCACGGGTGGGTGATAATTTGTTTATTTCCCCCTGTCCCTCTGGATTAGGTTAGATTGGGTGACTCACCAAAGTCTTTAAAACTATATTTGCATTGTCATCAATCTATATATTCTGCTAGAGCACATGTAGGGACTATTACTATTATTATTTTTTTTTAACCTTTGATTTAATTTTAATTCGGCGTAATTTTTTAAACTAATTATATACCATTTTGTTTTTATAATATATAATGCCTAATTAAATTTCATTTTATCACATTTAATTATAATATTTAATATTTTATTTTACTCTTACAGAATATTTAATGAAACATTTAAGGTTTTTCTCATTTATAACTAAATAATACTTATATAAAATTTAAGGAACAACTTAAATTTTCGAGTTATTACAACACAAATTCCACAAACAAAAATAATATAGCACCCTATGTTTCATAACGTGGTTAGTGTCTAATTTTTTTGGTTCGCAAAAAATAGATAACAATTTTTATATTTTTTGAACAAAAAAACAAAAACAAAAATAAAAAAAATTATTTGGTGTACACGAAATTTTTGGGAAAAAAAAAACATTTAAAAAAAATAAAAGTGAATTACTAGGGGCGGTGGCTAGCGATGGAGGGCCCGTTTGTTTTCAAATGTAGAATGGAGGGAATTCATAGTGAAAGGATTGTTAGTGAGAAGATTGATAGTAAGAGGATTAAGTAAACTTATGTTTATTTTTATAATAGTTGTTGGTATAACGATTGTTAAATTATTTTTATGTAAGATAATTTAAAAAATACAAAAACATTAAACATCAATGTCAAAAAAAAAAAGTGCCCAACATGTAAAAAATATAAAATTAAAAAAAATTAAAAATTAAAAATTAAAAAAAATAAAACAAATAAAACAATAATTTTTACTTAATAAAAAATACAAAAAATTAAACATTAATGTTAAAAAAAATGTCCAACATGTAAAAAATAAATATAAATATATATATATATATATATATAAATTTAAAACTATTTTCTAATTCCAAGTCTCAAGCCTTCATCTTAATCTCCTCCCCAAGACCCATCCTAATTCATAGGGGATTATAAATCCCCTTTCTATCTCTCAAAAGAAACACAATATAAATGGATCTCATCTTGTAGGAAAGGGTTCAAGAAAAGAGTTAGAAAATTCGAAGATCTTCGAAGATCCTTGAAGTACAACTTCGAATTCTCTAGAATATGATGAGAGGCTTGTATTCTTCAATAATCTCAACTTAGGAACACAACAACAAAGGAGATGATGGAGATAAGAGATTGGGTGAAGAAGAAGGCAAAATGGCTAGAGAATAGAATAATGGCAAGGCTCTCCCATGGATCTCTCACTTTCACTCTCAAGGTTGATAATGGAGAAGGGAAATTAGTTCTTTCCCAGGAGTTAAAAATCTCCAAAATCCATCCCTTGTAAAGCTATGGGTGGGTGCTATTTATAGGCACATCATGATGTAGGATGGAGCCCATGTGCAAGGCACATGGGGGATATTCTCTCTAACCACCTTGTCCGAGGAGGTGACCTCTCCGAGGAGGTGACTTCTCCGAGGATGAGAAAACCCCGAAGAGGAGATCACTCCCTCGGCGAACCCTTCTTCTTAGCCACACCTAACCAATGATCCCCAATCATCCCAAAGGGTCAGGGGTAGTCCCAGAGGACGTCCTGCCGCAAAAATATTGCCGAGTCTCATGGACCCCCCGGGGTCGTGCCACCTCGACCCGGGTATAGGCTAGTTTAACCGAAGAGTGAATTTGTCTCCACTCACCGTCCTCGGGATCGGGTCCTTTGTTCGAACTCCATTACGCCCATGGTTCTGGTGCGTAGATCCCGGAAAGCTCCGAGCCCGCAAGTGTTCTGGGACTCATTAACGGAGCGACTTCTAGATTGCGTTTGAATCCGTTCGAAGCCAGGTGCTTCGGATCTCTAGGTTCGTGGATCCGAACCCTTTCGAGTCCGAGTGCCTCGGATCTCTAGGCTTGCTTAATACCTTTTCGAGTCCGGGCTTGAGTAAGTTTCTAGGTTCGTGGATCCGAACCCTTTCGAGCCATTCAACCCGTTTGACGGCGATAAATCCAAGCCCAACAATCTTGGACTTGCGATAAATTCGGGCCCACTAATCCTGGGCTATTGGGCCTAAATAATTTAGTGGGCTTAAATTAGCTCCTCTTACATTTGCCCCTTGCGTGTATGAGAAATTGTAATTTTCTCGGACATGCATAATTTCACCTTATCAGCCATGCTTCACATTATGTCTTCGAGAATATTTGGCCTTGATAAAATTTATGGATAAAAACTGAGGACTCACTGAAAATTACGGATAAAATTGACAAACAAAAATTTTATTTATTATTATTATTATTTTTTTTTTGGTACTTTTTTTTTTTTTTTGATACCTAAAAAAATAAATAAATAAACAAATCACTTATCATCATCATCATCTTTATTTTTGCATGTATAAGGTCCATTTTTTTATAGTCAAACTTTGACCTTACCTTCACTCAACGTACACAAATTGAAATTTGTAGATTCTCCAGGAAGCATATACCATATCACATTATATATATAAATATATATATAGAGAGAGTATATTAGTTTGAGAGACCATAAACCAAGCGAGCTTCTTCTTTTTTTCTTTTTTTTTTTTTTTTTTTCCTTCTAGAAGATTCAATAACCCTTCAGCTTTTTGTAAATTCACTCCAGGTGCTATTTTTTTCACACACCCAAAACATGTTCTCTCTCTAGCAACGTGAACCCATTTTATGGCAGCCAAACAAATCCTAGCAAACCGTTATAGAGAGAGAGAAAAAAAAAATAAAAAATTTTTGAGAGGCTACCCCAAACCACACCTTCCCTTTTCTGGTTAGGCAACCCAATGAATCCATCCGTATACGGATATATGTATATATATAAATAGCACATTCTGAGAATATTCTATCATCACGCCTCCTCTTTTTATATTTAGGTGTAAAACCCTAAATCTCACCCATTTTCTTTGCTCGTAGCCGTTCCAGGTCTCTCTCTTTCCACAGGCACCAACCCAGCTCCTTTCTTCTTCAACAAAACAAACCTTCTTTTCCAACAAAGCTCCGAGGCTGCTACACCAAAAGCTACCGTTGGTTGCTCACAAGACCAAACCAGCTTGCTGCCACTCCGAGTACCGTCATCGTCACCGAAAACCCACGCCTCCTTGCACACCATCGGCGGCCACAAACCTTCCTCAACTAACCAGCACCGACGCCAACTCCTCAGCGACGTTACAGCCGCTTCTGCCCTTCGACTGCCGAGCTCAACCACTGTCGGCTTCTCTCTGCTGCGACTTTGCCTCCTGTTTTGGTTGTCCAGCGCTATTTAGCTCATCACCGGTCCTCCATCTCAGCTTATCAACACTTTTCAGAGTTCCGAACCCCCAGATCTTGGCCTTGATTTCACACCCACTGAAATTCATCGCCCTTGGTTCCAGCCGTGATTAATCAACATCAACCACACCGCCGACTCAGCGCGGTGCCGGTTTGCCCAGTTGCCCAATGCCCGCGCTGTCATTCTCGGTTTGTGAGCAAGTGTTACTGGAACCCCATTCTTGAATATATATATATTTTTTTGATTTTTCTGATACATAAATATATATATATGTATATATATATATATATATATATATTTTTTTTTTGTTGCTCAAAATAAATATGTACTGATACATTTTCTAATTTGGGAATTCTGGTGATAATTTATTTCAGTCCTGAGGCTTGCAAACAATCTTGAACTAGTGAAGACAATACCCACCGCTGGCCTCTCTCTGCTGGTTTGCTTCTGGCTTCGACGGTCCAACGCTGACCACACATATCGCCCCACTCAACGTGACGTGTGTGGTTGCCGACTCTTCTGTGGCACCATCACTGCTTCCGGCTTCAGCTTATCCGACGTTGACCACACACGTTTGCCCTCTCAACGCAACGTGTGTGGTCTTGCCCAACCTAGCTCCACATCGCTGCTTCCGGCTTCAGCTTATCCGACGTCGACCACGCACGTTCGCCCTCTCAACGCAACGTGTGTGGTCCTGCCAAGCCTAGCCTAGTCTTGTTGATTACAGTCTGTAAAGCCTCTCTGATTTCAACTTGAATTTCCAACATCGGCTTCGGACTTCACCCCTCTAACAGTCCCAAATTTGTGAGTATGAAATTCGGCTCCCTCTTCCTCTCGTTGAATAATAAAGATGATATATTGTTGTTTGTTTAACTTGTGGATGCTTGGGAAATACATAGCTGATGCCAAAATTTTGCGTGACCGTTGTAGCTTTACGTCGGCTTGAGAGGGACCGGCCCGGAGAGACAAAAAAAAAAAAAAAAACTTGATTGTTGCATTTTCATAAACTTGCTCAGAGTAATAAAATTGTTGTAGCTTAAATGGATCATTATTATTTGTTGATATTGCCCCATTCTGATAATGTCTGAATTAGGATATGAAATTGATATTGCTCATCTCATTTGTCGGTTTTACTATTTCAGACAAATAAATTCTTGATTGAGATCCACGACCTCGGGGCCCTTAGAACCCGCACTAATGAGAGCAAGGGCTGTTCCTCGGAAGTCCGAACAGAAGCAAGACTGTCCCTCGGGAGTCCGAAAGTAGCATACACCCTACTTTGGCAAGAAAAATTCCTCTGGAAGATAACCGAGTCTACCAAGCTTGCACCAACAGAAGTAAAGACTGTCTCTCAGAAGTCCGAGCAGAAGCAAGGCTGTCCCTCAGAAGTTCGAGCGGAAACAAGGTTTTCCTTTAGAGGTCCGAGCAGAAACGAGGCTGTCCCTCGAAAGTCCGAGTGGATGTGCACTTCTACTTCGGCAGCTAATGGAAGCAAAGGCTATCCCTCGGGAGTTCGAGTAAGAGTCCACTCTACTTTGAAAAGAAAGATCCTCGGAGCTCGTATTGATGAAATTGAGGGCTGTTCTTCAAACCCGCACTAATGAGAGCAAGAGTTGTTCCTCGGAAGGCTCTCCCTCAGAAGTCCGAGCAGAAACAAGGCTGTCTCTCGGAAGTCCGAGTGGATGCACACTTCTACTTTGGCAGCTAATGGAAGCAAAGGCTATCCCTCGGGAGTTCGAGTAAGAGTTCACTCTACTTTGAAAAGAAAGATCCTCGGAGCTCGTATTGATGAAAGCCATGGCTACTCTTTGGAGGTCCGAGTGGAAGTATACTTCTACTGTGTCAAGAAAACTCCCTTCAGGTTGGTAACTGAGTCTACCATTCCTTTTTCTTCTTTGAGGGGCAACAAAAAAATTGAAAACTGTTTCAATCAACATAACACAATGAAGATATACAATGTAGCGAAAATAACTTTTAATGGAGATACATAATATGGAGGAAATAAATTTCTTCATAACATAAGAAAGATAAAACTTCATGGACAATGCAGTAAATGCAAACTGTAAATGTCATAGGTAGACTTCTTTTACGGAATGTTGACATTTGCCCCTAGAATTGCAAGATCATTTGGAAAGTTTTCACCAGCTGCTCGGGTTGTGACCGTCATATACCATCATAGCCATGTCTTTGGATCTTTCTGTACAGACTGATATCCCCATCCCCGCAGGATTTTTCATGAATCTGTTGCAGTCGAAAACTTGCTTCTTGTTGGCCAACACACCGGGCTAGGAATCCGGTACCCCCTCGGAAGTAAAGTTCACCTTGAATAATTGTGAATTGGGCAAGCTTGGCCATAGTCAGTTTTCCAACTTTGCTTCTGAGTTGTTTGAGGACTTCTCCTCTCCAGTCCTCCGGAAGGTCTTTGTCTTCGGGTATTATTGAAGGTTCTGTTCTCTTCTTGATAACAATTGTTGCCTCTTCCTCTGGAATGTCAACTCTTGCCCCTAATGTTGCGAGGGCATCTGAAAACTTGTTGTCGGAGCGAGGCACATGCTCTATTTCGACCTTCTGAAATTTGTCAAGAAGCCTTTGGACTGTTGTTCGATATGTGGCCAAGGCAGGCTCCTTTAAGACGAACTGTCCTGAAACTTGCTTCACTATCAGCTTTGAGTCCCCCCGGATCTGAATCTTCTTGATACTGTGCTTATCGGCTGCTATCAAGCCTAAAATAAGAGCCTCATACTCGGCTTCGTTATTCGAACAATGGAAATCCAGTTTATAAGACAAATATAACTTTTCCCCACTTTTGCTTATAAGGACTACCCCGGTTCCTCCTTTTCCTCCGGCTGCTGCTCCGTCAAAGCTCAATGTCCAAAAGCTTTCCTCGGAAGCCATAGCTGCATGCACCTCTCCTCTTAATTCTTCATTCACTGGTTCGTATTCACCACTTGGAAATTGAGCAAGGAGATCAGCTAAGGCTTGGCTTTTGATTGCCTTGGGAGCTACACATGTGATTTCGAATTCACCCAGTGCTAACGACCATCTTGCCACCTTCCCGGTTAGAGCAGGCTTGCTGAGGAGGTATCGGATTGGATCACTTCTAGTAACAATCTGAATCTGATGTGCTAAGAAGTAATGTTTGAGCTTTTGGGCAGTGAATACCAAAGCTAAACAATGTCTCTCTACTGGAGTATATCGGACTTCTGCTCCTCGAATCTTCCGACTGATGTAATACATCGGGCGTTCTACTCCATCTACATCTTAGACCAATAATGCCCCTATGGACTTGGGGGTTGAAGTTAGGTACAACATTAGAGGCACCCCGGGCTGCGGGGCTATCATGGTCTGAGGCGAGGTCAAGGCCGCCTTGATTCTCTCAAAGGCCTTTTGGTGCTCTTGGTTCCACTCGAAGTTGGCATCTCCTTTTAACAAAGAGCCGAAAGGTGCAGAGATCTCTGCCAGTGCTGGGATAAACCTCCGAATATAAGACACCTTCCCGAGGAACTTCTTTAACTCCTTCTGAGAATGCGGGGGAGGCATTGCTCTGATAGATTTGACCTTGTCTTTATCTGCCTCGATACCATGCCTATGTACAAGAAACCCGAGGAACTTCCCGGCCGTCACTCCGAAAGCACATTTGAGAGGATTCATCCTCATTTTGAATTTCTGGCACCTCTTGAATACCTTCTCAAGGTCTCGGAGATGGTCTTCTTCTTTCTTGGATTTCACCACTAGATCATCAACATAATCTTCCACCTCATGATGGATCATGTCATGAAAGATTGCAGTCATAGCCCTTTGGTAAGTTGCACCGGCATTCTTGAGTCCGAAAGGCATGACTGTATAGAAGAAGTTTCCGAGAGGTGTTCTAAAAGCAGTCTTTTCTGCGTCCTCTTCAGCCATCTTAATCTGATTGTATCCACTGAATCCATCCATGAATGAGAACATCTGGTGTCCCGAGGTAGTATCCACGAGGGTGTCGATGTGAGGAAGAGGGAATTCATCCTTTGGGCAAGATTTGTTCAAATCTCGAAAGTCTACACATACTCTGATTTGGCCATTCTTCTTCTTTACTGGCACGATGTTTGCTAACCACGTGGGGTACTGTATTGGCCGGATGAAACCAGCCTGTTGAAGTTTTTCAATCTCCTCCTTAATCTTCTCTTCGAGATCTGGATGATATTTTGGAGCAGCTTGCTTAATTGGCTTGGAGTTTGGGAACACATCAAGATAGTGGGAGACTAGGTCAGGATCTAGTCCGGGCATTTCCTTATATGACCAAGCAAACACATCTGAGTATCGGCCTATCAACTTTAACAACTGTTCCCGCTTCTCTGGGCTAAGGCTTGAACTTACGAATACCGGCCTCGGTGCATCTTGTCCATCACTTAGATCTATTTCAATAAGTTGTTCGGGCTGAGGCTTCGGCCCATCTTGCATACATTCTGGAGCCACTTCAGGCTTTATTACTATATCATTGTCAGGAGGCTCTTCATTTGACTCGGAGTCGGTGACTGAAGAAACCGACTCCCCGCACCTTCATAAATAGTACACCATCTTGCCTCCTTCTCGAACTTTCATCACCTTCCGAGGAATAGGCGGACTTTCTGGTCTAGACATTGCCCGCTTACTTGACTCTGCCATCGGCTCCTTGTCATCTTTGATATCCTCCCAACGAGGAATTTTGACCCCTCGAGGCTTAGAGGTGGTGGGAACTTCTTCGACAGCCAGTTCGGTGAAGTAGATGGCATCAGAATAATGAGTTTCATGGATCTCGAAAGGCCTTTCTGTAGCCTGAATTGTCACCGTCTTCTTTCCCCATTTAGCCTTAACACACTGATGATAACTTGATGGTACAGCCCCAAATCTATGCATCCAGGTCCTCCCTAGAATGATGTGATAATTTGCCTCAGAATCGATAATATGGAACTTGGTGGCCGAGCGAATCTCTCCAACGGCTAAATCAACTGTTACGCATCCGAAAGTAACTCTCCTTTCTCCACCGAAGCCAGTGATGACTATCGGCTGCTTCACAATGCGTTCTTCAGAGATTCCGGCCTTTTTTAGAGTAGCGCGAGTCATAATGTTGATAGAGGCTCCACTATCTAGAAAGGCCCTTTTGAACTCAACCCCGTTAATAAAAACAGTCACATAAAGCGGGCGATTGTGAGAAAAAGGATACTTCCGATCAACCTCGGAGAAAGTAATGGCACTAGATTGCTCTTTTGCCTTCCTCGGGATAGATCCCTCAGTCGACATGCATTCCTCATGGTGTGCCTCGGCTATATTAATGATGGACTTGGTGATTTCTGTTCTTGCCTCCCTGGAAAGTCCAAGCTGGTCAAAGAACTGCTTGAACTTTACACAGTCTTGCAAGGTTTTGGCATAGTGATCCGGATCTTTTTCCACTCTTGGAGGCTCGTAGTTAACCATCTCCTCGGTCTCTTCAAAATAAGATGCCACATAAACATGGTGTTCTCCTCTTCTGTAGTACTCTGCTCCTCCTTCTGGATCAAAGGGATCTTCGCTATGAGTCATAAATGTTCTGCCCTCTGGATCGAGAGCACTTCCATAGTAAACTTGCTCACCTTCTCCGCCACTTGAAAGAACTTGGAGTGGAATTTGTTAACCATTTCCTCCCAACTTCGGACAGAGTTTGGAGCCAAATTAACATACCAACTATATGCTCGGTCGGTGAGGGACTTAGAGAATTCTCTCAGTCGGAGGACGTGGTTTGAACCATGAATACCCAGAGTCTCGATGAATCGCACAACATGTTCTCGGGCATTTCCTTGTTTGCCGTCGAACTTGATGAACTTCGGCACTGTATACCCCTCAGGGTATGGATAGCTCAGCATCTCAATAGGGTAAGGCGGCTTGACGTCTGGATCAGACAAAGAGGGTAAGGTCCTCTTGCCCCGTTCGAGATCGAACATGGCCTGCACATCGGCGAGAGTGAGAAACTGCTGAGGGAGAGAGTTTGATGGTGGTATTCCCGGGACTTGGCTTGTGGACCCGAAGACTGAACTAGGGGCGACTTGGCCATTCTGGTGCTGCGAATTCATCATTGGTGAGGACATTTGACGATATTGGCCATCAGCGCCTATAGACAAGCCAGTTGGTGACGGGACATTGAATTGAGGCCCGTAAAGTCCACCGTACGGCGCTGCTATACCTGGTTGTGCTTGCAGATTTGTTGTCGGCACCAAAGGAGGCCCGTTTGGTGCTTGGGTAACATTTATTGATGGCGTAACAAGGTTAGGTACGGGCAGAGCTCCATTTTGTGCCATCATGCTCCTTATGTTTTCCTGGACACCAACAGTCGCCGGAGCGCCATTCATTACACCAGAAACTCCCCTAGTCACCATTGGATCTTGGCTTGGCACGCCATGGAGCCCGGGCATGGGCAAACTGCTGCCGCCTACTGTGGTTTGCGCATGTGTTACTGTGGCCGTGTTGCCATGAGCCATAGGCTGATTGGGGCCTACTTCTCCTTGGATTTGATTTTGCGCTCCGGCGGGAATAACTCCACCACCAGTTTGATTTCCGTTTGGCGCCGGTGCAAAGTTAGAACTCATCACCAACATGGTGTGAGTGAGATTCTGAAGAGTGGTAAGAATCTCTTGCTGAGTATTCTGAAGTCCTTGAATGGCTTCAAGCAAAAGTGGTTGATCTGGAGCAATGGTTCTGTCATCACCACCATTAGAGGATCCTTGTTGGTGAACTTCATCTTCTCCCGCCATCCTTGTTGGAGTTGTGTGGATTCCAGATCTCGTTGAGACCATTAACCAATCCGCCTCCCCAACAGAGTCGCCAAAATGTAGGAAATGGTTCAAGAAAAGAGTTAGAAAATTCGAAGATCTACGAAGATCCTTGAAGAACAACTTCGAATTCTCTAGAATATGATAAGAGGCTTAGATTCTTCAATAATCTCAACTTAGGAACACAACAACAAAGGAGATGATGGAGATAAGAGATTGGGTGAAGAAGAAGGCAAAATGGCTAGAGAATAGAATAATGGCAAGGCTCTCCCATGGATCTCCCACTTTCACTCTCAAGGTTGATAATGGAGAAGGGAAATTAGTTCTTTCCCAGGAGTTAAAAATCTCCAAAATCCATCCCTTGTAAAGCTATGGGTGGGTGCTATTTATAGGCACCTCATGATGTAGGATGGAGCCCATGTGCAAGGCACATGGGGGATATTCTCTCTAACCACCTTGTCCGAGGAGGTGACCTCTCCGAGGAGGTGACTTCTCCGAGGATGAGAAAACCCCGAAAAGGAGATCACTCCCTCGGCGAACCCTTCTTCTTAGCCACACCTAACCAATGATCCCCAATCATCCCAAAGGGTCAGGGGTAGTCCCAGAGGACGTCCTGCCGCAAAAATATTGCCGAGTCTCATGGACCCCCCGGGGTCGTGCCACCTCGACCCGGGTATAGGCTAGTTTAACCGAAGAATGAATTTGTCTCCACTCACCGTCCTCGGGATCGGGTCCTTTGTTCGAACTCCATTACGCCCATGGTTCTGGTGCGTAGATCCCGGAAAACTCCGAGCCCGCAAGTGTTCTGGGACTCATTAACGGAGCGACTTCTAGATTGCGTTTGAATCCGTTCGAAGCCAGGTGCTTCGGATCTCTAGGTTCGTGGATCCGAACCCTTTCGAGTCCGAGTGCCTCGGATCTCTAGGCTTGCTTAATACCTTTTCGAGTCCGGGCTTGAGTAAGTTTCTAGGTTCGTGGATCCGAACCCTTTCGAGCCATTCAACCCGTTTGACGGCGATAAATCCAAGCCCAACAATCTTAGACTTGCGATAAATTCGGGCCCACTAATCTTGGGCTATTGGGCCTAAATAATTTAGTGGGCTTAAATTAGCTCCTCTTACACATCTCAATCATAATCTCAATCATTCCTCTATCTTCCAAAACAATGGGTGGATATGATGGCCGACGATAGATAGTTACAGGTGGATAGTGACTGAAGGTGGTGAGAGAGATAGGTGAGAGTAAAAACTTATTTTGAAAATGTCTTTTTTTATTTTCGAAAGTTTTAAAAATTTTGAAATAAATTTCATTTTTGTAAAACAAAAATATTAATCAAACAAATTTTAATTTTTAATTTAAAAAAATGAAAACAAAAATTTAAAAAAAAAAAAAAAACAAAAAATGTTGCCCTCGGAGGTTCTAAACCTCACAATTAGAAAGATAAAGACTTCAAGTAACCATTATTATGTGAATTAGGTAGATTCTATCAATTGTCATCCATTATGATATTTTGTGACAAAATCATCAATTGATAAATATTTTTTATTTTGCTATAGGAATTACAATGTTATTGGAATAATAGGAAATAATACTTGTTCACTTAATCACAATTAAAACTTTTAATTAATCCTTTCTATAAAAAAAATAAAAAAAGACTATAATTAACCGGCGATTCTACTACTGTATACACTTAGGCCATGTTTGTTTGAGCGGATATGTGCTTGGAATTGGACTAATAATCTAACAAAATTATTAATCCGATGTTTAGTTAAAAAATTAAAATACGGACTAACAATCCATCCGAATATGAAATCCCACATATAATGGATTATTCAATCTCACATAAGGTATGGGATATAAATTGGGGGAATAACTCAAAGTCTGAACTAACTTATCAAATGACCATAATAGAGATATTATGGCCAATATATTGGATATCCCACGTCCTATCCATTCCAATCTCCTTAAACAAACATTAGATTGGATAATATTTTGTTAATCCTTCCTTATAATCCTAACTCAATCCAAACATAGGATAGGATACACAATTCAAATTATTCATAGTTCTACTATTAGTCATGAAAATACTAATCCAACCTAATCCAATTCGCCAAACAAACATGGCCTTAATATTTTTTTTCCTCTTCCGCTGCGTACCCCAGTACACCTTGATGAGTAAAAATGTGTATCGGCAATTGCTCATATTTTGCTTTATTTATTTATTTATGTATTTTATTTTATTTTATATTATAAATTATAATTGGGTGAGATTATTGAAATATGCGGCCTATAAACACAATAGTTTGGGTCATTTTATAATTGTAGACCAGCCCCTCATTGGCAGTCTACAAATTGGTTTTTCTTTTTTATATATATAGGATATTCTGGATCAGTTTGTATGTATCAAATCAAATTTTTACAGTTCAAACAAATCTTTCAAGACATATGATTTGTGACCCCAAAAGTTTTGTTGACAAGAAGAATGGAACCTGTTCAAATTTTTATAATGCGTGTGGTGGGTGTGAAAAATAAAATAACTGGGTGCACTTAGAAAACTCTAAAAAAATAAACCGCATCAATTTCTAAAATCAATAAGTTTATATACATAATTGAAAATCAATGGAAATTATATAGATGAATGGAACTTTTCTGATGAAAGAGTTTTAAAATGGCCTTTTGAATTCCCTAGTCAAGCCCATAATGTGATGGGTTTAACAGTTTCAGGCAAACCCACCCCAGTTGGTCTATTTTACGATTCAAGAAAAAGACCAAACCATTTTGAATTGTTTTTGGCCCATAACACACAGACAGAGAGAGACAGAGAGAGACAGAGGGGCATATTCGTAAGAATATTCCTAAGCAATCAAAAATAAGGATTGATAATTACATGTGGTAGCCCTTGACCTAAAATCATTTGTTAATAATATGTTTAAAATAATTATACATTTTTTACAATAAAGATATATATCATAAAAAAACATTTAATTATTTTAAACTTATTAACTAATACTCTTTGGACACTCATTAACAAAATTTAAAAATTAATGATATTTTTTAGAATAGTATATAACTTTTTTTTTTTTTTTTGCCCTTTTCTTAAGTTATCTTGCTCTAGGATTAGAAGGGACAGCGTTTGTGTCTTTAAAAAAAAAAAAACATTTTCTTTTATTTTTTGACATTTTGTTTTGGTACGACAAATAATGAAAGTCAATGAAAAATTAGTAGATTTGAATAAAAAAATATTTTCCGCTATTAATGGTAAATATTGTTTTTTGAATTAAAGTCCTACGAATGTCACTATTACCTAAACACCACCACCTCCAACACTCGTATCATTGCTGCCCTGCCATCACCACTACCACTATTGCTTTTGTTATCACCACCACCACCATGTTGTGTTGCCACTATATCTCCATGTTGTGGGGCCCGAAGGATCCCCTCTAGTCCAAAATTTAGATTGGAATGTGCTGTTTCGGTCTGTAGGGCCACCATGGGTCCCAATTCAATTATTCGAATTGTTTATTTTGTCAGGTATTTTGTGTATTTCATCCACACAAAAAAATTAAGTCTATTCGATAATAACTTATTCAATTTTTCACTACAAAAATAGATAACAATTGTGTTTTAAATCATACATATTTTTAGTCACAAATACAATAAATTGAATAACTCACAATTATCGTTTTGACCTAATTTTTTTTGTGAACGAAATATACGAAGTATGAAACAAAATGAACAATTTGGATTATCAAAACGTGATTTGTAGTGGACTCCACAGGCCCAAACAACATCTTTCAGTCCAAAATCTAAACAGGAGGAGATCCTCCTCTATATGTATATATATATATATATATATGCCAAAAGTAGAAGTAACAATGACATCTACCCCGAGTGTGACTCTTTAACTTCCTTCACCCAAAAAACGTTGTGTGAAGGTTCCATGCATTGTGACCAAATTGAATTTTGCTTAAAAAAGAAGGCTTTTTATTTTAAGGAAAATACTAAAAATTATTCAAAGAGTAGTTATAGGCATGTAAAATGTGTGATAAATGTACAAAACATTATTTAAATATTTTGAAATGTGTTATAATAATAATAATAATAATAATAATAATAATAATAATAATCTTCATATTTTGTCTTATTTGACATTTTTCTCCCTCATTGATAGTCATGTAGTGGGTAGCCTGTGCAAAGAATTAAATAGTTGTTATATGGTGCAAATGCAATTGTTGAACCAAATTATCGGTGGATTTCTTTTGCATAATGATGGTTGGTGTAGGTGTACTGTATTTTTAACAAACTCTTGGAGAATATTGAAAGTAAACTAACATTTAACTATCTTTAGATCTTAAATTTATATTTTGACCCTCTTAAAATAAAAACCTTAAATTTGTGAAGGAAAAGTAAAAATATAAAGTAAATGAAATTATTTGTATATATATTTCTTTTATGGACAATTAAACAAAAAACAAATAATTACTTTATTAATAGCTATTCAATTTCTTTTCCTTCTCCAAACCCAACAAAAAGTTTTCCAAAAAAAAAAAAAAACAGAATTTATTTTTTTTCATTTTTTCTATTTTGTTTCCTATATATATATATATATATATATAATTCAACATTCAAACAGCACATTATTTTACTTCACAAAATTGAGATCACTCAAAATCAAATCAATGGACTACTAATTAATTCAAACTTTCAAAGTACGAGTAAACAATCAGCAATGTTGACATATTTTATTATTTTTTTCAAAAATAACCACATATTTTATTTTTTAAATGAAAATATATTAATTATACAAGAATAATACCTGAGGCTCTACAACAAAAGTAAAAACCATTAAGGAGATAGCCAACCAAAACCAAAATATTAACTAAAGCAAAAATAAAGAAGATGTGAGCTAACAAGTTAACAACCATGCAAGACCCACTATCCAAAAGCACATGATAAGAGGAAAACAAAATGCACGAGCAACCAAACCACAAAGCCCCAAAATATTGGTGAAAAGTCCAAACCTATAAGCCCATTTGTTATTTGGTTATTTGGTTCAACATTTAATTTAATTTAATTTTTTATTATTATTATTATTATTTTATTTTATTTTTTTTTTGTGATAAGGACACATCGTGAAAGTTATTGGAAAAATTCGTCAACGCTGGAAAAATCATCAAAAAATTGCTGGTGGCTGACAACCGACGACAATAGTTGATAACGGTGAAGTGGACCGGTAGGTGAAATTTGACAAATAAGTAAATAGATAAGTGAGATGACATTTGGATAGATATGTAACTTTTGAATAGATAAAGAAATTAAATTTTGAACAAATAAATATTCTTTTAGCCCAAAAAGATTTTAACTTAAGCCTATTTGTCCAAAAAATTCATAAATTAACTTTTGTTCTAAATGCCCAAATATAAGGGCAAATTACACAAATAGTCCCTATAGTTTGGGGCTTATGTCACTTTAGTCTTTGACTTTTCAATTGTGACACGTTTGATCCTGAATTTTGAATTTTGTTCCAAATAAGGACAATTGAATATATAATTAGATTTTTCAAGAGTAAAATTGTCAATTTGATAAAATATAAACTAATTTGACAAAAATAAATGTCAAACAAATATTTTTGAATTTTTAAAAATTATTTCAACCTACTAAAAATAAAATTATGTAGAATTGATAAATCTTTTAAACATTTATTTATTTTTTTTACCAAATTAATTTTTATTATGTGTATGGATGATGATCATGTAAAATTAATTTTAAAAAATTAATCATGTAATTTTTATTAATTTTATATAATTTTATCATTGGTGGATAAAAAAAAATTTTAAAAATTAAAAATATTTTTTTGACATTTATTTTTGTCAAATTAATTTATATTTTATCAAATTGACAATTTTACCCTTGAAAAATCTAATAATATTTTCAATTATCCTCATTTGGAACAAGATTAAAAATTTAGGATCAAATGTGCCAAAATTAAAAAGTCATAAGTCAAAGTGACACAAATTCCTAACTATAAAGACTATTAGTGTAATTAACCCCAAATATAAAGTGAGCAGAATTGCTTGGGTCAACGGGTTCATCCCCCGAAAGATATTGTCAAATAGAGAGTTTAATTAAGACCACGCATCTATTTGTTTGGTTTGAGTTTTTTTTTAAGAGAAATGCTAGACGTTCCAAATTTTTTACTAAATAAAGGATCAAATGTCTCACATGGGTGTGGAGCCCACAAAATTGCAGACCCCACACCCATATGAGACATTTAGTCATTTGTTTGGTAGAAAATTTGGTGTCCCTAGCATTTTTGTTTGTTTTATTGATTTTTTTTATATTTTTGTCATTTTTTTTACTTTTTAGATATATGAAGATTAGATATATCTAAAAAATTTAAAAAAAAAAAAAGGTTTAACTAAAATATGAAGAAAAAATATTCACTACAGAAAACGAAAATCTGGAAAAAAAAAATGCATACATATTTTTGTTTGAATTTTCGTTTGTTTTAAGTGCCTTTTTAATTATTTTAGTCAATTTATTTCATTTTTTAGATGCATTTTGATTAGGTACATGTAAAAAGTAAAAAAAAAAAATGATTAACATATTAAAATTATTTTTTAAAAAATCAAACCAAACAGACACTAAGGCGTTTTAGATATAACTTATAAATTGACTTTTTTACTTATTACGAAGAGACGAGCAAAAAACGTAGATAGATAAGGAAAATGATCCAGAGCTCGAAACTCTGTGGCTCGAAACGATTCTAAACTATTAATTTTAATACTTTTTTCCTTTCAAGCAAAGGAGCTCTGCACAAAACTCAAGCAAAGGAGCTCTGCACTCTCACATCTCTCTCTCGCTCTCATCCCTCTCATCCCTATCATCTCTGGTCGAAGGAGGAATCACTCTCACCTCTCGAGCCAACTCATCCCCTCTCATTCGACAGATCTCTGACGAAGGACGACGGACGACGGACTCTGACGAAGGACGAACGACGACGGACTCTGACGAAGGATGAACGACGACGGACTCTGACGAAGGACGGCCTGCAACAACGAACGACAGACGAAAAGGAACCTGAGGTAAACCTAAAATCGCAAAGCTAGGGTTTACGTTTGGCTTCAATTTGTGTAGAGAAATTAGTCGATTTGGCTTGCAATTTGTGATAAGGTTCAATTTGTATAGAAATTAGTCGATTTGGCTTGCAATTTGTGATAGGGCTTGGGATTTGAAATTAACTTGTGATGTGCTAGGGTTTGGTTTTGCTTTCAAATACACATCTGTTTTACGTTTGGCCTTGAATTTGGTTTTGTTTCAAATACACATCTGTTTAGCTAGCTTTCCTTGATCCCCTTGGAAGGAAAAGAATCAATGAAGGCTCTTTATGAATACATATGTTTAGATACTAATACATGTAATCAATTGAATCAATGAAGTAATCCCTTATGTGTGTAATCGATATCTTAATCAACAGTTCTCACTCCATATCTATCTCTATGAAGGCTTTAATTTGGTTGTGCTTCAATAGTCACACATTTGATTTCAAATTTGCTTCAACAGTTACACATCTGCTTTCAAATTTGCTTCAAATATGTGAAATTATAAACAATCAAATCAATTGTTCATGGTCAAATGTAATCTGTCTTCTTCAATCTAATCTGTCTTCTTCATGTTGAAATCTAAAATCTGTGCTCAAATCAAATGTTTGAATACTTGTATAAATCTGTCTTCAACTGATGGCTTCTTCTTCTACTACTGATAATAGCAAATTACAGAACTATGGCTTCTTCTTCTACGAATAATAGTAACATAAGATTAAAAGCAAGATTATGTCATTGTGGCCGAACTGCGGCGATGTATATTGTATGCACGAATGACAACGGAAACCAAGGACATTTGTTCTTTGTTTGCCCTTTGAAATATGTAAGTATCGATTATACAATTTGATGTTTTACTGTGTACAAAGTTATTTATGTGATTTGATTAACTAATTTTTGTGCATATTAGAGTCATAAAGAACACTGTAACTACTTTAAATTCGTGGATGAGGATGATGATGACAGTAGCTCCACAATCTATTCCACTGTTCGACCTCGGAACGCTATAAGAACAGAAGAATTCAATGATATAAGGACAAAGCTTTGTGAGATGGACAATGAATATGGTGCAAGGCTGCAAAGAATAGAGAACTTCAAAATTATGATTTATGTCATTGTTTTTTTGGTCTTTTTGCACTTTATCATGTAAATTTCATGATTGTAACCAAAAACTTTTGTCGTATTTTGTATGTTTTTGTACTTAATGATGTAAATTACCCAAAAATCTTCATTCGTATTTTGTATCTTCTTGGACTTAATGGTGTAAATTTCTTAGTCCACAAAAATCTTCAGAGTATGTAACCTAAACTTGGTTTTTATAACATGAATTGATTTCTATTGTCTTAGTGCTGTAATGTGAGGATATAAGTTGTCCATGGACATAAGTTTCCAATTCCATTTGTTCCTAAGCAGCCAATGCTAAGAAAAAATGGAGGTTCTGGTGACCAATATAGTACTGGTGAGGCCCATCAAATGTCCAAGGCCAAAAGGGATGTTCAAATTTTGGCATTGGATTGAATTCTCCTCATCACATGTTTAATCTTAAAATTGGCATTGGTTTTGAATGTACTATTATGTGGTACTTCACCAAATCAACACTGGTTATCACATTCAGCATCAGCTAAACCATTCCAGTGCTAATGAAAGAACTGATTAGGAGATCTTCAATTCTTCAAATAGCCTTTTCAATAAATCAAAATAGGAGGCAACATGATTCTGTAGCCTTGTAAGACCAATGCCATGTAAAAATATTTCAAAATTGGCAAGGTTAACATTAAAAAATGGCACATAATTTAGAAGCGATCAACAAAATAGGTCATGTAGCTAGTAGGATCGGATAACAACTGTTAAGCATATGAACACAACTATATAATAAAGATAAAAGCACATACTCCAAATACTTAAAGATGCATGCAAGAGTGATATATTCCCGTATTAATAACATCAGATCTGTTCTTTGTGATGCAAATAATTTTAGGATGATCTATCCTCAAATGGGTCCCCAACTGTCTCAGTTAGGCAATTTGGGAATTGGCATCAACCCACAATTCACACAACAGTAGGCAGGAAAACCATATGCACAGTCATCTCGACAGCATCAAAAGTAGAAGCATACAACACTTGCTCAAGTAAATGAAAATCAAACCAGACCCACAATAGCATAGCATAATTTCACCTAAGACAAGCCCATCATAAAATTAAGAGAATATCATAAAATTAATGAAATCAACACCAACAGTGCACAGCTGCATAGAATCTGAGTTACACCTTGGATTTTACAAATCAAAATCAAGTCATACGATTACTAGTGCAAAACTAAAACAAAAATTGGGCATTTGGATCCGCATCTATATTGTTCGCTTGAGTATGAGAGGTGCTTCCAATATTGTCCGCCATTTGCATTGTGCTAACCCGTGCCTATAAAAACAAAGTACATATTTCAAATAGTAACCACAAACATATTGACCAATCTAAAATTTAATTCATTGTTATAATATTTGCACTCAGTAGTTGTTTACATACTGTGAAAATGATTAAAATTGCTATTATACTGTTTAAGGTATCTGTTAAAAGGTTTGCATACTGTGAAAATGATTGAAATACTAGAAGGTGAACAATTTCAGTAGCTGTTAGGTTGGCATTAGGCAATCCAGATGTTGAAATTTCTCATAAATTTCTCTGCAGCTTGAGCATGATCAAAGGTCACATTATAAGGCACAAAAATTTTACTGTTAAGGTATATGTGGATGATTAACTTGAACAAATAAATCTGAATCTCAAACAATGCATGTGAAAGAATAAATAAATCCAAATTTGTTTTTTTAAATAATAGTAGATAGTGTGAAGGTATCACATTATAAGGCACAAATTTTTTTTTTTAATAATCTCAGACAATGTGTTCTTTAGAAAGATTCAGGGTACATAAAGATTTGTTTGCCATAGCAGATTTATTTATTTATTTCTTTAGAAAGATTCAGGGTACATAAAGATTTTTTAATAATCTGGCAAATTAATCAGATAGTGTGAGTTTATTTATTTATTTATTTTTTAGACAATGAATCTGAAAAAAAAATCCTCAACTAATACAGCAATGGAAGACATGGCAGTAAATCCAATCTGCTAATTTGTTTTTGGGTACCTCTTATTTTCACAATAATGTTATTTTCATTGTGAATCACATCTGTTATTGAATGAAAACTTTCGAGCAGATTGGATTTATGATAGACCAATGGATGTGATTCACAGAGTAACCAATGGAAGAGCAACCACAGAGTTTTGAGCTCTGAATCATTTTCCTAATTTTATGATAGACCAATGGAAGAGCAACCATGGCAGCCACAATCATCTTAGGTAGCTGTCATGGCATCCACAATGACAGAGCAATGTTTGAAAGGGAAATACCTTATCCACAACTCAAGCAAACTTCCTCCTCTTCCACCCCGATGAAAATGCAGCGGCAGCGGCACAAGCTAGGTCGTAGATATTGCTCCTGTATCTCTTCTCTACTCTGTTCTTTGCTTCTCTTTTTTTTTTGGTTTTGTTTTGAAATGAAATGAAAGGGGTGTATGTACCCAGTGGCTACAGCAGCGCAACAAGTGAGTAAAACGCAATTTCGAGCCCTTTCGAGCCAAGCACGTTCGAGCTACATAGCGGTTCCGCCCAAATAAATCAATAAATCAATAAAATAGCTTTCTTACATGTTGTCAAAAAAGACCTAAGGGGCCGTTTGTTTTGAGAGGTAGGTTGGGTGGAATTGTTAGTAAGGGGAGTGCTAGTGAAGAGATTAAAAAAATTGTGTTTATTTGATAACCAGTGGACTAGCAATAGTTCTTGTTTGTTTTGAGAGATAGGCATTAGATTAATCATATAAAATTTCACAAATATCCTTATTACATTACTATCAAATTTGGGCTTATACCAACTAATAATAAATGCATTACATATTTTAATATTAAAAATATATTTTATAAATATTAAAATTAGATTTCATAAATATATATATATATATATATATCTTTTTGGTACTATTTTATTTTTTAATATAATTGTTTTTGGTATAAATATTATTATACTATTATATTTTTATATTAAAAATTATTTTTATATTAAATTATTTTGATATAAAAAATGGTGGAGTAACAAATGGTGGAATAATTAAAAAAAATAGAGAAAAGACCATATTAATAAAGTAGACTAAGTAAATTAGGTAGGATAATAAAGGGCAAAATAGTAAATCTCTTTCAAATCCTAAGAGATTGTTTTTCTAATATCATCTCCTATGGGGGAGTACTAATCACGTCCATAGAGATCTATCGTAAACCTTCTGAATCCCCTTTCTCTTTTTACAAATAAACATAATATTAGTAGATGTCACATCTATCTTAAATCCTAATCCAATCCTATAACCCAAAACAAACAGATCTTAAAATGAACTCCACGAGAACAAAAGTACTTATTTCCTTCCAAAAAAATGTAAGCAGAATTATCAAGCAAGTGTCTGCATAAAATCTTGTTCATATTTTCTCCTTTTAAGATGCAACTATAAGTCCCATTTTTTTTTTCCTTTTTCTTTTTCTTTTTCTTTTTTTTTTTTGAAATATAGGAGTTGATTTTAGCATATTTTATCAATTTATCTTCAAAAAGAGTTGATTTTAGTATATTTTATCAATCTATCCATTTTAGGATATATACGACATTTAATACTTATGTTTGGGGACCGATTAATTAGTTCAAAAAATTTAAAAATAAAATTAATACAAAATGTGTGGGGATATATTTTCTGAGTACCAACATGTAACCAAGGTGACGCCGACGTGTCAGCCGAAGTGCCACGTGTCCTGATCGTGATGCCGAGGTGATCTCGGCTAGGCCGAGGTTTTCTTCGAAGATATCGAAATCCGAGATAAGCGGATAAATGACAAGAGTCCTAGAGTAAGGAAGGACTTCAGCCTGGATAAGGATAAAGCTCTTAGAGAGTTTATCTTTATCTATTAAAGAGTCCAAGATAAGCACTGAGCAGAAGTCCATTGAAGCTAGGCTTCTATAGGGATTAAGATTGAGTTAACTATAAAAGAGAGGCACCCCCATGGGTCTAAGGTATGTAATTTATATTCTGAGCAGTGTGTTAAGCACTTGATTTATCTTTGAGAGATAACTGACTTGATCGTCACAGTGCCCCCGGGTGGACAAACCACCACCGGAATCTCTTCTTTCTGTTGTAGATCAATCAAGCCTCATCTATTCTGCTAAGTGCTCTCCAGCTGAATCAGTTGGCAGTGTGGTCAGAAATTCACTCACACAATTTGGCGCCGTCTGTGGGAAAGAAAGGAGAATAGATGGCCAGCGACGGACAGAAGGATAAGGTTGGGGATGAAACCCCTGCTGGGAACGGTAAACACGTTGATCCTAATATGGAGGAAGATGGTTGCAACGAAGAGACTTAGAACCAGAATCATGGAAAGAAAGACGTCGGCTAGGATGGCGACGTGCCAAAGAAACCAGATCGAAGTGGGTATTACAATGAGGACGACCTCCAGGTATGGAAGGATAGATGCCTGTGAAGGGACGAAGAGGTGAAAGAGATAGCGAACAAATTGGCAGACCTGCAATCGGTCGTCAATTTTATAATGCAAAACAACATCATGCAGCCACCGTTCACGCTGCAAGACACGCCGATTCCAGAGGCCAATGCCTAGAAGGGACGGTAGAAAACAATCCCTATAGCCTCCCAGCACACCAGGAGTGAAAGACACTCTCACCGGCCTTCATGGGAGGTCGGGCGAGGAGAGTCGAAGAGGGAAGAATCTCAAAGGACATATTGCACCAAGGAGGCAGACCCCAAAGAACATTGGCATGTTCAAAGGCAGGCGTTGTGCTTCGACACAACTAATGGAGAAAGGTCGAAGAGGGCTCACAACGAAGCTGAAAGTAGTGCACCAAAAAAATTGAAATCAGGAGACAGCCGAGCTCCTGGGCAGACAAAGGAGGACTTGAGAGATTACCTCAAGAGGAAGCAACAAGATGCTGAGGTAACCTCCCCTATTAAGCCAAAAACACCATTCTCAGCAGAGTTGGACAAATTTGAGGCCCCAAAAAGATTCAGTATGCCGAGGTTCCAGATATACGACGGAAAGTTAGACCCCAACTTTCACGTCGGATTATACCTGAACTCGATGGCACTATACACTGGGAACGAGCTGTTGCTCTGCAAGGTGTTCCCCTCATCCTTCGGGGAGATTGCATCAGATTAGTTTCACAAATTGCCAAAAGGGAATGTGAAGACCTGGGAAGGCCTGGCCGAGATGTTTGTGGCCAGATTCGTGACAAACAAACTACAGCCATTAAGGGTAGATGCTTTGATGGCTCGGAGAATCAGCAAGGATGAAGGCCTTAGGGCTTACGCAAAAAGGTACTATGAAGTGTTCAACCGAATACCCGAGTACAATCAAGAGGTGGCGGTCGTATCTTTCAAGAACGGCCTAAAAGATGACTATCCACTACGAAAGTCTTTGGCAAAGACATTCCCAAAAAGCATGGAAGAGCTCATGGCCAGAATTGAAAAGTATACCAGAGCCGAGGAAGACACGTCAAGAACGAAGGCGACAAAACAAGAGAAAGGAAACGGCTCACCGAAGCGAGGCTGAGGTAACAATAGATCCAACAAGCAAGAGACAGGACTGAGGGCTGCACAGGCAATCACAACTGTGTTCCGAATCCCAATTCACAAAGTCTTGGATAAAATTCGATCCCAGCCCTATTTCAGAGCGCCAGTTAGGGTGCCAGGAGAATTCTTGGGAAAAAGCCTTGGTAAGCATTGTGCTTACCATAATGAGGATGGGCACCTAACTCAGGGTTGCGGAGCCCTGAAGACACAACTAGAAGACCTGGTAAGGCAAGGCCACTTGAGGGACCTTATAGATGAGGCCAGGACAAGGGAAAAGCAAGCAAGATTGCCTCAAGCACCAGCAACTCCACCCCCCCAGCACAACAACCGCAGGCAGGAGGACCTCGGGTAATTAATGTAATTCACTCGAAGGTCAACGAAAACGAAATACGGGGGAAGACCCAGAAGGTAAAGCACTTGCAGCACGTGTACCAGGTCGGGGAGACACGACATCGGGCCGAGGAGTGCCAGGGACCAGTAGTGTCCTTTACTGAAACCGACCTTGAGATGGTACAGCATCCACATAACGATGCCTTGGTAGTATCCCTCCAGGTTGGGGAGTGTCAAGTGAAGTGCATCCTGATTGACCAAGGCAGCTCCTGTGACATCATGTATGTTAGATGTTACAAGAAGCTTGGCCTTCACCCAGACGATATGGAGCAATCTAATGGCCCAATGGTCAGGTTCAATGGAACGCCGACATGGCCACTAGGAGCAGCAAGCTTGGAGGTGTAGGCTGGCACCAGGAAGATAAAAATAGAGTTCACCATAATCAACACACCCTCCCCTTACAATGCTATTATGGGAAGGCCATGGTTGCATGCAATGAGGGTTGTTCCCTCAACATTGCATTAACTATTGCGGTTCCCAACAGAGCATGGGATAGAGGAGGTCAGAGGAGATCAGCTGCAGGCAAAAAACTGCTCCATGGCAGCAATGAAATCCACCTGTAACATACGAGAACCAAAGAGGGCAGAGATCGAAGACGAGAACGTGAAGGTCCTAGAGGACGTCGGCAAGGAGCCAGCTGAGAAGAGTGAAAAAGCACTGAAGAAAATCCTCGTCCAGTAGGGGGATGAAGAACGCTTCTTTCTTCTCGGCTCGGGCTTAGCTGAAGAAGAGGAAAAAGAGTTGGAGGCTTTCTTGAGAGCAAACATTAAGGTGTTTGCCTGGATGCCTTACGAAATGCCTAGCATTGACCCCGAGGTCACTTGCCACAAACTGAACGTAGACAGGTTGGCCAAACCTGTAATCCAACGAGCAAGAAGACCGACATTGATGCACGTTGAAGTAGTGGATAAGGAAGTAGACAGGCTACTGGAAGCCAAAGCCATTCGAGAGGTAGATTACCCGACTTGGCTATCAAATACAGTGGTAGTAAAGAAAAAGAATTGTAAATAGAGGGTCTGCGTGGACTTTACCAGCCTAAACAAGGCCTGTCCCAAAGACAGTTTTCCTTTACCCAAGACTGACCAACTGGTGAATGCCACTTCAGGGCATGGAAAGATGAGCTTCCTAGATGCCTATAGAGAATACCATCAGATAGCCATGTACCCCCCAGATGAAGAGAAGACTGTGTTTATTATCCTAAAATGGCTGTATTGCTCCAAAGTGATGCCTTTTGGGTTGAAAAACGCAAGAGCAACTTACCAGAGATTGATAACCAAGATGTTCAGACACCTGATTGGCCGAACGGTGGAAGTTTACATCGATGATATGGTCATGAAGACCAAGGAACCTGAAGGTTATTTGGCCGACCTAAAAGCAATCTTTGACATCCTTAAAACATATCGGCTCCGACTCAATGCGTCAAAGTGTGCATTTGGAGTCGGATCTGGTAAGTTCTTGGGATACCTGGTTACCAGAAGGGGCATTGAGGCCAACCCAGATCAGATCAAGGCCATCCTAGAGTTAAAGAGCCCGACGTCGACAAAACAGGTGCAGATGCTGACTGGAAGGGCTGCAGCCCTAAATAGGTTCATAAGCAGAAGCTCAGACAAATGCAAACCTTTCTTCAATTTAGTGAAGAAAGCCACAGACTTCTTATGGACCGAGGAGTGCGAAGCCGCTTTGGCCGACTTGAAGAAGTATTTGACAATAGCTCCAGTTCTTTTAAATCCAGAACCTTGAGAGGAACTGTTCCTGTACTTGGCAGTTTCGAAACATGCGGTAAGCACAGTGGTAATCCGAAAAGAAAAAGGGGAACAAAGGGTTGTTTACTACGTGAGCAAAACCCTGGCTGACGCAAAAACCAGGTACTTACCCCTAGAGAAGTTGGCATTGGCTTTAGTAATGGCTTCAAAGAAGCTGAACCATTACTTTTAAGCCCATAAAATTGTGGTGCTAACTGAACACCCTTTGAAGTCCCTGTTGCAGCAAGGAGATCTGACAGGAAGAATAGCCAGATGGGCGGTGGCCCTGGGCCAGTATGACCTGGAGTTCAGACCCAGAACAGCAATCAAAGGCCAAGTTTTGGCCGACTTCGTGGCCGAGTTCACGCCAAAATCCATTATACATCGGGCTCCATTTAGTCGAGGTGAACAATGTCCAAACAAGCAAGAAGGAGCCCAACTGAGGGTAACAGAACAAAGGAAGGAGGAAAAACTAAGACCCTGCAGCATTTACATCGGCGACTCCTTTCAACTGTTTGTCGACGGGAGTTCAAACCGACAAGGAGCGGGGGCAGGAGTAGTACTGGTATCTCCAGATGGACAGATATTAGAACAGTCCATTCGTTTGGGATTCAAGGCCTCAAACAATGAAGCAGAGTATGAAGCACTGATTGCAAGACTGAAACTGGCAGTAGTAGTAGAAGTAGATGAGGTAATAGTCTTCTGTGACGTTCGGCTTATAGTCAACCAGACAACAGGCGCGTTCGCAACCCGAGATGAACGTATTTCGACATACGCAAAGGAAGTAGGCAGGTTGGTGTCCTTATTTCAGAATTACCGACTACAGCAGGTCAACCGAGATAACAACAGTCACGCCGATACCCTGGCCAACCTGGCTAGTGCAATACAACCTAGAAAGGCAAAGACGATAATGGTTGACTACTTGTCGAGCCCGAGCATCGAACCACCGACCACAGAGCATGAAGCAATGTGTGTGGACATGGGACCAAGCTGGATGGACGCAATAATAGCATTCTTGAAAGAAGGAAAACTGTCAGATGATCACAAGGAGGCACACAAGATCAGACTGAAGTCACCAAGATTCAGTCTAACAGTAGAAGGACATCTCTACAGAAGATCCTTCATTGGACCCCTTTTGAGGTGTGTACATCCTTCACAAGTTGAAGATTTTTTATACGAAATACATGAAGGAATATGTGGAAGCCACGCAGGGGGCAGATCACTTGCCCACAGGGCCATTACCCAAGGGTATTGGTGGCTCTACATCCAGAAAGATGCAGAAGCCTATGTCAGAAAGTGTGAGAAGTGCCAATAGTTTGCACCACTGATACACCAACCAGCAGCAGACCTGAACCCAGTATCCAGTCCTTGGCCGTTTGCCCAATGGGGCATGGATCTTGTTGGAAAACTGTCCCAAGCAACTGGGCAAAGGAAGTACCTGCTGGTAGCAACAGATTACTTCACCAAATGGATAGAAGTTGAACCCCTTGCCAAGATCCGAGATGTAGACATAAAGAACTTCATATGGAAAAACATCATCACCAGATTTGGGATTCCAAGAGCAATAGTTGCCGACAATGGAACACAATTTGACAGTAAGCTAATCAAGAGCTTCTGTGCAAAATTCAAGATCAAGAATTATTTTTCAATCCCAAGTTTTCCTCAAAGTAATGGACAAGCAGAAGCATCCAACAAAGTTATCTTGAATGGGATAAAGAAGAGGCTGGAGGCAGCAAAAGGAAAGTGGGTAGACGAACTACCAAGTGTACTCTGGGCATATCGAACTACGCCGAGAAGATCAACTGGGGAATCCCCATTTTCCATGGCTTATGGCACAGAAGTAGTCATTCCTCTAGAAGTTGGCATCCCAGGAATCAGAACCCAGGGAGTAGAGAATGAGACTAATGATGTATTATTTACCCAAGATCTGGATCTGATAGAAGAAAGAAGGGAGAAAGTTACAATTCAGCTGGCGGCCTACCAGCAGCAGCTTGACAGGGCTTATAATAAGAAAGTTAACCCAAGGGAGTTTCAAGTCGGCGACCTCGTCTTGAGAAAGATTGTCGGCAATAAGAATGATCCCAGAGAGGGCAAGCTTGGCCCAAATTGGGAGGGACTCTATAGAATCATCTCGGTACTAGGCAATGGGGCATATCGGCTTGAAGATAATGAGGGCAAAGAGTTTCCAAGGCCTTGAAATACTTGCAATCTGAAATTTTTCTATCATTAGATTATCATGTTCTTTGTTATTTGCTGAAGTAATAAATAAACTTCTAGCTTGATTTTTCACACTTGTGACTGATAAGATAGTTGATATTTCTAGAATACATGCATAATGAGAACCTAAGTGGAACTTAAGTTCACATTAGGGGGCAGAAAGTTGGAAAATGGTTCCTGGCAAGATAAAATATACAAGCTAAAATTAGTTTAACACTTGTTCAAATTTGTGAAAAATTTACAAGTTGAAGTTAAACTAAGGTTATGTCTAACACTTGTTGAAATTTGTGAAAAATTTACAAGTTGAAGTTAGACCGAGATCATGTTTAACACTTGTTGAAATTTGTAAAAAATTTACAAGTTGAAGTTAAACTAGGGTTATGTCTAACACTTGTTGAAATTTGTGAAAAATTTACAAGTTGAAGTTAGACCGAAATCATGTTTAACACTTGTTGAAATTTGTGAAAAAAATTTACAAGTTGAAGTTAAACTAAGGTTATGTCTAACACTTGTTGAAATTTGTGAAAAATTTACAAGTTGAAGTTAGACCGAGATCCTATTTAACACTTGTTGAAATTTGTGAAAAATTTACAAGTTGGAGTTAAACTAAGGTTATGTCTAACACTTGTTGAAATTTGTGAAAAATTTACAAGTTAAGGCCAAGGTTGTATTAAACTAAGTACTTATGTACTTGCTGATGTAAACCGTTGGTGGGTGTAGCCGAGGTATTTCACCCCGAGAAAATTACACAGTTAAAGTGTGCATTGAAGATATGCAAAATATTCTAAGTATGGAATCATACAAGAACAGCAAAGAGAAGACAAAGATACAAGCATTTAGGAAAGGAAGTTGTATAAACATTCAAAAGATGACATGTTGGCCAAATTGTTCCACAAAGAAGACAAACAAAAGTACAAAATACAAAGGAAAATGACATCAAAATTAAGACTCTTCGGCAACACCAGATGGTTGGGTTTAAAGTTCAGAAGATTGCTGGGAGGACATCTCGACAGCCTTCTCAGCCGCGAGCTCGGCATCTATTTCTTGAAGGGTTTGATCGAGGCTCTTGCCAGCGAGAGGCACGTCCGATGATGCCTTCTTAGGAGTAGCATCCTTGGGAACCTCCTCACCCTCCTCATCTTGAGTCAAGTCCAGGACTTGCTCATTTGGAGTGGGGGACTTGGCCCTAGCAGCTTCCTTTGACTTTCTCACCAAAGCTTCCTCCTCAGACTCAGAGTCGTCGTCGGATTGGCTTGGAGTTGGAGAGAATGGCAGGACAAGGACGTCGGTGTTCCTGAGGGGGGAGTCCTCGAGGATTTCAAGCTTTTTCAGTAAAGCCATCCAACCAAGGGTAAAACCCTTGTTGTATGCATGCTTCACTTGACGTTCGTAGTCCGCCGTGACATCAGCTACCCCCTCATTGTATCCCTTCTCATCGGCAGCCTTGAGCTCGGCGTCTTTAGTGGCCAAGGCGTCTTGGAGTTCCTTTTGGGCCTCGGCTGTTTTATCCTCGGCCTCTTTCTTCTGGGCCTCAAGGACCTTGTTTATGGCCTTGGCGGCATCCGTTTTTTCTTTGGCATCATCTTTTGCTTTGACAACAGCCTCAGCCTGGTCTGCCAAAGTCGTCATTTTTTATTTCAAATTTTTATTAGTCTTTTGCAGACTAGTAGCCTCCCTAGTCTTGTCGGCCAACGCCTTCCTTGTCTTAAAAGATTGCATTGAGAAGGAATGGGCGTACTGGATTGCTTGAAGAAAAATGGACAGAGCATAAATTATTGGAAAATTTTCTAAGTATGAAAAATAGAAAGAAAGAAAAAAATTATCGAATAAAGAGACTTACTTGAACAGAGCGCTAAAGCATCAGAGCAAAGTTTTCATACTCGCTCATCCCGACGTTTCGGTCGAGATCGCCAAGAAGCAGCAGAGCAGTACTAAGAGCGACGCCGACATTAATGTCGTCGGCACTATCGCCAGCCCTCACTGGCCTGTCTTCCAGAGCAATTTGGAGGGCCCAGGGGGAGTCAGACCTCATGGAGCCCAAAGCTGTTGTAGAAGACGACCTCGACTTCTTTGATCTCGTGGACTCAGATGGTTGGGCCTCGGCGGGCCTCTTCTCGGCAGCAGAAGGGGTTTTCTCGCTCGAAGCCAATTTGGAAATTGGCAAGGTGTCCTCAGTATCAACCTGAGTCACCGTTGCCTTTGGCTGAGCCTTCTTTATCCTTTTTTGTTTCAGCTTTGGCTGAGATGGTGCTGGTTGAGCATCAAACGAGTCAGGAATGTTGGCCAAAAGATCCTTAGCGACGGCATTTTGGTAGCCCATCTCAGCAGCAAAAGCAGTTCGGCGTCGTCGACGGCGTTGAGATGGTGGGATCAGATATGGAGCCGAGGTTGACGGCTACTCCGCTGGATCAGAGGTCGATCCTTGATCTAGCCGAGATGTGGAGGCAGCTTGAGGAGTTGTGGCAGAAGGGGGAGATTGGCTTTTCTTCCTCTTTGGAACGTCGGGGAGTACTGATTTGTAGGTTGGGATAAAGTTGAGTACCAAGGGGGCTCTGCGCTTGTGAACTGGCAGATTCAGTAGCTGCTTCAAATCCTTGCTGGGGAAGAAGGACTTCCAAAAGCCCTTTGGTGGCTGAGGAAGAACTTCAAAAAAGAAGAGCACAAACCTTAGAACATACAAGAAGAATAAGTCTTAAACTGGTTGAAAAAGTAAGTCTATGTAAAAATTGACCCTTACCATTACCCTCTACAAAAAATGTTCAACTGAGAGGATAGAGGTGGAGGTCCTCATCTGGAGCAAACTCCCAATTGCCCGAGACGTTGAAATAATCGTCTCCGGCACCCTTGTTTGAATCTGGGAGGTCCTTTGTCATGACCCGAACCCGCCCCCGTGGGTTAAGGACACAACCGGCCAGTAATCATGAGTCTACCTACGGCCTCAAACCGAACCAAAGGTATTTTAACAGAGTTAATGGGGGCCAAACGGAAGCAAATTTAAAACTTTGTCCATAGAGCTGTGCTTAAGTGCACACCATAACATTCCAAACATTTATATGTTAATAACTCACATCAGAATATATATTAGCACAAAACGTTGTACATATATGATCATACAGATTTAAATCAGTCAAACCCAAGACTTATATACAAAAATGGTCCGATATTTTCACCAACAAAACAAAACTATAAACAGAGGACAAAAGGGCGAAGATGGTCTCGTGCGTGAGACGTTTGGGCTGACTCCTCAAACTCTGACTGTTTCTCACAATTTCACCGGGGCTGGTTTTGGACGTCCCTTGGCTCACCTACATGTACATGAATGAGCGTGAGCGAATGCCTAGTGAATAATATCAATTAAAGAAAATACATAGGCAATCATTGAAACAGTTACAGCAAACGGCCTTTGGCCCAATCATTTATATCTATCGGCCTTTGGCCCAATCATTTATATCTATCGGCCTTTGGCCCAATCGTTTATGTCAGTCGGCCTTCGGCCAGTCATTCATGTCAATCGGCCTTCGGCCCAATTATTCATGTCAATCGGCCTTCAGCCCAACCATTCGTATCAATCGGCCTTTGGCCTAATCATTCGCATCTATTGGCCTTCGGCCCAATCATTCGTTTCTATCGGCCTTCGGCCCAATCATTTGTATCTATCGTTGTCCACCATTCAGATTAATGAACTTACAAAACTTACATATAAGTAAACAATTGGACAACAGTATATTTCAAATATCTTGTTAAGATATTACTCACAGTGATCGGTAGAGCTCGACCCTACACATTCCATGAACACAAAAGGGTCACTAACAATTCAATCCGTTCTAAATTCACATTTTCCTCTTTAGGTTTTATTCTTATCTCTTTAACTCATTTACAATGTTTAACACATGCCTAAGAGTGCTTGCAAGTGAAAGAGAACGGAAAACGAAACACAGAATGCGAAAATAAAATTTCAGAAAACAAGGTCCCCACTCGAGCGTGGACTCCCCCGCTCGAACGAACCCTTAAGGCCTGCAAAAGTACTGGTTGCATAAAAAATAAGCTCGAACGTGAAATAAGGCGCTCGAACGGAAGGCCTGTCTACAAAGCTCCCGCTCGAGCAGACACCAAGTCTGCAAAAAGTACTGGGAGCACGTAATTTACGCTCGAGCGGAGGTTCTCCCGCTCGAGCGAACCTCAAAATTCTGGAAAATCCAGAATGTGTTCTTGAGCTCTCTCTCAACATTCAAACCAACATTTCTCGCATTTATGGCTCCAACCTCACATATTCTTGTACTAACATGGTATAAACACTAAAACACATCATCATGGAGCTCAATTTCATGAATCAAACACATGCATGCCCCAAATTGACACCAAACTCAATTCCAATATACACATTCATGCATCCAAAGCTCTTATCTTTATAAATTGTACATGCATGTGATGTATTGCTCCAATTTTCAACTTAGATGACACAAATGGTGATTATACATGAGCTTTAACCAAAATCCTACATGGATCATGTATTTTAAGCTCAAACATGCAAATTCAAGCAATTACATACATGCGTGCACACATGGGTCTTTAATAAAACAAAATCAAACTAATTCATGTTCTTGACCCTCATTCAAACTTGAATTCACAAGATGATAACTAAAAACACATGAATTACTTGCCAAGGAGCTTTAATCTTCACAATCTATGGCAAATTCTTGAGTTATCTTCAAGAGTTTCAAAGTTCAAGAGCAAAACTTGCACAATTCTTCTCTCTCTCTCTCTCTATAGCCGGCCTTCACACCCTCTCCATGCCTATCTCAGATTTTTGAGTTCAAAAAGGAGCAAAGTGAGTGTATATGGCCATATAAAAAGTCCCACTAATGCTTATTTAATAATATTAAATAGTTGGGCACTAATTCACCAATTTAATCAACTTAATTTGATCCAAATCAATTTTCAATTAAATTTCACCGTAGGCTCTAAAAATTATGCCAATCACAATGGCGTAATCAATTTTGAGTTCTGTGGCCGATAAGACCTTCAATTTAATTTTCGAAACGGAAAAATCAAACAGATATTCCTATGGTGAACAGATAGAAATTTAAAACCACATAATGGCACACAAAATCATATCAAACACATACTCATATTCAAAATAAGGACCAATTAACATAATACGGGACAGGGGTATTACATCAGCAATGATCTTGTACTCGGTAGACCTCGGCTTAAGGTAGAAGACATGGCCTTTTTCCGATTTCAGGCGACATATGGTGTAGCAGTATTGAATATCGGCCAAAGTCACCCTAGCGTTCTGTTGTTTTGCTAAAGCTATTATACCATTGATAACTCGGTAAGAGTTAATGGCAAGCTGCATCGGGTTTAATTTGTAGAAATGAAGAACTTCTCGGAAAATGGTGTCTAAAGGAAACCCAAGTCCACATTCAATAAAGGCAACAACAGGGAAGGGCATGAAGTTCACATCGGCAGGGATGGAAAACTCCCGCCTAAAGTATTGTAATTTGATCAGGGTATCTACTCTATGCTTCCACATACCCATGATGTCGGCTAAACTAGAGGAGA
Organism: Camellia sinensis; assembly: GCF_055761805.1. Taxonomy (NCBI): domain Eukaryota; kingdom Viridiplantae; phylum Streptophyta; class Magnoliopsida; order Ericales; family Theaceae; genus Camellia; species Camellia sinensis. The sequence continues at coordinate 152,764,431 of NC_138970.1, forward strand.
TGGATTTCAGAAGGGAGTGTTCTGGAGGGTTTTAGGGATCTCGGCTAAAGCTTAAAAATACACAGAATCTGTGGGGAATCGTTTCAGTTTTTCCTAAAAATTTATGGGTTCTACAAACAAATCCCAAACCTAGATCTATGGAAACGAAGATTGAAGGCACGAATCTGGAGAAGTCACAGAAAACAGAAAAACAAGAATGTGTTTCAAAACCAAGAACAGTGGTAAACTATCAAGTAAATTGTCACAAAATGTGCACAAGGACGCGAGACCAAGGACAGTGGCAAAAATCAAGTGTGTGAACAGTGTGAATTCAAGAAACAGATGGGGCAAAAACAAAATCATGAGACAAACATGTAGTGGAAAACAAGATACAAGTTGAAATATCAAAGATATAAGCAGGATTACAGAGGCAGAGCAATGGAGTTCAGTAAAGCAAAAAAGAAACTGAAACAAGAAGTTAAATCGGGAAGAAACAGTAACTCACCGAAGAAAATAAGTTGGAGTTGAGTTTGCCGGGATCAAGCGGTAGCCGAAAGCAAGGAAATACAACAGAAGCCTCACCGGAGGAGAGAGTCAGCCAGGTCACAGAAAGCTTCGAGAAAGCAGCAATGGAGGACTTGGGAGAAAAAGCTAGAGAGAGAAAGAACTTCAGAAATAACGATGTAAAGTGAAGAGATGAAGAGAGAAGGAACTGGTTTTGTCAAAAACGTGAAAAGGCGGCGAAAGGAAATTGATGAGCCTAGAACAACGCATTGGTCAGACGGCGCACCCAGACGCAAGACGGCTTACAAGCGCGTCTCAGACACGGTCCAGTGAGGAGAAAACGCGTGGCAGAAATGGTTGGATTATTTTGCGTGACAACTCATACGCGTGAGGGAGCCCTTGGAATTCTTGATTTTATGGGACAGTACCTCGGCCTTGAGGATGATCTCGGTTGAGAAACTTGGACAATCTTGGTTAAAAATTATGAAACCTTGATGAGACAGACTACAGGATCTGGTTATAAGAAGCCGATGTGTTACGACCTCGGTAAATGGATCATACAGCAAGATAGCCGACGTGAACAATATAGGTTCCATCACCTCAGGATGCCAAGGTAATAGAACCTAGGGGCAGTTGTGGGGATATATTTTCTAAGTACCAACACGTGGCCAAGGTGACGCCGACGTATCAGCCAAGATGCCACGTGTCCTGGTCGTGACGCCGAGGTGATCTCGGCTAGGCCGAGGTTTTTTTCGAAGATATCGAAATCCGAGATAAGCGGATAAAGGACAAGAGTCCTAGAGTAAGGAAGGACTTCAGCCTGGATAAGGATAAAGCTCTTAGAGAGTTTATCTTTATCTATTGAAGAGTCCAGGATAAGCACTGAGTAGAAGTTCATTGAAGCTAGGCTTCTATTGGGACTAAGATTGAGTTAACTATAAAATAGAGGCACCCCCATGGGTCTATGGTATGTAATTTATATTCTGAACAGTGTGGTAAGCACTTGATTTATCTTTGAGAGATAACTGACTGGATCATCGGAGTGCCCCGAGTGAACGAACCACCGCCAGAATCTCTTCTTTCTGTTGCAGGTCAATCAGGCGTCATCTATTCTGCTAAGTGCTCTCCAGCTGAATACTGAGTTGGCAGTATGGTCAGAAATTCACTCACACAAAAGGTTAGTTTATTCTCTCTTGTGATTATTCGGTAGAAGTGTTGTTACACGCTATTGGGCACTTAAAACTTGTCAAATTATTTCCAAAAGCATAACAAAGAGTACTAGACCCCACTACTTTAACCAATAAATATCAAATTGGGACACAACATGGATTTGTCCCGAAAGCAAAAAAAAAAAAAAAAAAATTATTTTTTTACATGTTTTTTTTATAAAAAACTAAAAAAATAGCAAAAATACTAGACCCGACTATTGTAACCAATGGATTCACCCAACGTAACGTGGCACCTATATAAACGTAATGTAACGTGACACTTATATAAACGTAACGTGACACCTACACGTAACGTGACACCTACATAAACGTAACGTAATGTGTCACATTACATTTCGGAAACTTAATGAGTTTTTATTTTTTAAAATTGAATGTGAAAATGTTGCTGGTTTATGTTGGTGTCACGTTACATTTCATATAAATATGATATATGGTAACATTTAATTTCCTATATAGAAAATTGAATGTTGTCATAGATCATAGGTGTCACGTTACGTTTATGTAGGTGTTACGTTACGTTACGTTTATATAGATATGATCTATGGTAACATTCAATTTTCTACATAAACGTTACGTTACGTTTGAATGTTACCATAGATCATAGGTGTAACGTTACGTGCAGGTGTTACGTTACGTTTATGTAAATGTCACGTTACGTTACGTTTATATAAATATGATCTATAGTAACATTTAATTTCCTATATATGGTTTTACTATTATTTATGATATTAACAACTATATTGAGAGTAAATGTGTCAACAAACTTCCCACAAGATTTATGAAAACATAAGTTTTTTTTTAGGGGGGGGTGTTTAATGAGTATAGAATTGTTCTGTCCTGTTTATTCGGGTGTTTAATGAGTATAGAATTGTTCTGTCCTATTTATTCAGTTTATTTTTTTTTACATGTCTTTTAATAAAAGCTTTAGAAATTATTAAAAAAATTAATTCTCAATCCATCCTTTAATGTTTGAATTTGTTATTCAAATATAATTACGTTCCATTATATTTTATCCAAAACTTGATATGAAAAATGTCTGAAACCCCTACAAAAATTATCCAATTTAACAAATAGATATAATAATATCAAGTCATACAATCTCATCTTCTCATTTGCCTACCATGTATACGTGGTAAAATAATGAAGTTTGGTTTCTTTTCAGTCTGTGATTAGTTTAGAAAGTGTTATTGAGCTCGTGAAAATCCATCACAGGTTCTATTTTAATAATGTGAACCGTTTAATGTATAAAACTCGTCGAGTATTATATATTTGTAAAAAATTAAATTTGATCAGATATTGATACCTACGTGATTAAATTAGTTTTGTATAAAAAAAATAACCGGTGAAGAAATAAGCGGTTGACAGAAATTTGATATGATAAAATATCTATCGATATCCGATCAATATGATTTTTTACAGACATATAATACTCGACGAGTTCTACACATTGAACGATTCGGATTATTAAAACAAGACCCGTAATGGACCACCACGGGTTCAACAGCACCTTTCAATCCAATCACATACTAGAGGGAATTCGATTCCAAATAATTATTCATTAAAAATGGAGTTCGCTTTTATTGTCGCTTTGTTTTAAGAGAATTTATTAAAAAAATATTTTGTAATTATTTATATCTCAATTAGTCTATAAACTATTTTTATATTCTAATAAATTATATTATTTTAAACATTTAATTCAATAAATTTTAATTCTCCTATTTAACCTAATTTATAGATAATTTTACATATATAAATATTTTTTTGACGCCATAGTAACTTGATGTGCACTATTTTGAATGTTTCATTATCTGAATTTTCACATTAAATAAATTTGACAGTACAAATATTCATATTATAGAACATCCACATTATTAATGTAAACAATAATGTGCACTTTACCTTATTATTATTAAAAATATATTGATAACTATGTCACATATAAAACTTATTAAACATAAAAGAATAATTTGAATGAAAAAATTATTTGAATTTTGCTTATTTACGATATTTTTGACTTTTTATGAAAAATTATATAAAAAAAATAAAAAAAGAAGATATAAATCAAATAAATACACTTATCAAATAGATATACTTAATCATCCCCAAACAGCCCCTAAGTAAAATGGGTGATTATTTAGTAATCTCAAAAATATGATCACATGATGTTTTATAGTAATATCATTAATGAAGAAGATAGAGTATTAATTAAAAAAATAATATTAATTATTTATGTTAGATGATTAGAGATTATAAAAAGACATAATAAATAATAATTGATAAACAATATAATCACATAATACTCTAAAAATATGGCATAATTTTCAAGTAAACACAAATGGGTGCGAAAAAATTATAAATAAATGATTTTTTTTATTACTTCAAGCTTAACTTCTTTGTCATATCATTGTAAATAAATTGAAGGATTTAAATGGTAGGATTTAAATTGTTGTGAATCATGTCCAAACAGTTGTGAATCACCTCCGAACAGTTCTAAAAATCTAACGCTGTGTTTGGATTGAGTTATTTAGAGAGAAAAGAAAATAAATCAAGAGATATGTATTTCTCTTACTTATTTAGATAATTTAAATGGAGAAAAATGAAGAAAAATAGAGAAAAACGGATAGAAACTTAGACTGTGTTTGGAACGTTTTTCAAACTATAGTTCTACCCATTTATTTACATTTGGCGTTTGTTTACGGTTTTCCAAAATTAATTCTACATTCAATTTTGAAAACTGTCTTAAGCGAAAAAATTTGAACTAACCAATCATCCAACCAATTGACTGGAATAGTAATTTTTTTTTTTTTTTTGCAATTGACACATTAATTTTTATATATTTGAAAAAAATATTTTTCTAAATTTTTAAAATTTTTCATGAGTTTTAATAAAATTTCGAATTGTGTATTTGATTATGAGTTGTAAATTTTTATATCAAATATCATATATCACATCAAAAATCTCTCACTCAATTCAAAAAAAAATTCAAAATTCTTTCACCAAACAAATTTTTCACATTAAAATTATAATTCTAAAACTCACAAACTCAAAATATAATTTAGAAAGTTCTACCAAACACAAAAGATAAAAGAAACTAATATTTTCATAATACTATTCCTATAAAAATAAAAAAAATAAAATAATTAAAAATATAAAAAAATTATTTTGATAATATAATATAAAATAATTTATTTTATTTTATTTTCTCTTATGAAATCTTACCAAACAAGAAAAAAAAAATCATAATAATTTCTTTTATTTTATTTTTTATTTATCCAAACAAAAAAAAATCACAATCATGTCTCTTCTCTTCTCTTCTCTTCTAAATTAAGGATATGTCTTCTGTCTAGTGTAGGATCGGATTGGACCGTACTGTTGGGCCCGTGGAGACTCACCACGGGTCTCATTTTGATAATCTGAACCGTTCAATGCGTAGAACTCGTCAAATACTATATGCCTATAAAAAATCACGTTAATCGAATATCGATAGCTATATAATCAAAATCGATAGCTATATAATCAAAACAATTTCGTATTAAAAAAAATTAGACGATGAACAAATTAACGGTTGACATAAAACTGTTTTGATGACATAACTATCGATATCCGATCAACGTAATTTTTTACAAGCATATAGTACTTGACGATTTCTACACATTGAACGGTTCAGATTATCAAAACAGAACCCATAATAAATCCTTACAAGCCCAACAATACGGTCCCGTCCGAGATTTCGGACCGGACAGAAGCGATACCCATTAAATAATCCAATCTCATATTTTCTTCTACTTCCTAAATTTCCAAACATAGTTAAAAACCAAAGCAGACCCAAAAGAAACACAAAAAGAGAGTGATTTCAATAGATTTTTCCCTCAGATTCTTCCCAAAGCATTAGTCCAAAACCAAATCTAAAACCAATTGATTTGTCCCAAGCAATAGTCCAACCCATCAGATTCTTGAAAAAAATTCACATCCATTTCTGACTTCTTCTGATCTTCAATTCCTACGTATATGTTTTGTTTCAATTGATACAACAACATTAAAAAAAAATTAAAAATAAAAGAACTTTACAATATGCTTTTTCATTAATATATATATATATATATGATTGTTCGCCAGAACTACTGTGAACTACTGCGCTGGCGTCGTTTCCGGCCGCTACAACGGCACGGGTCCATCATACGACCCGAAACCTAGATCCGAATAATCAAACAACCCATCCAAAGCAACATACTCGCCGTTGTTAATGCCGTTATAGTTATCCTCATGGCCGGCGATTCCAATCTCGAACGAGTCATAACTCAGGATCTGATCATCGAACCGCCACAGCTCACTGAGTTCGTCCGACTCGTCGGACGAAATCCGAACCAACTCGCTTACCTCGCTCGACGACGTGGTAGTAACCGATGGAGGAAGACCAAGCTCGTCGTCAGAAGCTTCCAAAAGGTAGCCGAGTTCGGGCTGAGACTCGCCGGAATCTGACGTCAGATCCACCACGGCCACCGGCGGAGACGGCGGCGCCGAGGCGGAGATCTCTTCTTCGAAGCTCTTCATGAACGAATCCAAATCGGGAATCGTGGAGCACAGATCCGAGTCGTCGAGATTGCTCAGGAGATCGTCCTTGAGTCTCTTCACCTCAGGCAAATGCGACTCGGAGAACTCGGACTCGTCCGAGTCATCTCGAACTCGCTTCTTGTTACTCAACTCTTCAGCCATACTAGATAATAATAAAACAAAATAAGAGAGAATTACGAAAAGCCCAAAACTAGGGTTTCGAGTAGAGAGAAAAAAATCGATTGAGGGTAGATGTGGAAGTGGAATGGATATGCAAAGGGGTTATATAGTGGAGACAATATAGAGAGAAAGTAGAGAGAGAACAGGTGAAAAGTAGAGAGAGAAAGAGAGAGAAGTTAGAGAGAGAAAGTAATGATACAGTGACGGGGGCGCGTGGGTGCGAATGCTTTGACCATCACGGACGTCGTTACTTTGGCCTTTTTTTTTTTTTTTTTTTTCTTTTCTTTATTTAACCGGTCTGTTTTTGTAAATTTTTGTAAATTTTAAATTGTTTAATGGTATTTTAAAATAAAATTAGATTATATTCCTTTTATGAACTGGTTTGAATTCTTGATTTGAAATCCGGTCAGTCCTGCTGGGTGGGGCCCACAGACGTAGTCAATCACGGCCATCTTTTCTTTTTTTTTCACTGTCGTGTCGTATTTTTGGTAAAAAAAATGCTTAGGAGCACTAATTAGGTGGCAGTGGGTCTCGCTATTAATGATGTGATGTTTTGATCATGGAGTTGTATCTTTTTTTTTTAACTTTTTTAATGTATTAGTACTATTAATGATGATATTTTTAGTGAGATGAATCATTATTGTTTTTGGTAAGGTCTCTTTTTGTTTCTGTCCTTTTATCTCGGCTCGGCTGAGCGTGACTAATTATGGATTGTTATTTATTTTTTTTATTTTTTTTCTTACATTTACACACAAATCTTAATTTATAAATTTATATTCCATTAAATATTAATTAGTAAGATTTTTTGACCTTTCAAATTCTATTAAATTTTTAATAATCAGAATTTCCTTTCAAATAAGAATTGTTTACCCTTTATGATTATCTAGAAAAAAATATGATGATTTGACATTTATTTTGATTTTTCAAACTTTAAAATATCAACTTTCAAATTTTAAAAACTTTTAAAAAATTGAAAAAATCAAGAAAAATGATTTTTTTTTTTCAGAAAACTAAAAATTTTGTGTTTATAAAGAACCATTATGATGAAACATTGATGTGCAAACTGAAAAAAAAAAAACTTTAAAAAATTTTTTTGATAATATTCTCGATTTTATTAGATAATTTAATCAAACCAATAAGTAGAAGGGTAAAAATATTTAATCTCATGCTCTATATTTTTCATTCGTTAGTCAAACAATTAATTGAAATATTATTATGCAAAATTGATAGTATTCTTAATTTTAAAAATTAATAAAATTGATAATATTATCAGTTTTACTAAATATAATTTAGGGTACACTACCAATAGGTTCTAATAATTGGACTTAACTCTCATCAAGTCCTATTGAAAATAAGTCTTGCTAAAATCGTCGCTAAAAATAATTTTTTTGTGTTGAATTTTTACATGTCACTAAAAATTAACAATTGGTAACTTTTTTTGTCATGATTTTTATAAATTTGCTAAAACTTACAATTAGTGGCGTTTTTCTGTAATGAATTTTTTAAATTGTCACTAAAAGTTGTGAATTAGTGACGATTTTTTTAAAATGTCGCTAAAATTTATAATTAGTTACTTTTTTGTGAATTTTTTTTCATATTGCCACTTAAAATTAATAATTAGTGACGTTTTTTTAATAGTATTTAATGAAAAATGTCACTAATTATCATAAGACCTATTAGACAATAAGTCTACTTATTAGGACCTGCACGTAAGTCTCCTTAAAATTTATTGATTCAAAAAATCTTAAATAGGATTTGCGCCACCACAACATTTATAAATAAGACTTTTGAACAATTAACTTATTTTTTTAAAAAAAAAAAAATTGGAGTAAAAAGTCTATAGGGTGGAATTGATTAAAGCTTCTTTTGGCTGTGTAGGTTGGGCTGGGTTGGATTGGGTTGGAATTCAATTAGTCATTAAAAGATATAATAAGTTAAAAGAATTTATAAAATAAAATATCATATTTAAATCATATTTATTTTATTTTTTCTCTCATAAAAATAAAAAATAAAAAATTAACCCAAACGAACTTTTTTAAATCCCAAGCTTAAAAAGTCTCAACTCTAAAAAGTCAACTAAAAATTTTTTTTGCCAAATGTTGCCTAAGGCTGTTTAGTTTATAGATTTATGAAGAGTTTTAGAAATTAAAAAAAAAATAAAAAAATAAAAAGAAGAAGAAGAAGAAGAAGATTAGCCTCCTTTAAGTTGGTCATTTTAATTTAAAAGAGTATTTGGGATTGATAAACCTATTTTGGGAACCAATTTTAGTGATACGAATCATTCACCGTCTAAGAATAGTTGAGTAAAATTTTTATACAAAATCTAAAGATGATCAGATATCTATTCAAATTCTTTTGACTATTTAAATTTACATCTATCTGTTATTTTTTTTCTTATATGTTTAATTTTTTTCTCTATCTGTTCAAATTCTGTGAATTTCTTTTAGAGATGTGAGTAGAGAGAGCGTCACTGTATACGGCGGAGAGGAGGCCGTAACCTCCACTACATCCCTCTCTTCTTAGATCTGAATTATGTACAGGGCCTTTGTTTCAGATCTGAAGCCTCTGTTTCAAATCTAAGCTTGTCCCATCTGAGAAGCTTGTAAAGGTTAAGAACTCCGTCAAGCTCGCTTCGGCTATGAAGTATGTGTCTATCGTTGTTAAGAATACTCCGGCTACGACGACAACAGTGAAAGCTTCGGCGAAGAAGACAATTGTTCCATCGTTTTCCCTTGCAAACGTTGACCTAAGCCTCACCGTCAAGCTTGGTGAGGAAGTTTTGATACCATTCAAGGAAATCATTCTCGGCCCAGTGCTAGATCCATAAGGAGAAGGCGGTAGCGACACCACCGACGAGCGGGGGGAAGAAGGCAGTGGTTCTAGAAGTGGAGTAAACGACAAAGGCGCAGTATCAACAACAGCGCTAGATAATGAAATGGCAGAGGATTGGTAAAGCGAATAAAAGATAATTTGAAGAAAGAGAGAGAGAGAGAGAGAGAGAGAGAGAGAGAATTAGGGCTTAGAGAGTGAGAGGAAGAAAGAGAAAAGAAGAAAGTGTAGCGTGGCTATGTTCACTACCATGTATGTGATACATATAGAGGTATTTTGGTCATTTTGTCTCAATTTATCCTTACAGACAGAATACATTAGTACTTGGACCTATGAGCAAGAAAAATCTAAGATTGAATTTTTCGTCTAAGTGTCCATTGTTTTAATGTTTTTAGGGTTACACATTTTTTACTATTTGTCTATATGAATATGATCAGAATCTTAAACAGTGTGTTTCGTTTGAGTTTTTTGAATTAAGTTTTTTGAAAGCTGAGTTTTTTTGTTTTCGTATTTTTTTGTTTTTAGTGAATATTTTTGAAATTTTAAACATTTTTTTTACTTTTTTAGATGCACCTTACTTAGATGTATCTAAAAAGTAAAAAAAATTTGAAAAAATATTTTTAAAAATTAATAAATACATAAAAATACAAAAAAAATTACTCAATTCTTGTATTTTTTTTTTTGTATTTTTGGAATTTAGTGAATTTTCAAAAAGTTTTTTCAATTTTTTTTTACTTTTTAGGTATATTTATGTTAGGTATGTCTAAAAATTAAAAAAATTGCTCAAAATATTAAAAAAATTTAGTAAAAACAAAAAATACAAAAAATAAGAAAATAGAATTTTCTGAAAAGTATTTTTGAAAAATGATAACCAAGCATGCTAAGGATTGTGTTCGAATATGAAGTTCCACCCTATATGAAAAAAAAATAGGGTAAATTGTACTTTGCGTTTTTGTATATTTGCTTATTTTTTTCATTTTATTTTTTTCGTTTTAGCTCTTGAATTATTATTATTTTTTACTTTGATCCTTCATATTTTAAGTTTTTCTCAATTTATTGTTAAAGTTAATTTATGTTCAAAATTAGACAAAATGTTATGTTATGTGCCAAATCACATAAAAAAAATTTATTATCTTGAGATTTTAATTTGTGTCAAATGTGTGAGTTATATATAATAAAATATTTTTATGTCACTCGCTGTCAATGTGTTGTTTGTTGTTTAATTTTGAACATAAGGTAGTTTTAGGGTAAATTAAAAGAAACTTGAAATATGAAGGGTCATATGGGAAAATGACCAAATATTACAAAAAAAAAAAGAAAAAAAAAACAAAATATAATTTATCCGAAAAAATTATATTTGAATTTGTGATCAATACGGTTTAAAATTTTATTTAATGTATCTTCATTTGTAAGATTGTATGGGAATTTTAAACTATTACTATTGAACATGGTTAAATAGTGCTCCAAAATTAAGCAATACAACCAATCGTTCTAGTTGTATTATTCGTCTGATTATTTGATTGTCATGGATCACATTACTCGATACCATTTATTACGGTGTGGTTTGATAACATTTACATTTTTAGTTTTTTATTTATATTTATAAAAATTTTAAAAATTTAAATAAAAATTTATTTGGTAAAATTTTTAATTTATAAATCAATAGTCTCAGTTTATAAATTTGGCCAAAAAATGAAAACACAAAAAATATGTTTCCGTTTTGAGATTTGAGTTTTTTTTTTTTTACCACCCAACACTAGCTACCAGTTGCCACCATTTTCCGCCACCACCACCCACCCCCACCACCACCTACCACCACCACTCACTACCCACCTGCCGCCACCACCACCCACCACCCACCACCACCCATCACCCACCTACCACTCACTCGCCACCACCATCCATCCCTCGCCACCACCACCACCACTACCCCCACCCATCTACCATCCATCCACCACCCGCCATTACCATCCACTGCCCGCCGCCACCACCACTCGCCACCTACTTGCCACCACCACTCACCACCCACCTACCACCACCTGCCACCACCAGCCACCTGTCATCCACCCGCCACCACCAGCCACCTGCCATCCACCCGCCACCACCACCCACCACCGCCACCACCACCCACCACCACCACCCGCCACCCACCTACCACCACCACCCACTACTCACCACCCACTACCGCCACAACCACCACCCACTCGCTACCTCTTACCAGCCGCCACCGTCACCCACCCACCCGCCACCACCCGTCATCCGCCACCCACCTGCCACCACCACCCATCACCACCACCACTACCATCCACTTGTTACCACCCACCACATGCCACCGTCGCCCACTCACCCACCATCACCACCCACCACCCACCACCACCCGCCATTCGCCACCGTCACCCACCCACCCACCATCACCACCTGCCATCACCCACCACCACCACCAGCCATCCGCCACCTACCTGCTACTACCACCCACCACCTGCCACCCACTCGCTACCACCCGCCACCGTCACCCACCCACCCACAACCACCACCACCCGCCATCTACCCGCCACCACCACCCACCGGCCACCCGCCACCACCACTGCCACCCACCTGCCACCATCACCCGCCACCACCACCAGCTACCCACCACCACCAGCTACCCACCACCCACCGTCACCACTTTCCACCACCGTCTTCTGCCACCACTTGCCATTTCTTACTTTTTTTTATATTTTTAAATTTTTTTAAACATTTTGTCAATTACTAAACGCGTTTGTAATTTATGTTTTTCTAAAATTAAACAAAAACCAGTTTATAAAATTTTTGTAAATATAAACTGAAAACGTAAACGTTACCAAACACACCCAACTATTTGTTAAATTATTTTTAAAAAATAAAAAAAAGTACTAAGTCCCTTTATTTTAGCTAATAAAATATCAAGTTAGAACACGTGGAATTGTCCACGAACAAAAAATAATTTCTTGTATTATTCAATTATTTCCTTAACCACAAAATGTATGAAACTCTTATTCATAATATTTGAACTCGAAACCTACAAAATCACTAGACCAAATATATTTCTCTTTTATATATATATATATATATATTATGTTCTTCATTTTATTGTGAGTTGTCGCAAATTTCTTTGCTCTCTCCCTTTTTTGGGAGATAATGAAAGGTGAGCAAATATTTCATAAGTATCATTCATATTGCTATTATAGTTTATTAACATTTGTATTCTTAATTCAACCACATTGGCCCCATTTGGTGTAGCTGTTAAAACAGCTTATAGATTATACCTTAACAGATTATAGATTATGACTTTAATCAGAAGTTGTTAATCTGTTTGGTGTAGCTGTTGGATTATAGATTTAAGTTGCTGAGTAATGTTTGTTAAATAAGCTGTAAAATAGCTTTTTCAATTTATTTTTTATTTTTTGTTTACCTACATTTCTCATAAAAAATAATAATAATAATTTATAGTCTATTTGACTCTTTTTCTATTTTTAAAAAAATAAAAAATAAAACAATTTAAGAGTATAACCATAAATTAACATGTCCACAGCAGAAACTGATAATCAGAAGTAAAGGGTGAACAGCTTCTCAGAATCAACTTTTTTGAATAAAAATAAGCTGTTAGAATCAGAAGCTGTTTGAAATAAGTTTAACCAAACAGTTCAAAATAACTTTTTCAAAACTAAAAGTCATAAGTTGACTCTAAAAAATTGAAACAAACACCCCCATTACGTACAAAAAAAGAATCGCACACAGAATATACAGATAGAATCGCACACAGAATATACAGATAGATATCTTATACAATTTTAGTGTTTGTGTCCCATGTGTATAACGTTGAAAAGACTTAAGATCATACTTGGCCTCATTTAGCATATAGGGTTTTTTTTTATATATTTTATTTATAATTTTGAAAGGGTGGTAAAATATTTGGTGGTCTACCTCTTATAAAATGAAAAAAAATTTAAAAAAAATAATTATTAAAAATTTGAGAAAAGGGTGTTCTATGTTTTTAGTTTGCAATAACTTACCCAAATGCTAAAATTAAATTTTAAAAAGTTATTTTGTTAAAATGTTATAATGTGACAATCTTATTTAAGTTGTGCAAATCTTATTTATATCCTTATGTAAAATGATAAATGATATATTATGCGTATCATTTGTTGTATAAATTGTGTGATAACATAAAACAAATAGATTCATATGGAACAAACAATTGGAATTTCATAAACAAGAACATAGTGGAATTTACAGAAATTCATAATAAAATAAAACTAGCAAAAGGAAGCAAACCGAAGCCTGCACTAGACAGTGTCCTTAAAACAGATTTGTCGCCTCACCAATTAGGTGCTGGAGGTTGTTTGACATCTATCTCCCAGAATACGACGGTTAGACCAGCTACGCAATGCACCGACTGAATAATTTTGGTGAACAGAACTTTGCAGCACTCTCACAGGAATAATATAAAATAAAACTGAAATTTGACAGGAAGAGTAACAAATTTTCTGGTGTAGAAAATTGAATGAGAGGGTCTCCTTTTATACATATGGAAGGAGAGAAGAAGAGGCTCCCTTGCAACAAATGCAGGATTTAATTCTGCATTAACCTGCAAAACTGATGGGTTTAAATCCATCATCAATAGAGGAGTTACCAGCTATACAGATAAGTTTTGTGTATATACATATCTACAGCCCACAGATCTGGCTTGGCCCAAAAAGATTAAGATGGGTGGGCCAAACCCAACCTACACACTTAATCCATTCCAGCAAGCCCAAGCCCAAGCCCAAGCCCAAACTGTCAAGTCCTAAGATCCACGATCCATGACCCACGACTCATGACCCACATATCACGAACCACGTTTAGCATAACCAACTTGGACCATAGTCTTGGCCCAAGTCCATCCTTGAAACATCCATAATTGCCTTCCTTCGGAGGTTGTTCGAAGCCTGCATTGGACAGTGTCCTTAAAACAGATTTGTCGCCTCACCGATTGGGTGCTGGAGGTTGTTCGATGTCTATCTCTCAGAATACAACGGTTGGACCAGCTACGCAATGCACTGACTGAATAATTTTGGTGAACAGAACTTTGCAGCACTCTCACAGGAATAATATAAAATAAAACTGAAATTTGACAGGAAGAGTAACAAATTTTCTGGTGTAGAAAACTGAATGAGAGGGTCTCCTTTTATACATATGGAGGGAGAGAAGAAGAGGCTCCCCTGCAACAAATGTAGGATTTAATTCTGCATTAACCTGCAAAACTGATGGGTTTAAATCCATCATCCATAGAGGAGTTACCAGCTATACAGATAAGTTTTGTGTATATACATATCTACAACCCACAGATCTGGCTTGGCCTAAAAAGATTAAGATGGGTGGGCCAAACCCAACCTATACACTTAATCCATTCCAGTAAGCCCAAGCCCAAGCCCAAACTCTCAAGTCCTAAGATCCACGATCCATGACCCATGACTCATGACCCACATATCACGAACCACGTTTAGCATAACCAACTTGGACCATAGTCTTGGCCCAAGTCCATCCTTGAAACATCCATAATTCCCTTCCTTCGGAAAATTTGGATGTCCTAAAGGGCTCACACCCTAAGGCAAAAAATGAGATTTAAATATCCATCAATGCTCTTCTCTACAATCAACGTGGGATATAAGGTTTTACACATTTCCCAACACCTCTTTCATGAGATCAACTTAATGAGTCAATTTCTCATTCAAATCGTACCCAAAGTCAAGCATATAGATTCGAATCCCTGCCTATGTGCGAGTTCGTGACTTACCACTTCATGGTTGAGTGTCCCTCCTATGTAACAACCACCTAAGGGTGACCTCTGGGGTTTCGACTCCTTATAGAGTCTAGTCCCATAAGTTACCGCTCTGTGGTTATGCCTTTTTCTTACCTTGAGTAGGATATATCTGTAAAAAATTAAGTTAATCGAATATTGATAACTCTTCATCAAAGTACATTTATATTAATTTTTATAATTCAAATAACATTTATTATTGATTTTTTTAAATACAAAATACAATTTGATAAAATGTCTATCAATATCTGATAAACTTAATTTTTTACAAATATATTCTATTGGATGTATTTTAAAAAATTAACAATTCTAATAATTAAAATATACCCCAAAATAAGCCGTATGGGGCCGCACAATAATGACAATTGTGCTCTAGCACAACAACTCCCAATTTCATGTTTTGGATGAGCACGACAAAGGAAAAATTATATTAAGAAAATTATAATTCAATATAATTTTTTTAAAAATAATTTTAAATAACTGCTAAATTTTATGAATATTAATAATTAAAATTATAAAATTTTTCATGAATTTTTAATGTTTTTGTGAAACAATCACTGAAATGTAATTTCTCTAATTATATTTTGTGCCAAGAGCAAATTGATGTGGTGCTCCAATTTAAATTTGATTGGCTAATGTTAAGTTTTGTATTGACAATCTCGTTTGACAAAACTTCTTTCAGCTATAATTTTATTTGATCTTTTATTTTAGTGAGGTTATGAGTTTTTATATGCGAATTCAACCTGAATTGTGGCTTGCAGAAGAGTTTGTGATCTTAATTCTTTCATGTTCGTCACTTCACTGACTATGTCGGGAATCAAGCTGCTCAGTCAGCTCGCGGGGGTCCAGAGGCCAGCGCCACGGCAAGGTCCAAGGGCAGCGCCCCCGAAACAAAAAGCAAAAATGCAGTCGAAGTTATTTGATCGCTCGAGCAGTCATTTGTGTGCTTGGTCGAAGAAACAGATTGTCCAGTATTTTTGCAGAGCGCGTGAACTTCTGGAAAGAAAGTTGTACCGCTTGAGCGGTAAAAGTTACGCTCAAGCAGTCAGCCTATGTGTTTCACACCGGCTTTAGTCATACCGCTCAAGCAGTGAAATGTGCGCTTGAGCGGTCTGCGCGATCCTATTTTCTATAAAATGCGTTGTTCACTGTTTTTAGGGTTTAAGCTGTCCAGATTTTTAGAAAGAAAAAAGATAAAAAGTGTTTAAATATTGGAGGGTGCTTTCTGAGTGTTTCCTTACTGATTTAAGAGTGATCAATAAATCCGTGAACGTTATATCAACATCATCAAGGGTTCGTTTGTTTTCGTTTATTCACAAAAGAAAGAATTGTTCTTCGGTGGATTTCGTAGAACTTAGGCCTGAAGCTTTGGTGGATTATGTAGTGGCTCATCATCGTAGATTCGACATCAATGTTGTGGATTCAACGTTGGGTAAGACAATTCCAAGGTGAAGACGGTAATGGAAGAGGCACATAGGAGTCAGTTCAATTCTGGTGTGGATTTGCTAGGTAATTGAGAGTACACTTGTGTAATTCCTTTTTATCTTCTTAATGGATTATTTTGTGGCTTTTGCCCTCTCTTTTTTTTTTTTTATCATAATTGAAGGTGCTCCAATTATAGTTTTTCAACGTTAAATCGTTGTGTCGATTTGTATTTGATTATTTGATTGGGATTGATATTTACTGTTTAAAATTGTTACATAATCACAAATCAATATCTCAAGGATTTTAAGATTTTTTAGCTAATATAAGGAATTTTACTATATTGTATTTCTTTTAAGAAAACAACAGAATATAGGGTAATCGCAGATTAGGTTGGGTCGAGTGGCATCCCATCTGTCATCCATCCATAACTAGGTGGATTGGAAAAAATCAATCCGCATCCATCCATTAGTTTGGCAGATGCGAATTGAAAGGGCCGTGCGAATTGACGGATGGATGCGATCAGTTTGGTGATTTGAACTTTACAAATTTTGGACATTTTTTTGAATTATAATTCATTACTTTTACAATCTCCACTAACTAGTAATTTGAAAAAATATGTATTATTTATCTATAATAGGCCATGGCACCATATATGCATATTTTTAAGGTATTGTTTTCCATTTTCATCAAATATATATATTTTATTATCTCTACTCTATGTTGTTACTTATTAGCAACTCCTTTTTTATTTTTGTTTTGAACTTCATCAACAGGAGGATCGGATTCATGCGGTGCGAGATGGTTGTTTCGCCATTCGAACCGTATTAGCAGATTTTGAAATATTTCATTCGCATCCGTTCATCAAAAGACATACATTCGCCCAAAATCAATTGGATTGGATCGGATTGGTCGGATTGAGCGGGTTAGACCGAGCCATGATCACCCCTAATAGGATAACTATACCAACTAACTTTACTACGACACCACAACTCATTATTGGCCGTGGAATCAAAACACACAGTATGGTTAAAAACACTAACTTACATAGTTATGTTAGAATTACATGGTATAAGTCTTTTATGTGTTAGAATTGCATAAAAAATGATTTTACAATGTAATTATTTTTTCACTGTCCCATTTAATTGCAATTTCTCCATAACTATTGAGGTGTGGTTTACGAGTTCGATTTTGTTCATACACTTACGTTATGTTTGGAGCATACAAAAGAAAAAGAAAAAAAATATATGTGTATTTCATTCACATTTCACCTAGATTTTTTCGTTTTCTCTCTAAATTTCTACTCAAATCAACACTCCAAACACAACCTTAATATGATAAAAAAATTCTAATAATATATGATAAAAAAATATATAACATGAATAATAATTTTTTTTAACGTGTTCGTTTAAAACACATGTTTAATTTTTTTTTAATATACATTTTGCAAGAAATTAAGTATAATAAAAAAATATACAAATTTTTAAAATTTCTCAAGGTATACTTAGTGTTAGAAGTGTAAATTCGGCCCATCGGTTCGTAGCCTACTTGAAGCCTGCCTGCAGCTCGGTATAGCCTACTCGAAGTCTACCTATGGCTCGGTGCGACTTGGGCTGTACCTGGCTCAAGCTCGGTGCGACCTAACCAGGCCTCAGCCCAAGCTCGAGCCCAGTTCGAGACCTTAGGCCTGAGCCGTATGTTTTGAGACTCGATTCGGCCCGTGACTTGAAAAAGTTTTTCCTCCGTTGGCTTGACCTGGCTCTCCCATGTTGTGTAACTAACGGTAAATTTTTTGAAAATTAAACACTCTTATTCTGTGTAACTAACGGTAACTTTCTTGAAAATTAAACAAACAGTCATTTGACCGTTGCTCAACACAAATTTTTTTATTTTTTTTATTTTTTATTTATATTTGACCCATCCCCCAACTCCTATAAATACCACTCATCTTCCATTTTATTTCTCACAAACACAATCACAAACAAATCTCTCTCTCAAACTCTCATTCTCTCTTAACTCTCTCAATTAATTTCAAATCTCATTTCTAAGTGGCAATTACTATTGTGCAATAAGAAATTTTTACCAAAAGAAACTAATTTTTGTATTGCATTCATTAGTCGGTAACATTGATTGTTTCAATTAATATTTATTAGTTACTCATTTTTTATATTAAGTGTTTGTTAACATATATTACTTCTTGTTATTCATATTTATTATTTGCTCTTTATTTTAATTAATTGTTAATTAATATATATTATTTTACTTAAATTATTATGGATCATAATTTTTCTAATTTTTATGTCGATGTTGATCAATATACACAACTTGAATCTGTTAATTCTTCTTCTACTATACCTAATATCCCTCTTCCAACAGCAACATCATCATTTAGGGGCGTGTCTAGTACTGTTTAGGAGCATTTTGAAAGAGTATTTGTAAATAATTCTAATGGTACGACTGTAATTAAAGAAAAATGCAAATATTGTACACATTTACTTAGTTTTGTATTTGTGGGGGTACCAGTCACCTAAAAAGGCATGCTAACAAATATTTATAAAGTTAACAATCTGATATTAGAAGTCAAATGCAATTAGGAAATTCAGTAGTTGGTAATTTGCAAACAATGTCATAGGATCCTGTATGTATATAAGATTATGTAGTTAATTATATTATTAAAAAAGAACAACATTTTACTACTAGTGAATGTCTTAATTTTTTAAAAATGATTCACGGAGGTTTTGCACATCAATATCAAGGTTTTTCAAAAAAATACTACTAGAAATAGGATTTTAAGGAAATTTGAGGATATTAAAACTGAATTATTTAACATTTTTAAAGATTTGAATGTAAAAGTTTGTTTAACATTTGATCTGTGGTTGAATAGTGGTTTGGAATATCAATGCATCACTGCACATTATATTGATAATGATTGAAAATTAAATTATCGAATCATTTTATTTAGATTAGTTGAACTTCCATACAATAGTCATTCATTTGGGGTAGAAATAATGAATGTATTTTATGAGTGGGCTTTACAACATAAAAATATTTACCATTAATTTAGATAATGTCTCATATTATAATCAAACTATAGCGTATTTGAAATCAACTTTACAATTACTTATTGTTGTTCAAAAAAAAAAAAACTCTTTACAATTACTTGTTTACAACAATGATACATCCCTCTAAAACTAGAACTCTAATTGAACTCTAGTGAGGTGAAAAATAAAAAAAAATTAAAAAAGGGCTAAAACATCACATCAGATAGACCCCATACACACATTAGAGCTATTAGAGCTCACAAATTAGAGCTCCAAAACATTTTTGTTTTATGGTTATTTATTTCATGCTCGTTTTTGTGCTCATATTTTAAACTTGATTGTTAAAGAGGCTATACATGTATATGGCATTTTTGTATGGGTAGTAAAACATATCGTTCTTACTAATATGTCTTCTCTTAATCGAATTTCAGAATATATAAAAATTTGTCAACGTGGATGTATGCAATTTAAAAAATTAATTTTAAATATAGACAGCATGTGGAATGCAACATATAATATGTTAATAAGAGCTTGTAAACAACAAAAAAAAGTAATAGAATTATTTTTTGCAACAACAACAATATGAGGAGTACTGACTCCCTCAGAAGATAATTGGCGCCACGTAAACTTATATAAAGTTTTTTTAAAGTTTTTCATATATATATATACACACACACACACACTTAATTCATCATTTGTTTTACATATGTTAGCAGAAATAATGAAAGTTTTAAACAAAATATATGGGTAATGAATATTATGTCCTCATTATTACTGCAATGGAAAAAAAATGATAAATATTTTGATCAATTATCTCATCTTTTAGATTTAGCCATTGTAGTTGATCCTATGTGTAAAAACACCAGCTTACAAGAATTTTTTATAACTTATTTTTGCTGATGAAAAACAATTTGACTCTGGCTTCGTTTGGGAAGTTGCTATTTTAGTAGGCTAAAATTTTTGTGTTTGGAAAGATGATTGGATTTTTTTATAGTTGGATGTGATATTTGTGAGAGAAAAAGTGAAATGATTATGGGTTTGATGTGATATTTTGTCTTATTAGCTATTTTAGCCTATTTTGTCTTTTTGTGAATTTTAGCCTAAATTATGCTATTTTTTTTCTTCCCAAACACCCCCTCTATTATGCAAACACGCAAAAAATTATTTGATGAGTATAAGGAAGTTGTACTTGTAAATAGACCTACACACACTATACCGACCTCATCTTGTGGTTGGAGATTAAGTGTTTTTTCAACAATAAAATCTAGAAGAGTATTTCAAAATGCAACCGTAAGTATTTCTGAATTACAACGTTATTTGGATAACCCACTTGTGGATGATGACGATGATTTTGATATTCTGGATTAGTAGAAGCGAAATTAAACTATGTGGCCTGTACTTTCACAGATAGCCCATGATTAATTGTTCCTATTTCTACAGTGGCTTCTGAAATAACTTTTAGTCTAGGTGGACGGGTGTTGAGCGATTACCACAACAAACTTTCACCCCAAATCGTTGAGACACTTATGATATCGAAAGATCATATAGACTACTTACAAGAAGACAAGATTGTAGTGAAAATGATAAAATTCAAGGCGACTTAGATGATATATCATTGGGCTCCCTAAGTGAATTGTCCAGCTCCCCCAATAATTAATCAACATTTTTTTTTACTATTTAATTTCGTAATTTTTTTATTAGATTATTAAAGTGGAGTATAACACAAATAATTGGTAGGCTAGTAGGTGCTAACCTAATTGGGATGTATTTGACTTATAATGATGCAATTTCTCCACCATCATCAATAATCTAAATCCATTTTATTTAATAATATAAATTTTTGTAATGTTTTATTTCATTTTGAAATAAAAATTATTGATTAAATGTTATCTATTTATAATATATCATTTCATTTTGATATATATATATATATATATATAAATAATTGTGTAGGTGATTTTCTAACCACACTGCCCGCTTAGTAACCAGCTGGAGAGCACCGGCAGAATAGATGGCACCTGGCTGACCTACAACAGAAAGATAAGATTCTGGCGGTGGTTCGTCCACCCGGGGGCACTCCGAAGATCAAGTCAGTATATCTCTCAAAGATAAATCAAGTGCTAAACTCACAAGCTTGAGTATCAAAAGCATACCTTAGACCCATGAGGGTGCCTCTCTTTTATAGCCAACATAAACCTAGTCCCAATAGAAGCCTAACTTCTATGGACTCAGGATTACTGCTAATCTTGGACTCGCAGTAAGATTAGGATAAACTCTCTAAGAGTCTTATCTTAATACAAACTGAAGTCTTCTCTCATTCTAGGACTCTTGTCCCTTATCTAGGTTGAGTTCCCTTTTCATTCTACGACTCTTGTCCTTTATCCGCTTATCTCGGATTCCGATATCTTCGAAGATAACCTCGGCCTTGTCGAGATCACCTCGGCGTCACGACCAGGACACGTGGCACCTCGGCTGACACGTCGGTGTCACCTTGCCACGTGTTGGTACTCAGAAAATATATCTCCAACACTGCCCCCTAGGTCCTATTACCTCGGCATTCTGAGGTGATGGAACCTATACTGTTCGTTCATCTGTGCCCCTCTGTCCGAGATCAAACTCGCCGACCTCAAAGTTCCCCGGACCGTACTGTCCACTTGTGTCAAGTATCAAGATTCATGCCTTTCAGGCTACTTGAGATCGCACCTCCTAGCCGAGGTTTATGGTTCCATCAATTCGTAAACTCCAAAAGCTTTGCAACTGTGTATGAACTACCATGCATACGCTCCTCAACCGTTTTGTTCATACGTTCATCCCTTACTTGCTTGTACGCGCTTATCAGGTTTGCGTCGTTTCTGCGTACGCTGCCTGACAGGTACGTCACCCAAGGTATAATTCCTTTGTCGCCTTTTTTGAGTTTTCAACAAAGCTTTCTGCAATTGCTCCGTTCACACTCTCCGGTGGGTTTCCTGATTTCCAGTCACCTATTTGACTCCGGCGATCTTTATATCGGCGTTCATTTGGTAAGTTCATAAATTCTCACTTTTTTATTAAGCTCAATATTTCATAACTCTTCTAATTTACTTTGAATCTGTTTATTTTCCATCTGTGGCCTTTTGTTCTCGTTTGTCTTCAAGTTTTTGATTTCTTAATGCTAAAATGCCTGGAATTGTTCTTGTCATATCCGCTTTCTGTTGCTAGCATCATGTCTGGTTCATTACTTTCTTATTCTTCACATACTTACTTAGTGCCTGTGTTTTATTCTTTCAACTTTGCCATCTTCTTGACTATGTTTTTTCTCTTCTTGTTTTTCTTGTTGTATTTCTAGATTCTTGCCTTCGTTTCTGTTTTCTGCATAGTCTTAGAACCACATCCCTTCTTGAAATTGTTGCCGAGATAATGGTAGAGAAGCTCTCCCAACTGATTGCCAATGCTGAACCACCGTCAACCGTTGTAATAGATTAGTCCGACGTTCTTACCCTAGTCCCTAGTTCTTAGGGTCTTCATCTTTTTTGTTTTCTTTGCATATGCAAACTTTTTTGCTTCTGAAAAATGTCTGTTTGTTGGCCGATGTTAACATTCCTTGCTCCTTGATTATTATTCCTTCTTCCACTGTACTTGATAGCCATGTCGGGTAATTGACTTCTTGAATGGCCCTGTTCTAGAAGTCTATCTACTTCTTCCTCTATTGCTTCAACGTGCATCAACGTCGGTCCTCTTGCTCATTGGATTACAGGTTTGGCCGACCTGTCGATGTTCAGTTGGTGGCAAGTGACCTCGAGGTCAATGCGAGGCATTTCGTAAGGTGTCCAAGCAAATACCTCAATGTTTGCTCTCAAAAAAGCTTCTAATTCCCTTTCTTCTTCTTCGGCTGAGCCTAAGCCGAGAAGAAAGAAGCGTTTTTCATCCCCCTCCTGGACGAGGATTTTCAGTGCCTCTTCACTCCTCTCGGCTGGCTCCTTGCCGACATTATCTAGTACCTCTATGTCCTCATTTTAATCTCTGCCTTCTCTGGTTCTCGAATGCTGCAGGTGGATTTCATTGCTGCCATGGAGCAATTCTCCGCCTGCAGTTGATCCCCTCTGACTTTTTCAATCCCATGTTCTGTTAGGAACCGCAGTAGTTGATGCAACGTTGAGGGAACTGCCCCCATTGCATGCAACCATGGCCTTCCCAAGATGATATTGTATGGTGAGGGCGTGTCAATCACCATGAATTCTGTCTTGATCTTCTTCTATCTGCTCTTGCATGATTCTATACTTAGAATATTTTACATGTCTTATGTACTTTTCCTTCTTTGTGCAATCTTCTCGGGGTGACACACCCCGGTTATGCCACCTGACGTTTTTCTTCGGCAAGTACTTATCCTGTAAATTGCTTACAAATTTCAACAAGGATAAATATACACTAGTTTAATCTCAACTTCGTAAACTTTTCTTAAGTTATAACAAGTGCTAAACAATGATCTACTTGTAAATTACTACAAATTTCCACAAGTGTTAAACAATATATATCGGCTTAACTTCTACTTGTAAATTGCTACAAATTTCAACAAGTGAAGGTAAACAATGATCTCGGCTTAACTTCAACTTGTAAATTGCTACAAATTTCAACAAGTGAAGATAAACAATTCTCTCGGCTTAACTTCAGCTTGTAAATTGCTACAAATTTCAACAAGTGAAGATAAACAATTATCTCGACTTAACTTCAACTTGTAAATTGCTACAAATTTCAACAAGTGAAGATAAACAATTATCTCGGCTTAACTTCAACTTGTAAATTGCTACAAATTTTCACAAGTGAAGATAAACAATTATCTCGACTTAACTTCAACTTGTAAATTGCTACAAATTTCAACAAGTGAAGATAAACAATTATCTCGGCTTAACTTCAACTTGTAAATTGCTACAAATTTCAACAAGCGTTAAGCATTACTTCGGTTTAACTTCAACTTGTAAATTGCTACAAATTTCAACAAGTGAAGATAAACAATTATCTCGGCTTAACTTCAACTTGTAAATTGCTACAAATTTCAACAAGCGTTAAGCATTACTTCGGTTTAACTTCAACTTGTAAATTGCTACAAATTTCAATAAGTGAAAATAAACAATTATCTCGGCTTAACTTCAACTTGTAAATTGCTACAAATTTCAACAAGCGTTAAGCATTACTTCGGTTTAACTTCAACTTGTAAATTGTTACAAATTTCAACAAGTGAAGATAAACAATTATCTCGGCTTAACTTCAACTTGTAAATTGTTACAAATTTCAACATGTGAAGATAAACAATTATCTCGGCTTAACTTCAACTTGTGAATTGCTACAAATTTCAATAAGCGTTAAGCATTACTTCGGTTTAATTTCAACTTGTAAATTGCTACAAATTTCAACAAGGGTTAAACACATTCTTCTTTTCTCTGCCCCCCAGTGTGAACTTAAAATCCACTTGGGTTCTCATCATACATGTAGCTTCGACCTTGTCGCCGAAGTTTAATTCAAGCCGAGGTTGTCGGCCTTAGTTTCTCTATTGATCTTACTTGGCTCCAACCTGAGTTTGATTTTTCGGCCTCGCATCGGCGAGCTGTTTCTCTTTTCTTGTTCTAACGCCTTTGTTCCCGATATGTCCTCCTCGGCCTTAGTATACTTCTCAATTTTGGCAAACTTTAGTCTGATCTTGTGTGTTTCCTTTTTATCTTCTGGGATCTGAGATCTGCTCATTATGCTCTTCTATTCTCGGACTCAGGTCCCGAGATCTTATCTTCTGGAATCTTGGAGCTGCTCACTCAGGTTGAGCTCTTCTTTTCTCGGACCTACTCATCTAGGCCGAGATCATGTCTTCTGGGATCTGGGATCCGGGATCCGGGATTTGCTCACTCAGGCTGAGCTCTTCTATACTTGAATGTTATCTCCTTGGGAGCGCTCATGCCTCACTGTCTTTGCATCCATTCTGGAAAGGTCTTCGTTCCTCCGCAGGTATCTATCCTTCTATACCTGGTGGTCATCTTCGTTATAGTATCCGCTTCGATCTATTGTCTTTGGTGCGTTACCTTCCTGGCCGGCGTCTTTCACTCCGTGACTCTGGTCACGAGTTTCTGTGTTGCGGTCGTCTTTCAACGTCGAGATCGATAGGTCTCCCACTTCCAGTAGGAGCATTGTCTCTAATCTGATCCTTCTGTCCGTCATTGGCCATCTATTATTTTTTCTTTCCCACAGACGGCGCCAAATTGTGTGGATGATTTCTGACCACACTGCCCGCTTAGTAACTAGCTGGAGAGCACCGGCAAAATAGATGGCACCTGGCTGACCTGCAACAGAAAGAGAAGATTCCGGCGGTAGTTCGTCCACCCGGGGGCACTCCGACGATCAAGTCAGTGTATCTTTCAAAGATAAATCAAGTGCTAAACTCACAAGCTTGAGTATCAAAAGCATACCTTAGACCCATGGAGGTGCCTCTCTTTTATAGCCAACATAAACCTAATCCCAATAGAAGCCTAACTTCTATGGACTCAGGATTACTGCTAATCTTGGACTCCCAGTAAGATTAGGATAAACTCTCTAAGAGTCTTATCTTAATACAAACTAAAGTCTTCTCTCATTCTAGGACTCTTGTCCCTTATCTAGGTTGAGTTCCCTTTTTATTCTAGGACTCTTGTCCTTTATCCGCTCATTTCATTTCATTTTCTTTCAGAAAAGATTATGTAACCTTATAACTAAATAAGAAAATGATATAATTTCATATGTTTTGAGTTATAACTACAAAACATAAATAATAACCAAATATCTCATTAATCATAACTAAAATAATGTCATAACTTAAAAAAAAAAATAATCATAACTAAAGTAGAAAATGACATAACTTGATACGTAGTCATAACTAAAATAAAAAAGAAGTCATAACTAAACACCACACGAGCCATAACCAAATAACTCTCATGAATCATAATAACTAAAATAATATCATAACAAAAGAAGAAAGTTATATAATTTCATAATTTCAGTCATAACTAAAAAAACATAACTCATACATAATTAAATACCACCCCATGAAATATAACCAAACATCTCATTAATCTTAACTAAAGTATTGGCCTAACCCAACTCGACCCGAAATTTGACGGGAGCCCACATGGCCCGATAGTGAGCTGGGCCAAGCTTAATTTATATTCCTACTTAGTGTCTATTCTCTTGAGTGAAGGGTCTAACCTTCCACCCTTTAAAAAAAATAAGAATAAAAAAAAGGTCTACTTTAAGGTGTTGTTTAATAAAATTGAAAATTGAATATTGAAAATTAAATACTGAATTTTTTAAGCTAAAAAACTATTTGATAAAAATTCAAATATTAAACTAAAAATAAGTTGTTTAATATGTATAAGATCAAATTTAAAATTTATTATTTTTAAATTGTATATTTCAATTTTTATATTTTGATAGTGGTAGTAGTGGTGGTGGTGATGACATGTTGGTGGTGGTGGTGGTGGTGGTGATAGTGGTAGTGCAGTGTTTATGGTGGTGGTGGTAGCAATACCGATTGTAGTGGTAGTAAAATGATGGCGGTGTTTATGACAACAATGACAATGGTAATGAATGTAGTAGTGTCGGTGGTAGTACGAGCAATAGCAGTAGTGGTTAGGGGTGCAACTCGGGCGAGCTCAACCCGAGCAACCCGAGCCCAGCCCGAGTTTTTTTAGGATTTGGACAACTATATCTTGTAATCTGGATGGGCCTGGGTAGATTTTTGATGTCCGAATTGTAATTCGGGCCGAGCCTGGGCAGAATCAATGGCCAACCCGAGCAACCCGAACCCGAATTGAATTTAATATATTATATAAATTAAAGAGCTATCTCTCAAATTTATGCACCAGATTTGAAATCTATCCTGAATCTATCTCTCTCTTACGCCATGGTCTCATCTGCGCCACTAATTCTCGCTGCCACAGATCGGTGACTATCGTTTGGTGCTGGGTTTTGATATGTACATTTCTCTTCTCTACGGTTCTCTTTTATGCTGGTTTGTTGTGTTTTTGGATCTGTTCATGTTGGTTGGAAATGAATTTTTATTTTTTTTTGGGGAGCCAACGGAGGTTGTTGATTTGGGTCTGTAGATCTTTGTTTGGATTTTTTGTGTGTGATGATTTTGTTTTATGTTTTTGGGTTTGCCAAAGATGCTTAAGATCTTACTTTGTGTTCTTAGATTTTATTTTTATTTTTTAATATATGCCTTCAATTTTTGTGTATTTGCTTATATCTTTGTTGTTTGTGTTTGTGTTTGTGTTTGTGTTTATGTTTATTTTATTTGATGGTACAAACAACATTCCATTGTCAATCTCTGTCGCTTTCTTTTATAGCTAAGCAGTACTCAGGTTATTTTGTGGAAGCAGATTGCTGGACTTGTGAATTTCAAACAATTCAGGCTAACCCGAGTTCAAAATATAAAGCTTGGTCCCACTTGAGTTGCACCCCTAGTAGTGGTGGTGGTAATGGTAGTAGTGACAATGGCATGATAGTAGTGGTAGCGGTGATAGTGGTGGCAGTGGCAGCGGCAGCAACATGGTGGTGATGGTGGTGATGGCATGATGGTGGTAGTTGTGGTGGTGGTGATAATAGTGAGCTTATAATAATGTATATTAATACTTTTATGTTTACTATTTATAAATTTAGTCAAAATTAAATATATATATATATATATATATGTATATGACTTAAAATTTTCTTAAATTTTAACTCACATTTTAAGATGTACTTAAAATTTTAAGTGTTATCAATTGTGATTATTAAAGGAGTTTAATTGATTATCATTTCAATTTTAAGTGTTGAATCAGGTTATCAAACACCCCATAACAAGCCCTATGAATACCAAATTGGATGTAAAAATGGTTTTGGACCTTGTTCAAGATAATAACAAATTTAATTCTAAACTTAAAAATGTGATTCTTGACTGCAAGTTCCTACTGGACAAGTTGGGGATTTCAACAATTAACCAATGTTATAGAGAAGTAAATGCAAGTGTTGATCTACTGGCTAATTTAAGCAACAAGATGTACTTAGGTTTTTGTTTACTTCATGTACCTATTTCTTTTTTCTTTTTTTATTCAAGTGAAAGTAAAAACAAGGAAGATAGAGTTCATACACCACTAAAATAGAGGGGATCATACCCTTTTAGAGTTGGTAGAAACCATGTCTGCTATAAGAAAAGAAAAGATAGAGCTGGGTGGTTCATCAAAGAACACCAGATGTTCAGATTGGTTGACTCCAAGATTGGCTAGGGCATCAGCACAAACATTAGCTTCACATGGGATGTACTGGATGCTGCAGTTGCATCTTCACACCATGAAGTTGGCATCCTCGATCAGAGCTCTATATGGGGAGGTTCTATCAGCTCCTTCCTGGATAAGCTTCATGGCAATTTGAGAATCGGTCTCTATGTCTATGTTGGCCAACCCTTTTTGCATTATGATTGTAAGACCCATGTAAAGACCCCAGAGTTCGGCCTCCAAGCTGGTGCAATTCCCTAGATATCCATGGTAGCCCCACAGCCAGGTACCTGTTTCATCCCTCAACAAACCTCCATATCCAGATTGGCCAAGATCAATTGACACTAGATGTCAGAGAACAAACTTTTACTAGACTAATTTAATTTTATGAAGTTCCAGTTTAACCATAAAAATAAATAAATAAAAAATTACAAAATAAAATTGATCAAACACACAACTACATAATGTCTAGGACTATGTGATAATTTATAATTCTATTTGGCAAAGGCATAAAAGTTCATTTTGTACGAGTAATTCGAATGTCTTACAACTGAACTAATCTTCTGAGTTCAAATCTTTATAACCTTTTGTTAGGATTAAACATATTTCTTAGCGTCCAAAGCATGCGAAGACCTTAGCTTCGGCCTCAACGTAGATGCAGTGAGATTTTCCGCAAATACATTGTGGGTGTTAAAGGATAATATTGCCTAAAGAATATGTGAAGTAACTTATTTACATATTTATTTTTAGAACTAAATAATAAATAAATAAAAGCGCATTTTGCTAATTTTGTTAGTTACTCACAACACACACAAAAATTAGTAAATTAAAAAAAAAAAAAAAAAGAACTTATGAATGTATCAAACAAACAACGTTTTTGATAAATCTCATTTAAAAGTGTTCTAACTCAAGAAGTCCATAAAGAAATTTTTTAACCCACTTAGTCCCATATATTTATAGTTTTATTTCATAAAGTCATTTTTCTTGATTTACATTATTTTCTTAAACTCTTATGCCTTTATATTTAATATTGATATTTAATGTTAGTATTTAATGTTGGGGGAGGAAAGAGAAAGGAAAGGACCAAGGTATAGGAAATTTCATACACAAATTAAATAACATTGATGTTATTATTTTATATTATTATATAATGTGAATATATTTTTAATTGACAACACATTAAAAATATGTAAACATTCTTTTTCATCTGATGTGAATATATTTTTAACGTCATCTGATGTGAACATTCACATTCACATCACACTATGCCAGAATTTGCCTTTAACGGCGGCTTGTAACCGCCGTTAATAACCATACAACCGTCACAAAAACTTTTAACGGCGGTAAGACAACAAAAAGTGTAACTGTCATCTATACAAGTGTCGGAAATAATTTAACGGCGGTTATTTTACCGCCATTATTAATAACGGCGGTATTCACGGCGGTTATTAACCGCCACATAAAAAAATCGACGATCTTGAAAATTGGAGGCGGTTTATAGAACTGTCGTAAATGTCATGCCTTTAACAACGGTATTTTAGAGTAAAAAATGGCAGTTATTTACTATCGCAAAAGACTACAAAAATTAACGGCATTTATTTACCGCCGTTAAATAAATTTCAAAATTAAATATAATTTTCTTTTAGCGACAAAATTAAACCGCCGTTAATTATGAACCATTTGTTAACGACAGTATTTTAGAGTAAAAAATGGCAGTTTTTTACTGCCGCAAAAGATTACAACAATTAACAGCATATATTTACCGCTGTTAAATATATTTCAAAATAAATATGATTTTCTTTTAGCGACAAAATTAAACCGTCGAAAATTATGAACCATTTGTTAAACTGACTTTGTTTATACATTTATATTCAATACCTGCTAGTGTACTCAATGAAAATCATTCAATAGCAGTGTATAACCTACTAAAGCTTCCATACATTCAATATAACAATATATAAACTGCCACAATACAATTTATAGCCATACAAATCCATACACTATATTCAATTAACAAAATCTATTCCAAAATACATGTCACATGTAGCAAAGTTCCAAATACATGTCACTTGTAGCAATTAGTTCCAAAATACATGTCACTTGTAGCAATTAGTTCAAAATATTTGTCTCAAAATATATAGTGTCAAAATAAAAGTCCCAAAAGACATTTGCATTTACACAGTCCACCTAGCTCCCCCAATCTGCAAAATGCTGTAACTAGTTCCAAAATATTGTCTCAAAACACAAGTTCCAAAATAAAAAGTCCCAAAAGGCATGTATATCATCTACATGTTCTATCTAGCTCCTTTCAAACCTGCAAATGTAGCAATTAGTTGCAAAATATTTGTCTCAAAACACAAGTGCCAAAATAAATGTTCCAAAAAGTATGTCCTTTATCTACATGGTCCATCTAATTCCCCTCAATCTGCAAAGTCTGCAAATGGATCCTCAATCTGCACATGTATAAAAAGATATAAATTTAGCTACCACTAAGATTTAAAAATATAATAAATATAGTATTAGTGCATATGCATTACATCAACCGAAGGCCAAGCTATACATTTGTGAAGTGCATCTGCAACTGTTTTGACACCTTCAAGAGCTTTTACCAAATTTTGACGAGGCTTTATCGCTTTCGTAATACGAACTTCTCAAAATTCTGGCCCCAATCATTGTCCACCTACTACTTTGGATGGGTCCTCAGAAATAACTGTGCCAATCGCCACAACTTGTTTTGGCAATTTAGAAGTAAGTAATTTTACTTCTTGTCCAACCTTCAAAAAAAATTGATGTGTAAATGTTGTGTATGAAAGCAATCACACTAAAGTATTTAGGATTAAATACACTTTAGCCCCTTCTAGTTTAGCTCAAAAACAAAAGAAAATAATGTTTGCATTTTACTCCATATCAGAGATGTGCATATTTTTAAACTATAGGGAGGTAATAATGTGTTTTCTAACTAACCCAAAAATTTAACTAGTATTCCTTGAAGAAATAGAACTAATAATAATGTTTATGAAAAATTTAATAACTATGTTTAAATACTCATTATGCATAAACATTGTCTTACTTCATGTGATGGAACCATTAGCTCTTCATTCAACTGGTGAGAACTAGAGGCATCTGGAACCTATTGCATATTGAATGATGATCTGGAACCATTCTGTTCAAACATAACCACATAATTAGCTAAATTTACAATATCCAATTTATTATAGTAAAACATACTTAAATTAAACTAGGATTAAATACACATTACCC
Source organism: Camellia sinensis (assembly GCF_055761805.1). Classification (NCBI taxonomy): domain Eukaryota; kingdom Viridiplantae; phylum Streptophyta; class Magnoliopsida; order Ericales; family Theaceae; genus Camellia; species Camellia sinensis. Next base: position 152,796,493 of record NC_138970.1, read on the forward strand.
CTCCAATATGTGAAGGCATTGATGGTGATTGAGGTATTGGATATCCCATAGTTTTCACATGAGCTTGCATTTTGTCACACTTGCGCTCTAACTAAGTAAACCTTTCACCCCACTCAGCTAATAATTCCTGTGGCACCTCTTCTCGTACCTCTGTGCGCAATTTATCCATGTCTATACGTTGTCAAGATCTAGAATACCTTGTCCCAAACACCTGAGATGGGCAAGGTCCCAATCCATAGGTACATACACGACCGTGCCCATCTACTCCTAAGACCTCAGTGAATAGCTCCTCTCGAAATTTTTCAGTTTGTAAGGACTCGGCCACTTGAGACAATCTCTCTTTCAAACAAGACTAAAATGTAAGAAAAAAAAATTATTAGAACATGAATAGGTAAATAATTAATCGTAAGCATTCACATTATTACACATATAATGGCTACATCTGATGCCTCATCAACTGGATCTCCATTCTTTTTTGTGTGTGTCTCTATGTAGACCATTATCCGATCTGGTTGCACCTTATCTCTCTTATACATCTTCATTATTAGGAACAATAAATACATATTACAACTTTACCAAATACAATGCATATTGAGAAAAAATTGTTAACCTATCATTTACCTCATCCTTTACCCGACAATGGGCCTTTCTCCCACTTGTATGACACATTGTCAATTTTTTTCAATTGTCACTGTTGGTTGTACTGCGTTCCTGTCACAATAAATAGATATCGAGATTTGGTACAAGTCTTTCTCCAACTACTCTTGAAGCAATTTAAACCTTTTAACAAAAGCGCTTAATAGCCAAACCTTCACACACCATATCCTTTGGCAAATATATGCATGTGTTTAGACAATGCTTTGCTCTATATTCATAAACTAATTAAGATTTTATTTTACTTCAGTCAAGGGCAGCTATCTTTATGGTCATAACCAAAATAATAATCATAATAAGTCATGTAATCAATACCGTAACGAGTCATCATTAAGTCTTAACTAACACTAAAATCAGTCATCCTCAAACATTACTTGAAGCATAGCCAAAGACTTTATTGACCATAACCGTAATAACAACCACAATAAGTCATTATCAGGTCATAAAAAACAGAATTCTAAGGTAAAAAAAATTATAGAATGCAACAATTAATACTTGTGCCTCTAGACTATTCCAAAATTGAACGAGAATCTTCCACTAACAAATACGAGACATAATAGACATTTCATCAAACAGATGGTGAGTGCCACTAAAATTCAAAATTTGAACATAAAAAAGCATAATAATTCTAAATTTCAATAACTAATCAAATGAGTTCAAGTATTTTTTTATTAGCAAAAAGAACATTTAGTGAAATAGAGGTCTTTCTCAACTTGGGTTTTGCTCAAAACTCTCTAAAATTTCTTCAGTGAAAGAGAGATCCAAACTGATGAGTGAGAGGGAAGGCCCTCTTGAAGGAGAGAAAGCCTGCATGTATATGCAAAAATCCCCAATTTCAGTGTCTCTAATCTGTGAACCCACAAAAATCTCTCTGAAAAACTGTGTTTTGATTTATGGGTTTGTTTATTTTGGCTTCTTTAATCTTTGTTAACCTATATATATATATATATATATATATATATGTATATATGTATATGTATGTATATCAAAACTAATAATAAGAGGGAGATTTAAGAAATGTATAGTTGATACTTGATTCCATTGAAACAAACCCTAAAACGAAATTACCTCTTCTCTAATCATTGATAGCTTAATAGAAACACTATCAGCAAAGGTAGAATGGCAATAGAAAAATAAGGAAAAGCGTAGAAAAGGAAACCAATGGAAGCAACATGAAGCCAATAGGGGAATCAAAAGGTAGGCAAAGGTCTCTTACCTCTGACGATGGTGCTATAGTGCGACAATGGTGCTTCAAACGACCTTCGATGCTGGTACTTCGTACGACCTTCAAACGACAATGGTGACTTTTCGTTTCACTTTGCAATGCCTCTCTTCTAGAAGTTAGAGATGTAAGGAAAAAAAACTAATCAATTAGAAGAAATAGGTAAAAGACGATGCCGTTTAACAATTAATTGGAGGGAATCCAATTTTTTTTTAGAGGGAATTAAAAAAATGTGGACTACATTTACGACAGTCTTCAAACAACTGCCATAAAAGACTGACCCTTCAGCTTCACATAGTTTTTTCGTCATTAACACTCACATTTTATCTGCTATTTTTCTTAACCGCCGTGAATACTAAATTTTTAGAGGCGGTATCTTTACCGCCATTTTAAGTATATTTTTAACGGCAGTCTTTTTGCCGCCATGAATGAAACCGCCGTTAAAGATCAACTTTGGCATAGTGTCATCTAATGTGAACATTCACGTCATTACGTACAGTTATGTTTATATTCAAATGAAAGTTGAGGCTTGTGGTTGTATAATGCTAATGTGAACCTTAACATTACCTTTATCACACGGCATCTGATGTGAACATTCACATTCACGTCATCTGATATGAATATTCACGTCATCACATACAGTCAATATTTGGATATATGAGAATTACCAAAACATAATGACAATCAATAAAAATTATGTTTAGTTTTTTGTGTATAATATATATCAACATTAAATAGTGGTGTGTAGATAATGCATTTTTTTGGAGTAAATGGTCATGAGAACTACTAAAACATAATGACAATCAACATTAATGGGGGCAAAAGAGATTAAGGGTGTTTTGGTCTTCTTATCTCAAATAGGACCTAATGAAATAGTTAAAAATAATATGGATTTGATGGAATAAAACTCTTAAAAAATAGACTTATCAAAAAAGCTCCCATTTTTTTAATATTAACTATTTTGTAAGTTTTTTTTTTTTCTACTTTTCTAAATTTTTTTACAGTGGCTAAAATATGTATTTTGACACACATTAACCTTGTTTAGTTTTGATTGATTTTGAGTTTTTTTTTTTTTGTATTTTTTTTTTATTTTTAGTGAATTTTTTTTAATATTTTAAGTATTTTTTTTTTACTTTCTACATGAACTTATAAAGTAAAATATTTTAAAATTTTAATATTGAAAATTTATAGAATTTTTATATTTTATTAAATTTTTAATCTTTTTATAAATATTATATTTTTATATTTAGATAAGGTGTATCTAAAAAAATATAAAAATATTAATAGAATTTATTAAAAATAAAAAAATATTTTTTTTGAAATGTGAGGATAACCCAACAAGGTCAATTATTATTATTTTTTCTATTTTTTAAAAAATAGTCAATATAGTAGTTTTTAAGCTATAATTAAAGGAAGGATCTGGAGTTTTTTTTTTTTTTTTTGGAACAAGGATCTGCTGGAGTTTAGGTCATATACGATATATAGGCTCTATTTGGTAAGGATTATTTTTAGCTTTTTTTAGTTTTTAGTTTAATTTAAGTTATTTTTATGTGTTTGGTTCAGTTTAATAATACAGCTCATAATTTTTTTGTAATTTAAAAATCAACTTACTTTTTGAATAAGGGAAAAAAAACTTAATTTATAAATCAAAAATTAACTTATATTCATAATTATAAATTATACGCTGTTAGATTATAAATTATAATTACTTTCCCACAGTTTTACTAGAGGGGCATAATGCTCATGTTCTGCTTTCTGGGAAAGTGGCTGCGGCGACTTGGCTAACCGGCTTGTGAGCCGTTTGGATCGGATAGTTGAGGTGGTGAGAACGCGAACCAGGACATGCTGTTTGTGGGTCCGACGTTAATTTAGACTTGTTGTCGCCACTCTCGCATCTAGATGCCGTACCATCATCTCGTGTATCGTGTATATATATATATATATATATCTATCTACACATCTCACGTAAAGTTATTTGGTGGTGCTAGGGACAAAGTCGCAATTGTACTGTGATTAGTTCGAGAATGTAAATTTAGGCCAAGTTTGGGATGTTCCAAAAAAGTCAAAAAGTCAAAAAGTTACTCAAAAAGTTAAAAAGTTAACACTATTCACCAAAAGTCAACAATTACGGCTGCACAACTCCCAATTCAAATTTTTCCCTACAAATCAATTTTTACAATTTTTTATTACACATTTTTTAATAAAAAGTCAAAAAGTTAACCCAAACATCCATATTTTCAACCTCAATTTTTTAGTCCAAAAAGACAAAAAGTGCACTTATTTAGTCTTCCCAAACTTGGCCTTAAAGTATGATATTGAATCCGTAAAAATCTAACTTGATTCGGGTTGGTTTGGGATGTTCTAAAAAAATACACTTTTTGATTTATTGGCTTATATGGGTTGGGTTTTTGATTTATTGGCTTATATGGGTTGGGTTTGATGTGATGTGTTAGAGAGGTGATGTGATTTAAATAAGATGATGTGACTTAAATAGGATAGTAACTTTTTGACTTTTTGTATTATTTAGTTTATGCCAAACCAATCCTAATAAGTTTGAATTGATTTTTTAAATACGTAATTTGATTTTAGATTGAAATATTAAAAATTCGTAATTTATGGATTGATTTCGGATTAAATTTTATGGTTTTGAATTAGAACCAATTCAAATCATGTATAAAAATACTTATATTTTATTATACATCCTTTTCGCATAATATATTCTCTTATTCTATAAATTTAAATCTAAATCTACACAGTATCTTCTCTTTTTATTACTTGTTTGTTAGTTTTTAATTTTAATTTGTAATAGTTTAAACACCTATGGTGGAACTTATTTTCTTATGATTGTTTAAATTCTAGAACAATATGTCGCTATTATGGAAATATATGTTGGTATTGTGAAATATGATATTATGTTTATGCTTTTCTAAATTAAAATGTTCTATATTTTTTTGGTTATTTAATTATGTGAATCTGTGATTCTAAATTAATCCAATCCGTGTTTAAATGGATTGATTCGGATTTGTTCCACGATTTAAACGGGTTGGATTGATTCCAATTTTTCAGACACCATAGATAACGAATTAGTCCTATTTTATTCCAATCTAGACTAATCTGGACCATGCTCACCCCTAATTAAAGGGGAGTGGTATATTGATAAAATTTTAGAATATAAATTTTGAGTCTATGGTTTTAGTTTTTTTTAGAGTTAGTTATTAAGACCACAATATATATAGTTGGTAAGATAAGTGAACTGTAGTTAGTGTTATAAATGTGGATTTAAATTTATGTCTGTGTACTTTCTATTATATAGTTGAGTGACCCTATTATGATCTCTAAAATCTCGACTCCTTATATAATCTAGTGCCAGAAATTATCACTGTGTGGTTAAGTCAATTTGAGAATATAAATCTTATGATTTTATGAATAGCATAATTTCTACCTTCTTAATTTTTTAAGGTCATATTAATTTTTTTATTCTTTTATATATTATTTTATAAAAAAATTTACAAATATATTTATTTAACACCTGAGTGCCCGAATACCGAAATAATTTTTCCTAACCAACTCCGCCCCAAAATGTGAATGTGGAGCGGATCATTTGGGTAGCGCTGGGTAACGTTTACGTTTTTTATTTATGTTTATAAAAATTTTATAAATTAATTTTTATTTTTTTTAGAAAAACATAAATTACAACGCGTTTGGTTTGTACAAAATTTTAAAAACATAAATTAAAAAATATGTTTGTTCATACCTAAAATATTTATATTTATTTTTATTATTTATGACAATAGGATCACACACATTATAATTGAAAAAAAGTTGTTTGAAAAAAATGAAAAAAAATTAATTAAAAAAATAATTGAAAAAAAAATTTAATTGGGAAAAAAATATTTGAAAAAAAATTTAATTCAAAAAAAATTAATTGAAAAACAATTATTTGAAAAAAAAATAATTGTAAAAAAAATTAATTGAAAAAAAAATTTAAAACTAAAAATGTAAACTCATTTTTTGAGTTTATATTTTTTCTTCAAATTTATAAATTAAGACAACTATTTATAAATTAAAAAAATTATCAAATAATTTTTTATGATAATTTTTAAAATTTTTATAAATATAAACTAAAAACTAAATACGAAAGGGTTACCCAACATAACTTTAAAAAGTGAATTCCCATCCAGTTGATGGTTGTCGCCACTCTCGCATCTAGATGCCGTACCATCCCGTGTATCGTGTATAAATATCTATCTACACATCTCACGTAAAGTTATTTGGGGGTGCTAGGACAGGGACAGGCCCCAATTGTACTGTGATTAGTTCGAGAATGTAAGTTGAAAGCAAAAATAAGTGGGAACACAAATTTCTTTTGCTCTTATGTTTTTTTTTTTTTTTTCTTTTAAATTTCTATCTCATTAGTGATCAATTAGTGCTCTTAAATTAATAGAATAAATTATTATTGAAATTTAAAGTATGATAAGGAATCTGTAAAAGTAGTGTAATTTGATTCTATGCCGTCTAATTTTATAGGTTTTGATTAATTTTTTAAATTTGTAATTTGATTTTGAATTGAAAAATTAAAAATTTATAATTCACGAATCAATTCCGGATTAAATTTCACGGTTTTAGATTGGAACCAATTCATATCATATATAAAAAATCTTTATTTATATCATACATCTTCCCTGCATAGTATATTCTCTTATTTTATATAAAATTTAAATCTAAACATAAATTTGCATAATCTCTTCTTTTATTATTTGTTTGTTGGTTTTTAGTTTTAATTTATAATAGTTTAAATACTTATGATGGGACTTATTTTTTTATGATTGTTGAAATTCTAAAATAATATGTCGCTATTATGGAAAAGCATGTTGGTATTGTGGAACTAATATGATATTATGTTTATATTTTTCTAAATTAAAATGTTATATATATATATATATATATATTTTGTTATTTAAATATGTGAATCTGTGATTCCAAATCGATCCAATCCGTGTTTAAATGGATTGATTCGGATTTGTTCCACGATTTAAACGGATTAGATTGATTCCAATTTTTCAGATGTCGTAGATAACGAATTAGTCCTATTTTATCCCAATCTAAACTAATCTAGACCATGCTCACCCCTAATTAAGGGAGAGTGGTATATTGATAAAATTTGAGAATATAAATTTTGAGGTATATGGGTTAAGTTTTTTTAGAGTTAGTTATTTAGACCACAATATATAGTTGGTAAGATAAATGAACTGTAGTTAGTGTTAGAAATGTGAGTTTAAATTTCTGCCTGTATATGCATCTGTGACTTTTTGTTATATAGTTGAGTGACCCTATTATGGCCTCTAAAATCTCGATTCCTTATATGGGGTGTTTTGAAAAATTGGTAAAAAGTTGGCTTTTGACTTTTTACCAAGTTTTTTAGTTTTTTGAAAAGTGATTTGAGAAGTTGGTATAAAGCTAACTTTTGACTTTTTAGTTTAATATGTGTTTATGGTGTCAAATCAAATTAAAATGACCAAAATATCCTTACCCAACATAAGAAATTTATTTTTTTATTTTTTTGTCATAAGCTCCAATATGTAATTTCACACTTGCGTTTTTATAACTTCCCAAACTAATTTTGTTGCGTTTTTGCCACTTATATTTTTGGACCAAAGATAAAAAACGTGACTTTTTATTTTAGTTCCCAAAACGAGACATAATCTACTACCAAAAATTATCACTATATGGTTAAGTCACTTTGAGAATATAAATCTTATGATTGTATGAATAGCATATTTTCTACCTTCTTATTTTTTTAAGGTCATTTTAATTTTTTTGTTCTCTTATATATTATTTTATAAAAAATTTACAAATATATTTATTTAACACCTCTCAAACAATCGAGAGTATGCCCCAATCCTGAAATAATTTTTCCAAACCAACTCAGCCCCAAAATGTGAATGTGGAGCCGATCATTTGACAACTTTAAAAAGTGAATTCCCATCCAATTGAGGGTTTATTTTATTTTTATTTATATTTTTTTTTAGCCGTTTATTTTCCAAACTTTTTAAAGTGCAAGGGTGATTGGAATTGATTATTATAATTTTTTATGAAGAGGTGTAATGAAAATTAAAAAAAATAAAATAATTTGTAAATTATATATTTTTAATAATTTGATTAAAATTTTATTTTTAATCTTTACATTTGAAGTTTAGTTTCAACTTATCACTGGTCTATAATTAGACTAAAGTGATCCAATTCAATCATTGTGGTCCTATTTTGGGTTTATCCTGAGGATCTAAGTAATTTATTTTGTGAGATTTGTTGAGCATATTATTTATATAAAAAATTATATTTATTTGATATCAGTAATCATTTGATTAGATTACGTTTGTTTGAAAAAAAAAATAAATAGATTGAATAATATTAAAGATAGTCCATTTATTTATTTTTTTTCAAACAAATATAACCAGATTAAATAATTATTTTTATACAAATAATATGCTCTACAGACCTCACAAAATAAATGATTAGATTGTTAAAGTAACCCTAGGGTGGGCTCACAATGGGCTGAACCTGAATTACACCTTTCCAATGCCCGAAGAGTTGTTCCACATAACTTCATTTTGTTTGTGCTAAAATTGGTTTATTTTGACTAACTTTTTCAAAAATTAAAATAAATAAAATTTTGACTGTGACCTATTTGATTATTTTAAAAATATATAATAGATTATGATCCATGGAAATCGAATTTAAGGAGATTGCGGCGGACCACAAAATGTTTCGGCCATATAAATGACTCCCTTCTCCAAATCGTGGCAAGGTGCCATAATTAAGTGACAAAGTGGTATTGTATTAACTCAGTATTGATAGAGATTCCTTTCACTCTTATCTCTACACATACGTGGTGGGTAGTGATTGAAAAAAAAAAAAAAAAAAAAAATTGACCAATGAGAGGAAAATGGGGTCCAATGGGGTGGGAGGGAAAGGAGGTTTAAAACATTTTTCGTATTAATTTTCAATTGACAAGTCGTGATTTATTTATTATTTTTTAATTGACAAATCGGACTTCTACTAAGATAAAGGGCAAGACGAAAGTGTAAAACTCTTTGAAAGGTGTTAGGTTTTATTTCTTGGCAATCTCGTTTGACAAAACTCCTTTCAATTGTATTTATTTTCGCACTTTTATTTCAGTGAGGCTATGAGTGTTTAGATGCGAATCCAACTCGAATTGTGCCTTTCAGAGAAGTTTGTGATGCTAATGCTTTCAAGATTGCCACTTCGCTGATTATGACGGGGATCGAGCTGCCCGGTCAGCTCGCGGGGGTCCAGGGGGCAGCGTCACGGCGGGGTCGAGGGGCAGCGCCCCCGAAGCAAAATGCAAAAATACATTACAAGTTGCCTGTCCGCTCGAGTGGACATTACCCCGCTCGAGCGGAGAATTCCTGGTTCCAGCAGTTTTAGTCGCCTGTAAAAGTACTGAGATGTGTAATTTTGCGCTCGAGCGGGTTCTCCAGCGCTCGAGCGGACCTCTGTTATATCACGTGCATATTTTGCTGAAGCCGCTCGAACGGGCTGTTGGGCGCTCGAGCGGAGATCGCGGGACAGATTCTATAAATTCGCGTGTTGGGTCTAATTTTAGGATTACTACTCCAGATCTTCTTTTTGGGTTCTAGGGTTTATATCTGGGGATACTTTGTCAGTTTTCTTTGATGTTTTGATTAAGTATTCAACTCATGTTCTAAAGAGTATACATCAAAGGTTTTGTTTGTTTTACAAGTTCTGCAAAAGAGAGAGTTGTTCTTCGGTGGATTCTGAAGAATTCGAGCCTGAAGTTTTGGTGGATTCTGGGGTGGTTCATCGTAAAGACAATTCCGAGGTGAAGACGGTTTGGAAGAGGCACATAGAGGTTGGTTCAATTAGGCGTGGATTCGCTAGGTAATTGAGAGTATACTTGTGTAATTCTTTTAAATCTTCTTAGTGGATTGTTTTGTGGTTGTTACTCGTGGTTTTTTTATCACAGTTGGAGGTGTCCAATTGTGGTTTTTTTCACGTAAAATCGTTGTGTCTCTTTGTCTTGATTGTTTGATTGGAATTGTTATATTCTGCTTAAAATTGATACATAATCACAAATCAACATCTAGGGGATTTCTAAATTTTTCAAAAGGTGTATAAAATTTTTCTTTTGTTATTACAATCACCATTTGAAACTAAACTCTGAGCTGTATACAATCTTCCTTTGCAATTTGGGTTGATTTTTTGACCTTTTAATTTTTTAGTTATTTTAGTCTGTGGTTAAAAAGGAATAGATTTTATGATTTTTTTTACTTTTGTAAGAAAAAAAATAAAATAATTATAATTTAAATGTGATATTTATCTTGTTAGGTTAAGAAGTCTATTTTATTTTTTTTGGCTAAAATAACCCCAACCCAATCTAAACTTTCATGCCAAACGAACCCATCATCTATATGTTTTTATTGATTTATTATTTTTAATTTTTAACTTGATTGTAGTATACAAATTTAATAAGTTAGAATACCTCTGAATGAAATTTATCAATAATAAAACTCTTAATTTATTGAGAAAAACAAATTCATATGGACATTTTTGGTAAAAGCCATGAAATGGCAACTTGTTTGCGTAACAGATGTTGCAGGCTTGAATTTTCTTTCTGTCTTTATGCTGGTTGGAAGCCTAATCTTTTGTATGATTAAGAGATTTGAAAAGAAATTTACAAATAAAAAAAAAAAATGTATGTGAAATTAGGTTTAATGTAAGTATATTTTATTTATATTTCACCTATATTTTTTTTTTCTTTTTCTAAATCACTTCTCAAATCTAGGGGTGAGCATGGTCCGGATTGGACCGGATTGGGGTAAAATCAGGACCAATTCGTTATTTACGGTTCCTGAAAAATTAGAACCAATCCAATCCGTTTAAATCATGGAACCAATCCGAACCAATCCATTTAAATACGGATTGGATCGGTTTAGGACCACGGATTCACATAATTAAATAACAAATATATATATAACACTTGAATTTCATAAAAATATAAACATAACGCTATATTAGTTCCATAATAACAACAGGTTTTTCTATAATAACGACATGTTGTTCTAGAATTTAAACAACCATAAGAAAACTGGTTTCACCATAAGTATTTAGACCAGTGCAAATTAAAACTTAAAACTAACAAACAAAAGTAATAAAAGAAGATATTATACGGTTTTGGGTTTGAGTTTAGATTTTACATAAAATATGAGAAGATACTATGGGAGAGGATGTATAATAAAAATATAGACTATTTGTATACGGTCCGGATCGGTTCCAATCCGGAACCGTGGGATTCAATCCAGAACCAATCCGTAAACTACGGATTTTTAATTCTTCAATCCGGAACCAAACCGCGGATTCAAAAAACCAATCCAAACCTATCGGATTGGACTGGACTGGATCGGATTACGGATTTCACAGATTCCTTGCTCAGTCCTACTCAAATCCTCCAACCAAATACAGCGTAAGTGTTAATTATAAATTTTTTTAAAAAATTAGTTTAATTGGTACATTTTTAATTTTTTTATTTTAAATAATTTTTTAGAGTGATTCAAATAAACATTTTAGCAATGAGTCGATGTTTTCTTAGCAAAATAAATTTTTTGACCAAAATAATAAAGCCTTAATTGTTTTATTACTATTATTATTATTTAAATTGTAGTTTGTAAGTTAATAAATAAGCTACAATTACAAAAATTCATGTTAGTTTTTTAGATTTTGCAACGGCTTTATAAGTCTTGTTAGTTTGATAGTCATGTTAAATTTTGCCTTTTGATAATTTTTTTTTTCTAAAATAAATTAGTTTTTTAAACTTATTTTGTTATCTAAAATAACCGAAGAAACTAGACTTTTTAGAAGTTGTCAAAGAATCGTTTGAGAATAAATTATTTTAGTAATTTTTTAATTTTTTATGAAAAGATGTACAGAAAAGTAGAGAGAGTGATGTGACAATTTATAATATTTTTTTAATTTTTTTGGCTAAAATACTTACTCTCCAAATGAAATAGATTTATTAAACATATAGAACTTTAGCTTTTTTATTTTGAGGTTTATTTATGTCAAGCATTTTTTATTTTATTTTTTTGGGTTAAAAAGATACTAGAAAGAAAAGGAAAATTCATATAAGTAGAATCCATTTTGTTTTGTTTTTCTTCTCAAATTTATAATTCAAAACACAATCTAAATAGTTTGATAAAATGTTATCTTTTAGGTTTGATCAATTTTTAGAGTTTAATTTATTTCTAGCCATTTTTATAAGCTTAGAGCATGTTTAGTGATGTGCTAGAAATATAATTATTAAAGTTAAAATTTGGCAAAACTTTTTAAAAAATCATATATAATGCTTTTCCAAATTACTATAGCATTATTAAAATTTGACAAAATGTTTCCCTCTATTTCTCATAATAATAATGTTGGAAAAATAATAATTTTTTTGGTGACTTTAACGCAATATTAAAGTGGGTGTCAATCCTTGATTGAAGTGGAGTAAAGTGGGTTTAGATTCTTTGTAGTGAGATCTTTACACCACAAAAAGAATGACAAGAAACCATTAAGATTTGAATGAGAAATTGACTCATTAAGTTGGCATCATGAAAGAGGTGTTAGGAAAGGTGTTAAACCTTGTATCCCACATTGATTATAGAATATAGCATTGATGGGTATTTAAATCTCATTCTTTGCCTTAGGGTGTGAGCCATTTACAGCATCCAAATTTTCCGAAGAAATGGAGTTATGGATGCTTCAAGGATGAACTTGAGCCAAGACTATAGTCCAAATTGGTTATGCTAAAATTGCCAAGCGCACACCATGCGCCCAGACTGGGTCGGGTTGGGTCGGGTCTAGGTCATGGATCGTGGATCTTGGGACTTGGGCTTGGACTTAATGGATTAAGTGTGGGGGTTGGGCTCGGGCTTGGCCTAGCCATCTTAATCTTTTTGGACCAAGCTAGATTTGTAGGTGGCAGATATTTATATACACAAAACTTATGTGTATAGCTAGTAACTCCTCTATTGATGATGGACTTAAATCCATCAGTTTTGTAGGTTAATGCAGAATTAAATCCTACATTTGTTGGAGGGGAGTCTCTTCCTCTCTCCCTCCATGTGTATAAAAGGAGGCCCTCTCCTTCAGCTTTCTACGCTAGAAAATTTGTTGCTCTTCCTGTCAAATTTCAGTTTTATATTATATTCTTCTAGTGAGAGAGTGCTGCAAAGCTCTGTTCGCCGAAGCTATTTAGTCGGTGCATTGCGTAACTGGTCCAACTGTAGTATCTTGGAAGACAGACGTCGAACAACTTCCAGCACCCAACCAGTGAGGCGACGAATTTGAACCCCGGGGCAACTGGCTTGCCAACCCCAACTATGACCTCTGTGGTCAACTATGGTGTTACTCTGCCTATTCCAGGAGAACCGCTCAGTTACCATGAGCGCACAAAGAAATTTGCTGGGGTGAACGTCAAAAGATAGCAGCAAAATATGCTATTCTACTTGACCACGTTGAACCTCGCAAAGGTTTTGAGCAAGGATTTTCCAGCCATGGCAGAGAATGACCTAGATAGGCATAAGGTCATGGCGCTTGATACATGGAAGTAGATAGACTATCTTTGCCGGAACTATGTATTCAATAGCTTGGCAAACTCACTCTACAGTGTGTTTTGTGCCAAGAGCTTAACAAAGGAGTTATGGGAATCTCTAGACAAAAAATACAAGACTGAGGATACTGGGGCAAATAAATTTGTCGTTGGCCGGTTCTTGGACTTTAAAATGATAGATTCAAAAACTGTGATAAGCCAAGTCTAAGAGTTCCAAGTGATCTTGCATGAAATTCATGCTAAGGGGATGCCTTCGAACGAGTCATTCCAAGTTGTTGTGATCATTGAGAAACTTTCCAATGATTGAAAGGACTTCAAGAACTACTTGAAGCACAAGCGCAAGGAAATGTCAGTTGAAAACCTTATTGTCTAACTCTGAATTAAGAAGGATAATAGAAAGAAATGAGAGAGTACCTCCTCTGTAAAGGCCAATGTCATTGAGCATAGCAAATCTTCTAGGGTGAGGAAGAAGCTGCCTGTAAACAAGGGCTCAAAGCTAGAGCCAAGGAGTGGTGTTGCAAAGAAACCAGCATACAAGCCACAGGAACCTGTTTATCGGTTCTTAGGGAAATGCTACAATTATGGTAGTGAGGGGCACCGGGCTAGTGATTGTCGCAAGCAGAAGAAGCCATACAAAACCAAACCCTATGCTCACATGGCAGATATGCAAGAGCACTCTCATGATGAGGATAACATGCACTTGTCTACCGTTGTCTCTAAGGTAAATATGGTGGGTTCAAACCCAAGAGAATAGTGGATTGATACTGGGGCTACATGCCACATTTGCCCCGAAAAGAAGTTGTTTACAACTTTCGAGCCGATTACAAACGGCGAGAAGTTGTTTATGGGAAATTCTGATACCTCAATTGTTAAGGGGAAAGGAAAGGTGGTCCTGAAGTTGACCTCAAGAAAGGAGCTGACCTTGAACGAAGTCTTGTATGTTCCAGACATTCGTAAGAATCTTATCTCGGGATCTCTTCTTAGCAAACATGGTTTTTGCATGGTCTTTGAGTCCGACAAGGTCGTTCTGACCAAGAACGGAGTGTATGTAGGTAAGGGATATATGTTTGGGGGTATGTTTAAACTCAATGTAATGTCTCTTATCCCAAAGATGAATAAAAATGCATCTTCTTCTACTTACATGCTTGAGTCTTCCAATTTGTGGCATGGTAGACTAGGACATGTAAACTTTGAATCTTTACATAAATTAATCAAGTTAGATCACATACTATCTTTTAAGATTAATCCGAAACACAATTGTGAAACTTGTGTTGAAGCGAAGTTGACAAGATCTTCATTTCATTCTATTGAAAGAAGTTCAGAGCCATTGGACTTAGTACATAGTGATGTGTGTGACTTAAAGATTATACAATCACGTGGTGGCAATAAGTACTTTATCATTTTTATTGATGATTGCACTAAGTATTGTAATATATATTTGCTCAAAAGCAAAGATGAGGCTATGGACAAGTTTGTTCTTTAGAAGAATGAAGTTGAGAATCAATTAGGCCGCAAGATTAAGGCTTTAAGAAGTGATTGTGGTGGTAAGTATAAATCACCGTTTCTTGAGATTTGTGCTCAATCCGGGATTATCCACCAAACCACGGCACCTTTTCTCCTCAGTCAAATGAGATTGCTGAGCGGAAGAATAGGACTCTAAATGAGATAATGAATGCAATGTTAATAAATTCTAGATTGCCACGGAACATGTAGAGGGAAGCAATTCTCTTTGTGAATTACATTATGAATAAAGTACCCCAGAAGAAAGTAGACAAGAGCCCATATGAGTTATGGAAAGGCATCAAGCCTTCTTATAAATTCTTACAAATGTGGGGGTGTCTTACAAAAGTGGTGGTGCTTACACCCAAGTGGGTTCGGATAGGACCGAAGTCAGTGGATTGTGTATTAATTGGATATGCACATAATAGCAGTGCATATCGATTTCTTGTGTTTAAATCTGGTATTCCAGATATACACAAGAATATTATTGTGGAATTAAGAAATGTATCTTTCTTTGAAAATGAATTTCCTTATCGTCTCTAAGAAGGGGTTCCGAGTTCTATGAAAGAAGTTGAAGATGACAATGATCACATAGATGATCACGTAGATGATCAAGTCAATGATCAAGTCGGTGATCAAGCTAAGGAAGTAGATAAGCCAATAAGGAGTAAGAGGGCTAGGACTGCAAAGTTCTTTGGTCCGGACTTCTTGACATATATGTTAGAGAGAGAACCTTGAACTTTCCATGAAGCTGTGACTTCACCTGAAACTCCTTTGTGGAAAAAAAACAATTAAGTGTGAGATTGATTCTATCTTACAAAACCAAACTTGGAAGTTGGTTGATCTACCTCCAGGCAATAAGGCCTTGGGAAGTAAGTGGATCTTTAGAAGAAAAATGAAAGCGAATGGATCAATTGATAAGTATAAAGCTAGGCTAACTATCAAAGGATATAGGCAGTGAGAAGGCCTAGATTACTTTGATATATATTCATCTGTGACAAGGATTAGATCCATTCGCATGGTGATTGTGATGGTAGCTTTACGTAGTCTAGCAATACATTAGATGTGTGTAAAAACAGCTTTCTTAAATGTAGATTTAGATGAAGAAATCTACATGGAGTAACCTGAGTGGTTTTCAGCTCCAGGACAAAATAAGAAAGTCTATAAGCTTGTCAAATCATTGTATGGTTTGAAGTAAGTTCCTAAACAATGGCATAAGAAATTTGACAACACTATGTTGTCAAATGGGTTCAAAATTAATAAGTGTGAGAAATGCTTATATGTCAAAGACACTGACAGAGGTTATGTCGTTTTGTGTCTATACGTTGATGGCATACTTATTGCTTGTAATAATGATGAGATGATTAGAATTACTAAGAGATTGTTAAACTCTAAGTTTGACATAAAATATATGGGCCTTGCAGATGTAATTCTAGATGTTAAGATTACCAGAACATTTGATGATATTATACTTTCTCAATCTTACTATGTTGAGAAGATACTTGAGAAATTTGGTAAATCATACACAAGTGTATCTAGGACACCGGTAGACATGAGTTTACATTTGACCAAGAATAATAGTGAGAGTGTCTCTCAGCTAGCATATTCTCAAGTCATTGGAAGTTTGATGTATCTGATGAGTTGTACAAGGCCAGATATAGCCTATTCTGTTAGCTGGCTTAGTAGATACACAAGTAATCCAAATGTTACTCTTTGGTGGGACATTATGCGAGTGTTAGATTATCTACGCTACACCTGGAGTTATGGGCTGCATTATACTAGATACCCAGTGGTACTAGAAGGGTATAGTGACGTTAATTGGATAACTAATATAAATGACTCCAAATCCACTAGTGGTTATGTGTTTACCCTCGAAGGGGCAACTGTGTCTTGGAAATCTTCCAAGTAAACATGTATATCGAGATCAACGATGGAATCTAAGTTTATTGCTTTGGATAAAGCAACTGAAGAAGCTAAATAGCTTTGCTAGTTCGTTGAGGATATTCCACATTAGTCAAGACCTGTGCCAGCCATCTGTATTCATTGCAATAGTCAATCGGTGATTGGACGGGCATAGAGTAATACGCATAATAGAAAGTTTAGACATATTCGTCGTAGACATAATTTCATACGACAACTACTCTCGAACAGAGTTGTCATTTTAGACTATGTAAAGTCTCAGAACAACATTGCGGATCCGCTAACCAAATGGTTAAATCGAGTGTTAATAGAGAAGTCATTAGAAGGAATGGGGTTAAGGCCTTTAGTATAAGGTGTTACCGAAATGGAAACCCAACTTAGTTGACTGGATATCCCAAGATCTAGGTTCAATGGGATAACATAAATACGTGTAATAGTGGTATGTCACTGAGGAGGTTAAATCTCCAGCCATTCCTTTTATCAGCGATACCTGCAAGTGTAGAGGTTAAGCTGAGCTTTTAATGACTCTAGTGTGTTAAGTTGTGGAGCTGAGTATAATAGGATGCTCAAGTAGAGTCACCCATATGAGTGTAAAGTGGGGTTGTTTCTATAAGCATCGACAAGACCTAATTCTTTAAACCATTCACAGAACTAGGTTAGTGTTCCAGGGCCAAACTGGACACAACAGTGATAACAGAACGATGGTTGGAGTAATTCTTGTGTGAGGTCTGTTGTCTAGGTTTTATATAAATGGTAGAGCAGTTAAAAACTTCATGTTCATTGGACAACTAGTAAATCCAATAGACTTCACTGAGAGGGGTTCAAAGTCAAAAGCTACATTTTCTGATGCCGAGGTTATTTCGTTGCACTCTCTCCTAGTCTTTATTGTTAAGTGTTGTTTGTTTGTTGTTATTCGGTCAATTTTTATTCATGTGGGGGATTGTTGGAAAAATAATGATTTTTTTTGGTAACTTTAATGTAATATTAAAGTGGGTGTCAATCCTCGATTGAGGTAGAGTAAAGTGGATTTAGATTTTTTGTAGTGAGATTTTTACACTACAAAAAGAATGACAAAAAACTATTAACGCTAAAAGGTTTGTCCTATCAATTATATGTGTTGTCGCGGCAAGTAGTTGGTCCAAAGAAGAGTGAAACTTGGGGGCTTAGAAATTATGCCCTAACGTCTTATCAAAGTGTCACATCTTATTGGGTTATCCTACTCAAGGTTGTTTTAGGTATCACGTATAAATTATTTATTTATTTATTTATGAAAATGTG
The DNA here is from genome assembly GCF_055761805.1 of Camellia sinensis. NCBI lineage: Eukaryota > Viridiplantae > Streptophyta > Magnoliopsida > Ericales > Theaceae > Camellia > Camellia sinensis. The sequence goes on from NC_138970.1 coordinate 152,814,696, forward strand.
TATAAAAAATAATAATAATAATCACTGAATTTAGTTTCAGTTTTTTAAAAATTAAAATTTATTTATTTATTTATTTTTAGTGAATATTTTAAAAAATTTAAGCATTTTTTTTTTACTTTTTTAAATGCACTTTACTTAAATGTATCTAAAAAGTAAATTATTTGTAAAAAAATATTTTAAAAAATTAATAAATATATAAGAATATGAAAAAATATATTGAATTTTCATTTTTTTATTATATATTTTTGGTATTTAGTGAATTTTTAAAAAAAAAATTTAACAAATATTATACTTTTTAATTTATTTATGTTAGGTGTATTTAAAAATTTTAAAAATTACTTAAAATATTTTAAAAAATCAATAAAAATAAAAAAAATACGAAAAATAAAATAAATTTAAAAACTCAAATCAAATAAGTTGATTCTGTGACTTAAATAAGTCAATAAATTAATAAATTTATTTTTTTAGTTCAATGTATCTTAAAGTTTCGTTTGATTTTAGATTTTTGGCTAGAAAAGCACAAAAAGGCAAAATTGGCTACATAAGTTAATAAGATAAAATGTCATATTCAAATTATAATCATTATATTTTCTCTCACAAAAGAAAAAAAAAAACACAACTAAGGCCTCATTTGGCAAATGTTTGTTTTAGCCTAGAAGCTAAAAAATTATTACAAAAATCAAAAAGTCTATAATTTATACCAAAAAATCAAAAAAAAATTCTTTACTTTTGTACATTTTTTCACAAAAAATTAAAAAATAATCCAAATATACTAATTTTTTTATCTCATATTTTAACCAAAACATTAAAAAAAATTACTAAAATAAATATGTTTTCAAATGAGGTTTAAATAAGATTAAAAAACCAAACTAAAAAATATTTAATACAAAAAATTAACTAAAAAAATCAATGTGAAACGAAAATTAAAAAAATGAATGATTCCGATTATAGGAATGATCCCAAAATAAGCCATGCGGCGCACAACAGCGCAGTAGCCACCCTCCAAAACAAAATAATGATGTTTCCTGTTCTGACCGACTATGCACGCCTCCACGTGGCTTTTTCTTTATTGCCCTTTTTATTTATTTTTTATATTTTTTTTGTCGCCAAAATATTGCATTAGTACAGATTTAGAGGGATGGGCATGAACCAGAGCTACTGTTAGACATTGTTGGCCCCACTGGTTTCATTATGATCATTTAAATAATTTATTTTATTCATTTATATGTATAAATTATCTATAAAAACAAAACAAAATTTGATTCGAATAGGAAATTAAATTTTTAATTTTATTTTTAAATTTTAAAATGATATTTCTTCCATTTTAAAATATTAGTCTCTTATTTTATTTTTTATTATTTTAAAATATTAATCTCTTTTCAAAAATTAAGAACTAAAATAATATAAATTTGTATTTTTTTTCTTCTTTTAAATTCACTAGTAGTTTGGCACGTGCGTTGCATATGACATATAATTTTTCATCAACTGTTAGTATTGTAATTATACGTTAGTTTATGGTATGTAAACAAAGTATGAATAAATTGATCTATACCTAAAATATAACTGAGAAATGAATACATACTCAACTGAAAATTTTAAATGATAAATGAGAAATTTTATAAATATAAATATTAATTTATAACTAAATTGTTGAGATCACAATCTTATCTTAAACAATAAAAAATAAATAAGTCCTTCAAATTTATAGTGTTACACAAATCATTTTTTTATCAACTTTTCACTTTAATTTTTCATACTTCATACATGTAATATAATTGAAAGTATGACATTAACTGCACAATTACACAATTTTGTTTAATTATTCATCTCATAATACAAATTTATTGAACTCACTATCGCATATCATTTGCATATTATTGGTGTAAAAATATATTAATATCAATATGTAATTTATTTTAATACATCAAGAGTTGTTGAATTTCGTTTCTCGTGCCACAAATATCTTGAATGATAAAAAATATAATATTAGTCATTAATCTGTTTTCATTTATGTAAAAAATATATAATAGTTTTTTTAAGAAAATGAAAAGATATTGTACTTTAATATTTCGATTGATGTATGAATTTCATAATTGTTCTTATGATATTTATAGATTCATACGAGTGTTTGCATGGTCATTTTCATAAAACTGTCAAGTTACATAATTTATTATGTCATTTGTTATTAATCAGTATATGACAAAAATTGATTGAAACTTTTTATTTGATGTGCTAACTTTCTGCATCATTAAGTTGCTGCGATAATTTTTGGGTATTATTTGATTTTTTTTCTTATAATTTGACTAAATTGTGTGCATGAGATACATTATTTTTTCTTAACTTCACAACAGATAGAACAATTCATGTTTCGGCATGTCTAACTTTGGTTTGAAAGCATGTTACAATAGATCTTATGTAGTGTTTGTTTTACCATATTCTTGTTTTTCTTTTTACTCATCATTATAGCTTGTTGTAATAAAATGTTTGGATGAAGAAGAGTTTGAGATGATATCATATTGTTATGAATTTCAAAATTCATTTACCCTAAAAAATGTGAATTTTTTTTTGATAAAGAAAAAAATGTACAATTATTGTCATGATGGAGGTGTTCTACAAAGTCTTGATTTATTATTGAAAGTGTTCATTGTGAACACTTGTTTGTATAATATGTATGCATACTTGTATTAAACATAAGTTGATAGGAGAATAATACACAATTCCGCAGTTGTTTTCTAACAAATATAATTATATTACTAAGCGATATATGTTATAAAAATTAACATATCTGATCGTAATATAGATTGCAGGTTGACAATGAATGAATAAAGTAATATGTATAAATTTACATTTGTATATATATATTTTTTATATATTTATATATATAGACACTGAAATATATAAGATATCACAAAAGTAATATGTAAATTTTTTTTACAACAATATAATATAGATTTTAATGAGAATATAATTATTCATCATTAAATAGTTGGTTATAATATAAATGTTTTGTGTTACATTTTTGTGTTTTTTTTTTTTTTTTTGTGTATGCATACTATTTTTTAATTTGATTATTAAATTCACATAAAAATTGAATATAATTTGCAAATAATTTGTGTAAAATTAGATATTAGTGAAGAAAGATTTAAAAAAAGAGAAATTTACAATATTTCGTTTGATTTGTTTTTTCAAATTTTTGTTTTGAATTTTTTTGATTTTCATAATTTTTGTCTTTGACACTATTTTTTTTAATAACCCTTTTATTTTCTTTTTAGATTTACTTACTTTAATAATATTTTATTTTATTTTATTTTTAGATTTAGATTAATTTAATCTAAATATACTTAGAAAATAATTTGTTGTCTATTCTTTTTGAATTTTTTTAATAACAATAATAATAATAAATTAGTACATGTTCAAATTTATAAATATTTTTACTAATATTTTACTTTTTTAATTATATTTAGATTATTAAATATTAGATATTCATGTAAAAGTGTAATTTAAATATAAAATATGAAGAAATTCTAGAATCTTTAATTACCAAAACTAAGAAAATATAAAAAATAAACAACAAAAATATGAAAAACCAAAAATTAGAAAACATATTTAAAAAATGAAACCAATGAAAGTGGTTATTGTTTAGAACTTTGACCCCATACCTTAATTACTAAAGTATCATGTAAAATATTACAATTCAGAAAATCTAATCTAAACAAAAAGAAAATGTATGAAAATAACCAATGAATATTTGAGATGCAACGCAAATCTCTATTTTAAAAATGTATGTGCTTTCTTATGTCTAGGTTTGAATGGATACATACAATTTTAAGATTCAGTCAAAATTATTCATAAGGATTTGGTTTGGTTTGTTTTTCCAAACTTTTGTTTTGAATTTTTTGATTTTTATGTTTTTTTGTCTTTGACACTATTTTTTTTAATAACTCTTTTATTTTTATTTTTTTTGGATTCACTTAAATTAATAATACTTTTTTTTATTTTTTTATTTTATTTTTAAATTTAGATTTACTTAATCTAAATACACTAAGAAAATAATTTGTTATGTATTTTTTTTATTAATATTAAATAATAACAACAACAACAAAATATAATAATAATAAATCAATACATGTTCAAATTTATAAATATTTTTACCAATATTTTACTTTTTAATTCTATTTGGATGATTAGATATTAGATATTTATGTGAAAGTATAATTTAAATATAAATATGAATAAATTCTAGTATATTGAATCATCAAAATTGAGAAAATATGAAAAATAAACAACAAAAATATGAAAAATCAAAAATTAGAAAACATATTTAAAAAATGAAACCAACGAAAGTGGTTATTGTTTAGAATTTTGACATCATATTTTGGTTATTAAAGTACTATGTAAAATATTACAGTTCAGAAATCTAACATGAACAAAAAGAAAGTGTATGAAGATAATCTGCGTATATTTGAGATACAACACAAATATCTGTTTTAAAACGTATGTGTTTTCTTATGTCTAGATTTAAACAGATGCATACAATAGGATTCAACCAAAATTATTTATAAGGATTTGATCTATAATAGATAATTGTAAATATTATATGTATATCAATATGGCACCGTTTGGGAAGGTGGGTTGGAGGCTTTTTTGGCTATTTTAGCCACAAAAAACAAAATAGGCTATTTTAGCCATAACAAACAAAACATCACATCCAACCCATAATCATTACATTCTTCTCTCACAAAAAAACTCAAAAAAGCCAAAAAGCCAAAAAGTCCTTCCCAAACCAAGCTTTTAAGCCCAGGCTAAAATAGCCAAAAAAGCCAAAAAGCCAAAAAGCCAACCCACTTCCCAAATGGAGGCATAGAAGCATACACAACATTTAAAAAAGAATAATTCTTTTTGGTTTTTCAATCATCATTGACGTAAAAAAATAAGGAGACGAGTTTTTTTATACTTATTACAAAAAGGGAAACAGTTTATTTATATTTATAGAGAACTTTTGGAAGCAAATCATTTTTGAGTGTTCAAATCTAAAAATAAAAAGATAGTTGGTTTATATAGGATTTTTCACGACTTTTAAAAAATATAATAAATTTGAAAAGACAAAATTGAGATTTAAAAAAAATAAAAAATATGACAAGCTTTTCATATTTTTGAAATAGTAGATAGATAGTAGATTAACATTAATTGAAGTGTAATAATTGTACTAGCAAATGGTAGTTTTGAAAGTATAATTTAATCGGTGTGTTTGGTTTGTATTTGTAGAGCAGTTTTTGAGAGAAAAAGTACGCAAACTTGTTTGATTTGTCTTTTTTCAAAAATGATTTTGAAAAATTGTTTTGGGGAGAGAGTTTTTAAAAAAATGATTGATTTAATATGTATAAGAGAGAGTGATTTTGGAAAGTAAGTAAAATTTTGAGATTTTTTTTGAAAAAATTTGTTTAGTTTGATTACTCTTAAAAATTTGTTTGTAGAGAATTTTTTCTAAAATTTTTTTGAAAAACAAACCAAAAACAAGCCCAATAATAACTGTACTATTAAAAAAGTTAAATTTTTTTCAAAAAAACTAATATTTTAAAGTGAAAAGATTATTAATTATAAACATTCATTTGTAACCGTTGATTATAAACTAATGAAAAATGCGTAATTGGAAAAGTGAACTAGTTTTTTTTTTTTTTTTTTTTTTTTTTTGGCCCTTTTCATTACTATTGACAATTATCTTTTACTCTTGCCATCGTCCATCATTACCTCCACTTTTTTTTGAAAAAATTGCAAATAAGTTGAAAAACAAACAAACAAAAAAAACTTTGACTTCACAATTATTAAAATTGATAAATTTTACCATTGTTTTAAAATTTATTTTGAAAACCCATACTAAATGGTAATTTTCACACCTTTTTTTAATCCATTCCCATAATTTCATCCATTTTCCAACCCATCACCAATCCTTCATTGTCTCATCTCATTAGCCTCGTTTGTTGGCATATTAGATTTGATGAAATTATAATTACAATATAATTGAGTGAGGAAATTATTAATATGATAATATTAGTTTGGAGATGATTAATAAAATATGTTTGTTTGTATACTAGTGTAATAATATTAGTTTGTGATGATTAAATTTATAAAATTACATAAATATTCTCATTGTATAAAAATTAGCTCTGTTATTTTTGTAATGTCAAGGTAAAATTGTCTTTTCATACCTAATCTTATAGGATTAAATTAGCAATCTCACCCATTCTATGAAAAAGTTAATCCCATCATGTGATGATATTCATAGTCTCCTGACACTACTAGTCCCTTTATATTTTTGTTCACCAAACTTGAGTTATGTAAGATTCATAAAATTACTAGTTCAATTTTTTGACTTAAGAGTGTTTTGAAACGATAATTAAAAATTATTTTTTAATTTTTTTAACTCTTTTATAAGAGAAAAAAATCGATTAAAAATTAAAAAATAACTTTTAATCCACTTCCTAAATTAACTATAAAACCAAACAAACATGATCATGTTCACCATGCTCACTATTTCCTAGTCCACAGTTGTCATAGCATCTAGTACCAAATGAAATGATTGTACGTCAAATGAGAGAATTGATTATTTGATGGCTTTTATTTAGCATTATTTCACCTCACTAATCACTTTACACCTATCAAATTATCTTTTACTTGACGCTAACCAAGTTATTTTTAACAATACTAAACTCAATAATTTTAATGATATAAATTTATTTAAAATATAAATTAGTTTTTATAATTTTGAAAAGGACATATCATTCCTTAAAATTTCTAATTTCATAAAAAATTATTATTTTTATTAATAAATTATGAAGTTAATTAACAAATTTTAATAATATTAGAAATTTATTTCAACTAAAAATTTAGATAATTTTGTTATTGCATAAGAGAGCATATAAGAATTTTACTTTTTCAATTAATTGTATAAAATAAAAAATTAACTATTTATAATTTTCTAAACGATAAGGAATAATTTATATTTTAAACAAATTTCAAAGAGTGTATTTATAATTTATTATAATTTTAACAGTTCAATAATGAGTTGGGATTATTTATAATCTACCCTACTTTTAACCAATAAATAATGAGTTGGGATATCATGTGAAGGAAACTTTTAGAGATTCTAAAACTTTTAGTATTAGAATTTTTATCAAATGGTGGGAGACCTGTACGAGGGTCCATGCTTATATGAAACATTTCAAAAAAATGTTAAAGTTTTTGAAATTTTTAACATTACTTATAATATCTCTATCTTATTTAGGCCCGGTTTAGCATATGGGTCGAGGCTAAATTAGTCAACAAAAAGATAAAATAAATTAATTAATTCAATAAAATAAAATATCACATTCAAATTATAATCATTTTATTTTTTTCTTACAACTATCAAATCAATTACAAAAAAATTAAAAGTTTACCCAAACAAAACTTTTTTAATCAAGGTAATATAATCAAAAAGTCAAATAGTCATACTAAAAAAATTTATCCCAAACAGAGCCTTAGAGATAGGACCTGGATTGTTACTAGTCTCAAATAAGACTAGATAGTCTAGTCCGACCTATTAGGCCCATTTTTGGGCATCGTTTCGATAATTCAAACATTTCACATTTTAAGGTTCGTCGATTACATCATTTTTGCAAAATTAAAGTCGATCGAAAAACGGCAACAACATGCTCGGATCAATTTTGTATGAATCGTTTATTTTTTCACCATTTTTTCTTTTCACATAAAACTAATCCGAATACATGATTGTTGTTATTCAATCAACTTGATTATTTTACAAAGATGATGTACTCAACGAACTGTAAGATATAAACGGTTTAAATTATTAAAATAAGACTTAAAAGTGAACCCAATGGGCCGGACAACATCTCTCCAATCTGATTTGAGACAGAAGATATTATATGGGCTCACATAGCCTTAGAAATGGGTGATTCTATTTGCATCCAAAAAATTATTTAATACACTCAATTTCTCAATATTCTCTATTAAATTATTTAAAGTTATAATTTATTCTCAATACACCTTATGTGTTTTTCACAAATTACCCTTCAAAATGAAATCATAATTTATAGTACACCTAAATAATAAACAAATTAAAAATCCTAAATTACACCATTTAAAAAAAATTAAAAACCCTTAAATAGATTTCTTAAACAGATCTTCCATACCTGTGCAACTTTTCAACACCCCTAGATTTGTCTCTCAGCAACAATAAAAAAAAAAGTAGATGGGTATCAAAAAAATAAAAAATAAAAAGGTAGATGAAATGTTGTTTTGAGTTTCCATTACCAAACAATACACATTCAACACAATCAACATCACAATTGGTTTTCATTCCGCATAATGATAGACAAAGCAAAAACAAACCTAAAGACAATGAGTGAATCCTTTACTAATAGATCAAGTAGCAAACTTTGGTTTTTTTATGCCTTCATTTGGAACGTGAGTTAACTTTTTGATTTTTTAACTTTTTAATTATTTTAATTTGAGACTAAAAAGCCTTGCTTGAAATAAGTTTTTTGATTTTTTTGACTTTTATGAGAAAAAAAAAATACTTATGAGTTAGATGTGATATTTTATCATATTTAAATAAAATAATCAATTTGATTTTATATGACTATTTTAGCCCAAAATAGTATCCCAAATATAGGGGCACTTTGGAAAGATTGATAAAAAGTCAATTTTTTGGCTTTTTAGTTTTTTTTAGCTTAAAAAATCAATTTTTTTACACAAAATAACCCAGCTTTTTGCCCAAAAAGTCATTAAAAGGTCAAAAAGACAAAAATTCAACTTTTTACCAATTTCTCAAAACACCACATAGCCAACCATCTTCTCCCGCTAATCTTTTTCACCCCCAAAGATCTGAATATACACACATAATTGGGTGATAGATAATTTTAAAAAATTCTTTTGATTATTATTTTTATTCATTATTTGATTTTATTCAAATTTTTTTATATGTAAATAATAACACGATAAAAAATAATGATATTAATGATAATCGTGAAGAAGAAAATAAAAAAAATAATAATAATTAAAACTTTGAGAATAATATAATATGAAGAATACGAATGAATGATTATGGTATATCATAAAAAAATAAAATATTATATTTTAAGATTTAATATTTATTATTTTTATTAATAAGTTTATATTAAGATATAATTCAAATTTTAAAATTTTAATTAGACGTACTGAATTATTATTTAAGGCCTCATTTGAGAACATGCTTTTTTAGTAACTTTTTAGTTTTTTGGCTAAAATGTGATGTAAAAAAAATTAGTATGTTTGGGATAAATTTTTAATTTTTTATGAAAAGATGTACAAAAAGTAGAAAGAAAATAAAATAGCCTATTACTTCCCTAAGGCTTGGTTTGGGAAGTAGGTTGGCTTTTTGGCTTTTTGGCTTTTTTGACTTTTTTTGTGAGAGAAGAATGTAATGATTATAGGTTGGATGTGATATTTTGTTTGTTATGGCTAAAATAGCCTATTTTGTTTTTTGTGGCTAAAATAGCTAAAAAAGCCTGAAAACTAACTTGCCAAACAGAGGCAGGTTGTTGGCTTTTAAATTTTTTTAGTGATTTTTTGACTTTTTAAAAACTCATTTGGGAAAGGAGGGTTTGGGCTTTTTTGGCTAAAATAGTCACAAAAAATAAAATAGACTTTTTAATTCAATAAGACAAAATATCACATTTAATCCATAATTATTACATTATTTCTGTCACAAAAAAAATTAAAAAAATTCTAAAAGACCAAAAGTCCTTCTTAAGCGAGACTTTTTAATTCTAAGCTAAAATAGTTAAAAAAAACTAAAAAACTAATTCACTTTTCAATCAAATCATAATTAAAATCACAACTTGTCAAATGAGATTTAAGGTCTCGTTTGGGAATCCTCCGTTTTAGTTAAAAAGTAAAAAAATTATTAAATTAATCAAAAAGTCAACAATCCATACCAAAAAGTCAAAAATTTTCTTTTCTCTCTACTTTTTGTACATCTTTTCTTAAAAATTTAAAAAATCATTCTAAATATATTAGTTTTTTTTTTAATTCGTATTTTAGCCAAATAATTAAAAATTATTAAACTAGTCTGTTCCCAAACGAGACCTAATTGTTAACAAAATCATCTCTCAGTAATACGATTGCCAAGGTCAGCCCACGTGGAAAGTGCGGAGGGAGTGGATGGGTGGGGGTGGGGGTGGGGGTGGGGGTGAGCGGGTCACATGATGCAGGAGGACGATTTCGGTACGTTAATTAATTTCTGGTGGATTAGTATTTTCCACGGAGAAATTATTCGTTCGTCCTGCATACGGCTACGTCGTATTCAAGGGGTGTTTTGATTGATAAAAATGGTAAAATTTATAATTTTATATTAAATAATTAAAAAATATAAAAAATTATGAGGGTTTATAAATGGCTTAAAATATATTTACGTGGTACTTCAAAATCAAACAAATAAATAAAAAATTCATTCAACAATATGGCTTAATTTGAGTTTTTTTAAAAAAATGTTGATCTTTGATTTCATAATCAAATTAAATCTCTTAATCGAGATCTAAGGAATTTAATCGTAGAGCACATTGAAAAATAGAAGAATCCAACACTGGATGTCGGAGATGATATAATCAATGAGGAGGTGACACATCATAATATTGGTATGAAGGTTGAGTTTATTTTGAGATAACAAATTTTGAATCTTGATGTTCTTGAATTATTGAATCGCAATCTCGGCTAATAGTGCGATCTCGGTTGTGATGTTAGACTTGGATGAGAAATAAACATTTTAGTTTTTGATTTTTGATGAGTAAGCACATGCGAGTCCTTATTTCATGAAATCGACAAGTTATGATCTCAGTTGGAGGAATTCTTTGTAGGACAATCTTCACTGTAATTAAAATAATTAATTCTGTTTGGGTACTAAACGACAAACAGAATATAAAAGAAAAAGTAGAAATGGAGAGAGAACGTTTGATTACAAAAATCAAACTAGAAAAAGAATTAAATAAATAAAAACAGATTTTAACAAAACAAAAAATAAATAAATAACTTACTGGATTAATATCTTCAAATAATAATCTGATCAAGTCCAGTGTTCGACACTGTGTCCTTAAGACAGATTCATCCTCTTCACGGTGCTTTCAGAATATGGACGTCTATCTCCTAGGATGAAATGATCAATCAACAAATAAATGTAGCACTACAATTTATTTGTTCAACGAACACACTAAGTGTTTATACTCTCTCTCAGAAGAAAATAATGCAGCAATATGAAGAGAATGTTTGCAAAATTATCAAGGACGAAAATTAGAGTAAAAAACCAAATGGGGGACTAGTCTATTTATAGATGTATCGGTAGCTGCAAGTTTTGAATTAAACAGGTGCAAACCTGTTAGAACATGTACAGTACCTGTTAGGTTTTGAATTAGAACCGATTAGGTTCAATTTTGAACAGATAAAAAATCGAATAACCCAGATTTTAATCTGTCCGGGTTATTTGAATTTTAAACAGTCAATTCTGTTCGGGTGAGAGAAAATCGGACCAAATTTTGAATTTAAATTTCGAAAATCAAATTAGAATTTAATTTTAGAAAATAAAATTCAAATGTTTTTGGCCCAAAAAGATAAGTACTGGGCCGAACAAGCCCAACCCAACTATACATTACGCACCCGTACCCAGGCCCAGCCTGCCCGACCGACCGGCGGCGCGCGCGCGCGTGTGGTGATTTTTGGGTCCAATGGGTCTAGCTCATTTTGCCCATAACCTTCCTTTCTACAAAACTTGGGTACCCCTTGGGGCACACCCCAAGTTCCAATCCCATGCCTTATAAATCCATTCAAAACTTCCCACCAAATCAATGTGGGACAAGCCATTTTCCAACCATAAGGAATTTCCACCAAAACTCTATTTTCATGGAGCACACTTTGACTTTAATTTCCCATTCACTCGATAATGGTTTTGAGCAACCAAATATACCACGTGAATCACAACGCGGCACAGAACCCGTTACCACTTTGACCCGCGAAAATCGACGCACGAGGCCCACCTAAAAAATAGACTAAACTTTGGAAAAAATTCTGGTTTTACCTAGAATTTTTCTAACCATTTCTAAAAATCCCCCACATGAATGGAATTTGATGACAACGGAAATGCAACAATATGCAGACTTTATCGAAAGAGTATAAGTCAAAAATATCTTGCATTAGGATAGGTAGCTTTCGGCCTTGAACCTTCCCTAGTGATAACCTATCGGACATACTAGCTAACCAATGGACGCGATGCCTTGAATTGCTCAGCAGCTTGTGTTAGCCAAGACAATAGATTTTACACAAAATATCTTCTAACACATCGTGGTTCTCACTGTTGTGTTCATTTTGGCCTTAAACGCTCCTAGTTTTCATAAGTGTTTCTAGAGAATTTAGCCTCTTTCATTCTCATAAAATCGGCCACAGTTCGACACTCATATAGTTGATTCTTATTGTAAGTATCTCTTTATACTTGTCTTGATTTTTATACCTATATCAAGATATAAGTAATCATTAAAAGCAAAGCTTATCCTTATACCCCTGCAGACAACATATGTTGCAGATATCACTCTCACCATAGGAATAGGTAAGGAATTTTAATCCCTTGGTGATTTCTGGTGAGCCACACATAACTTAGTTGTCCCTTTGAACTTAGTTCATGAGATCTCCAGTCATATAAGTAGGGTTACATTTATGGGCTTCAATCATATCCCTTTCGATAAACTATACACTAGCACTTTTATCAAATCTTTTGTTAACGGATCCGCAATATTCTCTTTAGATTTTATATAATCTATTGAGATTTATTCCATTTGACAACAATTGCCTAATGGTATTATGTCGACGACGAATATGCCGTGACTTACCATTATACATATGATTTTGTGCCCTGCCTATTGCACATTGACTATCACAATGAATGCAAATAGCTGGCACAGGTTTAGGCCATATTGGAATGTCTTCTAAGAAGTGACGAAGCCATTCTGCTTCTTCTCCTGCTTTGTTTAAAGCAATGAACTCGGATTCCATTGTGGATCGTGCAATGCATGTTTGTTTTGTGGATTTCCAAGAAACAGTAGTGCCTCCCAGAGTAAAGACATATCCACTAGTGAATTTTGAATCTTTAGTATCTGATATCCAATTTGCATCACAATAACCTTCGAGTATTGCTGGGTATCGAGTAAAGTTCAAACCATGATCACGAGTAAATCTTAGATATCTAAGAACACGAATGATCGCCTTCCAATGGTCTTTTCCGGGGTTACTAGTGTACCTACTCAATTTACTGACTGCATAAGCTATGTCAGGACGAGTACTATTCATTAGGTACATTAGGCTTCCAATGATTTGGGACTATTTTAACTGTGACGCCGCATCACCTTTATTTTTCGATAAATAAATACTGATGTCTACAGGTGTTCTAGCTAAATTCATATCATCCTTGATAAATTTACTAAGAATTTTCCCAATATAATGTGATTGAGAGAATGCATAACCGTCAGATGTTTTAGTAATTTTCATTCCTAATATAACATCTACGACCCCCATATCTTTCATATCAAATCTTTTGTTAAGCATTTACTTAGTTGATTTGATCATATTTTGACTGCTTCCAATGATAAGCATGTCACCCACATAAAGACAAACTATGACATATCCTTGGTCAGTGTTTTTAACATAGACGCACTTGTCACGTTCGTTTATCTTAAACCCATTAGTAAGCATTGCATGATCAAAATTTTCATGCCATTGCTTAGGTGCTTGTTTTAATCCATAAAGAGACTTTATAAGCCGACAAACTTTCTTTTCTTGCCCCGACACTACAAACTCTTCGGGTTGCTCCATATAGATCTCTTCATTTAGATCACCATTTAAGAAAGCTGTCTTAACATCCATTTGATGTATTTCTAAATTAAACAACGCTGCTATAGCAATAAGCATGTGAATGGATGTTATTCTTGTCACAGGAGAATATATGTACTACGATTCTGAGCATAACCAATAAACACACAATCTACAATTTTTGGTCCAATCTTAGTCTTTTCAGGAACAGGAACAGGAACAGGAACTTCAACTTTAGCCAAATACCCTTACACTTTTAAGTATTTGTAGGAAAGTGATCGACTTTTCCACAATTCATAAGGAGTGCTTTTGGTTTTCTTGTGGGGTATTCTATTAAGAACATAATTAGCAAACAATATTGCTTTCCCCCACAAGTTCTGTGGTAAGCCTAAACTTAACAACATGCCATTCATCATTTCTTTTAGAGTTCTATTCTTCCTTTCAGCAATTCTATTTTTCTGAGGAGAATAAGGTGTTGTAGTTTGGTGAATAATACCATGTTGTGCACAAAATTCATTTAATGGTGCATCATATTCACCACCCTTATCACTTCTAACCATTTTAATGGTTTTACGAAGTTGATTTTCAACTTCTGTTTTGTAGAGTTTAAACATTTCTAAGGTTTCATCTTTACTTCTAAGTAAGTAAACATAATAATATCTTGTGCAATCATCGATAAATGTTATGAAATACTTTTTACCTCCTCTAGTTTGAACAAATTTAAGATCACATACATCTGTATGAATTAATTCTAGAGGTTCGGTTTTCTTTTCAACCGATTTAAATGGAGCCTTAGTGAGTTTCGCTTCTACACAAATTTTAAATTTATGATTAGGATTACTTTCAAACTTTGGTATATAATCTAAACCAATTAATCTACGCAAAGCATCAAAATTCACATGTCCTAATCTACCATGCTATAAATTCGACTGAAGAATATAAGCAAAAGATGTGTTATTCTTATTCATAGCAACTTTCGGTACAACTGTCATTACATTCAATTTAAAGAGACCATCACTCATGTATCCCTTACCAACATACATACCACTCTTTGTTAATACAAATTTATCAAACTAAAAAACAAGCCTAAAACCATTTTTACTTAACAAAGAACCAAAAACTAAATGCTTCCGGATGTCAGGTACATGCAATACATTGTTGAGGGTCAGTTCTTTCCCTGATGTCATCTTCAAGATAACTTTCCCTTGTCCAACCACAGTAGAAGTAGAAGAATTTCCCATGTAAAGTTGTTCACCATTTACAATCTCATTGTAGGTAGTGAACATCTTCTTGTCCACACAAATATGACGAGTTGCCCCAGTGTCAACCCACCATTCCTTGGGATTTCCAACCAGATTAGCCTTAGACACCACAGCAGAGAGGTTGATGTCATTCACTTCGTCAGAGATGTAATCTAGTTCAATTACATTGGCCTGATTGGTAGTCTACTTGCTTGTACTTCCATGATCCTTCTTAGGGCGGCGGTAGTCAGAAGCTCGATGTCTAGTTTTGCCACAGTTATAGCATTTTCCTTTGAACTTCTTGTTGCTATCGCCTTTATTTAGGACCATCTCCAGTAAACTTCCTTTTTTTGTTATGTGGTTTATGAACTTGTTCAACCACATTAGCCTTGGACTCGATGAGATTTTTCTCATTCCTCTTTTCAGCCTTTCTGTTATCTTCCTCAATTCTCAGTCTACAATAAGTTTATCCATGATCATCTCTTTGCGTTTATGTTTTAAAATAATTTTTGAAATCTCTCCAAGCCGGTGGTAACTTTTCCACTGAAGCAGCGACTTGGAAAGACTCGCTAAGAGACATACCTTCTGAATGAATATCATGCAAAATTATTTGAAAATTTTGAACTTGAGAAATTACCGTTGTCTACCATAACAAAGTCCAGAAATTTACCGACAACAAATTTCTTCGTGCCAACATCCTCTGTCTTGTATTTCTTCTCCAAAGAATTCCACAATTCTTTTGAAGACTTCAAAGGACTGTAAACATTATATAGCATATTGTCAAGGCCATTGAGGATGTAGTTTCTGCATAGGAAATCTAAATGTTTCCAAGCATTTACAGCGGCAACCACTTGCCAATCATTTTCACCCTCTTTAAGTGCTGGAGCCTCTTCATAGAGAAACCGGGCCAAATTTAAAGTTGTAAGATAAAACAGCATCTTCCGCTGTTATCTATTAAACTCAGTACCATTAAATTTTTCTGATTTTTCTCCATGATTTATTGGTACATGAACATGGTTCTGGATAGGGACCAGTGTTGTTGTAACAATTGGAGTACCACTTCCAGTTGCAGTTTCAGTTGCAGTAGCCATAATATCTGATTACAAAAATCAGAAAAACAAATCACAAATTAATTTTCTAGTTACTAGAACCAGAAAATAAATTATAACACAAAATAATTTTATTTTCCTTGTTACTAAAACTTGAAAAATAAAATACCACAATAATTTTCTATAACACAAATTAATATTCTGTAATTGTTAATGACACCAGTATATTACTACTAGTTGTCAAAGAAAATAGACAGTATATTACTACTATCTGTCAAATAGTTTATAAATAGGGCAAATTACAAACACCCCCTCGAGGTTTGGTGAAAATACAGATTTTTCCCTGAGGTTTGAGAAATTACATCCCACTCCTTGAGGTTTATATTTCCATAACAAATTGCCCCCTGAGATTTTTATTTTTATACAGATTCTCCCCTAATTTCTCCTAATTTGTCATGAAAATTTGACTCTCAGGGGGTATTTGTAATTTCTCAAACCTCAGGGGGGAATCTGTATTTTTACCAAACTTCGAGGGGGGTGTTTGTAATTTGCCCTTATAAATACTATTTGTATTTTTCAACCAAAATATCACTTTGTGAAAACACAAAAAATTAAATACAATAAAGATACAACAAATATTCTGTCTTAAGATTGTATGACAATCTTCACTGTAATTAAAATAATTAATTCTGTTTGGGTACTAAACGACAAACAGAATATAAAAGAAAAAATAGAAAAGGAGAGAGAACGTTTGATTACAAAAATCAAACTAGAAAAAGAATTAAATAAATAAAAACAGATTTTATTTTTTTACCAAATCAAAATTAAAATCTGATTTAAATAAATAATAACAAAACAGAAAATAAATAAATAACTTACTTGATTAATATCTTCGAATAATAATCTAATCAAGTCCAGTGTTCGACACTGTGTCCTTAAGATAGATTCGTCCTCTCCACGGTGCTTTCAGAATATGAACGTCTATCTCTCAGGATGAAATGATCAATCATCAAATAAATGCAGCACTACAATTTATTTGTTCAACGAACACACTAAGTGTTTATACTCTCTCTCAGAAGAAAATAATGCAGCAATATGAAGAGAATGTTTGCAGAATTATTAAAAATGGAAATTAGAGTAAAAAACCAAATGAGGGACTAGTCTATTTATAGATGTATTGGTGGCTGCAGGTTTTGAATTAAACATGTGCAAACCTGTTTGAACAGGTACAATACCTGTTGGGTTTTGAATTAGAACTGATTAGGTTCAAATTTGAACAGATAAAAAACCGAATAACCCAGATTTGAATATGTCCGGGTTATTTGAATTTTAAACAGTCAATTCTGTTCGGGTGGGAGAAAATCGGACCAGATTTTGAATTTAAATTCCAAAAATCAAATTAGAATTTAAAATTCAAATGTTTTTGGCCTAAAAAGATAGGTACTAGGCTGAACAAGCCCAACCCAACCACACATCACGCACCCAAGCCCAGGCCCAGTCCGCCCGACCTGCGGCGGAGGTGCGCGGGGTGATTTTTGGGTCCAATGGTTCTAGCCCATAACCTCCCTCTCTACAAAACTTGGGGTACCCCTTGGGGCACACTCCAAGTTCTAATCCCATGCCTTATAAACACATTTAAAACTTCCCACCAAATCAATGTGGGACAAGCCACTTTCCAAACTTAAGGAATTTCCACCAAAACTTTATTTCCATGGAGCACACTTTGGCTTCAATTTCCCATTCACTCGATAATGGTTTTGAGCAACCAAATATACCACGTAAATCACAATGTGACATAGAACGCGTTACCACTTTGACCCGCGAAAATCGACGCACGGGGCCTACCTAAAAAATAGACCAAACTTAGGAAAAAATTCTAGTTTTACCCAGAATTTTTCTAACCATTTCTAACATTCCTTTCATCATGTTATTTAGCCGACATGTTGAGAGGTCAGACGATATAAATTCCATCACCTCAGGTTGTTGAGGTAATAGAACTAAGGGGTAGTGGTAGGGACATATTTTTAAGATTGTCCACGTGGCCAAAATTGTTAGCCAATGTGTTACGTGAATGGACCAAGGTGCCGAGATATGATGCTATCATATTGGAATCCAAAATCTATATAATAAGGGAAGAAGGTTTTTGAATATTTGATGGGACTTTTGTTTATTTGTCAAAGTATGAACCGTTAGATTGGTTCAATCCCATGGTTGAAAATGTTTCCCTCACTTGGACATTTCAATGGTTCAGATTTTTTTGGGTGAATATCAATGGTTAAGATCAGTTTTCCATTTAGCTTTTAGATTTTCACATATTTACACAGACATCTTCTCTCTCTCTCTCTCTCTCTCATTTTGATTTCAAAATTTGAAGCTCCGCTCTCTCACACCCCTTCCTCTTCCCATCACATATCTTCCTCTTTCCATCAAGCTTTCTCTCTCAGGTGGTGGTTAGCTCTAACGGAATATAGCCCCGGTGGTGATATCCGAAATATAGCTCCATCTGCCTCAATCTCTGTCTCCTCTCTCCCTACACAACTCCAAGGTAGAAAGCTATCCTCCATGTTGTTTTTTGTTGTTTTTTTTAGGTGGTGTAAGAATCTAGGGTTTCCCCCCTCTTCTATTTCCATAATATTGCTCCATCTGCCTCAATATCTTCTTCTATGTCTCCCCCTTCTCCCCCTTCTATTTGGGTTTTGAAAATAGGGGTGGAAGTTGTAGTGATTAACCCTAATGAAATCTAGAAAACCCAATATGTTGTTTTAGTGATTAATATATAGAGAGAGAAGAAAACAAATTGGGGTGTGAAAACTTGGGAACACAAGCATAGATCTTTTATGCCATATATGCTCTGATTTTAGATTTGGAAGGTTGGTTATTATCCCTAATTATTTCAATGGTTGTGTTTTGATTAGTGTTTTGGGGTTTTTGTTTTAAATTTGATTTTGCTTGTGTGATCTGGGTTGTGTCTGTTTATTGCAGTCACTGTGCAATAAACAAATTGTGTCTGGTGGTGCACTTAATTTGATTAGCTTTTATGTGAAATTTTCATGGGCGATTGATTGAGCTGGGAGCACTGATCAAATAAAGGCTTTGAAGCTAGAGTGTTGCTGTTAGATCAGTAGGAGAATCTGAATCGTTTCTAAACAACAATGATGCAAATCTTTTTTCATCGAGAAGAAGAAAGTTTTCCATTAACAAATTAATACATTGGTATGAATATGTACAGATTACACGGAAATTTATTGACCCCTTGATTAAAAAACTACCCAAATAATTGAAGGTATATTTGAAGTTTGTGATTATATTTGTGTACAAGCGTAATTGACATGCATTACTGATGCATGATCCTCATCTTTCTTTTCTGGGACTTCAGTAACATTATTTAAACTTCATGGCTGTTGAGAGTTACACTATGTAATATGTTCTTTTGATCAGTTATTATTTTTTATTTTATTTTATTTTCAGGAAAGATCAGTTTTTGTTTGGGTGATTAGAAATGCATATAAGGTGTTTGAAAAAATGCATGTGAGAGATAGAAATTGGTAGTGGTGGCTGTTGGGGTGGTGGGCTTTAACTGGTTTTGGAAGGCGCAATTTGGTCAATTATTTTTTTATTTATTGTTTAAAAGTATTAAAATAAACTTTGAAGGATAAATTTTTTATTTTTATTTAAACTTTGATGACATTATTAATTTTTTTACATTTGTCTAATATTGATTAACATAAGATTGTAAGTATACTATAATTAAGCTTTTAGCAAAATTTGTTATAATGATTTATATCAATAGTCTTTTTTTTTTTAAATTATAAGCGGAGGTCCATAAAATATCAAAAAATGGTTCTTTCTATTTGGGACACCGTATGACACATATCATAAATCAATCACAAATCATTATGCCTTTTGTTGTCCCTTATCATCTAACAAAAAAATCATGGGATCTACAGCAATGTAATAATGAATATTCAACAGTTTGATTATTTAGAGTTCAAGTTTGGAACTTTTGAAGTGAGATTAGTGGCAATGGCAATACGGTATGTTTGAGAATATTCTAGGTAAAATGAGGAAATAGGGTTAACCCTAATGAAATCCATAATCAATATGTTGTTCTAGAATTGGGTATTATGAATTTCTTTTGTATACATAAAATTGGTTTAAAGTTGTATGTAAATGCTAGGTTTTGTTTATGGTTAGTGATTGATTTGCAAAAGAAGCACATTTTGCCCTTGTTTTAATGATTTAATTCATAACTAAAGTTTCAGAAGTTTTGAGGAGTCTATTATGTCTTCCATTTGAAGAGGGGGAAAAAGAAAGAAAGAATATAAAGACTAAATGTAAAGAATGTAAAGATTTGATATTTAATTCATAACTAAAGTTCCAGAGAAAATGAAATTTTTACTGTCATTGACATTGGGTTTTATTTATTTGGGTTTTACTTCCCCCTTCCCCCTCTTCTATTTGGGTTTTATTTATTTTTTCTTTCTTCTTGTTTGGTCGCCGAGAAAGTGGCGGCAGAAGTAGAGAAAATGAAATTTTCGTTACTGTCATTTCTGGGTTTGACTAAAAGGTTTGTTAATTTTTTTTATTGGGTTTTGTACTCAAGAACAAGTGTTGATGTTCTTAATTGTTACACTAGATTGGAGACAAATTTAACTCTATTTAAATTTTGAATATTTTTCTAAATAAATCATATTTATGAAGAAAGAAATACCAGCTTCTTTTTTAAGTGTAACACATTAACCCCAATCATCTATTTAGGAGGGGTGTCTCTTAGGCTTAGATATGGATATCTCAAGGAGATGAAAAGAGTTTGAATTTATTGACTTTGTTCTTGGCTTTAAACAAGGTCCTTTGAAACTTCCTCTAATTTCAACTTTAGCACCAAAGAAAACAAAATGACTACTCCAACTTTCAAAAGCTGTAATGTAACAATCACTGATTTGATATAGAAAACAACAACCCTCCCTAGCTGTTTCCAACCCCACTTCTTTATCCCTTCTTTTCATTGCAATTAGAATTGAAACTTTGTCTATTTATTTTATTTAATGCCATTCTATATTTACCTCTATTTCACATGGCTCCATGTATCCCCTTGCACCCAACAATATCACTTCTTTTTTAATTGAAATCAGGAACTTGGAGTTAATCAATTTAATTTGTTTATATTAATGATGCCACAAGTCTTTAGGGAGGAAGGTTAGTAATTGTAGGAACTATAGAAAGGTACACTTGGTTATTTCGTTTCTAAATAGAAAATTATTAGATACTCTAGAAGTACCATGTAATATAGTTTCTTTTTTGCTTTCTACTACATCTTTCTTATAGGTTGAGACTTTTATTTATTTATTATATCTAATTTGCTCTTAATAAAAAGCTTTTCCTATAATTTACAGGTGGATGAGACTTAAACCCAGGTAAAACTCTATGCTTATTCATTTTCTCAAAATTTTCCCTTCGCATACTATTTTTGATTTGATTATATATAGGTTATAGTTAAACTCTTATGTTTTTGTGTGTTGCGATTATGTAGCATATTTTGTAATTTTGTCAGTAGAATGTTTGATAAAATACCTAAAATAGAGTCTCTTCTTTATTTCCTTCACTGTAGTTACCAAGTGGAAGTATAAGCTTGACTGCCTTCAGAGTTTTTGTGCTTTGAATTTGGTATGGTAACTCTCTCTATTTTATATCAAATAATACTTTCGTGAGATGCAGTTTGGCTTTACAATATTTATGGCAAATGATGCCATGGCTTTGACCCATTTTCATAATATGATGGTGAAAGAACATGTTGTGGATAACTTTGAACATTTTAATTTGATCTTAATTTTGTTTTCTCCAATTGAACCCGTTGCTCCATAAATGTTTTGGTTAGCAGATTGGTTTTCCATTGTATATGGAATTTTAATGAGAATGTTGTGAGTGTGGGAAAAGGTCATCGGAGCTATTCCCTTCCCAAATTCGCATTTCATTTTTTATAATCTATTTTCAGCAATGGGGTATCTTTATAAAAATTCCATCCTTAAAGAAAAGGATGGTCGGGAAAGCTAATAATGTTCTGCTACATATTTTTTGTATTCCTCCGATTGAAAATTAGGTCGTAGTGTGTGCCTCTACAGCTTGCTTCTACTCTATGATAAGTTTTTGATCGGTCATGCTAATTTGGGTCTGATGAAAATGAGCAACCTTGGTTGTGGTGATGAAGTTGATGTCATTACTAGGTTGTGAGCTACTTATCAATTACGACAGTTAGAAAAATTGGTGAGTACTCTATTAAATTTGGTAATTCTGTTAAACCCAGTGAAGGTTGACAAGTGTTACCGCTTGAGAAATCCCAATAATCAATGTTATCAATTTTTTTTTTTTTTTGTTGTTGTTGGGATTGCCTTCAGGCACGAGTTATAGGCTAGGAGAGCTTAGGCATCATTAGCTTTACAGTTATTTTTGCCCTTTTGTTGATGAAGAAACTTATCTTCATTTGCCATTTTCAAGTGTATGGAACTATGCAGTTCGTTTTCAAGTGTAAATTTAAAACTTTGTCATGTTTATATGTGAAAGTAATTTGTGAATATCCTAATACACTTTTTGAATATTTGTTTTGATAGTTAAAAGAAGTTTCTTTACCCATAAAGCGTCTTTTGACTATGTGTAGTAGTGTAAGTACATGCATTGCACGTCAATAAATTTATATTTGTGCAAAACTAGGAGTTTGAGGGCAGAATTTATACTATTTTTGGTTTTATCATTGCCAAATTTTGAAAGTGATTGACATTGTATAAAGTTAAAGATTATTTAGAGGCAGATTGACGTTGTGTAAACTTATATAGATTTGGTTTGGTTTGGTTTGAGAGGTAGACATTTGGAGGTGTCTGTTATTTGGATTTTGATCAAGAACACCATTTTCGTATAGGCATGGGGTGCTCCAAAGGGAGAACACCATTTTGTTATTCCTCTTATTTTGAAGTTGTATCTATAATAAAGGGTATCTTCTTGCTCAAATGCATGCTATCTATTCATTTTGTGTGTCATGGGTAAATAGAATTTTAGGTATATTTGATTGTCAATTTTCCTAACTTAAGAGAGAATGATAAATGAAAATTATTATAAAAAAAAAACATTATTTACACTATGCCTTCAGGCACGAGCATACATTAGTTTATTAAGATTGCAGAACACTTGCTGGTGTGTTTTATTTGGTGTCCAGTAATTTTTATTATTATTATTGAATGTTAGCAAGTGTACAATAGCTTTGATTTGTATATTCTGTTTAGTGTTAATAATTTTTTTTGGCTTGCTCTTATATTTTGAACATTTTAAATCATATATGTTTGTTTCTTAATTTGTATTAAGGTTAGTGGAGTTGTTATTTTATTTGAGTTCTGTAGAGCGTGTGATACAAGTAAAATTATTACAAGTTCTTTAAGAAAAATAGTATTTCTTTATATTTTTTCAATATTTTTATCAAAAAATACTACAGACTCCATAATTTTTAACATGATATGTATAAATTATAATTATATTTTGATTACAATATTATTTACACCGTGCCTTTAGGTACGGGCATACGCTAGGTATTGTTTAATTTATTTTTGAAAATGTTATAAATAAAATATACTTTTTTTATTTAAATAATTTGTGTCAAAATTTTCCAATTTTTATTTTATTTTATTTAAGGGGTTTATATTTTATTTTGTTTTCCAATTTTTCTCTCCTTTATTTTTGAAGTGCATGATGGATCACACTATTTTATTTTATTTTTGTTTGTGTTTAATTTCCTTATATTGGGATTGAAGAGTTTCTTTGCACATTGATGTTCTGATTATTGGAATTGTTGGGCTTCAAGGTCGTTTCTTTGTTTCCGGAGTGGTATACTTCAATCACTAATTGTTATTTATTATTTGTGTTCAAATGAGGTATGATTTTCTCTCTATCGGGCTTTTCTGTGGCTGTGTCTGTTCAAACCCCAAAATAGAAGATTAATCCCAATGTTGTGCTGAATGTTTCTATAAATTTCAATGCTCTGACTTCTTAGTTGAATGTTTATATAATTTTTATGAATTTTCTATACCCTACTCTTTGAAAAGAAAAAATGTTTGTTCAAGGGCAGTTCATAATTTTTTGAATTTTCTATAAATTGGTGTATTCACTCCCTACTCTTTCAAAAGAATAATAAATAAATAAATAAATATTCCTTTAACATAACCTATGACCACCAAAACTCTTAAAACAAAAAACAAAAAGCAAAGAAAAGGCAAAGAAAACTCTTCAACTTATATTCTCATAGGCATTTTCATTTCAATAGAAATTAACTTGAAGTTCTTGATGCTTGCATTTCCAATAGTCTACATGAAAATTCAGTATTATCCGTATATAGAGCATGACCATCTTGGCAGGTAGTTATTCACCCAAAAAAAATCTTGGCAGGTAGTTTCTTTCTTACCAGGGACTGCATCATTTTGCCATAGCATTCTTTTCATTATTTCCATTGCATAATTTACTACAACATCACATTAAATAGTTGCCACAGCCAATGAAGGAAAGCTGTGAGTGCATAATATGATGAAAGAGTCTGACACTGAGGCCCCTGAAAATTCCAGTGTCAAGTTCCAGCTTTCTCACTAAATTTTGATTTTATTAATTTTTTTTCCACTTCAGGTTCTTTTTCTTTTTTGAATTTTGATATGATTGTTTTGAATTTTTTTTATATTTTGGTTCTTCTCTATGTGCAGAAAAACATTAGCTAATGTATTAGCAGCAACGCCATCCATGTGGACTCTTGGAAATGCAGGCATGGGAGCATTGCAGGTTTTTAATTTCTTGAAACAAATGACCTTTTGGAGCCTTCTCATTTGTCCATAAAAGCCATTCAGCAAAGAGAGAATAAACAGAGTGTAAATTCTTACCCTTCTCTCCCTTTCTCTATTTCTTTTTGGCTCTCATTAAGGGTGTTTCCATTCTCCATACTGTTATTATTTGTCATTTAGTTTCTATTCTCTCTCAGCTTTTTTTGTTTCTTTCTTCCCTCCCATCAGAGATCACTCTGGTAAGTTATTTCTCTCAAATTTTGTTGTTTCACTCCTCTCATTCTTTCTCTCTTAACTTTTGTTGTTTCAGTTTTTAATTTTATGGTTTGGTGTGTTATTGTTCTTTTAATGTTACAGTAACTAATTTATACCAGCAGGAAGTGGGACTGATCTCATTTCATGTTTGGGCTTTGAGAGCATCCCCTCCCGTGAAATTTATATTTTAAAGTTTTCTTTTCCCCTCCTCTTTCTACCTCTATTACATTATCATTTACTAAATGAAGAATTATGTCCGAAATTAAAATTACAGCGCTGATAGAAAATTTACTGACTGGAATACAGGGACAATTTCCCTTACTGCAATTCAAACAACACTGTTTTTCCTTCGGCTCCCTTCAAACTCGCACTCGCAAGGTAAGACTTCGAACTCGCTCCCTTTCTCTACTCTTCATCACTGTGTTGAGTTGTTTGAATTGTTTGAATTTGTTGTTTGAATTCTGTTTGATGTGAGTCTTTGATATTGGTTTGGAATTTTAGCAAAACTCTGATTGTAGTGCTACAATTCAAAACAATTCCTTGATATTCTTATTTTTTTTATTTCAATGTTTTGTTCCAATCACCATTTTGTCCTTACCCTAACACTCTTTCTTCAACTCTTCTCCACCCTCATTTAAATCTCCTCAATCTTCTCTCTGGTTTCTTTACTCTTTGTTTAGTCCCCAAACTGAAAGATATGCTTTGTCTACCCCTAATCAATTAATACATCTGCAACTATTGTAACTGCAACTCATCATCTGTTCTTCAACTAATCCCAGAATCTCATGTGTTATTGTTCATATTCATAAATGAGAAATCACAAAATATAATAAATTCATGCCTTACCTCTTTCAGTTTGGTATGACAGTTGCTTTAGCACTTTTTTTCATTTTTACTTAATTTTTTTTTTTCAAAAACTTTTTCTTTTAAGTTTTACTAGACTAGATAAACCTGTATTTTTTTTAAGTCCATTTTTTTGGCTTTTTTTTTTGTCTTTATTGAAGATTTTTTTAAAAAAAATTAAAAAATTTTTCTACTTTTAGATCCTTCCAAATAAGAGAAAAAAGTTTTTTTTTTAAAGATTAAAAAAAAAAAAAAAGATGACACAAATTTGAAAAAAATTCATTAAAGATAATATATATATATATATATATATATATAACTTATTTAGTTGTTGCCAAACAGAGGTTGGTTAACATTGTCTCTTAAATGTTTTTGCGACGTCTTGATTCTCATACCCTCTCTCTCAGCCCATTTGGCTTCACAGCTCCAATGGCTTCCCCATGCCCAAACAACTTGGAGAGCTTCTCCAAGAGCAACAAGAGCCTTTCATCCTTGAGCTCTACCTGTTTGAGAAAGGGTGTGAGAAACAACTTTAATTCAGAGACCAACTTTCATTGCTGCTCTGGCAATCCAAACAGCTTCTTGAAAAGGTCAGCTAGCTGGGGTGGTCTAAGCAAGAGAAGAAAAGCTATTCCAAGCTGTTCCAAGATTGTAAAACTTCTGTGTTTAACAAGATTGTATCCATTACTAATGTGCTTTATTCTATAGATTTAGTATTTTTTTTCTTTTTATTATAGATTTAGTATACAATAACTTTAATTTATGTTTTTTGTTCAGTGTTTATAATTTTTTTTTACTTACTCTTATATTTTGATTTGTAATATTAGTAAACATTATAAATCTGATATGTGTTTATTAATTTGCATTAAGATTAGGGGAGTTGTTATTTTATTTGAATTTTGTAGAGCATGTAATACAACCAAAATTATTACAGGTTCTTTAAGAAGAAAAATATTTCAATATGTTTTTATAACAACATTTTAATCTTAATATTATTTACACCGTGCCTTTAGGCACGGGCATACGCTAGTATTCAGATAAGGGACAACAATCTTAGAAAATGTTGGACTACTTATTTGGGTATGGTTGGACTGTTGGGATAGTTAATCATAATCTAAATAACATGAGTTTTGGAAAAGTGATATCCTTGTGAAGGATAGAATCCCATGAAATAAGATTGTTAGAAGAAGTTGGACACTGATCATGATATAAAGAGGGCACCCTGTGAATCTAAGGTATGCTTTTGATTGTGAGGTATTTACTTGAGTTAATATCTTGTGAAATAAGTAGCTGACTTGATTGTCGTTATGCCCTCAGTTGGATGAGCCATCGCGGTATTTCTTATTTTCTTGTGTGCAGGTTATAGCTTAAGCTATTATTTCATGTACTTTCCAACTAAGTTCCCTAGATCTCGGCAAAAAAATCTGTTTGGTTGTGAAGTAAAAAACAACACTCACATTTAATATTTTAAAAAATAAAACTATTTATTTTAGTAGCTCACTTTTTAAACTATTTATTAAACTAGCATACATTTTTAAAAATACTAGTTCAAAATGCGACTTTATTATAAGATTGCATGATCAAAATACGATTTCATAGTAAAATTGCATATTCAAGATATATTTTATATTGACATGACCAACTGATACATGAACATAGGTTATGTCAATAAGAAATCACATATTTAAGATGTAATTTCACGAAATAATATTTTTAACTTGCAATTTTAAAATGTCAATTAGTTTGATAAATAGTTTAATTTTTCATAATATTAAAAAACATACACTCCAATAATTCAAGTACGGGCTGCCACATGGCAAACTCTTTTTAGGATATGAATTATCAAAGATAAAATTACATTTCAGAGATAAAAAATTATTTATGATGGTGACTCTCTTATGTGTACGGTGTAAATTTATTCTTGTGCTTGTACAATTGTTTTTGAGTAAAGAGTTGTACCAATTATTTATTTATTTATTTATAATGCAATTATTTTATAACAATCTGATCTATGTATAATTTTTCCATTATCAAACAGTCAAGAGTAGTTTTCGCAATTAATTATTTTAATTAATTTCTATATTTTATTTTATGAAAAGACACGTGACAAAATAGATTAAAAAAAAATTATTGTACTTTTTTTAAAAAACTAGTTCAGCCTATTGATAAAACAATCCTAAATTCTGGTGAGAAAGTTCAAGTATACACTTTTTGTTATATATAAAATATATAATAGAAGGGTTGAGTTTTTCCTGTATTCACATTTTAATATCGTATGGTTCATTATAGGTCTCATTTTAATGATCTAAAATGTTTATTTTATAGGGTTCTTAATGTATATCATTAATAAAAAAAATTAATTCAATTCAATAATTGTAACATTTTATTTTATCACATTTGTCTTCAAAAAAATATAGCACAAATATATTTTTTAAAAATAAACCACATTCCTAAAGACATATACATAAAATAAAAAAATTAGAATTATCTGATAATTTCTTTTATGAATGATACTACTAGTTAATAAAACCATTTAGTAATTAGGAATGACTTCCCTCCAGTCCGTGATTGAATTGGAAGGTACTGTTGGGCCTGTAGGGCCTATCACGGGTTCTGTTTCGATAATTCAAACTGATTAATGTGTAGAACTCGTCGAGTATTATATGCTCGTAAAACATCACGTTGATCGGATATCGATAGCTATGTGATCAAATCAGATTTTTGTAAGCCGTTTATTTTTCGCCGTTCATTTTTTTTCATACAAGACTGATTTGATCACATAGTTATCGATATCCGATCAATGTAATTTTTTATAGACATATAGTACTCGACGAGTTTTACACATAAATGGTTCAGATTATCGAAATGAAACCTGTAGTGAGCCTTCATGAGCTCAACAATACTCTTCGATTCGTAATTGAACTGCAGAGAAGCCATTCCTTTAGTAATTAATAACTTTGGAGGACTTATAAACTGTATCATGCAAAAAATAAATAAATTCGAAAAGTACTAAAAAAAAATGTCAAACAAACCCTGTTGTACACTAATACAATTTCAAAGAAATTACCCCGCGTAGAACTCTAGAATGATTAGCTTGAAACCTGGCATATTTATTTTTCCAATAAAAATTAAAATAAATTACACTTTACCCATCATGTTTTAAAAAATTTTCTGTGTGTCTTCAATATATATATTTTAATTTACTCCAACAATTAACATCCATCTAATTTTGAAAGAAAAATATCACGATTGCACTCACGTAACATAGTCACAACTTTATTATAAAATTTGGATTCATTATACTTTTTTTCCCTTTTGACCGTTAAATCTTTTTCTTTCTTTTATTTTAGATTAGATTTTTTTTTTTTTTGCTCACTTTAGTTATTTACGTTTTAAAGTTTTTAAAATTTGCTCAAACAATTAACATCCATGTAAAATTGGATGGAAAATGTCGCATAACCTCTCGTGGAAACACTTGATATAATAACCCATCCAACCAATACAATATCACCACTAAAACCCCTCACTCCCTATCTCCATCCTTAATAACATTTTACATATTCTCATTTTTTATTTTATTTTTTTTTTAATTTCCACAACTCTCACAGACGCATGTCAGCTAAAGATAAAAAGGAAAAAAAAAAAAGAAGAAGAAGAAGGAGGAGGAGGAGGAGGAGAAGGAGGAGGTTAGTCAATCACAATGTATTGGGGGTGGTGGGGTTCCCCCAAAAGGGGTCCTACCTTTTTCCTTTTTCTTCAGTCAATCTATTAACAATAATGATAGAGACCCTCTTTTTTGAAGACCTCACAACTTCCAAAGTGATCCAAACCACTCATAATATGAGCCTCACATATAAATGAGTGGGTCCCACACAACATAAGTGGTGTGAATCACTCTAAAAATTATGGAAATCCTCCAAAAAAGAGTCTCACTCATTTTCCATCTATTAATCACTAAGGCTCCGTTTGTTTTGGGAGATAGAGTGGAGAGGATTGATAGTGAGGGGATTGTTAGTGAGGGGATTGATAGTGATGGGATTAATAATAAGGAATTGTTAAATTATTTTTATATAAAATAATAAAAAAATAAAAATATATAAAAAATTAAACATTATATTTTTAAAAAAATTCCCAATATATAAAAAATAAAAAAATTTCTAATCCCCTCACTATTTTCTAATACCATCTCTACCTCTTCCTTACCAATCTCCCTTCTAAGGGTATTAGTAATACTAAGGGACTAATAGTCACAAGGCTATCTCTGCAAACAAATAAGGGCATTAGTAATACCTTGATATTACTAGTCTCAATACTCTCCTTATGGCCTAAAACAAACGGGGCTAACAACTGAACAATACCACCATCCACCGCCTTGTACCCACTGCCACCAACATTTCAAAAGTACCATCAAGCATTCACCACCATAATCTTTCAAATCGATTACATCTAACATCACCTTTTCAAATTTAGTCACCATTATCGTAGAAAAATTACCATCAGGCATTCACCACCATAATCTTTCAAATCGATTTCATCCAACATCTCTTTTTCAAATTTAGACCCTGTTTGGGGACTTACTTTTTTAGTTAAAAAGTTAAAAAGTTACCTTTTTAGCCAAAAAAACCAACAACTCATACAAAAAAGTCAAAGATTCTCTTTTCTCTCTACTTTTTGCACATCTTTTCGTAATTAGCCAAAAAATCATCTCAAACATATAAGTTTTTTTTACCTACTTTTTAACGAAATAGTCAAAAAATTATTAAATTAACATGTTCCCAAACAATGCCTTAGTCACCATTTTTGTAGAGGTAAAGGTACGGTAGAGTGTAAAGGCTAAATTGGAAGTAGCATCAAGGGGGAGGAGGCAAGTAAAATTTACTTTAGAAATTTTGATTATATTTTGTTATTTGTCTTTAATAAATGAAAACCTTTTAATTTAATTTTTTAATTTCTTTGTCGTTGCAAGAAATGTTGAGATTGAGGGATTTCTCACAAATAATTTCCATTTTAAACATGTTTATGTAACCTTAAATAATTTTGAACTTATTTTGTAAATTCAAATTATTATTTTTTTCTTTTAAAGTAATATTTTCAAAACGAGATTTCAATAAATTCATTAATAATTTTGAATAAATTATTAATAGGTCATAATAGTTGGATTTAATTTCCTTTAAGTCTTATTGAAAATAAATCATAGTAAAATCGTCGTTAAAAATAATTTTTGTAATGATTTTTTGCATGTCACTAAAAATTGACAATTATTGACATTTCTTTTGGTCACGCTTTTTATAAATTATTGTTAAAACTTATAATTAGTGACATTTTTCTGTGACAAAATTTTCAAATTATCTTTGAAAGTTGAAAATTAGTTACTTTTTTGGGACAATTTTTTTAATATGTAACTAAAAATTATAATTAGTGACATTTTTCATAAGATTTATTGGACAACAAGTTCATTTATTATGAACCTATATGGAAACAACCAATATGTGTTAATAGTTGGACTTAATTTCCATCAAATCCTATTGAAAATAAATCATAGTAAAATCGTTGTTAAAAATAATTTTTTGTAACGATTTTTTGCATGTCATTAAAAATTGACAATTTGTGACTTTTTTTGTCACGATTTTTATAAATTGCCACTAAAACTTACAATTAGTGATATTTTTCTGTGAAGAATTTTTCAAACTGTCGTTGAAAGTCGAAAATTAGTGACTTTTTTTTATGGCAGTTTTTTTAAATTGTCGCTAAAACTTATAATTAATGACATTTTTTGTGATAACGTTTTTAAATTTTCGCTAAAAATTAACAATTAGTGACTTTTTTTAATAGTATTTGACAAAAATGTCATTACTTATCGTAAGAACTACTGAATAATAAATCTATTTATTAAGATTTATACGTAAGTCTCTCATAATTTTTTAAGCCATATTTTATTGACATGACTTCAAAACTTTGGTTTTAATTTTTTGAATTTAATTTTCTAAAAATTAGTTTTTTTGAACATGTAAGTATTCCTGCCTCAACTGCTCTTACAACTGCCTCCTCACTCTACAGCCCTCAACCTTCCTTAAATCCTTAACCTTCCTTGTCGAGCTATTTTCCCTCTATGTTGCCACATGTCCCTCAACATTTTAGGCTTTCCATCTACAGAGCAAAATCTTCATTCTACACATGTCCCTTTCTGTAAGCCACTCACTAAGTCCATGGCTTAATCTGATAATTGCTCTACCGTTTGGGCCATCAAAAGCACATGATCAACCTCTCTAATATTACTTGTCCTTTTAACTAACGAAGGACTTTCATTTTGACTTTGCCATATGTCACCATCTGGTTGACTTACCTGTCGACATAAATTTAACGAAAATGGGTGCAAACAATCTCACACACGAATCAAATTTTAATATAATGGTGATACCATATCAAATGTAATTAATAATCTAATTATTTTAAAATCTGTATATAAGTGAAATTTATACGTGCATGACAATGTATATATGAATGGGGTAAATTACATTTTGCTACTTTTATATTTTACTATTTCTTTTATTTTGGTTCTTTAAGTTCTTCTTCTTCTTTTTTTCTCATTTTGGTCCTTTACATTTTAATTTTTTTTCAATTTACACCTAAAACTAATTTTTATACAAAATTAGATAAAGAATGTGACAAAGACAGCCACATGGTATGAAATGTATCATTATATTTAACCTACACCTTTGATATTGTTATATTTTTTTACGCCAAGTGGAAACTAACATGAAGTTAATTTTAAAAATAAATTAAAGAAACTTAAAATGTATAGGGTCAAAGTGAAAAAAAAAAAAAAAAATTAACAATCAAAATTATAAATAATAAGAGAAATTGCAATTTAATGGAAGTTTAAAAAAAAAATTAAATTAGTGATGAACTTTGTCAACTTTAATAATTAAATTTATAAAATTTTTAATGAATTTGTAAATATTTTATGAAGATCATATTAATTTATAATTTTCTTAAAATAATAAAAGATCAAATTTCAACAATGTGTGGTATCAGTAAAGGACACTACTGAACCTCATTTAATTATTCAACTAAAGGTCATGCAATATCCCCCACCACCACTATTAAGGAAGTGGTGGTGGGGATATTACTATTACATAGATATGCTTCTAATATTAAGGAAGCCTTTTGTTCTATTGTTTTACATCCAATTAGTTGTGGTGTGATCATTAACTGGTGTCCTCCATGTGTAGGTAAACTAAAGTTGAACACTGATGGTAGCACGAATGGTGACCTAGGAGGAGGAGGCTTTGGTGGTCTTATTCGAGATGAGAGAGGTATCTGGCTTATTGGGTACTATGGGAAGCTCGATGTTTGTACTGGTTTAGAGGCGGAACTTTGGACTATTTACCGAGGTCTAACTATTGTTTTTGAAAAGGGGTACAGAGACCTTACTATCGAAACAGATTCCTTATCTGTGATTGAGTTGTTGAAAGAAGGTTATGTGGTATCTTCTTCGGTTAAAAGCTTGGTAGAGGATTCCAAATTCCTTATGTGAAGATGTGGCTATGGCATCCAGCATGTTTTGTGCGAAGGTAATGGCAGTGCGGATAGTTTTGCTAAATTGGGAGCTAATCAAGGTGAGCCTCTCGTTGTCATGGACGAGGCTCCTGATGAAATTTGAGGGCTAGTGATTGCTGACATGGTTGGGCAGGGCTTCCTTAGGCCCTGAGCTGTGACAACCTACTTGGGTTTCTTTGTCTTCTTTTCCTTTTTCTTTGTTTCTGTTTGTTTTCACTTTCCGATGTACCCAAAAAAAAAAAATTTATCCGCACCACCACAAAAAAAAAACCAATTATGATGTCAGCCAGCCTGCAATATTGAAACAAAGATTTATTATTATTATTATTAGAGTAATGTTAAAAATTCTAAAAAATTTATTAAAATTTATATTAAATGTTTTATATGGGTGTGAGACTCAAACCATATAAGTTTTATGTAAGTCTCACACCTATGTAAGATATTTGATAAAAATTTTGATAGAATTTTTAGGATTTCTAACAATTTTGTTATTATTATCATTACTTTTGTGTGCACGCGGGGGTTTGAAGAAGATTATTTTAAGATTGTATTTGATTCACTGATTTAGAAACGAATTTAAAATATTTTCTTAAATTTTTATTAAAATTTATGATTCAAATATAGGTAAAGTAATTATGATTCCCTATTTTAGATCTTTATACAATAATTTTTGTGGTAATTTTATAATTGCATTCAAAATTAAGGTAAAATTTCATTATTTTAGAATATGTGATTTAAATTATATATACACATTATTTGTAATAATTAGTGAAAAGTCTATAGCTATGTGCCATATATTATTTGGTTCAAGATTTAATTTTTTTTTGGTGATAATGATATGTTTAATAAAAGAGTAATGCTATAAACACTAACTAGTATACCGACTAACACACCAACTAGATACAATATTAGGTATGACCATGTTAAATGATGGAAGTCACATGCATGTCTTGTGTCTTAGTTAGTGTATTAGTTGGCATACTAATTAGTGTTTCTAGAATTACTCTTAATAAAAACGTTTGGTAAGAAGGACAAATTATTATTTTGAAAGTTTTTTTTTCCAACTATTTTACTTTGCTACCGCTAGACAACTGTCCGCCAAACCGTCATTGGAAAGTTTGTCGAAAAGGATGCCTTCGCTAGAAAATTAGTTAGCGGTGGAAAGTTCATCGGAAAAGTCGCAGTAGGTTGTCGGCCGCGACAATGGTGGTAGTAGTGTTAGATAAATAGACAGGTGATACATGGACAAATAAAGGGATGACACATGGACCGATAAGTGGACAGAGGACATTTAGACAAATAGGTAAGAATAATATTATCTTTCAAATTATTACTGTCCTTTTGGCCCGAAAGAACATAGTTGGGACATTTATTCATTAACTTCTCTTTACTTATTTATATTCCACTTAGTTCAAATTATTTTCTTATATTCTAATAAGTTCTAGGGGTGACATAATTATCAAAATACTCCTAATAATAATATGGTGAAGCACACATTAATATTTACATTGACAGTGTGAATGTTCTATGATGTAAACATTCACACTGTCAAATTTATTTAATATGAATGTTCACATCATGGAATATTGACACTATTAATGTGAACATTCTCACTGTCAAATTTATTTATATATTTTATAAAACTATATATTGAAATAAAATCTTATTTGATAGATCTCATTAATTAGGTTTCAAAAATATAAATTTGATAAAACAAAAAATATGTATAACAAAAATTATGAATTTTTAAAGTATAAAAAATTCAAATTAGTACACACCAAGTTGCTAAGAGTTTAAAAAATATTTGTAAAGATAAAATTATTCATAAAATACCTTAAATATGATAATTAGGATTTGACAGATCAAATATTCAACTAATAGGACTTAGTAAAATATAAAAATATGTTATGAACTAACTGAAATATAAGTACTTGAAAGAGAATTTTTTAATAAATTTTCCAATATAGTTTAGAGTTATTATTCTAAAAGTTTTAAAATTAGACTTATGACTTGAATATCCTTGTTTTTGTCATTTATTTTAATTTTAAAGTATTTATATATTTTGTTGATGTCACATACGATAAAAAGCATATCAAGATCTCTACACAAGAAACAAGGCAAAAATTATTATCCTTCTTTAAGAGTGGTTCTATTAGCATCTATTTATGTAAATGTTTAAGATGGATAATTGAGATAATTGACAAAACTGTGAAGGGTTTTATCATAATTTTACCCAAGAAAAAAACAAAAGTGAATTGCATCTAATAAAAAAAAGAGTGTGAATAGAACCACCTTTCTTTAATTTTATTATTATTATTTATTTATTTATATTATGACAAAAACAACCACTTTCGTAGATTACGCAGAGAAAAGTTGTTTAAGCCTTTCTTTAGCCAAAGTGGATCTGTCCACCTAATTCTTAATAAAACACGGAATTCGATTAGTCTAAAATTATAAGTGTGGGGACATAAAATTTTGAATAACGACACGTTGGTTGAGGTGTCATCGAAGTGCCAGTCGAGGTGCTACGTGTCCTGCTCATGACGCCGAGGTGATCTCGGCAAGGCCGAGGTTATCTCTGAAGATATCGGAATCCGAGATAAGTGGATAAGAGACAAGAGTCCTAGAATGGGAGAACGAGTTCAGTTTGGGTAAAGATAAGACTCTTAGAAGGTTTATTCTAATCCTACTGGGAGTCCAAGATTAGCAGTAATCCTAAGTTCATTAGAGCTAGGCTCCTATTGGGACTAGGATTGTGTTGGCTATAAAAGAGAGACACCCCCATGGGTCTAAGGTATGCCTTTTATGCTTTTGATATTCTGTCTAGTGAGTTAATCACTATTGGTTATCTTTGAGAGATATTGAGTACTGACTTGATCGTCGGAGTGCTCCCGGGTGGACGAACCACTGCCGGAATCTTCTCTTTCTGTTGCAGGTCAGTCAAGTGCCATCTATTCTGTCAGTGCTCTCCAGCTAGGTACCTACTTGGCAGTGTGGTCGGAAAATCACTCACACAATTTGGCGCTATCTGTGGAAAAAAAAAGAGAATAGATGGCCAACGACGGACCGAAAGAGAGGGTTGGGGACGACACCCCTACTAAGAGTGGGAAACATATTGACCTTGGCATCGAAGAAGACAACTACAACGAAGAAACTCGTGATAAGAATCACGGAGAAGAGGATGTCGACCAGGAGGGCGACGTGCCGAAGAAATCAGACCGAAGCAAGTATTATAACGAGGACGACCTCCAGCCACCGTTCCCATCACAAGATACGCCGATTCCAGCAACCAAGAAAGATGCCCAGGCAGGGGGGCAGAAGACAACTCCTACGACTCCTCAGCACGATAGGACCAAGGAACATTCTCGCCGGGCTTCAAGAGAGATCGGACAAGGAGAATCAAGAATGGAAGATTCACAGAGGACACATCACACCAAGGAAGCTGACTCCAAAGAACATTGGCATGTTCAAAAGGACTCACAATGACACAGGAAGTAGTGCACCAAAGAGGCTGAAATCCGGAGATAGCCGAGCTCCTGGACGAACCAAGGAGGATCTGAGGGATTACCTCCAAAGAAAGCGACAAGATGCCGAGGTAACCTCACCTGTCAAGCCGAGATAACACTAGATATGAGAAGACAAGAGCTCAGCCCAAGTAAGCCAATCCCGGATTCCAGATCTCGGATCCCAGATCCCAAAAGACAAGATCTCGGCCTAAGATGATTAAGTCCGAGAAGAGAAGAGTTTAACGAGATTATGTTTAACACTTGTTGAAATTTGTGGACAATTTATAAGTTAAAGTTAAACCGAGATCATTGTTTAACACTTGTTGAATTTTGTGGACAATTTATAAGTTGAAGTTAAACCGAAATCATTGTTTAACACTTGTTGAAATTTGTGGACAATTTACAAGTTAAAGTTAAACCGAGATCATTGTTTAACACTTGTTGAAATTTGTGGACAATTCACAAGTTGAAGTTAAACCGAGATCATTGTTTAACACTTGTTGAAATTTGTGGACAATTCACAAGTTGAAGTTAAACTAAGATCATTGTTTAACACTTGTTGAAATTTGTGGACAATTCACAAGTTGAAGTTAAACCGAGATCATTGTTTAACACTTGTAATTTGTGGACAATTTACAAGTTGAAATAAGACAAAGGATATGTCTTGTACTTGTTAAAATTTGTGATAAATTTATAAGTCAGGGCTAAGGCTGTATCAAATTAAAGTACTTGGGTACTTACCGAGGTAAAACATCAGTTTGTATAACCGAGGTGTATCACCCTGAGAAGCTTCCACGAGGATTGAAGTATGGAGGCATACAAAGCAAGCATGCAAGCATTCAAAAGCAAAAGAGTTGTTGTATTAAAAACACATCGGCAATGTGAAGAGTTTACATTACTTCAAAAAGAAAACAAAGTACAATCCAGTGAGGGGAAGACCCATGACTGAAATGGTTGGGTTGTTGTGCGTGACAGCTTTCCCGCGTGATGACACTCTTGGAGTTCTTAATTCAATGAAGCAAATACCTCGGCTAGGAGGATGGTTTCAGCTGAGAAACTCGAACAAAGCTTGGTTGTTAGTTCCAAAACATTGATGAAAGCAGACTATAGGTCTTGGTCATATTGAGCCGACGAGTTCTGACTTCGGCAACAAATAATGGAGTAAGCTTAGCCGATGTGCTAAATTCGAAGAAATGATATAGGTTCTATCACCTCAGGATACCGAGGTAATAGAACCTAGGGGGCAGTTGTGGGAACATAAAATTTTGAATAACGACACGTGGCCAAGGTATCACTGAAGTGCCAGCCGAGGTGCCACGTGTCCTGGTCATGACGCCGAGGTGATCTCTGCAAGGCCGAGGTTATCTCCGAAAATATTGGAATCCGAGATGAGCGGATAAGGGACAAGAGTCCTAAAATGGGAGAAGACTTCAGTTTGGGTAAAGATAAGACTCTTAGAGGGTTTATCCTAATTCTACTGAGAGTGCAAGATTAGCAGTAATCCTAAGTTCATTAGAGCTAGGCTCCTATTGGGACTAGGATTGTGTTGGCTATAAAAGAGAGGCACCCCCACGGGTCTAAGATATGTCTTTTATGCTTTTGATATTCTGTCTAGTGAGTTAAACACTATTGGTTATCTTTGAGAGATATTGAGTACTGACTTGATCGTCGGAGTGCCCCCGGGTGGACGAACCACCGCCGGAATCTTCTTTTTGTTGCAAGTCAGTCAAGTGCCATCTATTCTGCCAATGCTCTCCAGCTGGGTACCTACTTGGCAGTGTGGTTGGAAAATCACTCACACAATAAGTTACATAGATTTCATTTAAAATTTAAACTCCATTATTTTAAATCAATAAAAGCTTATATTTTATTTACATATTTTGTTAATATGTGAGCAAAATCGAATTCTTCTTTAGCTTCTAGAAATGTTAAACTAAAGGGTTGTGTTAACAAGTGTACATTGAGCATTTGTTAATGATCAAATAATGCCAAAATTTTAAAATTCAATACACATTTTATATATTTTTATGTATTTGTATACTTTTTTACATTTTCAATATACTATACTAATATCCACCGGCCTATCTCTCCAGATCTCGACTCAAGTATATTAAAGATATTTACTTTTTAAATTATAAAATTTAAATAACATATATGCTACAAGCTATACATATATATATGTATATATATATATATATTTCAAAACTTCCATTGTTGCATTGCAATACTGGTGTCTATTATTAAAATTTGACTTATAATGTTCTATTTTGTTAAAATTAATAATTTTAGTTTATTTATAAATATGAAAATAACCTCATTCAAAATAACATTGACCTGATATGAATAACCACAAGGCAAAGGTGAGAGGTGGGACACCTGTTAAAAAAATTACTCCATTGCCATCTTTAAGCACATATTATTAAGAAAACATGGGTCTTAATAATAAATACATGTGACATAAATAAAAATTTTAAAAAATTAAAAAGCATGATATACTTTTTATCCTTTTCAAAATATTTTTCATTGATTTAATTTTTTTTTTATCTATTTCTAAAATATTTTTCACTACAATTACAATATTAAACAATAGTCTTGGAACACTTAGGTAGCATTTGTCAATTAAAGAACATAAACACTCCCATAAACTACATCAAAAGTGCCAAATACCTTAGTGGAACACCATCCAAATGCCACAAAATCAGAAAACATGTTTAAAAAAGTGCATAAACTGTGTGCTTGTGCTTGCATTTGTATGTTTAGACAAAAGAAAAAAAAAATGAAAAGGAGAGGTAGATAATGGAGAATCAAATCCATAAAAGGGCATCAACAAGATTCGGCTGACTAATCAAACTTTTTTATAAAAATTAATTTGATGATGGGTCAGTGATGCCCTAATATTGGTCCAGTGGTTCCCTAATAGCTTTTATGTCATTATTATTACTATTATAATAAATAAACTATAAAATGGTTTATTGTTGACATCTTTAAAACAGCGCTAGCTCCAATGGTTTCCCTTTAATGGGGTATATATATATCAAATATGTTAATGGCTACCACTAAATTGTTGTCCTTTGGTAGTGCTTAATGCAGTTGAACTACTTTATAGTTTTATTTATTTATTATTATGTGGGAAAAGACTTACCACGTTTCGCAACCGCATCAGATTGGATTAAATTCAAAGGATTGTTTGGCTGAAAATACTTAAAAAGAAGAATTGTAGTTGGTGGTCAGATAAGAGACTCTCTTATGCCTAAGTTAAAAGAATAAGCACTAAAAATATTAGAATAGAGTGTTAGTTCCTGTGTACATTTATTGGGTAGAATTACTGTGCTTATAAAGCCTTGCATATGACCATTTTAATTGGTTAAGAAATTCTGCCACTTCTTCTCATTCTGTTTTGTATGGGATCGTGTTTTATATTAGGGGTGAGCAGCGGATATATCGATCCACTAAAATCGACCGAACCGAACCGATCCGTTGCATTTTGGACGGATGCGTGATGACGAGCGGACGGTTGCGGATTGATTTTCTCCAATCCGCCA
This sequence comes from Camellia sinensis, assembly GCF_055761805.1. Classification (NCBI taxonomy): domain Eukaryota; kingdom Viridiplantae; phylum Streptophyta; class Magnoliopsida; order Ericales; family Theaceae; genus Camellia; species Camellia sinensis. The sequence continues at coordinate 152,855,380 of NC_138970.1, forward strand.
ATTTGGCGGACGGATGGCGGATTTGAGATTTATTTGGCCGCAACCGAACTGCCAAACCGCCAAACCACGAGCATCCCTAGTAATTTATAAGATTTTGTGTTTTCAATTTGTTTAAATATTATGTTTGTGTTTTCAATTGAAAAAGAGTTTAAATATTCTGTTGAAAAAAGGTTTTCAACTTGAATATATTTTTTGAATTGAAAAAAATAAACGTATTATTTATCTATATTTTTTGGTTTTTAAATCTAAATCTAAAAATAATAAATAGAAAATATGATATATGCTGGTTGGTTTTTGTTTTCAAAAACATATACAGATGTAACAATACAGAGACATACAATCTCTACTACTGTTCTGTTCATGGTTTTGGTGGTTTGAATTGTTATTATATTTTAAGAACCACAGATTGTAATACTTTATGTGGATGAATCATGCTGTGATTATAATATGTGGATGAAGCATGCAGTGATCGTGATATTCTAAAGTTTTAAACTTTCTTTCTTTAGATAAGGCATACAGTGATTGTAATACTTTTTTAAGTCATTGACTGTAATTTTTTTTTTTTTTTTTTTGAGAAAGTGCACAAGTTGAATTATGTTGAAAATTTATAAAATTTTAAACTGCCAAACCGATTTGCATCCATCCGCCAAACTGCCAATCCGCTCAATCCACATCCGCCGGATTGACGGACGGATGCGGATTGATTTTCTCCAATCCGCCAATCTGGCAGACGGATAGCGGATTGGAGGTTCCGTGGCCGCAATCGACCCGCGCCCACCCCTATTTCATATTCACGGATTTCTAAGAGTGGATAAGCTCATGTTCAATGGAACACTCGTCGACATGGTATGGCTATTGGATTACCTAATTGCAGCCTTTCGTGAGTTTAGTGTTCAGAGCTGACTCATAATTCTGCTCTCTTTCTGAAGCATGCTAGCTTGGTCATATTGACTTGCTCCATCCTAGCTCGGCCCTATGGCCTTGCTCAAAGTCTGTTCGGACATACATAAATGGTAGTTCAGATTTTACCTCCCACAATTATTATTATTATTTTTAGAATTTACGTTGAAATATTTAATATGATTCTTACTTATAATTTATCAGGTAAAGTAAAGGTAACTTCAGTGGCTGTTTGGGATTTTAACTTTTTTATTTATTTATTTTTTATTTTTTTGGTACTCTTTTAACTTTTTTAAGAAATAAAAAAAATATGTGCTTTTTTTAACAGAAAAAAAACAGTGTTTTGAGAATGACATTTTTTAAAAAAAATTATATGTGAAAATGTGAATGATTGATGTCATATACTTTTATTTTTTGCTTGAATTTCTCGTTTTACCCTTCCAATGTGAAAACACCTATCCAATTAGGAAGGTAGTTTTGCTTTTTCAAATGAAAAATGTTTGAGGGCTACAAAATTAGTGGCTTAAATGGCTCAAAATTGCCAAAAAGACGTCGACGTCGTTTTGACAATTTTGAGCCATTTGAGCCACTAATTTTGTGGCCCTCTAGCATTACTGTTTTCAAATTGATACAAAGATTCTCCATTTAATTTTTTTGCATGCCAAATATATTTGGATTTTTAACCTTTTTTAACTAGAAAACAAACATCCAAACGACACCTATAAATAAGTTGAAAAAACTCAAAGTTGGGTGAAAAATACTTTAATTGTTGCTTTTTCTATTATTAACTTTTAGGGCTAGTTTGGCATGTACTAAATAAGTCAAAAAGTCAAAAAGTCACTATCTTATTTAAGTCACATCATCTTATTTAAATCACATCACCTCTCTAACACATCACATCAAACCCAACCCAAACCCACCAATAAGTCAAAAAGTGCACTTTTTTAGGACATCCCAAACCAACCCTTAATTTCAAAAAAAGCTGCACCAAGTAATGCATCTGGCCCGGTTTGATACAGTCTACTATAACTTATAAGTTGAAAGTGAATAGCAGTTTAAAAAAAAAAAAAGTTTATTTATGCTATTTTTGGATAATGAGCTGTATGCAAAAATTAAATCAAATAGTCTGATAGATTTATTTATTTATTTATTTATTTATTTATAATAAAAAGTCTAAATAAATTGAATGAAACACCCCCCTTCAAAAAAACCAATCATCAATCACGTTTACTTTATTAAGTCAAGAAAAGCATATGCCTAGAAATACTTTTAGCTATACAATCTGTGTGTTTTAATTTAAGAAATGTCTATTTTAATAGAAAAATGATATAAAATTTGTATTTAAAATGATGTGACAATAGTTTTTTTTAGATTAAAGAGTTGTTTGGAATGATTTAAATAAATATAGTTTTTGACTTTTTATAAAAAAATATATAAAAAAATAAAGAGATAATGTGAGCTAAAAAGATAAAAAGTGTGCTAATATAGGTTACCTCCAAATAAACCCTTTTGATGATAGTTTTTGTTTTTAAATGAGTGACCTGAGGGTTTTTTTATTTTTTATTTTTTTTTAGTATGTCTCTTTATGATTTGAACTCATAATTTCATATCACAAAATGATACTACATAATCGTTAGGCCATAGGCCCTGGTTGAGTTGTCCGAGTTCATCCATCTTATTTTGTATATGTTGATATAACTTTACTCTATAAATTATGGCATACTTAAAAGGGAATTATTCCTCTCTATACAACTATCCTCAATGCTTTTTAATACTTCATTTTGTTAGCCCTATTTTGATCTCAAAACATAATTCCAACCGTTCTCCTTGTAAACTTAAAATAGACAAAAACTTTCATTTTATAAAATAAAATGTGATTTGTTTATTTATTCATTAAAACTCAATAAAACTAAATTTTTTGCATAGACAATCTTTATTACAATGTTTACAAGATGAACGGTTTGAATCATTGTTATAAACCCAAAACAAAACTCGCAAAATGAAATATGAAAAAATATAAAAATTAGTGGTATAAAGAGGAATCATTTATTTGAAAGTCTCTTTTTGCTAGCATTTTGGTTTATATTGGCCTACCACAAAGCTAATCTATTTTATGACATGGGGAAAACAATGTTAGAACTTTTCAGGGATGGACTCAACTGAGGTTCTAAAACTTTGCTAAGGTCAAGTTTGGCATACCTCAAATAATCCATCTTTTTATCTTTTTTTAATCACATCACTTCTCTACTTTTCTGCATATCTTTTCGTAAAAAGACAAAAAGTGCACTTATTTAGGTCATCCCAAACAACCCCTAAATATAGCTTGCAATTAAATGATAAAAAATAGAGGTTTTCATATAGAAGTGGCTTCTCTTCCATAGATCTATCTAGCTGCCCTGCTATGGGAGCTCACCCTAATGAGTCAAATTATTTATATTGTGATCCTATTGAAATGATTATTCTAGAAAGAATCTAAATTGAATGGATTATCTTAAAATTATGAACAATTTATTTTTAAAATTATCTAGTTTTAAAACATATGTAATCTGATCATATAATTTCTAATGTTTAATTAATCATATTGTTTGCGTGGGTGATCATTTCAATTGGTTCTATAAGACGAAGGTTTAGAATCATTAAATAGAACAAGCTGAAGTCACAACAGAAAATTAAATGGTCCAATCAATTTTTACGGACAGGAGAAAAGTTTATCGGATTAATAAATTAGAAAAAAATCCTTTTAATCCAAATTTTAGATTGGAAGACGTTATTTAGGATCGTGTAATCCATCACGAGTTCCGTTTTGATGATTTGAATCGTCCATTTTGATGATTTGAATCGTTCATTTTGTCGGGCACTTTCTATATTTCATCCACAAAAAAAATTAAGTCGATCTGATAATTATAACTTGTTTATTTTTTTCCTAAAAAATAGATAAATTATATTTTAAAAATAAATTATACATTTTTTTAGTGACAAACTCAATAAATTGAACAAGTTATAGTTATCGGATCAACCTAATTTTTTTTGAATAAAATATACGGAATATTCGACAAAATAACGATTCGGATCATCGAAATAGAACCTTTAATGAGTTTCATAGAACTAAATAATGCTCTTTAATTCAAAATCTAGACTGGGGCGAATACTCTGCTTAATAAATTCATCAAGCTTCTATATTGTTAAAAGCGAAGATGGTGCAAATGCTTTTTTAAAAACGGCTGTGATTGAGGCGTCGAAAATGAGGCTCGAAATTACATCGAATGCATTATTTTTTTATTTTTTTATTTTTTTCTGGGCTAATACATTGCAGAAAAAAATAAATAAAAATAATAATAATAATAACAAGCAAAGCATCAACCCAGCAAAAAAAAAAAAAAAGAAAAAAAAAAGAAGATCCGAGCCAAATTTGAGCCAAAAAATTTGAGGCCTCAATCATTAATCTTTAAATTATTAGGTTCATTTTTTTTTTTTTTAAAGAATAAAATGCGACAGGTCTATATCTTGTGATTGCTCTCTAGCATCATATAACAATAAAAAATGATATTAGGTTAGTATTAAAAAATAATAATAAAGATCCGCGATCTAGTGTAAACTATTTAGCAGGTGAAATGCGCAATAATTGACATGGATTGATAAGACAAATCATTCATTTTAAAAATTATATCACCAAAATATTGTGAATTGATTTGAAAATATTAAAAAGACCAACATATACAAG